>NC_135076.1:20185000-21385000 GCF_051107435.1 Chaetodon auriga
AAGAGATAAAGAGAGAGAAGGAGAAATCAATGGGAAGGAAGGGAGACAGAGACAGGGATGGTGGAGAAATGGAGATTAAGAGAAGGGAGTATTAAAAAAGACAAAGTAAGACAGCAATTGAAGGGAAAGGAGAAAAGAGGGATGGGGGACGAGGAGAGGGGCAGGAGTCTGGGCGTGGAGGGAGGGAGGGAGCACAGAGGCAGTAACAGACAGGGATTTATGACGGGTGAGAGGGGGAGACTGTTCTGGAGGCTCGGGGAAGGGCAGAGTACTCTCATCTGTCTGTCTGTGGTGGAGAAATGAATTCTGTTTGTGGATCCTATTAACGCCTCCACGGCATAACGCTGCGATATATGTAGGTCCATCAGAGAGAGGGGGTGAGAGAGAGAGAGAGAGAGAGAGAGAGAGAGAGAGAGAGATTTCTGAAAAATTGGAGTTACTTTGAGTGGAGACGACTGGGGGCAAAAAGAAAATAATAACCCAAGAGAATAACACAAAGCTTTAAGGGCATGAGGCTGGAGGGACGAGAGAGCGAGAGAGAGCGAGAGAGAGCGAGAGAGAGAAAGAGAGAGAGAGAGAGAGAGAGAGAGAGAGCTGGAGCTCACTCACCTGTTTGTGCATTTCAATGTTAAGGCCGTAGGACATCTCGTAATACTGAAACACAGCAGAACAAGAGTTATTAAACAAGATTATACAAAAACAATATGAGCTGACCGTCATGCATAAACTTTCATGTGTGCATTATATGAACCGAGGAGGCCTTTTAAATGATAATATAACGAACACTTCCCATGTGGACATGTGGTTACCATTTTGAAAGACTGAATGAGGAATGCAGACTTTTGTGGAATAAAAAGAAAGCAGTGCGATACATTATTAATCCAGAGCCAACACAAACGACATAAAACAGACGTCATGACAGCGTCTGCAAACACTGACTCCTAAATGAAACAGAAATCTTAAAGTTGAATCACTAGAGCACTTGATAAATCCCCAAAATGACGTTTTAGATTCACGGCACATTATTTTTCATCTGCTGTAGCTGTTGGAATTATTTGCATCCCAGCAGCTAAAACTGAACACAGTTCAGCTGTAGTTTTATTTTATCTGCACCAAGATAAAATACAGTGATATGAATGATAAAAAAAGTCTTCTGTCTGGGGACATTCTATACATTTTTCTTTTTGCCAACAAATTCCACAAAAAGCTCCAAACCAACCAGGAATTACTTCTAAAGTCAATCCCACAGACACAGACGTGCTGCCCAGAATGCTCACCGCTGCACAAAAGACGTATTAATCCACAACCAAAAGTAGAACCCAATAAATACACTATTTATTCCTGTTTGATGAAAGTTTTCTATAAAAGCGTCTATAGAAAAATACGAAAAAAATAATCCTGCCGGCCCTCTTCTTGAAGGCATAAACAGAAAGCAACACCTCACACAAAACAAACAAAAACACACAAATGCTCTTTCAAGACGAGAACAGATGACGACGTACCTGGACTCAAAACACCTCATTTCAGCCTTAACTTAGGTGTGATGTTATATTTACATAAACTGGCAATTCAGTCATTGTTTTCACCCAAATAAATGCAACAGTGTGAGCTCCGAACCGCTCACGGTCTTTTCCTCTGCTCCCAGCCTCGGGTGATGCCAGCCCTCGCATGTGTACCGTGTAAGTGCCCATATGTCCCTAAAAGCCACTAATTTCACCTTGATTCTGCTGAAAGTCAGCGGTGCTAAATTGACCCTGGGGCGCGTTTCAGGGAGGCAAAAACCAGAAGTGAGGCAGGGAAATTGTCGCCGGGCAGAAGAAGGTGACAGACTATTGCAATAATCATGTCTAATGTGAGCTATTTGACCGTGGCTTTTACCCGAAAGTACAAAGGGTCGCGAGGAACACAGGAGCGGATGAATGCCACAGAGAGAGACAGGTGAGGGTCTCTACCCTCAGAGATGGACGAAAAAAGGAGAGCATTTTAAAGTCAGATGCCTCGAAAAGTGACAGGCTGACATTTGCTTTTCAGTGTGACTGGTTGTGGAGAGAGGAGATTGGCAGTTAGGCAGCCAGAACAGGCTGGCAGGATGGGAGAGGAGATGGCAGGGGTCCTCTCTCGCCAGACATCTTTCCTGGCAGTTAGCATGCGTGTGTGTGTGTGTGTGTGTGAGTGCATGTGTGTGAGCAGGTGTGTGTGTTTGCAGCACAAGCATGCAACTGTGTAGGCGTGTGTATCTATGTGCTTTATGCACATGTTTCCCTGCGAGTGTGTGTGTTCTGTGTGTGTGTGTGTGTGCGCGCCACCATAAAAGACGCCTTTCCTGGCAGCGCTGCTTGGCAGTCGGTGTGCCAAGTTTCGCCTGTTGCTTAGCAACATCCAAACTCATCCAAACCCAAATCATCAGCCAGGAAAGGAGACCTGGTCCTCGCTTGATGCCAGCTAACCCCCCGCACCCCCCCCCCCCCCCCCACCACCCTCCCCCCTCCGCATCAGTAAAACTTCAATCCCCCCACAAGCCCCCGCTCCGTGCCAAGATTGCCACACAGCTCTTTTTTGGCACAGCGGGCTCTGGGCAGCCTCCGCTCAGTCAGCTGTGGCTGTGTGTGGCTCTGATCACAGGTAAATCAGACTAAGAAAAGACAAAGAGCTGGAGCCTTTACTTTATCGAGAAAAAGACCTGCTGATCACGTGTCGATCATACAAGCGCTAATATTCACAGAGCGCTGCCTCTGAAAGCACGTGGATGCTTCTGTGCCATCAGAGAAGGTGCTTCTCAGGCAGATTTTCAGGAAGAACTCAAAGTGCGGTCCACATCCTCGTGTCTGTATCTTCCTCCGCCCTCAGTGATGAGATGCAGAAGCTTCAGACCGAAGAGGAACATCTATTAAGCAGCAGTTTTCAGAGAACACACCATGCGATCACACTAACCTCTACCGGAGCATGTGGGAGGGAACGACTGCCAACCAGTGAGACAGCAGTAAAACAAATACAAGTCTACACGGCTCAGTGTGCAGAGTGGAGGGCTGCAGGGACAGTTCTCACCATCAATTACACAATTAATGTCTTCATCAACTGATTAACTGATCTTTAGATTCTCATAAAATAAGATGAATACTCTAAAGCCAACACTAAACTGTCTTGTTTTCAAACACTCCAAAGCCAAAAGTCGTTAACAGCAAATACTCACATTCGTCAGAAACAAGCACGTTTTTGGACTGCAATTAACTTCTGATGATCAATTACTCGACTAATCGTTTCAGCTTTGGTAGAGCTCAGCAGCAACTTTGCCAGAGTTCAGGGTTTGATTGAATGGGATGAACCAAACAGGGACTCGCTCATTGATCAACAGCAGAGGTCAAAAAGTCCACAGATTGCCTTTAAGATGCCGTGAACCATCACAAATGTAACACAGATAGAGCACCATACACCAATATTATCAAACCTGTGCTTTGAGATTTTGGTGCTCTGCTTTGGTTTGAATTGAAATCTCTGAGGCAGACAAGCTCTAAACTGAGGTGAATTTAGCGTCTATTACACCTGTGCTGCTGTAAACAGACGCTTGAAGATCAGTGTTTGAAATTTGTCAATACTAGCAACGATATAACAGCTACGTCTCAGCACAGACACCAAAATTATACGTTTCTAGGTATCTTTGAGAAATATAAACAAGTTTCTCAATAAACCCTTTTTTCCATTTGACAAAAGAATCTCAAATGTTAATTGTTCTCTGAACGCGAGAACTTCGCCTGAACTAAAAAGAGCATGAATCAGACCAGACGCTGGGTGCCAGCTTACAGCACCCCACAGTTTGACACTCGGCGCTATGAACTCTGTGGGTTGGTGCCACAGACAGAGTATAAAAGTGGTTGGTGAGAATTTGAGGCTCGATACGCAGATGTGGACAGATGTGGACACACATCAGCAGTGAGGCCCCGCACTACGTCTCCCAGACACAGAAAGACACACTCGCGAACACAAGCACAAGATTGCACGCCCATGTAAGTGCTGTTTATTCTGCAGTCCTATAATATGTGTGCGTGTGTGTGTGGTCGTGTGTGTGTGTGTGTGTGTGTGTGTGTGTGTGTGTGTGGTCTTGCGTGTGGTTTTTGGTGGGTGTTGTTTGGCAGCTGGTAGCAGATGAAAGGGATTCAGTGGACTTGGCACCGCACTTGTTGTGAGTGAATGCGTAGAGACCAGGTCTCTCACTGTGTGTGTGTGTGTGTGTGTGTGTGTGTGTGTGTGTGTGTGTGTGTGTGTCTGTGCGTGTGTGTGAGTCTCACCATAACGTAGTGTCTCTGGATCTCCGTCTTCTCTGTAGCCAGTTTCTCACATTCCAGTTTCAAACTGCAACAGAGAGAGGAGCGGGAGAAAAAAGTGAGTTTTGATGTGTATCATATCCCAAATAAAAATACACAATGCAATTAGCAACGTGACAACAAATTACTCCCTGCTCTCTCTCCCTCTGTCCCCCGCGCCTCACCTCTCCTCTCCTCCCCTCCCATCTCTCACACTCGGTGGGGGAGGAGGGAGCAGGGTGACTGGGGTGCTGACAGCCCATTATCACCTCAGAGCAGAGCAGAAATAGACGAAGTCACGCTCGGAGCCTGAAACCCAGCCAAGACTGCAGGCATGCAGGCACATCCAAGGTGTCTCTCTCTCCCTCTCTCTCTGGACAATTTTTAATCTATCCATGTGCCCTCCATTTTCCTCCTCATTTTGTTGCCTCCTCAATTACCGTCTGTCTCTCTGTCCGTCTGTCTCTCTCTGTCTGTCTGTCCCCTCCTTTCATTCTCTCACCTTCGACAGCACACTTTGCCAACTTTCACTGAAGTCGAGTCCTCTGCTTTAAGTGGGTCAAAAAGGGGCCAATTCTGTGTGGATGTGTAATAAATCTGCCATTTTTCTGTTTCAACAATCACTTCTCTCTTCCTGTAACAAGGACATGACCGGTGTCTGTGGCTCAGTCTGTGAGCATGTCAGGCTACCACAGCTACAGCGAGGCCTGGGGTGGATGCTCTCTCACTCTCTCACACACACACACACACACACACACACACACACACACACACACACACACACACACACACACACACACACACCTCTGAAGTGACAGCAGCCAAACACCTCTCCCATGTGTCCTATATTTCTGTCTGTCCTCTGTATCTGCCCGTCTTTCCTCGCACCCAAACCAGTCCCTGGTGTCCTCTAAAACTGGATAATGCCAATGGCTGGATTTGCAAACACACACACACACACACACACACACACACACACACGCACACACGTTTGCATTTCTAACTGTGTTTGTATATCAGGTCCAAGCACACAAACACCTCCCTTGTTACCTCTGCAACTCACTCTCCATCTCTCTCACACCTTCAGCCCCCCCCCCCCCCAAGAGACGTAGTATATTTTGGGCCTTCGGCAGTTTATGCCGACTTGTTTGCAGGCTGCAGATAGATTGATATGGGGGGGGTGGGGTGGGTGGAGGGAGGAGGGGGTCGTTTGGCGGAGGAAAATTAGAATATGATTAATACCGCAACATTACCCCCAGCCGCAACAGGTAATAACCGCCCCATCCGCCCCCCCTCTCCAGCGCGGCGTGCACACACACACATAATTGACTCATTTATCATTGCCAGCCAGTTGAGGAGAAGAGGGACAAGGGAGGAGAGGGAGAAAAGCAGGACAAAGTGTGTGTGTGTGTGTGTGTGTGTGTGTGTGTGTGTGTGGGGTGGAGGGGTAGTGCGGATTAACCCCCCCCCCACCCTATAGATTTTATTACAGTGGAATTGCCTCTCAGCAGAAGTCACTCACAGCTGGGCTGTGAACTAATGCGACTGTGTGTGTGTATGTGTGCACGGCTGTCTGTGTGTTCACCACAACGTAAAGTTGGTGTGAGCTTGGAGAAGCAATGACTACACACACACACACACACACACACACACACAAACACACACACGTTATTGATCGGCACAGAGATAATAAGAGTGATTGTTGTGGAATTTCTGTGTTTAAAATGTGTTGCTGTGATTAGGACTGTGATTTAAGATTATTTCTATTCGCAATCAGCAAAAACAGCAATCAGTCGATTATGGTTTTTGATTTATGACTCAATCCTTTAGTCTGTAAAAATGCACAAATTTTCTGGAGCCCATAGTGATGCTTCAAGTTTCTTTTTCTAACAAGCCAACAGTTCAAAAACCCCAAAATTCAGTTCATGTAAAGCTTAAACAATGAATTGTTCCTGGTTGGTTCAGGTCTGGTTGGAGCCCTTTATTGCATGTTGTAATCCATCTCTCTCACCTCATTTCTCTCGGCTCTCACCTTTCTAAGAACAGCCAGAAAGAAACTATCATTACGAGACAAAGTGGTGAATTTTCTGTGGATCAACTTCATCATTTCAGCTTCATGAATGATTTCAACATCAACTTAGGAGAATTCTCTGGAGATTCACAGCAGGTGGGGTTATTTGTGCAGTTCAAGGGGCTTGAAAATGACCATTTGTGAGTCAAAACGCCACATTCACAAAACCACACTGGCTCATCAGATTTTGTTTTAGCAAATGAGCAGCAGTCAGCCATTCTATTAAATGCCACTACAGAGAGCCAGGGGAAAAAAAATCAATGTCTCTATAACCATAAAATCAGTTCTGCGTTTGGCCCGGCACATCGAGAAATTGCACAGCAGCATTACAAGGTTGCATAGAAAACATACACACACACACACACACGTGCGCACACACACACAGACACTTCCTGTGCTTACAGGAAAGACCCCAAGGTCGCACTCAGAAAGAAATAACCATTCCCCACAAAATGGACTTCAAGGAATGAAATTATGTGTGTGTGTGTGTGTGTGTGTGTGTGTGTGTGTGTGTGTGTGTGTGTGTGCCATTATGTGACTGTAGGAGCATAAAAGAGTTGGAGGAGGGAAGAAAATGGGGGGGGGGGGGGGAGCGGTGAGCAGGAAGTGGGTATTTCATGTCGAAATGATTGCCTGTAATAATTAGTGTTTGGCTCAGCACCATTTACTGAGAGAGAGGGAGGGAGAGAAGGTTTGGAGGATGGAGAGAAAGACAGCAACACAGAGGAAGAAAAAACAAGACTGAGTGATCGAGCAGGAGAGAAAGAACCGGCAAGAAAAAAGCAGATATGACTCTGTGTGTGTGTGCGTGTGTGTGCCTGTGTGCGTGTGTGTGCGTGTGTGTGCGTGCCACGGTGGGCTCGGTTCCTCCAATCTTTCACTGGCGGTGACAGGAGATAAGATGATCAGCCGAATGCGCTACAAATCTGCAGCCTGCCAGCCTTCAGACAGCTCTGTCAGTGCTGCACTGCTACTGAACACACACAGAAACACACCAACATACCACTTGGAGCCTGGAAGCGTTTAGGTGTGTGTGTGTGTGTGTGTGTGTGTGCGCCTGTACACGCTAAACCAACATACTTACAGCGTATACCACATGCATGCATATAGGCACGCCAAAGCAAACGCACATGTGAGCACGTATACGGTCTGTACACCCACGCATCCACACAAACCTGCTAAATAAACACAGGCATGAACACACACACACACACACACTAACGAGAGTCTACAGAGAGTGAAGCATCTAATTAAGACCCTGCACTTTGTAGAAATGTGCCGACTGCCTTTTTAGTCTCCATGTTTGAAACAGGCTACTGGGTATTGTAAAAATGTCAACTCCTTCCACTGTTTGTTTTTCTTCACAATACTTTTACTTTCACTGTGCCCTCATTGATTATTTTACTAAAAGGGAACAAAGGCATTTTCGGTTCGGTTTTTTTCTCCTCTATGAAACGCTCGTCCGCTGCTTCTGATTGTTTGAGAATATTTTTAACTGTGATATTTCACAGAGATAAAATTCCGGAGAGCATCGATTTTCTTTCCGCAAAGAGGCGTCAGCGTGAGCACGGCTGCAGAATCAGAGCATTAAATGAGCCGCTGCAGGCTGATAAAGCAATAATGATCACAATGATGAGGAATAATCAGACGCAATTTGGTGTAAAGTAAAAAGCTTCTTCGACAAGCAAGAAATAACCCAAGAAAAGTGTGTGTGTGTGTGTGTGTGTGTGTGTGTGTGTGTGTGTGTGTGTGTGTGGTCAAAGCAAATCTAAACCGCATGTGAGGCTTTGAAAACATAATGGTGTAATGGTTCCCGCATGTAGTCCGAGTAGTACTGACCAATCACATCTGAGACGGCTTTGGTTGCAGGACTGAAGACGCAGCCTCTGAACCCGTCAGTTATCGCCCGTGTTTAGCTTTTTATTTTATCTGCATCCACGTGCAGGTGCCAGTCGAGATCAGCCGAAGTGTTGACTTGTTGTCGAGTTTGAAGGTTAGGCTGTGTGTCTGCTGGCTACATCGGAAACCCCCAAACATTCGCTGACGACAGCCAATGGGTTCAAAGATGGCAGAAAATTAAATTGGCAACAATTTTGATAATCACTTTTTTGCATAATTTTTCAAACTAAAATACCAAATTTTTTCCTGGTTGTAGCTTTCAGCTTTCTTCCATGATAACACACTGAATCACTCTGATTTTGGTGTTTTTGATTTTGAGACATTATGGTGGACTTTTTTTCCACAATCTTCTGACATTTACAGACCAAAAGACGACTGAAGAAAATAATCAGCAGAATATTTGATGAGAAAAATATCTTGTTTGCGGCTCTAAAACGAAGCTTTTTGAACAGTGACTGGAGAGTGTGTGTACCACTGAGCGTCTGAAAACTGCCATTCAGTGCTGGGTCAGATTCTCAGTCCTCTTCATCAGTTCTTTATCGTTCATTTTCTTATATCAAATCATAATTTTGACAACAGCCATTTTATTGAAACAATGTCTGTTCTGTCCTTCAAACACTTGAAAAATTTTATTTTTATTAGTTTTTCTGAAAGTAAGTTATCAAACCCAGGACTGATCGGTACCAGCACTGAAAGCTGACAATTAATGTTCATTATCATTTAATCTGCCTTTTTCTTGATTAATCTATTGATCATGAAATGCCCATCAAAAGTTCCACTGCCAACATCGAGGGTTAGTTTTCTGTCAGTTGACCAATTAAACAGCACTAAATGTTTCAGTTCTAAAAATGCATACATCCTGATGAACATTATTATCTGAAAAGATTTTTTATTGTGAAAACATTTCCAGGTCACTCAGCCCTGAACCGACTGATGCTTATTAATCCTGGCATGCTGCTACCAAGTCTGGTTCCACCATCAGTGGTTCTGCAGTCTGGAGCCCATCGCTGTCTTGGCAAACAAGCATCATAAGTGACACAAGTGCAATACAAATACAGAGCTACCAGCCAGTAAAGAGCACACGCACACGCACACGCACACACACACACACACACACACACACACACACGCACACGCACACGCACACGCACACGCACACAGGAACCATGTAGTGACTGCACCAGTGTCGTGCCTCTACAGTGTCAGGACCATTTAACCTGGCAGCCTGCAGGTATGTGACTGTTCACTTTACATCACATTAACTATTGATCAACCTTTCCTCTCTGCTCCACTGGAAAAACCTTCAGCCTCTCTCACAGTCTAGCTCTCTCTCTCTCTTCAAACACACACACATATATATACACACACACACATGCACACGAGGGACCCACCCAACTCGCCTGTGTGCTCTTTCATCATCTCTCAGGGGTGTGTACAAGAGCAAATACACACACCTACACACACGCGTGCTCACACAAAACAGAGCTGCGATCTCGTCGCACAATAGGAGGCCAACAGTGCCGCCGTCTGCTGCCAGACTCAGTGGAATGGCTGCTCCTCCATAAACGTTACACACACACACAGAATTAAAACAGGGAGAGGTTGTAACACACAAGGCAACCCTAAAATAAAATGCACACATTACTGCACACAAACGATGACGCCTCGGACCTCCTTAAAGCAAATATAATTTCATCATTTGGTGAGTGGCAGACAGGCACTTAAAGACGGGGGATTCCTGACTATTTTATCTAACTACATCTGTGCACACACACACACACACACACACACACACACACACACACACACACACACACACACACACACACACACACACACAGACAGCCTTTGGATACATGCACTCAGCTTCATAACCTCCTGCAGACCTTTATTCAGTGCGGCTCAGACATGACTCAGCTCGGGTGAGCAGGCGTCTCTATTAGGAATGGAAATGGTATTTAATGTAGATGTTAAAACAGTCGGTGACTTGTTTAAAAAGACAGAAAGAAAAGTGGTGATGGAGCGCAAATGATTACATGCGAGAGGGCGGACCCCCTAAATGTGTCCCATTTTTGCTTGAGAAACTGGAAAAAAAAAAAACGGATTAGCAAAATAATTGCCAGTTAATAATCTGACGATTGACTAATGGATGAATCAACTCCTCTTTTAAGCTCTGCTAATGCTCATGTTCGTTAGTGATTCACTGATAAAAACTCTTGTGGTCATTTCGTCCACGATATGTTCAGAAATGAAAAGTGTCCGTTCGGACTTCTCAAACCTCGAAGTGAAGGGTTTTGCCCAGCCAGCAGCTCATCGCCATGACCAGCTAACGTTCGGCTCTTCTTATTCATAAACCACAAACGATGAACTGATTTCAACACCTCTGCGAACGATGGCGACCAGAGATCAACCTGCAGCAGCAGTTTTATATGAATGAGGTCAAATATGTGCTCTGTCTGAAAGAGGTACATCTGGCTAATATCACCTCAATATCATCAGCCTCTCCAGCTTCGGATGTGATGACTGCCAGGTATTTTAATGATGACACACACTCGCTCAGGGTGTGTGTGGCAGTAGTTAGTGCCGATGAGTGGAGGGGCTCGTAAGTGGTGAGTGGCAGCACGTTAGCTGCGAGAGTGGAGAGCCCATCTTACTCTGCAGACCCCCCCCCCCCCCCCACACACACACACACACACACGTTGCATTATGACTGATATATGGCTGTGTGTGTTTATAGAAAGAGAATTACAGTAATGAGAGCCCTGTGTCAGCAGCTCCTCCCATCTCCCTTCAGCCTGCTGATTACAGCCTGTTTAGATAAAACACACACACACACACACACACACACACACACACACACACACCAAAAATCAGAGCAGCTGACCAACCAATGGCCCTTTAATTAATTAACCCTTCCCTTTCTTTAGCTTCCTTAGTAATCCCTCTCATCCCTTCATACCAACCACACACATGCCACCAAAACCAACAAGCGACACACACATTTAGAAACACACCCTGCCACCCACCCATCCATTCTCCCGCCTACACACACACACACACACACAGTTGCAGCTCATCAGCTCTAATCCCTTCCCTCCGTCTCTTTCCTGCCGTCTAATCCAACATCTATCAGAATCCAGCCACCTTCTCTGCAGACAAAATACACAGCTAAGCCCTGCTATTTCTGGACAACATCTATTTGTGTGTAAGAGTGTGTTAAGCACATGCATCAGATTGGGAGTCTCTCTGAATGGGTCAGTGTGTTTTGTGTCTGGCTCTGTGGGCGGACAGGTCATGTTTTCCCTGTGAATAGCGCACAAGTGGGTCTGATTACATGAAGGTGCCTGCAATCAAATGTGGATCTGTGCTGCAGTCTGTCTGCTGGACTAAACAAGGCCACTGTTAATGCTACTGGCCACTATGTGTTTGGACCAGTCCAAAACTGCTGCCAGAGTGACTTTTTTTATGTGACGTTTGGAAAGCAAACTGATATCTAACAGCTTCTAAGTCATATAAAAGCGAGCTTATTGTGCGGTTTGTGATGCTTAAGGATAACTCCTGTCTTTACTACATAATGGTGGTTTTATGACCTGAAAGTAGCATGTGACCCCAGAGAAGCTGGCATGCATGACCGGGCTCCTTGGTGACTGCCACACACACACACACACACAAACACAAACACAGAACGCCTGTGTAAAAGCTGAGTTAAGTAATATAATCATTTTCATTATCATGGCAAGCAGTTGAAGCTCATTTCAAAATCAGCAGAGGACTGAGCAATATATCAACGCAAACATTTGTCTTACATCAGCATATAAACTCAGCTGCCACTTTATTAGGAACACTTTGGTTATAGTAGTCTACCTTTATTGAAATGGGGTGGACAGAATACCAGAAACGGCTCTCAAACAAAAGAACGCAATACAGTTCAACAGCACCGCCAACTGCAGCCTCCAAGAGCCGAATCAACACCTCTCTAAAAACCTCCATGAAGGTGAAATTTACTGCAGGGCAGTTGTTTATGAAGCTAGGCATACCTAATAAAGTGGCAACTGAGTGCATGGCCAACGCATGCAAAGTTGCGTCATAAAACTGATGCTCAACGCCATTAAATGTGTTACACTGGAAATGTGGAAACTTTAAATGACTTTACTGCATTGGAAAGCCCTCTGGAGGTAAATTCGTCCTTTGCAACTTTATAAATGGGCAATATTTAAACACATTTCAGTGGTAGATGCTCATAGTTAGTTTGCTGTACATCAAAAGGCAGCAGTGCTTCTTGCGTCTCTTAAACATTTACTAAAAAGCTTACTGCCGTTTGTATGCCAATTATCAGCAAGCAAAGACACCAGTTAACAGGTTCATAGCTACCTGCCAGCTTAAGCGTACATCCAACAGATAAGTGAAAATACGCCTGATAACACAATCTGTTCCACGGCTGCTGCTATTGTTATGAGCTATGGCTACAGAATCAGTTTTCAGTTGCAGCCATATGCAGCGTGTTAATCTGCTGTGCTGGAAGGTTAAACAAATCTTTCCTGGAAACGTGCACCACGCCTGCTAAAACAGAGCGCGTCGCGGTTATCGAAACTGGAAGATGCAGATGGAAATCGCAAGCTCGCTCTTGCTCCCAATCGTGCTCTTAATCTCGTCATTCATTTATTGTTTATCCCTGCTTGCTTGTTCTCAGTACCAGCGCTTGGCAAGAGGGCGACTCTCCAAGTGTTTTGTAACACGAGAAGTAACGTTGAACGGCTGCCAGTGGAGCTGATCACAGCGTCGCAACCAACAGATCCAGGGGTGACTCATGTTCATTGAATGGCTTGATTTGTCGAGGTCAGCGCTGCTCAAAGGGTGGTTTCACGGGAGCTCTGCGAACATTTTTTTTAGGGGGCTTTTTCAAAAGTGGTCACCTGGTGATAACCTTGGGTTGTCCTCAGATTCGCAGAGTACACAAGACATTCTCCCACACTGAGACAGAATTCGATCCAGATGCATCCAGATGACCAAACAGATATTAAAAAGGATATCAAGCTGGAGAGGTGGCCGCTATCACAGCCTCTAGTGTTGTGGGACTTCATCTGGCTGTGGTCCATGTGGTAGGACTGGACAATAATCAACAGGAAACACACGCACATCTAGAATCTTTCTGTTTTTGGTAGGCGCTGGAGAGAAATATTCTGCTGAAACTAGAGGACAACAGACAGCGGATTTTTAAAGGCTGGTATAATAATGATAGTTTAGAACAGGAAAAGACCAATAGCTGATTAATCGTCTGATATCACCCCAGAGAAAAGAAAAGACTTTATTAGATGCTGGATACCTGCTGAAGCGAACATCTAAGTCTAACCAATAAAGACCTAAATAAATATATATTAGATCCTACTTTGTTTTGAGCTACTGTTTTCTCTCAAAGTCAACTTGACATTACCTTGACTTCCTGTTTGGAGCCTCCATGCAAAGCCTTGATCAGAAACTGTATCTGTAATAAGTATTCAAATGACTTTTGAGCATTTTATAATTGGTATTTGACAGGGCTGAAAAAAATCTAATGAAAATTAGAACAAGAGGGTTTAGACTGAAGTAATTTTGTGTTTTAAATATACTCCAATACTCCCTTATTCATAAAACACAAAAGATAAAACCAGGTCAAACCCTGGCACATACTGTTGCAGTCCAGCCCCCCTAGAAAACATGTAAATAAATATAAAGAAATGAAGAACAATGCACTTGAGCAAAGTCCAAACTAATAAATTTTCAATCTACGTCCTGCATTTTAGCGCCAGAAATAATCTCCGTCCAGACAAACATGGCTGAAAACACATCTCACGTGACCCATCACATACACTGGGCATGTGCATGCAGGCAGTAGTCGCATTTAACTGCATAGTAGCTGCTAGCATAGACAACAAGGTCAGCAACGGCCGCAATTTGTTATCCATGTTTAATTCACTGCTGGTAGTCAAAGCTCATAGATACAAACAGGCTGATGTGGTTTAATTTTTTGAATGGCAGGTGTAACGCATCAAAAGTTAAAATGAAAACGTATCAGTGTGGATGTAGTTTCTGGACTCACGCAGCAGAAAGGACCTGCTCTCTCTGGGGCTGTGCCCACTGATCAAGCTCCTTTTTGCTTGATCTAACACAACTCTGTCCTCTCAGCTCCGGCCTGTGATGATCGTTCCCGTCTGACTGGTGAGGCTGCGCAGCCACTATCAGGGCCAAGTTCAACAAATCCAATTAATCACAGAATAATCGGCCAAAGTGATTAATCAATTGACCTGTCGCAGAAACAGATTCCCAGTTCTTTAATCATACATGGACATGGAAACAGTTCAACCACAAATGGTCTTTCTCAGACTATTTAGGTCAATACTGGGACTAGGTGCAAGTACAGCTTCATCTTCTAGGAAAGGACAAAAAAAACAAAAAACAAAAAACGGTATCAAATCATGACTCTCAGAGGTTTCATCAACCAATCAGCCAACATCCCAGTATCTTTAACTGGTCAGGACAGTCATAAGTGAACCAACATGATAAAAGAAATCATGAGATTTTAGGTCCAATCTCTCAGTCCTTTTTGTACAAAGGTGCCTTCATGTGTGGGTTCAGTCCACGTCATTTCTTTTTCCCACCCATATCCAGTGAAGACCTGCCTCTACTCTGCGTCTGATTGGCTCCGACCATGAAAACCCTAACGATTTAATCCTAATCAAGCAGCGATCATAAGCTAATCAGAGAGAATCGCTGTGGAATGCAGGTGGGAGAAAAAAAATATTAGTCAAACTCGACTCTGTGGTGGTTGGACTGTTGAGCTTGTGGTGAGCAGAGCAGACAGAGGTAAGCACGCACAAACTCTCTCTCTCTCTCAGACACACACACACACACACACACACACACACACACACACACACACACACACACACTTGTGTACAGGGGAGCAGCAACAGCCACAGGGGTGAGAGGGGCTGTGCACAAGGGCCGTACAAAAGAATTTTGAAGTGGGACAGAGAGGGAGGGAGGGGAGATTCTGGCCAGCTAAATCAAAGCAGGGCGAGAGGAGACGAGTGAGGGGGTGGGCATCCTGTGAAGGTGTGCCACGAGAACAGAGATGGGAGGGAGGGAAGAGGGACAGAGAGCTGGGGCTCCACGGCCAGTTCAAATCCCACATTCAAAAGGCTTTCTGGGCACATTCCTGCACATCAAGCACACCGTACAGTAACACAGAAAGAGTAGCCAGCATATAAACTCCTGTCTGCCCAGGAAACCGTGCCAGGAAGGCTAGCTGAAACATCACATAGCCGTGCATTACTTCAGAGATTGAGCGTGCGTGTCTACGCATGTGCATGTGTAACAGGAGAGAGAACAATGTGTCAGAGAAGTGACGTCCAGCCACAACTCAATGTAAAGTCATCTGGCAACACAGCGCATTGGTCAATCCAAAATATGCAAGTTCCCATTCGCGGTAGATTACTTTGTAATGTGAACGGGTTATTTCCACTCTTCACCGCTTAGTTGTTCATACAGAGCAGAAAACGATTGTCGCAGTGATAACTTTGCAGTTATCAGTTGTAAAATCCTGTTTCAAAGTATCATAAACCACTGAGCAGTGTTGTGGCATCTGATAAGCCTTCAGACTCGGATCTATTACCCAAACCAGTCTCCACCTGTACCTGAAGCAACATGCCCCCCCCCCCCCACACACACACACAAAACAGCTGCAGGCATTTCTTTAAACACAGTGCTGTTTTTGATCTGATTTTCCAGTAACACAGCTGGAAACTTGAGGGGAAACACCAGCACACAAACTGTAAAAATAATAAAATAATAATAATAATTATAAAATATAACCACAATAAAAACTCCCAAACACCCACCTGTGGTACTGGGTCTGGAGGAACTGAAACTCCTCCTTGATGCGGTCCAAAGTTTCTGGGTAGGTGAGTTTCAGTGACTGGGGCGTCCCCGATGCTGCTGCTGCTGCCGCTGCTGCAGCTGCCACCACTGAGGCGGAGGACCCCGGGGGTGGCTGCAGAGGTGCCTGAGAGGAGAGGAGGAAGCCCAACTTAGGGATTTGACTGAGACATTTATAAGTACATGACAGGTGCAATAATTCTTGACATCTGATTTCAAAATTGCATTAAAATGTCAGGGCTGGTGGTAATTTTCTGTGGTACGGTTACAGAAAAACTTCGCTCAAACGGTTTCTTCGAAGGAAGGAGCTGCATCGACAAAGAACATTACAAAACAACCATATCTGCACACGCACGCCAGCATGCTTGAACGTAACTATTGTGAGGGGCTGTCTATGCAGAGGCACTGTCATTGCCAGCAGAGCCAGATGTGAGTGTGTCACAGCACTTTGGATGGGATGGCTGAGAGGTACAGTACGAGAGCTTCTTAGCCAAATGAGCACACTTTGCTTAATTGCAAGTCTGAGTAGACGAAAGAAATAAAAGAGAGAAACAGAGCAGTGGGAGGAAGAAAAGTGGAGGAGGGGAGGGGGGGGGCCATCGTGGCTGAAGACCCCTCCCAACCCTGTCCTTAGTCTGCCATCTCTGCAGGGTTCAGAGCAATTAGGAGACTACAACCATAGGGGTAATGCTGCAGGACAGGCAGACAAAAGGAGGCTGAGAGCCGGACTAGTGGCTGGTGGGGGCCGTCCGTCTGTCAGTCTTTTTGGCTCTCTGTCAAAATAACACAGTGCAGAGGCCAACGGGGGCCCGGGACAGCCAGTACACCAGCGATTCTCGATGGTCAAGTATGATGGTGAGGTTAAGTGATAATAACATACTGTCATTTTCCTGCAGGAATGCGCCGACGGGTTTTAATACGACTGTTAGTTTATGAGATGCCAAAGTCTTGTCAATGAGTCACTCAAGAGGTTTTGCTCTTTTTTCAGCCTATGATGGGAGCTGTAAAGAAAGGGGGAAGATTACGGGAGGGTTCTTAGAATCTGGATTCTATACCAAGTAAGATTGCTTGATCTGATAGCAACTGCAAATAGCAGAGTATTACCTAACATTTTATAAGCAAGCGCTCTAAGAGTAAGCCTGTAATGTGAATGGATTTCTGGTTTTCATAAAACAGATCCAAGCTAAATTATTTACGGATTTGCAACATTTGCAGACACATTTCTTCAGATTTGTGTAAGGCCTTCATGTGCAGTGGACACCGTTACAACCCAGCCACGCTTCTCTTAAACTCCAGCAGATTGCAGATACAACTTGCCAACTCGTTCTTCTCTAACGTGCGTCCTTGACTGGTAGTCATGTAGCTTCGCCTGCCTTTGACAGACTCCCTGGGGACTTATTACAAGGCACTCTGCTTCCTTGTGCAACCTGGAATAATTAGAAGTCATAAAATATAGCTCTGTGATTTTTAGACATCCCTCCTCGCAGGTATGTTCATTACAGCATTTGCTGAAACGGAGCTGTTTGTAAGTGATGAATTAAACTAACAAGACTGGACAGCAATAAGTAATAATTTCACTTTTAAATGTGATAATGTTGAGGAGTTCTGTCAGCATTAAGGCTACCTGGCTCAGCCCAATCTAAAGAACAATTCTGTGAATTCATGTTGGGCAATTATTCATACATAAGTACACCTTGCTAAAAAGGATGCAGAGTATAAAAGCTTATACATTTGACCTGACTCCCATGGGAAACCCAAAAACAATGGCCACTTTTCCAGCTCAACAAATCAGCCAACAAGCGGAGTTCAAAGACAGCAGGCAATCATGTGGGTAGCCCTGAACGACAACAAAAACAACAACAACGCATGACTCACGTCTCGACACGTCCACGATGTCTGTTAATGATGTTTAATGAACAAGTTAATCACAACACCACTCAACCCCAAAGCCAACAAGACTGCCGGAGGGAAGCGTATGAAAGATGTTCAGTACATTTGCATGTTGGCATGACAAGATCAGAGTGTGCCGGCACCTACAGACCGTGTATGAGTGTGTAAGGATGTGTGTGGATAAGTGACGGTGTTAAATTTACAGTCAGGGAGAGAGAGAGCAAAGAAAACATGGAAGGTGTTTCAGCAGGTGAAACATTATCATGAGAGAGGAAAGCAAATACAGAGGAAAGAGGAGAGCGAGAGGAGAGAAAGAGAGAGAGAAGCCGAAGAAAAACACAAGATGGATGGAAAGTAAAACTGGATGGATAGTATGGGTGAGGCTAGCAAGTGTGAAAGTCAAAGATACACAGAGAAGAAGAGAAGATAGAATTTGTTTAGAGACATGGAAATAACACAGAAAAGGGAAAGAGAGAAGACAGGAAAGGAAAAGAGAAGAAGAAAAAGGAGATAGGAGAGGGGCTGTGGCCTCATTGTTCCTCTTTCTAACAAGCTGCTCTCAATCTGTCGGCCAGATCCCCCTCCTAGAGCAGACAGCCACACACACATACACGCACGCACGCATACACACACACACACACACCCTTTTTCCTTTACACAAAAACCCACCATTACACACACACACTTGCTCACAAAGACACACACACACACATTTTGTCAGTCTTGCTCACACATACGCTCTTTTTTCACACAAAAAACCATGATTAAACACACACACACACACACACACACACACACACAGAGTCTCCCCTCCTCTTTCACATAACACACACACAGAGCAATTACTCTTCACGGGGGGAAAAAAAAGAGCACCAAGGCCATTTTATAGGATGGAAGGAGGGAGAAAGAGGCAACTATCCTTCTTCTCTCTCCTTTTATCACTCACTCTCCCCTCCTTCTTCTTTTCAACATTTCTCATGGTTTGCTTTTTTAACACGGCCACGTCTCCAGAGGACATCTGAGAGGAGAGGGAGCATCTTCCTCAGAAATGGAGGCATGGATGAGGGAGAGAGTTGGTCTATTTTCTGATGTTCTCAAGAGATTTCCTCTTTTTTTTTTTTTTTTTGTAGAGGAAACCACTGCCTCTCTGCTGGCTCAGCCACTCAGGACCTTACGCACAACTTGTGTCTCCTGGTTAGGTTTGTTGTTATGATGATTCACACCAGACTAGACTGGACGCATGTCGTCTCTGAGACACAAGCAAAGCCTATCCCAGCATTCATAACCTCTTTCCTGCTCCTTGCATCTCCTCTGAAACACTGCTATTGGTCTGTCCCAACTTCTGATCTGGTAAACAGCTGAGCGGGCTTTTGAGTGAGAGGTCAGGTCATCGTGCTGACCTGGTGACCTCTGGGAATGGATCTAGGATGGAAGCCTCACCTGATAATCCTACACTCAGTTATTCCCTCCCTCTCGGCCGTGTCCTGGCTTGAAGGCAAACAAGAGACATGCCGTCTGCCCTTGAACAAAGCTTACATAGACTGAAAGTCGCTGTTACACAATTACAGGCTAGATCTTTCTGCGGCTCGCGTGGTCGTAAAGTTGGGTTCTATAATACTTAGGAAGGATTGCACGAGGTTGGACGGCATGCACTGTTCTCAGATTTGTATTGAGATCATCTGATAACGCATCTGCTTAGATAAATCAGTGGGGAGTTGTTTATAGCCCCCGAGCAGCCCAGTGTTGTTACCAGCGCCGCTGTGATCTGTTCCGTTCCAGAAAACCCGCTGAGAAAGCTATGGGCTAAGTTAGGGGTTTAAGGCCACCTATTGCACAAGCTCAGTGAGGAAAAGCCCAGACACAGCCCTGTCACATCAGATGTATAGGCGTGCACACACACGTTCATGCTAATCTCTCTCTTAGCCCTTGAAGGCCTAAGTCAATTGCAATGATTAAATGAGGACCTGATGACGAGGGGATGAGAGAGTGTGAACGAGTCATCTATGGGAATAGAAATGATTTAAATCAGACCTCCCATTTGTGAGATAGGATAGGAAACAATCCAATAAGGCTGTTTTAAAACATGCTAACCGGTGAGAAACAGCTCAACACGACTGTGCTCTGTGCTCTGAGCAGGCCTGCAACATGACAGATCAGGTTATGCGCTCTGCGCACACATGCAAGGTCACATGCAACAAAACCTGTGAATGCAAAGACGGGTACACAAAAGCACAAACAAACGCGTGCATGTGAACACAATGGCGCAGAAAAAATGCTATCCGTGCACACATTAAGTTCTGACGTGAAGGGACCATTAACAGCATGGCATTCCCTGAATGAAATCATTCCTGTTTTCATTTGAGTTACCTCTAATTACACCGCAAGCAACAAACCACTATGACCTCACATCCTTGCCTTAACCCCCCACCCTCGAATCACACATGCACACACAGACTACACACCCACACATGCCCACTACAAACACTAAGTGGCTGTGTGCACAACGCAGTTTTCCAACAAGTATTTACAAGCACATATGCATTTTATTGTATTTGCACATGACTGTAACTCCTACGTCAATATTAATTGGAATCCACAAGATGTGTCCCAATCCTCACTCGCCACACTGACCCACAGTGATACATAATTTGCTAATGGAGCTGAAATGGGGCCATCAGCGTTATGATGTGGTTGCGTGACCATAAGAATATTATGTTCACTTAAAGGACCACTCCTCTGTGTCTTCTCTGTACGGCTGCAGGGGATGAGGAGAGAAACAGATTTCTCCTGGATGATCTCTCACATTCTCCGTCCTTTCTTTTGTAATTTCCATCACCGAAAGTGCATTTTTCACATGTGGCATCAGAGAAAAAAGACAAGATTCTTCCGCGTTCTTTTAAGCACAAAGCTCCCACTACTTTGTAATGAGCAGTTGCGAAGTGCTTGTTTATTTTCTGCTATATTGCTTCCCTCATTACAATTCCTGCAAAATGACTGCTCAGCTTTGATCAGAGAATCTAGCTTATGCCATAACTTTTGCAAAAAACTAAAATTGTGCCTGTTTACAAAAAAAAGTCTACAGTCATGCTTTGAGCTAAGTGCTAACGTCAGCATGCCAAGATGCTCACAATGCTAAGCGGGTACGATGTTTACCATGTTAACCCTTGTAGTTTAGTGTGTTAGCATGCGTATACTGGCTAATCGGCATTAGCACAGCTGAGGCTGGTGGGAACAGTTTTACAGGTATTTGGTCATAAAATTGTGACGTAATGATGGTGCTAGATGAAAAATCAAGGGATGGGGTGTCACAGAAATTCTCATTTATCCTGAGGGGAACATGAATGTACCAAATTTGATGGCAATCCATTCAGCAGTAGTCAAGACATTTCAGTCAAAAACACAACCTCATGGTGGTGCTACAGGAAATCAGAGGATTCCTCTAGCAGAAGCCATTAGGATTCATCATCTGGGAACCTTGAAGGTCTGTCTAACATTTCATCTTAAACCAGCCAATAGTTGAAGTATTTCAGTCTTGACCAACGCGGGGCATCAGCTGACTCACTGACATCCCAAACATGGCTAAAAAAAACCCCTGCTAAATGTTTAGACTAGATTTTCTATCCATCATCTACAAGCTTTGGAGGGTACAGGGAGGCTGGAGCCAATCCCAGTTGACATTGGACAAGAAGCGGGGTACAGTGGACAGGTTGCCAGTTCTTCACAGGGCTGACACATTCACACCTACAGGCAATCAAGAATCACCAATTAGGAGGAGCTGGAGCACCCGGAGGAAACGGCAGCAGAGGAGAGAACACGCAGACCTCAGAAAGCTGGCCAGCGGACTCAAACCCAGAACCTTCTTGCTGTGAGGCGGCCGTGCTCACCACTGCAACACCGTGCCACCCTACGTCAGTTTTTTTATTTGTTTAATCATCGCTGACTCCCTCTCTGTCTCCTTTAGCTGGGAAGATGCTGTGCTGCTGCCTCCCCTCATATAGCTCAGCCCATTACTCAGGCCACTAATTACACTGCTTACCCACAGAGTCGATCATCAGAGTAAACACCCACCAAGCTCGCTCTCTTTCCCTCTCTCATCTGACTACCACCAAGGACGCAGTGACAGTCGGTCTAACCCAGAATAGCATTCCTGAGCATGTACCTCTGTGAATCCTCCCACACATGCCTAAAACACACGCCTCCCTGTCTCCGAGGGCCATGAAACATGTCAATACACTGTCCTTTCTCCAAAGCCTTTCAAGTTAAAGCTTCTTATATCAAATTATTCAAACATGGCTGTCAACATTCAGCAGTGATTTGCATGGTTAAAGCAGCTTGCAGTGGGGAAGAAAAGACACAGGTTGATCGCTCACACCTCTACCCCCCCCTCCATACCTTTCATCAAGTGGCTATCTGCTTGGCTCTGTGCTGGAGGAACGTGCTGATAATCTCTCAATGACTCCTGTACTTAGAAGGGAGGGGCTGCCAGGCACCTGTTTCATTAGCGCCACATCTTTCTCTCTCAATCCCCCCAGCCCCCCCCCACACACCTCCTTATTCCCCTCTCCTTCCTCCCGCAAGCCTCGTTATTCAAATTTCCCTGCTGTCAGCCCACATTAGCGAAGCGCCACAGTTTGCCTGTCAGCTGGCTTAATTGCTGGAGGTGCCTTCTTTTATTAGGTAACCCCCTCCGCTCGTTTGTTCCTTCCACCGAGACGCACCTCCACAACAGCTTGTGTAAACCTGAGTTCCCTTCAGCCTCTTTCCCTTCATTTTCTTCTGCCTTCTCTCTCTCCGTCTCTCTCTCTCCATCTAATCGGTGGCTGAGCAAAGCAGGCGAGCTCCCGATCGATAGCCGCACTCTCACCACTGGACAACAGTGCTGATAAAGAGCTAAAAGCATGCTAGGACTGAGGAAGTGGAGGCTTGCTTTATGCTAGCTTTAAGGACGGAGAGGAGAAAACCTCATCTCAGCCACCCAAAGTGCTCTCCCCACAACTGCCCATGTCTCCTGCCTGACCATATCAATCTTCACTGACTAGATATTTGTTTAGAAAGACCAGCTCCCTGAAGGGGTGTGGATGACAAGAGGGCACGTTGATGACGATTTCAGCTATGATCAGACAAGTTTCAAATTGGGCGCTATTCCAAAAAGAGGGAGCTGATATTGACATTAAGACTGCTGACAAGGACATTGTTAACACTGGCTAATGGCTGTTGTTGTAGCATTGCAACGATGAGCACAGAGATTGTGCACCAAGGTCTATATGGTATTGGTATTGAGTCTACTTGAATATCAGTTACAGGCATGAACAATAGCATCCTAACAGCAAACATCAGCCACTGTTTGTTGGACAATCAACCAATTACAATTTCTAAAATGGCACAGATGCTAAGTTTGGTTTTGCATTACATAATTGACTAATTAAACACCACGCTAACCCATTACATAAAGAAAAGGTCTGGAGCACCGGAGTCTTAGTGTGCCAACAGGTTCATTTGATAAACACACTCACAAGAAAAAAAGTTCCAGCTTTGGAATTGCCTCCGTTTGTACAGTTTATTTAAGTCCATGGGGACTGTGTGAGATGAAATGAGCTTTTCAAGATAGCCCACTGGAACAGGCAAGAGCAAGAGTCAGACAATTCAGACGAACTGTGTTATCTAATCCGACGCATTTGGAAGAAATGATTGAGGCGAACACACCCAAACTGTGTGTACCAACAACTACAGAGCATGCATGCCGTATTGTTTAGCAGCAGCTAAAACCACGTTGAACCAGGAAGCAGCTCTGGAAAATCTAATGAATATTTGCAAAGTACAGTGTGGGTAGCAACCAAATGAGTGATTGAGATGATACGACGAACACGATGGCGTGTTAGAAACCTGCGTGATCATTGTTTGCCCTATAAAACGTTAGGTATGAACGATGGCTTAAGCGACAAAAACTGAACCACAGTTCACTCACAATAGTAGCCTCTTAACAAACCCCTCCCCCAGCCAGGGGCATTGTTCACAATAAAATGGTTGCTGGAGGGCTGCTGGTAATATTTTGACCAATCTTCTTGTGACCTTTGAGAGGTTTGGATGTCTTTGATCGCTCACTGATAATTTAATCATCTCCCACAGATCAGGCCTGCTTTGGCAACAGAAAGATTTACTTTTCCCCACAAAGCAAACAGACAGACACCTTTTCGGTGCGAGTGAGGTAGAGCAAACCTGCTAATGCCACCATTTTGTCTTTGTAAATGTATTCAGTTTATGTTTCAGCTTTGTGTGATTTCAAGTGAGGCATGTGTGTGCAGACCCATTAAAAAAAAACTGTGATTCTGCTTTTTCCTTCATCCACTTCTGCCTGTGTCCACAGTGCAGCCTCGTATGTTTCTGTCACTGTGGCACATTTGAATGAACGTTAAGGATTTACGACAGCCAGCCATGCCTGCCACGTCCTATGCACTTCTCTGCTAGTCCACTTTATTTGGCAAAAATCCCAAAACCCTCTGGGCAGATACGAGGGCCTGAAGCATTTTCAATAAGTGTTTATGTCATGTGCACAGTGTCATTACATCATCCCAGGTATGTTGTGTTTTGTCGGGACAAAAGCCTGCATGCGCAAGATGTGTGATTAAAAATAGATGCTGAAATATTAACCTGTTTGTCTGTGGTACTTTACACACAGAAAGTATGTCTCGTATGTGTGTGTTCGCCACAGTACAAACCAGTCTAGCCCAGAAAAAAACGACTACCAAGTTCAAATTTTTCCATGAACAACTGTGAAAGAAGATCTGCTGTAAGAAGCCATGAACATGCAGGTTACATTACATGCTAGAAGCCGCAAACGCTCTTGTGCAGCATCTGAAAATGCGCCTAATTCTTAATTATCACTCGGTAAATAACCACTGTATTTTTGTTAATACGGGTCATGTGTTTATGTAATATATGGGTCACATCCTTCACAGCAGACCAGTAGCCCGTGATGACAGGTTACTGCCCGCCTAGCATTTCAGAGATTAAACAGTTTGCCGGGTTGAGTGGCCCTTCACTCCGAGGTGCAAACAAGAGCTGCCGATGGCCGGAGACTTTCTGAGGACGGCTGTCTCGCGTGGTGCTGCCGAGATGTGCGGAGGGTTGAAATGAAATGGGACCGCTGGCCTAAACATTCCACCCAGACCCGCCGCAGTCTGCTCCGCTCACCCTGGGACGCCTGCCCATACATTAAGATGTGGTTTGGAGCTCTCACAGGAACACAGCGAGCAGAGGCTGGATGAGAGGGATTGGGTTTACAGTGCAAACCACAGACCCACAGTCTGCCTCCTGCCCTGCCTTCCTGCAGTCAGCCATACTACATACACAGCTGCTGGTCTGTGTGTGTGTGTGTGTGTGTGTGTGTGTGTGTGTGTGTGTGTGTGTGATATTTGTGTATGTGCTGCATGTTTGGCCAGTTGGGACTCACAAGATCCCTTTATCACTCAGAGGAAGTACAGGCTGAAATAAAAACAATGCATCATGATAGTGCAGTTTAAGCAAACACACTTAATAAAATTTAAAACAATGCATCTTTTTGGGGGGTCTCCACCTGAATCAATGGATTTGTACGATGAATTAATTAAAGCGGCACACCACACACACGTTCACATGAAGCTATATGTCACAGGGGGCTTAATCTGGTTTCAATGCATGGGACATGAATGTCAAAACTCCGTCAGGGGCGGGGTGCAGGGTGGCATGGCTGAGGGATGTAGATGAGGGTTAGGCAAATGAGCAGGTCTTAATTGATACTTCACACAGCTGGAGGACCAGTGTTTATGCATTTCAGTCGGCTGAAAAGCTCTCCACCTAACTCGACTAAAACAAATTAAAGCCATGCAGCATGAATATCGCTCCTAACCTCGCACAGATCTGTCTCAAAACACAGACAGCATGCCAATTCCTTCTTCATTTTTACAGCCACATTACCGGCCATTACGGGGGTGGGGGGGTGGGGGGGTCAGGAGCATGAATCACTCTTGATATGACTGAAATAAAAAGCTGATTTCTATTTCTTTTGGAAAATGAGGGGCACTTGGGAAGGGTGGACCAGTGAGTGAAGTTTTGTGTTCTCAAAGCCCCCCCCCACCCCACCCCCCCACAGCCTGTGAGGAAGGGACAAACAAACACACACTTCATCATCTGGGTCAACTCCACAATAGTGTGGAAACACAAGGAGGCTCCATGTTTGTGGTGGTGGCCACCAAGGACATGAGATCCACACACAAAGACACTCGGCAAAGTTGGACGCTGTGTAAGGTGGGCTTTGCCTCGCTAAACCCCCCGCTGACAGAAATCTGCCTGACCTTCACAAGACAAAGATTACACACGGCGCTAATACAAAGACTAACAACGCGTTATGTTGTGCGTAAGAGCAGAAAGAGGAGCATTTTCCCCACAAAAGGAGTCCCCGGAAATACACAGGAAGGATGACAAAGACAAACAATTTCGGCTTGCACTTTCTTATTGGGGCTCAATACGGTTGAATATCAACCTGGCGTTTGTTACAGATACGTTATATTCAATGGAGGTTCCGGTTATAAGACAATAACCTCCTTAATCGCGCGTGGATGGTCTCATATTAGCGTAGCCTACTTACCGGTGGTCGGTTTTGAGGAAACATTGTAGCCGCCGACTTGTGTGTCTCCGTGTGTGTGTGTGTGTTTTTTTCCTTCTTCTTTCTCCCTTTTCGGGCGGAAAGCTTCGTCGAGAAATACGAGCAGCCGATGCGCTATTGTCGGTCTCAGAGAGGCATTTGGCCCGGTTTCAGAGGTAATGGCAAAGCTAGTCTCGGCTCGCTCATTCCTCGCTTCAAGACTCCTTTGTTCTGGGTTATATCTCCAACCCCAAACCGCACCGCGCTCGACGTGTAGTGAGGACGGGGAGCGGAGAGGAGAAACACCCGGTCCGAGGGAAGCTTTCTTCCAAGTCCTCAACTTCGCGCTCCCGGCAATGACGATATGGCAATTGTTTTCCCTCTCCGGTATCTCGTCGCCGTCTGCAGCGTACAGGCCAGAGGGGGGAAATGTGGGTTTCGCTTGTGGCTTCGGAGACGGACACACCACCGGCACATTCAATGCAGCCGCAGCCTCTTTTGTCTCGCTCGTCGGCCTGCACTCTTTTCACACAACACTCCCAGTCCCTCACTTCTCTCGCTCCCCCCTTCCCCGATCCTCAATGGGACATAACATATGAGTAGCTTTCTTTAAGGAGGGGGGAGACCTAAAGACACGGATTACTGCCCCCCTCCTCCTCCTCCACCACCACCACCACCACCGTCCTCAGCAGTTTGTTTTAGCAGAATTAACCTAATGATGGTTTGCTAATGTTCTTTTTTTATAGAAGAAAAAAAAAATCAATGCAATCTTCCCTTTAAAGTTATAAGTGCTGGGCAAATCACAGCATCGAGCGCACCACACAGTGCTGTTCTTCAAATAGCCTGATGGTATTTGTAAAGAAACCTTTGCAGGGTTTTTTTTTTTTTTCTCGTGTTATTGTTGCATCGTAATTAGCTTCATCCTCATGTAGCCATGTAATTGAAAGTATATCCACACAATTGGGAAATTTTAATTTTATGAAAAGTGCAAAAAAAAAAAAAAAATCTTTAGAAAGAAGGGGTTCAGAGGAAGTGTTCAGTGATTGAATGAAATCTCCACGTGGGGCTCGGCCTCGGCACAGTAAACACTGGTGAAATGAGCCAATGAGGGTTGAGAACACCCACGTGGGGCGCGCTGACCGTTTGCTGATAGGAGGGAGCAGGTAGCACAATGCTCCGCACGTCAATCACGCAGGGCTACAATTGCTCCGTGAGGTTAACCCCTTCCTGGGTACAGGGAGTGATTGAGGAGTTGTGTGGTGGCTGTATCAAGATTCAGTGGTTTTCCTTTTTCTCCCCACAAACCGTCAATGCATTGAAAAATCTTACATTCCCTCCATTTCGTTCTTGTTGATGTGGAAATAAATAGACTTTGCTCTAACTTGTGCATCATCCTGCTCATTTCTAGATGTCAAAAATTAATCATGACCGCAGGGAACTGACCGAGCATGAAGAGACTGAAAAGATCTAAATAAGAGCCCAATAAGAAACCAGAATCCACAGCAATACAATAGTGATAATGCTGCAACGCTTGCATGGCTATTTATTGAATGTGCACCTTGCTGTTACCTGGAAAACGGGGAATTATTCTGGAGACGAAGGGAGAAATGGTGGAAAAATTGGTATTCTGGTGGCACGACCCCTTTGGCGGGGCTCATAATTAGAGAGAGAGATATTGAAAAAGCAATTTCTGACAGTGGAAATCACAACCTGCCAGAGGTGGAGTTGGAAAATATAGATGGGTGTGTGTGTTTGTGTGAGAGTATATATATATGTGTGTGTATGTGTGTATGTGTGTGTGTGTGTGTGTGTGTGTGTGTGTGTGTGTGTGTGAGAAAGAGGCAGAGAGAGGAAAGGCAGAGGGGGAGGGAGGGAGGGAGGGAGGGAAGGAGGAGGAAGAGAATAAAGGATGAAGGACAGCAGGGGGGATGCTGAGAAAGACGAGCCAGTAGGAGGGTTAGAGATTGAACGAGAGGGAGAGTGCACACGGGTGATGAAAAAAAGTGTGTGTGTATCTGTGCGTGTGTGTGCCTTGTGCATGTGTGTGTGTTGAGCAGACAAGTGAGGGAATGAAAAAGAGAGAAGGGTGAGGGGAGCAAGTGGGGAGAGTGGAGAGGGAAGGAGAGAAAGAGAGGAGGAGAGAGAGAAAGAAAGATTTTATTGCCATTTTTTCCCATGAATTTTAATGCACAGCACTGGTCTCCCTCCCGGATTCTGGGATCACATTTATTAGAAAAAAAAAGTCATGAGGAATGCAGTGCTTTGCAGTCTGCTGCTGCACAGGGAGATGTTTCATGTTGGTGTGTGTGTGTGTGTGTGTATGTGTGTGCGTGTGCTGGGGGGCGGGAGTGCTCGCTGGGCTGGGCGGCGGGGTTGGGGGTGAGGGTGGGGGTGCGCAGGATGTATGAGGCTGCGTTGTGTTGTGCTGGGGGGAGGCATAATAATATAGATGATAGAAAATGATAAGTGAAGGACACATATTATTGCTATTGGCAGGTCAGATGAAGGAGTGTTCTAGGTGTGTGCGTGTGTGTGTGTGTGTGTGTGTGTGTGTGTGTGTGTTGGCTGAGCTCCAGTGATTAAATACACCAAGTCCACAGTGCCCTTCTCTCCTCCACAGAGGCTCAGAGCAACGGGACATCAAAGTGGCCCCACAATGGGATGGGACACAATGGTCGTAATGCTGCAGCTTTTGGTTTTAGCCCAGCCGTGTGAGGCTGTAAAGAGACAATTGTGTCAAACGCATGTCTGCTGAAGTGCAACTAAACACACGTTCACCTATACACACCTGTCTCAGAGGGCAAAACAGAAGAAAGTGCCTGAGGGAGCATCAGTAGCAGCAGCGGCATCTCTTTATAACCACAACTTAAGAAAAAACAGCAATGTCAAACCACCGGTTACCCATACCATGAGCAAATTATCACACAGCAGCAAAACATCAGGAGGGAGTGTCTTTCCAATGAGGTGATGAAAACAAGTTCGCTTCCCACGAAACTTCACAGACTAGTTCTTTCCTCTTGCTGACAGCAATCTCACTGTCAAACTGTGACTATGACATAAGCGCTAAATGACGCCCCAGCAACACTGGACAAGGTCCAGGTCGAGAAGATGAACTATCATGTCCTTTGTTCTTTGGAAGGCAGCACGATGACAGAGTTTGGATCAATAAGCTTCATTTGTCTGGTGCTTGTGGGATTCTATGCTAAAATCCCATCAAAACACAAAAGTATGCGGTGCAGAAACTCTCTAAAAATGAAGCTCTGAAAGAGAAATCCACTTAAACGACAGCAGAATGGGCAGTGCTCCTGATGCGCCGTGCATTTATTTGCCCTTTCATGAGTAGATTTGTTGTCTGGTGATGAAAGGCCAAATCTAGACGCCCTCACTTCAGTATATTTCCACTACAGCCACTTGTATGACTGAGGTCTGAAAAATGCATGAAGCACATTAATGGTAAACATCAGGTTTTGGACACAGTCCTTCAGGATCAAAGACCTTGTTTCCAGACCTGCAATTTTGCACCTGTCATACTGGTAGACCATCAGACACAGCAGGGAAACCATTTTCTCCACTAGCAGTGAAGCCTCAGCAGACCAGAATGCACTGGAGCTACGAGACATGCTGCATTTTGAGGGCTGCAAATATGTTTTCTCTTTACGTGGAAAAGCCCACATTCCACCATTACATTTCATTCTCTGTCATTGTCATTGTGCGCTGTGGTAGTAGTAGTAGCAATTTTCAGGAAAATATGAAACATTTTGGGAAATAAATAGATAAAATCACAGACCGATCTCCATGCAGACAAATCAGCTTAGTTAAAAATAGCATTTAATTTCAAAATAAGGCCTGGAATAGGAATTGATGAGCCACAGAGGTGAGTTAAAGAGGAGATTCTTCCTTTAGTTCAGCTTTGCTCAGCTCAAAGGGATATAGGGCCCCTCTTTAAAAAATGGCCTCCCATGAGAAAAGGGATGATATTGGAGGAAGGTGCTTTAGTTCGGGTCATAAACTTGGTTTTGTGGTGTCCCTGTTTGCTCCCCACCCTTCCCGGCACCACCGCCTCTCCCCATTTTCCCCAGTGCCTTAGGGATGGGGTCGAGAATGGCTCCTGCCCAGCGTGGGCTTGAGTGACAGCAAGACAAGGCCACAGTGTTGTCATGGTGGTGCCCTCCCCCACCCGCACCCCCCACCTCACTTTGCCCCCACCCTTTCCCTGTCCCTCATCAGACAAGCTGTGTGTCAGTGCAGAGACGGCACAGTGATTTATTGGTCCCTACTCCTCTGGGGTACTCCCCTCCACCACCACCACCTCCTCTAACACACACACACACACACACACACACACATCCACATACAATCTCAACCCCACCCACCTCCTCACACTCCCACTCCTCCACCCTCCATTTTTCCCATCCCCCCTCCCCCCCAACACATACACACCCCTCCATCCATCCCCTCCCCTTCTGTCCTCTCCTGCTGCATGGCCCCTGGGGGAAAGAAGGGGTAATGACCCACATCAGCAGCAGCTATGCTCACATGCACACACACACACACACACACACACACACACACACACACACACGCACACACAAGCACACACACCTCCCATTCCCCTTGCAGGCAGATATAAAATAAATAGCCTCTGTGACACACATACGCACACGTATGCACACATAAAACAGACGCTGACACATTTACGCCCACAGGCATGTGTATCTGGGAATTCCAGTGCTGTGCCGTAACGTTGCGTCCCCACTCAAAAGCCTCCTCCAGTCTTTAGCACAACACTGAAGGGATCAATACTGAACCATTAACTTCCATAATATCTGCTAAATAGTTCTTTCTTTTAGTAAAGACGACCCTGTTGTCATCATAACCCCTTGTAATCTCCGGAAGAGGAAATGAACGCCTCTCCTTTTCACTGGCATTTTTTCTTAATGAATCAGAGCAATGGGATGGTTTATTCGTCTCTCCATGCAGTCAAGCGGTACACGGTCTCCTTTTGACTTTCCAAATATCTGTGAACACACCAGCTTGCACAATGTGGCCGTGAAATCCAACGTAGCACTGCATGCTCTCAGAGGTAGTGATGAGGCAAGAGGACTTTTGGAAAGGAGAGTTTCCTCATAGTGTCTTGATGCAAAAAGTTAACCTCACATGTGTCAGCGGAATCCCTCGACAAAGTCAATGCGATGGTTCATACTCTCAAATCCTGACGCTTTTTAGGGCAGAGTGAGAAAAGAGCATCTTTACAGTGGCTGATTTTGAATTCAGGCAGTCGATCCTCACTGAGGGGAGAGTGAAGAGGTTAAATCTGAGCATTGACTTGCAAATGCTACTGACAGCACTCTGCGCGTGCTGTCACTCATCTCTCACACAGTCGAGAGATGCTCTCTGGCAAAAAAAAAAAGAGTATGCAGCTAGTGCCACAGGTTTCCACTTTACATGAGTGTTGGCAAGCTGGAGAGTGCAGGTCAGGTGTTAATCTGTCTGTTAAAACCGGAAGGAGAAGGCATAAATTATTTTTTCATGCAGAGTGATGTAGCAGAGAGTGAAATGATTTGTTGGATGTTTGCCGTCTGGCTCCAAAAGGAGGCCACACAACAGAGAAAAAACAGGGGAGAAGCAATTAAAAAAAAGATAGTAGATAAGTCACATTTATGGTTGACGAATCACACTTGAGAGATACTGAACTTTGCCTAAAAGAAGAACTAATTAGCTACATTTCAAAGAGAGAGATGCTAAATAATGGAATACATGCATTGTTGTTGTTGTATGTAGGCATTAAATAGTTAACATAATGATGTCTGCCTACCAGACAACCCCCCGTATCCAACCTCAAATACTGTGTAGATGTAGATTCTATTGTGCACGTCTACCTGTAGCCACACAAGCTTGAACACTGCATCATACTGCCACCCACTGTTCAGCAGACGCATTGCAGCCAGATTGCCTGTATAGTGGACCTTTCATTCCAGGGAGCAACACTGCAATTTAATTACTAAATCATAATCGATATATGATGATGCGAATATATCTGATATGGTTCTATACGTTCACTCAGGGGGAGGAACTGGTTCTGTGATGCCAATTTTTAATCCATGTGACGACCTGCCTTCAAATGTCGGTGCAGCCTTCATTTCCAGGAGGAAGTTACCTGCTGCTCAGGAAGAAGTCCAGGAAATCCTCTGGTGAACAAACACTGACAAGCAGCTCTTCAGATATTTAACATCTGCGTTTCTTCGTAAGATACTGAAAACTTTCTTTAGGAGAAAGCAGAAAGGTGGAGGCTGAACTGTGTGAAGACGCCATTTCCTGGCAGCAGGCTGCAATTATACATATGTACGCACAGTGTCGCCATTACACCGTAAATGCCGAGCTGTCATTGAACGGCGCATAAAACCCGTAAGTATGTGTGTGTGTGTGTGTGTGTGTGTGTGTGTGTGTGTGTGTGTGTGTGTGTGTGTGTGTGTGTGAGATACGGTGTCTGCGAGTAGACGCACTTATGTCAGCCAACACACAGGTGTGTGAGACACACGTGCAGTTAAATCTGGGAATATGATTTCCTCTCAGAAGCTTTCACAATCCTGACGATCAATAAGAGGGATAACTCAGATGGATTTACTCATAATAATAATAATAAGAATTCATAATCATAATCATAATTCATCAGTTATGGCAGTCAAAACAGAATGAATTCTTGGCTTGGACCGTCGCTGGTACCCTTCACCCATATGGTGCCTGTGGACTGAGCAACATAGCCTGAATGTAGATGAAAGACTGGTTTAACAGAGGAGCTCAAAAACTGATTTATACCACCCAGACAAACCCTTATATTTTCACATATTCACACAAATATGTGTGTGTTTACATTTAATAAAAGGTTTCTATAAGCTTGCTATCATCTGTGAGATTATGAAACTGGTTAAGATTGCCTTATCAGATAATAATTATATTGTCTCTCAAAGTTAATTGCATATGGCTTCATGTCATCACTAGCAGACCTGTAGCTTCACATCTTATCATTGGTGGTAGAAGCAGCTGTTAACAATACTATCCCAGCAGAGTTTGATTCAGTGATTTTTCAGGTCCAAAGATGTCTTGACATCGAGGTTAAACCTGAGAGAAACTTGGTTGAGTTGTAACTGTAAACAGACATCAGCTGTTTGCCATCAGCAGACTTCTTCTTCTTCTTCTTCTTCTTCACCAAAATGCGAAGCCCTGTTCAGCAATTATCCCTGAGTGAATTGTTAAATTTCAGCGGCCACAAGCTCTCCATTTTATAACCAATAATTGTCTTTGCCAGGCTTGAAAACTTAATTAGGAATTCTTCACAATGTTACTGTTAACCATTTGAGCAGAGGCAGTTTTTAACTCCTTGTTCTAACTTGTAAGAGTGCATCATACTTTATTTATAAACTGATCACATGGTTTATATATAAAATGTTAACCAGCAAAGTTGCAAACAATTTAAGGCATCAAATAAATGTAGTGAAGTACAAAGTAGCATAAAACTGGAAACTCTGTAAAGTACAAGTCCACCAAATGTGTGCTGAACAGTACATGAGTAAATGTATTTGGTCACTTTCCAACAATATCATCGAGTTGGTGACAAGTCTGGGTCCCACATTCTGTGATTAAGGGAGAACTTCTTTTGCTTTTACCTTCTTATATCCTGTTTTTTTTTTTTTTTTAACTTCCTAAGTGCTGTATCATAAGGTCAACCCGCAGAGGACTTTTCAATGGCACTGCAGTCCAGCCCCTTTGAAGCCATAATGTCTACCTCATGACAATCCAAGAAAGTAAAACTTTCATATTATATGCTTCATGTACAGCACTTTTTATAATGTAATCAGAGAACTCAGTCATGCAAGTTTCCGTTTGTCTTTCTTTAACTACCTCACCTTCTTATTATTGAAGTAAATGCAGTTTTTTCCTTCCTTTTCCTCCTCCAGTCCTTATTTTAGAGCACTTTCCCCTCCTCAGAAGATTGCTGAATTTTAGGAATAGGAACCACCTTCTCCTTCTTAGCTGGCAGCAGAATATTTTCCCTTCTTTCATTCACTATTCCCTCTCAATCTGCAGCTTTCTGGCATCTTGTATTTTCCAGGGGAGACCAGCTGGCTGTCTTCAGTAGACCCAGGCCTTCCATTTCCCCTTGAGGTCCTTCTTTCTCTGATGCAGCTTACAAGGGCAACATTTACACAAGAAGAGAAATGCCAGCTTTAAACCAGTTGTGGTTAAGGTCAAAGATCAATTAATGACAGTCTAAAGAGGCTACAAAAAAACAGATTTAATGTAATTTATGGCAAGAAAGAGAGTCAGATGTCAGATTCCTGTAGATGAGTCTTGACTCTGCTTCTGGCGCTATTGTGTTAACAGAGAATTCTAAACTTTAGAGGCCTAAAGCAGCTTCTAGCACAGCTTTGGGATTTATTATCACAAAGACAGACCTCATTTGGAGTAACTATGTAAACAGGAGTGTTAAATGACAAGTACAGACTGATATACAACAACCACATACCCCACAGGGAGTGAGCGACTGCGTCTTCAATGTAACTGATTTAGTACATAGTCAAAGAGTTTGGGTTCCACAAAAATGTAGTTAAAGTGTCATTCAGGAATGTGTTGATATTTGTGAATTACTATCCCTAAACTGTGCAAAATGCTGAGTTAGAGGGTCTGAATCGTGCATGTTGAGCTCAGTGATGGGTTAAATCCACATGCTATGTTATGCTAGGTCTGCATGTCCTCTCTGGCCCCATAAGATCATACATAACTCTGTGCAAGTTAAATCTGGAGACTTAAACATAACAGAACAGCATTATTAAAATATCTGGGGTTGAATACTGTAACCTAGCTGTGAGAGACACATGTCCTCCTTGGCTGATGAGATGGGTGGTCTCTGCATGAGCCCATGCATGAGCGCTTTACAATATAACACTGTATATTATTTTCTTGTGTGAGCACACGACAGGAACAAAACTCCACCTTTCCTGATTATCACTCTTGCACATTAATAACTGCAGTCGGTATTCATCCACATGGACTGGACTAGGTGGTGCTGGTCCCTTTGGAATGACATCATTCCAGCCTGAAACAGGACCTTGAGCTGTTTCCCAACAGAGGCCCTGTCACACACAGCCTGTAGCGACGTACATGAGGTTTGTTTACCTCTCAGTGTCGCTACTATTCCACAGCGGGGCACGTTTTCCCCTCGATCATAAAGTCTTGCATGACTGGCCGAGGCGAGAGGAATGGTGTGTGTGCGTGTAAATATATAAATATATATCCCTCATCAGGGTCACTGGTGGTAGTGGTGAAGATGGCTTGCAGCCAGATGAGCTGCTTCTGCTCTCTCCCTCTCTGGCTCGCTCTCCCAAGGCTGCCTGAAAGAAATATGCCATTATCCAGCGAGGCCCCTGCAGCCGGGCCCCCGAGCACAGAACTGCTGTCCAAGACAACATGCAAAGGCCAAGAGACTGGAGACTGGAAGCTGGAGACGAGAGCGCTTTAGATACCTCCTCAGACTGTTTACGACCACCTCTACTACAGCCAAAAGCTGCTCCTGCCTCACTACTTCTTTCTTTCCAGTAGGTCATTGCCAGTGAAGTGAAATGTCTGGCTGTGTAGGCATTGCTCAGTTCAAACTAAACTGATCTCTAGAAAATGAAATACGTTTTGAGAGTGTATGTGCACAGCTTCATCACTCAAGCCAAGGATCCCCTTTAGTAGTTCAGAGTGCAACTGAATTTGAACTCCCTCTCAGAGATGCAAAATTGCAAGAGACATGAATAATACAACGCTCGATATTGCATAAATGACAGATAGTAATGTCACCTATTGGTTAAAAATCTCTGCAGCAACCATTTCCCTGGCTCACTAGACAATGACATGATTTTTATCCTCTCTATGTTTAAGACAAAGCTTAAAGCTTTCCTTTTTGATTAAGCTTACAGTTGGGGTTGGCTCAGGCTTGCCTTGGACCAGACCCTAGCTATGCTGCTATAGGCTTACAATGCCGGTGGACTTGCCATGATACACTCAGCTCCTCTCTCCTCCTCTCCCTCTCTATCTGTATCCACTCATGTCCCATTGACACGTTACTAACTTGGCATCTTCCCCTGGAGTCCTTCTGCTTTCTCATCTCACAGGTTCCCATGGATTGTGGCTCCACCTGGACTGTGGATTATGGTTGCGCCTACTGCCATGACCCTGCTTGATGCTCACCCAGAGCCTGGTTCTGTTTGAGCTCTCTGCCTCTGGTCTCTGTACATTAAAGATTATGGTCTGGACCTGCTCTATATGGAAATGAGACAACTTTTGCTGTGATTTGGTGGTATATGAATAGATACTCAACTGAATTTGACTTGAAGCTAAAGGCCAAATGTCAAACTATAATCCAATTTTGATAATAAGTCACATAAAGACTGACATCATCATGAAGCTTAGAACAGGATGGCTAATTGATATTTAGTTGTACCTCTGAAAGCCAACAAATTCAAGTTATGGAGCACACTTTTTGTGAATAATAAAAATAAGACAATAAGGTATGAAATCACTGTGATCTTTGCTGAATTTCCTCCTTGGAAATGTGCAGGAAAACTGCAATGAACTGCATACTGGAAGTGAGAGATTTAGAGATTAGATGTGGCTAATCATTTGCTCTATCATCACTTTCACTTTGTCAGCAGCTGAGGATGTACTGTAGTGGCTGAGTACTGCAGTACTCGAGAGCTGGGAACGAGCTGCTTTTGACCCCTGTTGAGTTCTAATCAGGATAAGAGCAGCATTTGCACAAAGGCTAGATAGGTTTCAAGATAATTTATGGTAAGACTCCTTAATAATAAGATCTCAATAAGACATCTCAGAATATGACGAGGAGGTGGGCTTCAGCCTACAGGTCTGGAGTGCTGCTGAATGTCTGCCTGCAGTTGTCTGTCACAGTGGAGGTGGAGTATCCTCGTCATTGTTGTCATCTCTATCATCATAACCATTACCAGACTCCTCATCCTCATCTCCCTCAGTCTCCCGCAGCTTTGTTGTGTAATTATAGTTACCGCAATCTAATCGCTGCTATGGCAGGACAAATTAATCACAGGTGTCGGGGGTCATTAAAGGAAAAAAAACTATAAATACATTAAATTTGATTAAATCTATGGATCCGTTCCAAAGGCAAAACAGCTGCAGGTTAGTGGCCTGGAAATTATACTGAAAATACATGCCATAAGTGAGTTAATTGTAAATGAAAAGGAAAATAGGATGTTGTCCAATAGGACAAAGCTTCATGGTCCATTTAAATGTAAACAGTCTATATGACAGCACTGTAACTGTGGAAAAATGAGCTGGGTATTTTGATGCTCACTCACCATAAACAAACACCATAAACATGTTTGTTAAATTATTGGGGTGGTGATGGTTTCCTGTTGATGTTGATGCACAAATTTAAATGAAAAGCTCAGAAAGCAAGTATTGGGGCTTAAATTGATAAAATGTAGTCAGTAGTAGCTTCCTTATTGAAATGCACACATTGAACTTCAGCACGATCTCAAAACTCTGATCATAAAATTATTCCCTCAGCACATATAAAGGTTAGAGCAGACAATCCATGAGATTTGAGTCTTGTGGGCTTAATTATAAAATAACATATTCATGCTGTTATTTCAAATTACACAAGGCCCTGACACTGGCTGATGAACCTGCATTAATAATGTTGGTATGAGTGTGCGTGTGTGTATGTTTGTGTGTGGAATAGAAAAGGGGTTAATTAGTGTGCCTCTTCAGAGAAGCAATACTTTTGGCAATGGAGCAGGAAGACTAGCTACCGTCTATAATAGGAAGAGAAAAACAACAGAGACTAGCTGCTCATTTCTGGAGGCATTTTAATTGCTAGAATACAGCGCCAAGCTAAAAATGTCTCCACTGGCCTGCAGCATGAGAAAGTAACAGAAGCTGCTCTCTGTAACACCTCTGAATCAATGCTGCAGAATAATTTTAATTGCCAGAATACTCTGAAATATATGAAGGCACTTACGCAGAGTGCACCAAATAAAACTAGAACTTCTGACAACGGTAACGTCTACTGTCATAAAAGTTACTGTTGTAGGCACAAATTCTTCTTTCCCTCAATCAATTTACCACATAAGAACAGAAGCCATAGCCACACTGTGGGTGTCAGACTACACAGCTCAGCCAAAGGCCCCACATATCCTCAGACACAGAGGGTCAGAAGCACCAGCAGCGTCTCAGGCTGCAGCACTGTGGATGTGTGACTGTAAAGCACTCAGTGACTTTGACGGAGGCGGTTACCCCCTTCGAGTGCTGAAAACGGGATGTAAATAGTTCCATCTCAATGGAAGCCACAAAATAATAAAGTTAAATTTAACACAGGTTGAAAAACTGGAAAATGGCTGTGCCTCCCATTTACCCAGTTCTAATCATGTAAACCAGCTCTCCTCCATGTCTGTTTCAATTTTACACCCCCTCCCTCTGATTCCATTTGCTGCTTATGTTGCTGTTCTCGTCCTCTCTGTCAGCATCTGCAGGGACATCGGGGGGACACAGCCCACAGCTTGAGTCTCAGGGCTCCCTGATTCATCTGATTGTTACACCTACTAATTTCCACCTGATCATACCACTTCTACTTCAACTTCAATCTAATCTCATTAACTTATTGAACAGTTTTCTATCTGATACAAACTCCCCTCCAATGAAAATTAAGCTTTTAACCTTGTTAACATGTCCATATGGAGTTTTTTTTAATATGCTACAGGACATATTAGGAGTGAAATCAGTGCCACGCCTGAGCATTTCCACCTTGGAACTGCAGTGGACCAATGACTCACAGTCACACACCTTAAGGAACCATTCCCGTCAATTTATGGAGTTGGGCTTTCTGTGGGGTAGTTACAAAAGGAGAAATGGTGAGCCTTCATGTCTTACCAAAGGATCTGAAAATCTGAGACAGAGAAAAGTTGGATTTGTTGTAGTAACCACTTTCCAGAAAACTGTTCTGTTTTACACCAAAACAGATGGGTTTTGCCACAAAACTTGTATTGAAGCCCGGCACTGTCCCATCCATTTATACTGTGCACACAACGAGCACTAGCCAACATGTTTGTCATCCAGTAAGTTTATTTTTCTTGTGTTTTATCTCTTGCTGGCGTCCAACAAATCTGCAATGTGCTAAATAATGCTAGTCAACGTTAGCCTGCCAAGATGATTCATGTCAAAGGCTGACAGGACATTTTTTATTGCTTGGGGTGTTGATGAAGAAAGCAGCTAGCTTTGTCAGATAGCTAACATGCTGAATATGATGATGCTATCTACATTACGCTAATTGTGAAGGAAAAATTCACATGATTTTGGGGTTGTTCACAAAGAAAACACGTCATGATAAAGGTCGTCCTCATAAGATGATTGTATAGCGTTGGCAAGATAAGGTTAGTTGATTGCCAATGACTCATCATGACTCAAAGTGACATATACCACCAGTGGAGAGTACCAGCGACAGGCCAGTACGACAGACACAGACCTTGAAGTCAGACATTCATCATATCAGACCTTTGTCCTCATGTTAACATTGTGAAATGGTTGCAGTTTGCTTAGGATTAGCCAACAAAGCACTTGGTTACTTGGTTTACATACACAACAAATGTACTTGGATGGGTTTAGAAAAAGATCATGAGTTAAAATGAGTATATTATTGTTATGTATGTGATGTAATGAAGTATGTTATGAACCTTAAAATAAGTCCACATTGACTTTTGGTTTCACACGGGACACAAACAGCAGTCTCCAGGGTGAAAGTCCTGTGTTTGTTTGACTTCCCCCTTTGCTCCCATCATAGTTACCACCAAACAACAACTGTAAGTATGGGATGTAATGACATACTTGCAAAGTCAACCTATACGGTTGTTTTTCTGGCGAGGACAGGCTCCAAGTACATATGGCAAGTGGAGGAAATTTTCCTTCAGGGCTTTCTGCCAGAAAGCGCCATGTGTTTGATGCGCAGAGTCGATGGTGAGCAGGTATGCTTGAGCTGCAGGCGGGTGGTGGGTGAGGATAGAAGCAGGGACTACTTGCATATTCATAGATTCACGCATACTAAATGAAGGCAAAGGTGTACAGTTATATCTAAGCCATTTTAAGGCATGAAGCTTTTTTTTTCTCTCAGGGAAAGAACTTCTAAATATGTAATTTCATGGGTTTAATCAATGCCAGCAGAGGAACTTTAACAAGGATGAGAGGAAGTGGAATAACAGTTGGAACATGCCAGAGATGACAAATATTCATTATTTTAGGACTTTAAATCAGCTTCAGGGATCCTAGAATTTCTAGCTGCACCCTTGTCCCACATTCATTCCTCACTTCTGTTTCTGGTCCTGAAATTCCAGCTTGAAACCATATAGCCGTCGCCCACAGGGACACTGACCAAAGTGGGCTGAACAGTCAAGTATATAATACCCAGCGACGTCTACCGCAGCATCAAAATACTGGCAAAGAGTCTTTTCTGTCATGCTCTACTGCTTCCAGTACTGAGGTTTTTCCCAAACCCGCTCATCTCACGAGCCACTTCTGACCAGGCTCTGGGTCATTCACAGAATTCCACCCCTGTGGACCAGACCATTCATGATTTGTGATCGTTTCTATCTGCTGTGTTTGTGTCAACACTTTTGTCAGCAGATCAGACACACTGCATTACTTTGATATAAAACCTAAAGGTCTTGTGCCATATTTTGCTGTCACAAAGTGTGCTGAACAACATTGCAGGACAGAATGTCACAGAGTGCTGATGGTTGGGTGAGCAGTTGCAGAGATAATGCAAAGCCGCAGGAGTCTGTCTATTAACTCCAGGTAGAGTACCTATTTCATGTGCCTCATTTAACCCTACAGGTAGATACTAGATCTGATGTATGTGTTAGATAATGCCCTGCAGATAGACAGCATCTCACTATTTACAAACACAGCTGGACATTCTGTTTAGCAAGCTCAGAAACCAGCTTTAAGGATAATATATTCAGCAAGGGTATGATATGCATCTCTGGAGAAATTAATGACAAAGCTATGAACTCACATACTGTAAATCACCCTGAAGAAGAAGAAGAAGAGACTAAATGGCTAAATAGTCACATAAATAAAATACTTTAATGTTTTCCATTCCCACTTGCTTGGACACCACAGTAAAAAATAGCCCCACGTACGCACAACTTTCACAACATGCAAGTGAGTAATATTGTTTTAAATGAGGGATGACAGTGGTTTTCAATACCACTGCCAACAAAACTCCCACAAATGTCCCCATAGGTCCGCTGTTTATTTCGATATAAATATGTGTTTATTTTTGTGCTCAATTCTCCGGCCTGGATGCACTGAGGCAGTCTTAATTAACTCCTCCCAAATCCCCAGTACATGGTTTTAATTATTCTTTATTGCAAAAACTGCACAAGAAAGTCATGAATTGGTCACTTGACAGCATGTCCCCAGAGGTTAAACTGTTAATCTTTAGGCACTGCAGTGCACGAGCACTCAATCTGCACCATATGCTGTGAATATTGTAAATGAATCGTTGGAATCTCCCTGTCACTCTCCACCCTGCAGAGTACGTCAGCGCCTACGTTTTTGAGTGTAAATCACTGTCTGACGGCGTTAAACTCATCGTGCATTTAAAAGCTGGCAAACTAACAAGGCAAATTTGGTTCAAGTATTTGAATAAAGAAAATGCTGGTGAGTTTTATTTTCCCCACGCTGTAAAATATTGCCTGAAGGAATGATTGATCGAGGAGGGAAAAGATATCTTAAAATTTACGATGTTAAAGGGCAAGTTCACCCAAATTACAGAAAAACATGTGTTCTGTGGCTCGACCAGAGACAGTTTCTGGAAAGACATTTTACTGTGGAATTTTCTTTATGTCTTTTTTTTTTTCTTTACTTTTAGCACCACAAACTAAACTTAATTTACACTCACTGTACTGGAGTGGATGTAATATTCTTAAAGATGATGTCTCCAGGACTGAGCTGATAAAACTCTCTGCATGGCAGAATAACATGAGCTAAGTGAGAAAATCTGTTTTTTTGGGGGGCAAAGAGACCTGTTTCTGAGAGCAGATGCTGTATATCATCCCGGTGGATTCATTATGAAATGAACCCATTTTTGATAACAGACATTGAATGAAACCAGTGGTACCCTCAACGCCTTGTTACAACACCAGTTTCAAGTGTGCTGACCTTCTGAAGAATTTTAATTTGCATCAATCCAATGAAAAATGGCTCGCCATCAAGATTACAGTGAACTCGCCAAGAACATCTTGAAATCTTGAAGCTGCAATAACAGTTTCTCATATTTCATTTCAAAGATTTCACTATCTGTGGCTTAAAAGGGAAAAACCAACACCATCTATCAGGCACTGTGGCCATGAAGTACATTATGCTTCGAATCTCTGTATCAACAATTTAGAAATCAGTGACATTAAATGTGTAAATAAAACGAAACAATATGACTGATAGATTATATCTTTATTTAAAATTCTCTGGTTTAGAGCCTAGATATAATCTACATACAAAAAGCAAACATGAATCATACAAGTTGACATATGAACAGGAGGCCGGCCAACCAGTGCCTACTTTAAGGGACTAATTCAATAAAGCATAATAACACATGGAGCCACATCACCAGCTGAGAACCTTTGTTTCCACGAAGCTGGAGGGGAATCAAACACCATGACTACATCCTCATCCTCATTTGGGCTATTAGTCTGGCTGCAGCAATACACGGATGATTTAGATGTAGGCAGCAAGGGAGGGGGTGAGCACAGCACTTCACCGCAACCAGTTCCAGCTGTTTCTTGTTATAAATCTGTGCTTTGAACGTGTAGAAGACCCCAGAGACTGAGGTTCACCATGGGACACCCCACACCCCACCCCCTAGAGGACCCAGCCTTTCTCCAGTCCCAGCTCAGCTTCGGGGCTTCAGAATGACTACCAGGTGAGATTCTCTCCGTCTTCCTGTCTCCCCCCTATCAGGTTTGTGGTCTGTCTGATCTCTTGTCAGTCCTCTAGGGGTCTGCATGCTGTACAAGAACTGTACAGGAGACCTTATTCACAAATTAACCCCATTTATCAGCACAGGAAGGGGAAAAGGAACACAGACGAATCTTTGAAGTGGGAAGGGAGCAGTGTTACTAGCTTCAAAAAACACAGTTGGGTATGTAACCCTTTATCATTACAACAGCCCTTTAAAAGCCCTGCCAAGGCATCTGGCTTTTGTTTGGATGTGGAATTGGATCCATTTGTGTGGCAACTCTAACAGCCACCAGTCTGAGAAGGCCCCGGCCAAAGCACACTGTACAGGTGAAATTAAAAATGTACCTACGTGTGAAATAAAAACATACAAGCATGTATATACATCCTTCACGCAACATGAAACATGTCTCATAGCATTAGTATATACAGTATTTGTGGCTCATAGTGGCAAGCAGGGGTGATTGCACAAAAACCTTAACAGCGCTGGCATTTCCAACCTTGTAAGAGTAAATAAAGAACTTCTTTTATTCAAAATAAATTAAACACCATTTTCAAAATGGTTGTCTCATCCTTCGTTGATTATCATTATTACTATTTGAAAGATTAAAACACAATAAAACAGAAAAGGAAGACAAGATAAAGGCCAAATTTCTTAACATTTGATTGGCAATATAGTAGTGGTATGACACATAAAGTCCAACAGGAATCAAAGCTGTCTGCATCAATGGTTTCTACCTCTGCAGTCCATTTCACACAGGGGAAACATCAATCATTCACAAACTCCACAACTACACTTATACGTTTTAGAGAAGCAACACTACTGCTGAGGATGAATCTGACCCAGACTCAGTGTCTGTCTTTGGATTCAGACTAGCTGGAACTGGCCAGAGGATTCAACAAGCCAGACTCTGATCTGGCACACTAGGTTAGTAACACAACATCACACTTCAGTGTTGCCAGTAAGGATAATTGCTGTGAGTTTAATTCCACTGGTACAAGTGAATCAGAGTTGATCAAAGTAGTGAGTCACCAGGCACGACAAGCCTGTGTAGTGACTTTTAAAAACATTATATTGTTAGTCAGACACCCAGACCTGTTTGTGTGGCAGTTAGACGAGCTGGCAGACATGTATTGTCAGCTGATTTCAGACGCTGCTGAGTGTTGCTTCTAGTCTGGCATGTCGGTTAAGTCAACATACATCTCCTCTCAAAGCAGCTTTGGGGTGGCCGGCGGCTGACATTTTCAGCTTGTGACATGATATATGGAGAAAATTAGCTCATCTACCGCAAACTGGTTGCCATTTTCATAATTTGTTATGATTTGTAGCACTCTTCTAGTGTGAAGCCAGTTTAAAGTGCACTAAAGTGAGGCTAATCAATCAACAAACTGTGCTTTTACCAACGTGTATCAACATTCATACATTTCTTTCATCACTGCAAACAAATTGGGTTCTCTACATACAGAAATTAAAAACATACAAAAAATGTTAAAGCTCCATTAAGCGATTAAAAAGCGATTAGATCAAAGAACTCCTTCAAAGTAAAAGAGCTGCTGCTGCTGCCAGTGAGCATCAACATATTCACACCTGGATCTCTGCAGGTTTCAGCCATGTTTGAATCAATATAGTGGAAGTCCAACCACTCTCACTGATCCATTCGATAAAATGGTGAGCAGCTGTCTCCTGTATCGTTTCCACACATCAAACCAAAGAGAACATGTTTTCTCAGCAGGTGGTGCCATAAAGGTGAGCAAATACCTGACCTTGATTTGTCATTTGGCAGGAAAGGATGCTCATTGGGATGCCCATGTTCCTCCATTTCTGCTCTGTGTTAACTTGTTTGCTAACACATTAGCCAAGAGCACTTAGCGTGTCATATCTGCATCATAGCTTTGTTGCTGTGTGTTTGGAGTCTTTCGCTTAATGCAGCTTTAAGCACATACGCTTCAACATCAACAACGATGTATCAAAAACAATATACTCCTCTCTCTCTTACAGGAGAAAAGGAGGTCATCATGGTGTCTTTGAGAGGGGGCTCAGGCACCTGTCGATGGGATGCAGCCCCCTCAGTCAGTCCAGTGGTTGGGGAGTAGGTGGGGTGTGAGTGGTTGACACAGAGGGAGGGAGCTGGGGGCTTGAAGGCTGCAAGCTACAGACTAGCTTTCTCCTTTCAAACAGACATGCAAAGGGCTGCAGAAATCATACTGACACTAACATTTAACATCTCACACTCATTGGTCTTCTCACATAGCATCAGGAGTCAGCCCACAGAGAGTGGACTGCAGATGACCCAGGCTATCTAAACACTGTTGACTGCGCAATCAAGGCTGAAGGCCCCAGAGTTGGACCCTATCACACAGGTTTGGGGTCTGCAGGCTGCAGCCTTTGTTCCCGAATGTCATGAGCTATCACACTGGGCCTGGATTGTGGTGATAGTTGTAATGGTTTCCATGCTCGGAGTCTGCAATCTGCAGGCTGGGTTTCCTCTCTGGCTCTTCGCTATCAGCTGTGTCTGGCCTAGTGCAACGTGGAGGACGCTTCTTAAAGAAGTCTGACACAAAATGCACCTGCAGAGAAAGGGAGAGAAGGAGACGTTAGCTTCGGTAATTTTTCCCACAGATATTGGAGGATAAGCATGTAAGGGATTCAGAGGAGGTAAGGGCTGGGCTGGAAACTGTGATTACATGTGTCTGGACAGGTCCGTGCACAGCTGTTAAGTGATACTCACACTTCCACACATCTGAGAGGAACACACAGAGAGCAAGGCACAACCCTGTAGGCCATAAAACACTATGCCCAGGAGGGTCTCTAATTGCGCACAGCACTGTGAAGGCCAAAGGCGCGGGCTCACTTCACAATTAATCATATACAGATACGCACACATGCACAAAGGCACACTCGCCCGCTCCAGAATTTCCACAAGGCAGTGCTGACAGCGCTTCACTCAAAACAGGGAAACGGCCAAACAATAAAGAAGGCCAGCTGGATGAAGTGAGGAGAACGGACTTATTGCCTGAGAACACGCCAGTGTGAGTGTGTGGGTTTGTGTCAAGTCACACCTTGCTGGCGTCACACTCCCATCATGCTTCCTGTCTACATGGATTTTTACTGCGAGACTGAAATAATGCTGAAATATGGATTTTCAGTGGCTGTTCCACTTTGAAGGGAGTATCACTGACAGAAGGATCTCCATTCAATAATATTTCTTATGATCTGGATAGTCCCACCCATGTTTGGTTTTCCTAAAGCCAGAAACCACAGGAGGAAGACTCAAAGTGAAGATGTCAGCAGGTCAGAGGCTGGAGCTCCTTGACAGGAAATGAAATGTCAAAAAAATGTTTCAGCGTCAGCATGATTTCTGAGATAAGTGTTTTTTTTAAGCTGTGAGCTAATGACATCATAATATTTTCAGTCTAAAACCTCAAAAATTCTGTAAACTGGCGAAAATTTGGCTTCCATTCACTGTTTGAGCAGCTCAGCGCCTTGACACAACATCAAATCATCATGGAAATATTGTGTTGGAAGTTGAAAGAAGTTGTCTTGGAGACTCACATTAAGCACAGCAACAAGCGCTCCCTGCAGCAGCCCCACCAGCACGTCGCTCCAGTGGTGCTTGTAATCAGAGACTCGGGTGTAACCCACATACACCGCAAAGGCCACCAGGAAGAACTGGATGGTGGGCCGGAGAAGTCTGGCCCACTTAGCCACCAGTCTCGCCTGCACGTAAAGCTGGAGGGGGAAAAAGGGCAGAAGAGGAGCAGAGGGTGGTAGAGCGTTGGGCAGGTTGATGGGAGAAAAGACAGAAAAAAGAGAGATCAGAGGGAGAGACAGCGTGTTTAAGCAGAGGTTTCTTCCTGTTGTTACTGTCAACTGAAAAAAGATGTCAGAACCACGTCACAAAATGTTAGGAGAATGTAGTTGGAGTCAGGAGCAACATCGTCATCATTAGCATTGATGTAGTGTTACATACACGCCGCTGAAACCATAAATATAACAGATTGTGATCATTTGTTAATCCTTTTGGACAAATACTCTGAAAACAGTACAAAGACTGCATAAATTTAAGCATAAATTTATGCTTATTCTGAGTTTGATGCAGCAATGCGTCTCAAACAAGTTGGGACAGGAGCAACTAAACTTGTTTAATGCTCCAAAAATACCTGTTTGGATCATTCCACAGGTAAACAGGTTGATTGGTAACAGGTGATAGTATCATGATTGGGTATGAAAGGGGCATCCTGGAAAGGCTCAGTCGTTTACAAGCACGGCTGCGGCGAGGTTCACCACTTTGTGAACACATGATTGGATAAAGGACGTTACTACATGGGCTCAGAGACACTTTGTGAAGCTGTTGTGAGCAAACAGTTTGTTTGATTGTATTCTGTTTTAATTCTCTTTTTCACATAGCGTCCCAACTTTTTTGGAATCTGAGTAATGAAATATGGAATAAAATATGCTGACAATACAGGGAAGTAAGGCAGCAGTCAAATTTCTGCTTTGCAAAAGCCATCTCTATATTTGCTTAAATACACAGCCGGTCCTGCTATCAGGTTCCAGGGTGGATGGCATCGCTCTCCAAACTCCAAAAACAAAAGAGCCAGTTTATTTGGAGTATGAGTTTGTGTCTCTCTAAAGCAAAAGCAGTGGCTGGTATGTCTCAAATTGGATTTAACTGTAAAAAGGTGTTGAGTTCACATCTAATTTATGTCCGCAATGGACTGAAACCCCTTTTTTACTGGAAAACAGCAGATGCCAAAAAATTATGAACCTGGCAACAGTACAGGCTTCTCCGGGCTTCTGCTGGGCTGCTGTTGAAGGTGCAAAAATTGGCATCACACCACAGCCCCCAGACACAGAGTCGCACTCTGCACTGAACACTGCAGGACGCAGGCTGGATATCACAGCTTAGCTCTATTTGTTTGCAGTATTTTCCTGGCAAAAAACAGAAACACTGACACTGACATTAAGGGACACCAGCTCAAGATATTCTGTGGTTCGAATTGTCTCTGAGCTGAACAGTGCTGCTTTGCTTGGCCTCCTGAAGCCGACTGTCTAGCGCTGGTGCCTGGCTTTTAACACAAAGAGATGAGGCCAAGGGTAATGAACTGGATAGGCCTGGAAGACAGAACACAGCACATGCCTTGCCTTCATCATTGCTGGGAAAAAGGCAGCAGAGGCCTCCAAATCACTTCTCTCAGTATACACATTCCTCCTCTGAACTATTGCCTTGTCCTTTCATGTCCTCTAGCACAAACCAACTCTATGAGCCTTTTCTCCTCTCAACAATTAGCCCTTGAGCACAGATCCAAACGCTTAAGGCTGTTGTCAGATGAGCTCATCTGGGGACTGTTATTCGCATGGAGATCTCATGAAGATCATTTCATGTTTACTGCACAGAGAGATCCAAATCTACATTATTTATCAGGACTTTTAATGATCATGCGCTACTTACCGCTAGGAAGAGCATGCAGTACATTCCAAAAGAGGAGTGACCAGAGTAGAAGGACAATCTGAAGAGGAGAAAGAATCAAATCTAATGCTTCAGAGAGGATTTTTTAGCATCATTATCATGTAAAACCTGTTAGAATTCCAATAATACAAGTATAAGACTGAGATATTCTCCTCCTACCTGGACTCTGTGACATCCTGAAGCTTGCCAGTGCAGTTGATCCCCTGCATGTATCCCGTGCAGAACTTGGGGGCACATACGGCCATGAAGTTTGGTCTCGGGCGGCCGATGGTGAACTTTGCAAGGTCGGTCAGCGACTGGCTAACAGCCGCTCCAAACAGGAAGGTGCCCACTACCTTGTAGAGTGCAGCTACGTACTGGTTGAAGTCAGAATTGGAGTAAATCCTCTTGCTGTAGACCAGATACGCCTCTCCAGAGGAGATCTTAAGGAAGAAGGTGAACAGCGGAAAGAAGTTTTTTGAAGCTTTGTTGATTTTTTGCATCGGTTGAATGAAATGACTTTCCCTCCTTATACATCAACACTTTGCCCAGTTGTTAAAGGCATTTAGCAATGGAGCAAACAGCACAGGATGTTGTTAAATGACTGTAAACTTTCCACGATTCTGGCTTTACTGAGGTGATATGTAATAAAACTCCTCGCGGGAAAAGAGGGGAGACTGATGCTCTGAGGAAAACTTACAATGATGACCGTGCAGGAGATGGTGACAGCCGCCAGCATGCCATGGGTGATGGTATCTGGTTTTATGGGGTACATGATGCTCTCGTCGTCACAGTAAACCCCTCTTTGATATGGCTTGAACACAATGGTCATGATGATGAAGGGCAGCGCCGCTGTGGCAAAAACAAATCAGAAGTCCAGCGAGGTGGGTTAGGATGTTTACTATATTTGGAGAAATAAACTAAAATGAGACAAACGCATTGGTTTTTCTCAGTGATATGTGATGCTTGGTCACGGCCAAGATTAAAACTGGGCAGACAGACCAGGAACAAGACTGATCCAAGTTAATGGACACTGATATTTGAGGAAAATGTTTTGGAATAACATATTTGTCTCGCTTCCTGCAGGTTTTCAGACATTACATCATTTCCAAAGCTGGGAAGTGAAAATGTTTCTCTAAGGATAGCTAAATAGTTTTCCCGCTCCCTCTGGAACCTAAAGGTCTAAAAGCACGATGATGAAACCAACCCACAAGAAGGACAAAAAAAAACAAAAAACATTCAGTACTTAAATGTCAGGGTAGAAATGCAGAGCAAGGAATTGCAAAAATACACAGCGCAAAATAGTATTTATATACTCAGGCATGTGGGCATATGTAAAAATCACACATCACACACAAACCCAACAGAAGTGTATAAACAAGACTACACAAATTGGTGCAGACAAAACACACACAACTGCAGCTCTTTTGAATGATGTGTCTCTGTCCAAAAATAAGACCATATATAGCCGCTCAAGGCTGCCGAGTGCACGAATGATATCCTTGAGATTCTGCGAAACATCCATCCCAAATATGAGTCCTCTCATTGTCTCACACACACTTCACTGCATTTTGCAGACACACAAGGACACGCGTTCCATACAAAGTTCTACTGATAAACTCAGTCTGATGAATACATTTTACAGATGCGCGTTTGCTCTCTCAAGTCCAACTGTCTCAGACTGAAGGAGAGTTTCAGGCAGATTTTAGTCATAGTGAGGATATAGTGGAGTAACAGAGAAGTAACTGCAAGTAGTTTGAGATTTCTTTTGGATGTTATGATCATTTTTTTTCCCAGCAGTGACACCTTCTCACCACTGAATCCATTGTAACTGACCATATCACTTCACTCTCACTTCACACTATGCATTTTTAAGCCTGCGATGCGGAGTGTTTCATACTCAACATACACATAAGATTTTAAGTGGAGAAGACTAATAGATACGGTATGTGGGATAAAGACCTTACTTGATAGACAGAAATTATAGTCAAAGTTACCTTGCATTTCTCCATTTCATGCGACTGTAAAATTAATACTTTAGAGTGTTAGAGACACAGAAAGTGATTTTAAAACATGGCTCTAGTAGGTTCTGATGGGTTCTTATCATTATTTTTGACATTTCATATTTGGTATAAACAATTAATTGACACATGAAAATACTCAGGGGTTGCAGCCCTGCTGAGGAATGCTCTCCACTACTGCTGTCCATAATAGGCAGGCAGACAGTCTTGGGGCCACTATGGAAATGCCATATGGCCACATAGTAAAGGCAAGAAAAACAGACGTGAAAAAAAAAAAAAAAAAAGCACACTCACCAATAGTATTACATTCCTGTGTAAATGAGGAGTGCACCCCTCCCATTCTTTCAAAAAATGTCTGCAGCTGACATAATTCCAGGAGGACGTCCAGCGAGACTGACTGATGAGAGACCAAGAGCGCTGAAGACTGAGACTAAAGGAAAATATACAACTGGACGGTGGATCAGGATTCAGCTGAGGTGAACATTCTGTAACACCCCTCATGATGGATACGGAACAACAGCCTACTGTAAATGTATGAATGCTGACTGAAAAAACACAAAAACTTATGACATGTTACACGAGAGCAGTTCAAAAGGATGCGAAGAGCAAAGTACAACACGTTACTGCTTTGAATTTTGACAGCATTTTGATGCATGAAACTAAAACTTCAGCTCACAGACAGCGAGTCCTTTTAATTCTGAGAATCAAAACAAAAAGCTCTCTCACTAATTCATAATAAACCATAAAAAATTACACCTGTGCAGTGACGTGCAGGGTGAGTCTTGCTCTTGTCGCATATATCCAAGGTGGCATGAGATGAGGGTGGACATTGTTTAGTGACATGCCAAGTGCACACATGTTCCACACAGACTCTATACAGACAAAGAGCCTTATTGGCTCAGCAACGAAGGGCAGCAGCAAAATAGAAGCTTTGTGTTGGAAGGAGAATAAACAATAGCGATCTAAAGGATAAACACATCATTGCACGTTGGACTCCTGGTAACCCGACCTTGAAGAGCTGGGTTTAGACTAGACAAACATTGACGACAAAAACACAGCCAGAGATACCAATTGACTGCAACACAGTATTCATGCACAAGAAAGCTGTAATCTTCTTATGATATGTGGAAAAGGGAGGAAACACAACTCCCACCTTCAGTGTTTCAACACAAGTTGTTAAAAGTAACTCTACATCTGGCTTATCAGCGTTTACTTCGCCGAACTGAGAGATTGTTGGCAGGTGGCTCCACCTCTCCATGACGCAAATGACAAAACTTACAGGTGAAGAACAAAATGTCTTGTAAACATCAGTGAACATTCTGTTCAGGCTCAGAGAAAGGTTAATCAGGTTTAAAAGGTTAGCCTTCCTCTACTTTGGAGACAACCTTTGAAGCTCCACATTATATCTCATTTGTTTAGTTACTACAAAAACCAAAGGCTAAAAACAACAACTCTGCCACAAAGTCAATAATAACAACAGCTTTAACCAACACATGCAGTCATTTTTAACAATACATTTTAGTGCCTAAAGGCAGTTTCAGCAGCCAACATATGCCCGATGCATCTCTTCCACCTCCCCCTCTTTGTCCTCAGCCTCGTCTCTTTGTGAGCAGCAGCAGCTGGATGACACCTGTCCCCACACGGCAACTTCCCACTGGCCACCAACCACCAGGATCCCTGTTTACACATGTACCAGCCTTGTTGGGACATGGTAAACCAGGTGCATAAAGACTAATCCCACGCATTTTCCTCCAAAATCCTGTTTGTTGCAACAACACAATATAGGGTCTGTTGTATTTAGCGAACATCCTGCCTCAGGCGCCTCAGGGGAGCGCCCCGATACGGATTTACTGATGTGGCTTTGGGGTGGCAGCTTCTACATCTGTATCCTGCATCCTGCATCCAGCTGGCAAGAAACACAGCTGTGTGTCCCCTTAAAAAAGACAAGAAAAAACCTGCCTGTGGTTCACTTCTGCATCTTACCACTGCTGACAAATGGTTGGACTTAAACCAAACAGAGCCATGTGGGATAGAGTGTCGTTAGAGGAGTCATTAATGTGACTACTACTCAGCTATGCACAGTTTCTGTCAACCTACAAAACACTGTTTCAAACATTTCCATACTCCTTATACATCCAGTATGGACGGGGCTGAAATTTACACAGCATGTCAAATACCTTAAACCATGATTTAAAAAGAGAGTGTTTGCAGTAACATGCATGAAAACAAGCATTGCCCTTTGCTGGTGTTTGCGGCTTCGATCCATGGCTTCCTCTCATTACATGGTGACATGAAATCTGTTTCCACTGGACATATTACGTCAGCTAATACCAACGTTTTACGCAGTGTGGGATGTTTGCATTTAGCACAACATTAAAAATGGAACTGCAAACAAAAGCAAAGGAAAGACCTGTTTGACCGAATACTAACACATATTATAATAACAGCGAGTTTTAAAGGTTTATGTAAGACTGGCCTGGACAAAGTCCGGGGGAATGTTTATTTACTTATACAGAATGGTAAACGTCACTTTGAAATGGCAGAAAGACATAATTATTTCTGCACTGGAGTCGCATGGTATAGTAACTTCGAACTGTTTTATGAAGCTTTTAACACTTGCCAGAGCGGGGCCATTAATCACAGAGGAGTGGCAGCAAAATTAAGAGAGAAGCTTCAAAGAGAGGTGCCAGCAGCTAATGAAATATACTGCCTGCTTCTACCTAACAAGCTCACAAAAAGATAAACAGGTTTTGCATGTACCTCAACATTACATTCTTAAGTATCATTTGAATTCGTCTATTTAGCCACATGCTAAAGTTTTCTTTTTCTTTTTTGTGCTTAACAAAATCCTCTTAACCAAACTTGGAGTTCATGGATTGAGTGAAGTCTGGGCACCTGGGCTTAAATAACCCTCGGCAGGCTTGTAAAAAAATACATGAATTTTTCATTTCTGCGTTCATAAACGAGGCACTAATACAGGTGACACTTGTTAGCCATAAATTACAAGTTTGGATGAAAATAAAAGCGCTCAACTGAAGTGATGTAAGGAGTCTGGACTGCCGACACGGGCAGAACAAACGGTGCTTCTTGTGGTGTGCGAATGTGTCTCATGAGCAGAGCCTCTGTGGTGAATATGTGCAAGAAACAAACCAGCCACTCTCTCGAAAAACACACATACACAGCTCTCAGGCAAAAATAGACCTATCGGTACACAAAACAGGCCTCCAGGACACCACGAGACAACCCCACAACCCAAACTGACACTGCTCCAGAGCTGCCTCCACTTAAAGATCAAGCAGCGTCTCTGACTAGAGCTGAACTCAGACATCTATGGTGGATTCTTCTGTCGAGAAAACCCAAAAGATACAGAGGGAAGGTAGACATAGGGGGTGGAGGTGCTTTCCTTCTAGACACCTGCTTCTACGGATGAAGGGGAGGGAAGTTTGGAATGCAGCCAGGAAGCTAATCTCCAGCTGCCAGTCAGAAATCTCCTCTAATGGGAGCCTGTTTGAAGTTGCAGGATGCAGGACTCGAGCTTTCCTGTCTCAGATTAAGAAAGGCCCATTTGAGAGGCTTTGGGTCCATTTTGGGAAGTTCAAGGCTTCTCATTTACCTGCCCGCAAATGAGCTTTCATGCACAGCGGCACCTCGCTGTCTCCCCTGCGCATTAGTGCAACAGAGAGCTGGGTAATTGACGAGGTCTGAAGGGCATCACGGAAGATTTTAGCATTGACTAACACCACCGACAAACAAAGATGTCAGTGTAAGAGGAGATCCGCACTCCTTCCTTCATTCCTCCCACCACCGCTGATTCACATCCTCCATTCTGCCTTTTTTTCTCTCTTCCTCACAGTCATTCATTCTTCTCCGTGCAGCTCCATCATTCTGCCTGTCATTCTCTTGATCGCAGCGTCCTCCCACACACTTCTCCTTCTGTTGTAAATATAGAGGCCTCAATGGGATGGTGCTTTATTTAGCTGGCAGATGTGCAATTACGCAGGACCATTTGGACCACAATCGCACTGTGGGGCTGAGATTCGAGGCTCGTCACGTCCCCGCTCTGCCGGTCTCTGTCGAGTTGTTTTTACCTCCGCTTTTCTCTTTGTCCTCTCTGACATTTCTGTTCGCCTGTCCTACTAAAGAAAGGTCGATGCCTGGACTCAAACTGCCAAAATCATCTGGAAGCTGTCTCACGGAGTTTGAGAGTACTCCACACCTACTTGCCCTGGTTTCTCTGACATAACCTGCTGCACCTGTGAAACCATGTGGATGAACAATTATTCTCCTCAAGTTGAAAAACATACAGTCTGGGTTTTTATTATGCATATTTTCAAGGCGTGTAAAGCCTGCGTGTGTGTGTGTGTGTGTGTGTGTGTGTGTGAGGGGTGTTCTCATGCCCCCAGGCTGCCCTGCGTGGTCTAATACTTTCCAGGGTCACAGCTGGAACATTCGCCCCTCCATCTAATTTCTTCCACTCTCATTTCTCGTCTTTCCAGCGCGAAGGTCACTCAGCGAGTTTCTTCTCTCTGTGTTTCTCTGCCCCTTAACGATCCATCTTATCCTTCTGTTGAGAGCTTGTGCTTCGTCTCGCATTAACACCATTCCTCGCTTCTTTCATTTTCATCCCCGGCTCACTCTTCAGTCATTAACTCCACCTGACTATGGCTCCAACAATCACCCCCTCCCACTGTGGACGAGGACAGAGGCAGGCTTTTCTTTTCTTTTTGCTGCAGTCAGTGTTTCCACTTCTTTTTCTTTCCTGCTCTCTTTTGTTTCCTCCCTCCAATTCAAACACGCTTTGTTGAGATGACAGCAAGAGACCTAGAGCGCCAAAGCTCTTTAGTGTGCCAGCATAGGTGATGTTTCAGGCTTTTAAAAGATGGCTTGCGGTAACAAAACAACAAAACTCTCCCTCTTTCCGACTGTCTCACCCCAAGCCGGACTGACTAATGTGGAAGGTATGTGCTGAGCCTACAACCTCTGCCGGCGTTGGCCTCTGGAATTCTAATTCACATGAGGAACGCCCAACTTCACCAGTCACACCAAATCCTACTGCTGCCCATTCTTTATTTTTAATCCTGCTGTTTTGCTCCGTGCATCATTTACGCATGCTTTGCTCCAAGCAGCGCAGAAGGAGACAGGGTGGCAGTTGAGGTCGTACGAGCGGTGGGGGGGCTGCTAAATCTGGTTTGGAAATCAAAGAGTCTGGGTTTGGAGGGGATCAAAGAAGTGAGCCACACAGGTTTTAAACTCAAACCATAAAGGTCTGCAGGAGCTGAAGGGTAGAACTATCATGAATGGCGGGTTTCTACACTGCAGATATTTAGAGATCATAGCCAAATATACCATTCTGTATAATTACTGTATGCAAATGTGGACTATGTTTAGCTGCTGTCTAACGCCAGTCATCTTGTCAGTGTTTCTCCAAATTAGGGTCACATTTTGCTAAATTCCAGCCCCTGTCAAAATCATCCCCACTGGCTCAGGCTTCCCTCTCAATGCACGTGTTTTCTCTCTCACTTCTCCTACATGTCGGCAGGTAACTCCTCCAGCATTTTCATCATCTGCCTTTGAAAGAAACTGGAAAGCTAGGGATAGCTCTGGGAGAACAGCAGGCTCTTGCTGCTACATGGTGCAAAGCAATTTAGGAAATTTCTCAGGAAATCCAAAACAATGTAAAGTGGTAGGAGATGTCAGTTTTCTCCTCTGTGTAAAAACAATACTATCTATTATAATTCTATCAAAAGCTACACTTCCTGATTTCAGGCCACAGTTTTTGAAGTCATCTGTGCGCTGGGTTGACTGTCGAGGAACGTGGCTTTGAAGTCCCAAAATCAACACGAACGAATGATTTGTTTTTAAAAGCGACCGTGACAAAAGATCCTAATCCACTTGAAAGTTTGACTGATAAAAGACTTTACTGGTTTACCAGAAATCCTTGTGCAATTAAGATATTTAGAAAAACAACAATAAGAAGAAGAAGAGAAAATAAACTAGGCTCATATTTCTCAGAGGGATATGCCTGTTTGTTCAAAGGGCTTCAGTTTCCATGACTGAGCTCTCCTGAGGAAAACGATTCCCATCACTGCCTTTCTCTGAGAACTCAGGACAATCAGCCTTCCCAACACAACCGCATGAGAGGCCCAGCTGGAGCAACGACGCTGTATCACTCAGACAAACTCTAACCGACATCCAGCGAGGTCAAAGAACAGAATGTGGGGATGTTTATGTGGAATAAGATGGAAATAATGGACGGAAATATGTAGGAAATCCTTGATAGTTTTACAGCTGTGGGGCTTTGGGAGCAAACTCTATTGTATGAGGTTAAAACAAGCAGCCAAAGTGAGAATATGAGAACAGTTTCAAGCTTTGTTCAAGCTTTGGAGGAGAATCTGAAACTGAGTGAGTTAGAGGAAAAAACACATCTATAAATGAATCATGCCTGTAGGTTCTCTGGTAGCTGTGAGCTAAAACTCACAGGAGACAAATCAAATTGGTGAAACACCAATAACTCAGTGTCACCTTTCTAGCACAGTTGCGTCCTTGGAAATCAAAAAGAAAATTACCTCCAGCCAGGAAAGCTGAGCCTCAGCGTCTCCCTCTGCATCCAGTGGACGCTTGTGTGCATGTTGTGTGTAATCTATGACATTACAGACTTTGACAGAACTGGTTTGTCACAGTGCACTTTACAGGACAACAAAGAGTGCACACACGGACAAACAAAAGTGTGCGCGTGCATGTGCTGCACCAAGGCCTTGCCTCGCGGCCTTTTAGTCACACACTACTTACTTCTATTTAGCATGTCACTCATAACTCGCAGCTTGCTGCCGTTTGGATCGCCTACAGCAGCGCCCGAGTCGTGCAGCAATGCAAGCTATGACTCCTGAACAACCTACACCTGCAGTGCACAATGCGAGCTGTGGGCAGGGAGAGGTTAAAGCCCGGTCTTTCCTCGCTGTGCTCCCAGCCAACACCCACCGTCTATTTGTGCTGAGTGTAGACTTACACAGACAGGAGGAGGAGAGAGGGAGGGAGGGAGCCATACACTGGAGAGAGAATGGAGAGAGAGGAGAGAGGCCGAGAGCTTACAATGAACAACAAACTGAGGGATGAGGCAGCAAAAACAACTCAAATGTCCCTCATGTACATCGGACAGGTTTCTAAGATAGAGTTTGTGTCTAAGGTATCAGTAAACCACTCTTTGAGGCAGCCATTTTGACCCAGGTTTCTCCATTAAGAGCTTCAGTGCTTATTTTACCTTGTGTGAACACAGAGGAGGCACATCAGTTTTTAGTTTGACCCAGGCAGGGCAGGGTGTGAGTGACAGAGAGCGTGCCAAAGAAATGGCCCTGTGATTGCATCTGCTGCTTTTCTTTGGCCTTGGAATTTCATACCAAAAGATGGTCGGAGGGAGACACGTGGACGCCACCAAAGTGGAGAATTAATATTTCAGTCAGAAGTGAATGCAGCAAAGACAAAGAAATGAACAGCAGTGAGCACAAAAGATAACAGCAGTTGCAACTCAGAGAGGATTACAGCATTGGGAGGTTCACATGTGAACTTTTTGGTTTACAATAAGAAATGTAAATAGTCCCAGAATGCAGACAAATCCCGACTCCAAGCTCTGTTTCCATGTAGGCTAATGGTCAGCCTAATTACAAGCTCGACCACGTTGTTATTACATGGCTCGGGCAACCTCACATAAGCTTGGGGTTGACTTGATGATTATTTGGGTGGGTGACGTGGGTGGCAAAAGGGAAGGGAGAGGCAAAAGGGTGGGATACAGCAGCTACCCAGACCTAACCGACCAACCCAATCCAGACGTTAATCCCAGACTTGTGACAGTGAAATGGCGAGGCTTATCAAGTTCAGCAGTCTGTGGACGTTCCCACAGACGGAAAAAATACCCCTAAGCTCTCTGAAAATCCGGGGGTGGGCGTGGGGGGCTGAAAGTGCACAGCAGAGCAGATCCCTGCCTCCGTTCTGCCTCCAACTTCACCACTGTCACCAGCGCAGACACAACAAGGGATGAGCATGCCACCAAACACCAGACCATTACGCAACCTGCGTCTGTCAGGGACATTAATAGAGAAAACCAACATCCCACCGTGGTGGTACATTCCACATACACACATGATCTCTGAGGCCGCATCTGAAAACAGCTTTTTCTGTGGGAGGTGGTGAGGAGCTCCTGCATTTGTTACTATGAGAACCTTATCATTATCTCTATGGAAGACCACAAGCGTCAAGTCTGGAATGCCATTATTTATTTAAGCATTAATTAGTCTGTCTTCAACTGGTGGATTTATTGATTGTTTTATGGTGTTTTTATAAAACACTTTTTAATTTGCTGTTATTGTTAATGGATTCATTTATAAGTTTTGGAAATAATCTTTTTTTATTGCCCTATCAAATATCAATTAATGAAATAGCTTTTCATTTGCTGTTTATTTATGGATCCTTAATTCATTTTTTTTTTTTTTTCCACTTTTATTAATTCCTTTTTAATTGTCCAATTGAATATCAGTTAATAGGATGTTTCATAACCCTTTATTTGACACCTTTGGCCCTCCATATATTTCATAGTCAGTTCTATTCATTAAAGATTAAAGAAAAGAGAAATGCTGTCAACTATAACCACAGTATGTGTCATTGATATGATTCATTTTCCAACAAGTCATTATTTGCTCATTGCCCAGAGTGGGAAGGAGACAAAAACTTGGACAGTAATGCTGGGATCTGGTTACCACAGCAGTGGAAAGTCAAAAAAGAGCCAACACGAGAAGTTAAAGGCAAAACAATGGTGTGTGGAGCAATGTGGAAGTAATATCTTGAGACATGCACTGTATGTGGGGTGTGGGGACATTCTTGGGAAGATTCCTGACAGACAAAAAGAAAAGAAAGAAAGAAAAAAAAGAAAATGAGGAATAAGCGGGGCACACATGCATATCAAATTTCCATAAACAAACATTCAGCTTCCTGAGGCTCTGCAAACTCCTGCAAAGTTTTCGGTGTGTAGGTGGGAGCATGCTGCAGCCCCGTGAGGAAGATGATAATGATATTTCCTCTTGAGTTTCGCCATGGTGCATTTTAACGTCACATTGGACAACATAAACAAACCGGCTGACAGGCTGCTCTTTTAGTACTGGACTCAGACTTGGAAATCCAGTCGCTTCATTTGCCTTTTAAAAGAGAGACTGGGATAAAATAGCTTCTATGTTGTCCTAAAGATCGTTGGTCAGATTAAAAACTAATATCTCGTTATAATTCTAAATAAACCAACGTCAAACATGACAGAGTCGTCGTTATGCCCCAGCTGCTGTCACGGGTGCAAAACACACAAACACACCGGGCGGCAGGTAAGAAAGTGCTAAGAAAACCGCAGAGATCATATGTTCTTCTTGCTGCCAACGCTGAGGTGCAGTTCCTAGATAAAAGCGGATTAAGCTGACGTTTAGTACTTAGTGTCCATAACTTACCAACTAAAACGCATAGCACGTCCATCACCACGTACAGCTTCTTCTTCCTCAGCTCCTTCATCTTCCTCCCCCTGTGTTTACTTTAAAATCAAAAACTTTAAGAGAGAAAAAACTACTTTTGGAATAAGGTGAGTAAGTCCATCGGCGCTCGCTCGCTTTGGAATAAAAGTTCAAACTGCAAATAAACAGGTAACCTGCACTACGAGTTCTTCCGGGATCCTCTCCACTACCTGTGCTGACATTGAAGCATAGGTGTGTAGCTTTCTTAAAAAGACAGCGTGTTAGAGGCTCTCAGCAGATACGCAGCAGCAGCGCTGGAGTCTTGCGTCCTTTTGTGCGCATTGCTGGTTTGGGTACAAAACCAGAACTGGAGAGATCCTCCGACTTCACAGCGCTGGAGGCGTCCGGAGAAGCCAGTGTGAACTCCTCTCCGCACACACCACGCCACTGCACTGGTCCCTCCTCCCAACTTCCTCGTCTGGCTCCTCTCTGGCTATCTGCACATCGCCAGGCTCGAAGTTTTTACGCACAGGCGTGCAAAGAGCAAGAGAGAAAAAACCTCTTTGCGGTTTGCTTCTCTCCGTGCTTTGCAAACCAACTTTTTAAAAATGTCTTCTCAAACATTGTAAGGATCAAACCAGGAGGAGGTGCCTGGCAGCAGTGGAGCAGGGACAAACTGCTCTGTCAGGTCAAAAATACCCCCGAGGAAAACAGAAAAAGAAGGGGGGAAACGTCAAAGCCTGGCACAAATGACTGTCATTACACCTGACCTCATTATCTGAAGTGATCTGGATTTAATCAAGAGCCTACAATCATGGGATTTAAATGCACTACAATAAGGCTGTGGCTTTAACTGGGGACTCAGCTCTGCCCCCATTTCTGAAATCCTCACATATAGATGAGAGCCCTACATGATCTCATCCCATCATGCACTTCATTTTCCCCATGAAAGCCCCACAGGACAAACACTTGAACTGCTCACTTTGGTGGAGAACTTAACCTTTCCCAGAGTGCACTCTCCTCCCATATATGAGAGGGATTTATATTGAAGCTGACTAAAAAGCAAACAGGTTCTTAATAAGGTCCAAACATATTAGTCAACAGCTTCGTGTCACTGGGAGGTGGACCCACGCTGAGCACACTTGGTGGGTGATTAAAAAAATAGAACCAACAAAACTTCCAACTCAACAAAAGCAGGGAGAGTTTAACAAGCACTGCTGGGACTGAAGCAAAATTAGCATGACTTAACACCAGCATGACTCCGAGCCACTCTGTTATTTTGCTCCAGGCAGCCAGGATGTTTCCCCACCAGCAGTCAATACCAGGCTACTGCTTGCTGGCTGCATACAGCCATGTGTATAGAAGAGTCGTTTGTGTGTATTAACAGTTAACTCTGTTTGCATGACAAACACCACGTTTACCCCCAAGTCTATTAGTTCAGCACCCTTGAGTTAAGTAGATAATCTTACATGCACAAACTCTGGCTTGCAGCTTTATTTGACTTCCTGCAAACGGTTGAATTAAATGCATTAAAATAAGAGTATCTAGCACCAACTGCCAATTAAAACTTGATGATATGCAACAGAAACATCAACAACTTACAGAAGAATATCTGGGGGAGAAAAAGACCAGTATGGAGACTTCAGTGTAAGAGTGTAATACGTTTAAAATTGAGTTTTCTCTGCCCCCTTCTGGTTGTTTCTATCAGTAGCAAGTTCATTTTAGTGTAATAAGTAATAAGACATCCTGTCATTCACATATTGTGCAGGAAAGAGCCTCACAAATATGGTCCCAGTCCACAAGGGAATGCCACTAAATGTTTGTCATTTTAGCCCCCTTGTTTGGTCTTCCAGTAGATGGAGTGCGGAGGTACTCTCACATGCAAGAGGAGGGTGATCCTCACTTACGAAAACGCTACATCAACGTAATGCAGAGGACGTGGCGGAAAAGATGGGAGTGTGTGTTGAGCACATAGCTCTGAACATGATATAAAAGTTCTTGATTCTGCACTTAGTGCTTTGCACTAAAGCAAAGCAATGCAGAAAAAAATCCTACTGATATGTAGCAATTCTCAATATTTTTAAGCTTGACAGTTTTTTCCTGATGTGTCCTCCAGCTCAATGCCAGGAAACTCTCTGTGATGTCTTACTGTCTTTAAAGGACCAGTGTGTAGGACTTAGTGACATCTAGTGGTGAGGCTGCAGATTGCAACCAACTGATTAGAAATTTGGATGAAAGTGTTTTGCATATTGGCCTACAGTAAAAAAAAAAATAAAAAAACAAGACAAAAAGGCAAAGGTTCACCCGGCATCCCCATGTGCTTCTCTTCTGCTATGCATGCACACACATTTATAACAATTAATCATAATTCTCCAATGGTCCTCTTCATCACACTGTTCATTAGTTAGTTCAGAGGTTGAAGTGTGAGCCGCTGTCTCAGAGTAGAAGTTCTTCAGCATGTATTCAGAGTTGGAGATCCAGGCGGTCACACTGCAGAGTGCAGAGTCAGGAACTGGAGGCCAGATATTCTGCTTTATCCTGGCAACAGGAGCAGAGGCTGTGATGGGCAGCCTTGACGTTTCCAGTTCTGTTCAGGGGCCATGAACTGCATTGTGACAAACGTAGGTTTTCTAGAGAACGTGTTTTTCAGCATTTGTCTGAGCTATGATAAAAAGAACAGTGTTGTTAATGTTGTTCAACCAGTGATGGCTATCAATCAGCTCAGTGTTGTTTTACAGTCAACTGAAATGCCAATAAAGAACATTTCTCCTGATGAGAGACGACACAGAATGACACTCTCACACTTGTTCATACTCTGTGGAGACAACTGTGCAAATTTACGCAGAGAAAACAAGGCATCTATTTTCTGCTTGTGCATTGCACATTTATACTATTTACTGTAACCTGACTGCCCTCCCAGAAGTGTTTTAAATGCCCACTTTGCATTTATTCTCCTCAAATGAACAGCTCACATAGTCAGCAGCGAAGCTCCTAATCAGCCACTGAAGCCTGGCCTTGAGAACAGGAGGCCCGAGGAGATAGAGGGACGGTTGCAACTACGTCACACAAGGGCTTTTCCTGCTGCACTGCACTCCACATGCACTTCTTATTCTCTCTTATCTGTCTTATGTATTAAAAGCATGTACTAATGAAGCTGAGAGTACTATCCAGACGTAAAATAATCAAGCCTCTCTCATTGTGTACAGTCTCACTGTGTGATTCCTTGCTAGCATTTAAAGCTAAGGCTAAACTACCACAATGAGTAACGGTAAATAATCACAATAATCATTAAATCATATGTCATTATATATTATATATCTAAAAAGAAAAAACATGTTTAAATATAAACGTGTCAGTCTGGAACTGCAGGCAAATGTAGCTTAACATAAAAAAGGGGGTCCACTTTGTAGAGAATGTGTTTATGGAGCCTTTAAGTTGGTGTTTAATTTTTTCCAACTTAATACAATTCTCTCACAAACACAGTGACAAAGGCAATTACATCCCTGTTCATTCAGGTCTGCTTTCCTGACAGTAGAGACTGCGCTGGGTGATGAAGCCACGCTGGTGCCTCACAGACAGACTCCCACACCACAAAGACTGCAGTGTTGCTCTCTTCCTTCACCTGCAGCTGGGGGCCAGCAGAGGGCACTGGAGAGCCAGACAGAGGGCTTTCTTAAGGAGAGAAGGCACAGGAGAAGGTGGGATAAGCTGAGATGATAAATAGTGATGTGCTGAAATAAAAGAACTCACCAGAGACATAAAATTCTCTGCATCATTTCATTTTGTATCTATGTTTTGTTATATTTCTCGTTTGCTTGTAGCCCGAGTAAAAAATGTAGAAGAGGGATCAGTTGACAGATAATAGCTCCATTTTCTGTGCTCTCCAGTGAAGGCAGAGAATGCTAAAGGCACTTAATGAATACATTCCACTTGACCCAGTATGCATGACTCCTTCTGTAAATGGCACTAGAGTCTGATGAGATGTAAAGGCACATTGGAGGTATATGCCACACTGGTTAAGGTTACATTCACCGAAGGTCTGCATATATATTACCTGAGTACAAACTGCTTCAAATTCAGGCCTTACAGTTACAGTGTGTCATCAGATATGAATACAAATCTGAAACCAGAATCAAAAAACACTTCCTGAACACTGCCAACTGTGTAATCACAGAAATGTGTTGTGCAAAGATAAATCAACAGCTTGCATTGTAACATATTTTGTAGCGAGGTAACCGTTTACTGTGGTCATGCATTATGTCCCAGATTTCAGGAGAAAACAGATTACCGCCATGTGTTGGTTAAAGCGGAATGACACTGAATTTAAAGACACAAATGTGTTGCTCTTCTGCTGTAAAGAAGGCAACCAGGATTAGCAGACCCTGTCAATTCTCTCGACTAAAAAAAATTAATTTCTGGTGCTTCCTTCATGGCTTACACACTGACAGAGACATACTTTGCTATATTTATGTGACCATTAATTGATTCTACTGGCAATCAGATTAAAAAAAACAGTGCTTCTTACATTAAAGGGAGAATTGCATTTGCAGACATTCTTAATTCTCCGCAGTGGTATCAGCAGTGATAGAATTTTTAAAAGCAGCTAATAGTAAAGAGGGAAAGAGTCAGAGCCTTACTGGCCTGACAAGTACCCTCCGAAAGCTCTGAAATAAAAATCATAGAAATACTGCAGGAATTCTCCATTTATCTGTACAACTGTGTGACAATGATGAGGAGCTCAATGACACTGCACTAAATGCACTCTGGGCTGTGGTTCAGATTATTTTTTGAAACATTTTTGCGCACAAAATATCTGTGTTTTCGATGAATTCATTTGTGAATGGAGGCTTAGTGCATGCATGTGTTTGTGGTTGCTGCTAGGCTGAGGTGGGTTACAGAGGAGCTGCCAGGATTGGTCCATGGGCAGGGTCACCTGACAGGAAGTGTACGTAATGTTGAAGCAGTTCTCTGTTTGCAGTGCACTGTGGGATTCCTCTGACTGACAGTACGTATTAAAGCACAGGCTGGTGCAGGCTTTCTGACTGAGACTGGATGAGAGAAAACATTGAGGTTACTGCTGAGATTAAGACTGAGCCTGCTGTGTAGTGATTCACACAGAAAATCAACATTTACCACATTAGATTAAGAGGAACACTTGGTCCTGATTTAACTGTAACAAACGGTGTATATACAGTATAATACTACATGCGTTTATTTGCGTATGCTTTTTACACATACATCTATGATTGTACAGTATATTTAACATATGCATACTGTACATGTACTTCACTGGGCTGAGGTCATGATCAGGGAGACCTTAACTGTTAAATCAACAGAGAGGAAACCTCCAGCAGATGATGTAGCTTCCTTCCTTGAACAGATCATTATAGTCAATTAATTTAATCGCACAATTCTTTTAGCAACTCAAGCAGCGGTTGAGATTTGTTTTTACGTGAGGGTTGAGTCAGATGGCAGCGGGCGATGGTGTAATCTCCCCCCAAAAAGGAAGTTCTACAGTCAATTTGTGTTCAGATACAAGAATGGATGAGAAAAGCTATTTAACCTTTGACTCAGAGTCTTGTTAACACCTAATCTCAAACTAATTGGGTTTAAGTGCGGTTTTCCAAGGTTGTTCACATGCATGGAGCAGAAATGAAAATCTGTTACTGGCCCACTCTGTTAGTTGAAGTCTTTGGTGGCTTTACACACAGTTGTAAGTTGTTCCTCTGTGTCAGTGTCGGGCATTTATTAAGCTGAGTGCCAGAAGAAAACGAAAACAAGAGACGAATGTGGAGAATAAACTCCAGAATCAACAGCTCAGTTTGTGATGAACTCTGTCTTTGTCGAGGTTCTATTCAACAAGATGTGGACCCAGAAGCAGAAACAGCAGGCTGAGCGTGTAGGAAAAGGGGCTCTTTTAAAGGCTTGACAATAGCCCTGCATCAAAGAAGCATAGAGGATGCATTGGTAAAGGAGTGTGGCTGCAGAGTACTGGTGAAAAGATATTCAGACACCATGACACGCTCAACACTCTGCTGATACAGGAGCTGACAAAAAGCAGAAATATACAGTGGAGACAATTCTATCATGTCTTGATGACCACAGCTGAGGAGAAACAGGAAGGAATCAAGCAGTGGCTGAGATTTGTTGTCGTGAACATTGAGTCACACAACCATTGACAATGGTTTAATTTCAAGAGAACAGGTCGTTCTTTGGCTAAGCCGTGCTAAGTGTGACGAGGAAGGCGGATGAATCAAAAGACTGCATACCATTACTTTCTTTTTCACTGAGAAGAAGATATTCAATGTAAAACATACAGTATTCTTTTTCAAATTTTTGAAACCATATTTACAGTATATCCATCCGTCCATGCGTCCATCCTAACGCCTCCACTGGAGTGTCTTTCTAAAATAAAAGACATATGTCCATATGTGTTGTTCCCAGTGTCTACAGCTCTGATTCAGAGGGCTGCTGCAGCGCTCTGGGCAGCAACTCTGACACAGTTCAGCCTGTCAGGACAGCTCATGGGGCCGGAGCAGTGAGTCTGATTCATCCTGGTGCAACATACATGCATTACACTTACACACATGCACATGTGACTTCTGAGCCGAGAGGAATGTACTTGATGTTTCCCGAGATTTGTACTTGACTTTGTAAGTCAGGTTCAGTGAAGTTCACCTCTACTTCAGAAACGATACCTTTGCAGTAAGGTTTGGGAAATGAGCACTGAATTGCTGATGTCCCTCTATAATAAAAGCATCAATGATAAATGAAAAATAAATGATGAATTGATAATACACTGGCATGCAGTAGTTGCGCTGTTGCATACAAGGAGAAACTTGTAAACACAAGGTTTAGGATACCAGTGAGAAACTATGGCAAGGGGAAGTGAGCACTCAATACTTCTTGACTCTTCGTGAAGTGCTCTTGGCAAACACATTTAACTCCAAAATGCTGCAATGTAGCTGGTATGTGGCCAACAGAGGAAGACTATACTGAGCAGCTCCCACTTGTGACAAGTTTTAATGTGAAGTGGGCACTGTACTGTGCGATCACAATAAAATGCATGTGAAGAGAGTCAATGAAATGCTCATGCTTCGCTTTCTCAAGGCAAATAAATGCACCCATTGAACTGTGTGGGATCATTCTTTTCTCTTTAGACCACTCAGCAGGACTTTTCCATGTGAGATCAGTTACTACCATAAAAACAGACAACAAATATGAATTCATAGAGAGGAATCAAAGTAAAGTACTTGGATGAACGTGCTTAGTTGCATCCCACCACTGTTGAATTATCTGACTTAAAGAATTCCTGCATCTAAACATCTCAAATAAGATGTACGGTGTAATCTTCGTCTTTGAGTGACAGCGCCACCTCCTGGATTTGGTGAACATTGTCATGGATGTTACAGTAGTGTTTTGAGTATGGAGTCCCAGTAGTGACAAAAGTCAGTCAGTCAGAGCCAGGTATTAATAACTATCTCTGAATACATCATTAAAAACAACATGGAGGTAATCATTCTAGCATTGTTATTCTGAGCTATTTTGATTTGTTGTAAGCCCTTCATATCTACAGAGGGAGCAGTTCCTCCTCCGCAGAGTCTGCCATGTTTTTACAGTAGCCCAGAAAGGACAAACCAAACACAGGAGTAAAGAGCATCTTTCACATTTTTCTCATTTTTAGCAGCCAGCGTAGCTTCTCCTGAGGTGATGAGTATTCAGGTGGTTGCAATCTGCAGTCTCACCACCAGGTGTCACTAAATCCAACAAACTGGTTTAAATGTAATTTGCTAGATTCCATCATTGAGTATGTCAAGGGTGAGCATGGGTTTTGGATGTGTGTTAGATGAGGGGGAACATGCAGACTAGAGTAATCGGGAGTGTGTCACTAACCCTGCAGTAGGTTAGTGACGGTGCATTTAGGTGTGTTAACATTTGCCGTCGTGTTAAGAAGAGTTAGATTTTTTCCATTTGAATGTCCAAGGACATGGTATTAATGACTCTTTGAGTGACGAGTTAAAGACCTCATGCAGGATTTGAAAACATCTGAATCAGATTAATGCAGATCAAACTTTTCTTTCCAATAAGCACATTTGTCAGTCCGCTATTTTTCATTTGTGGACTTCATCGCTAGTTTAGCCTTCAAATTAATGCTCCAACTTTGACCGTTTCTACTTGTAAACATATACATTGCAGAGACAGAGTTAGCAAGGGGAACCAGGCAACAAGCAGAAAACAGGATAAATGCAGGTGAAGAGGCTTGAAGTGTGGTAACGCTGACAGACAGCAGAATCTACAATCTGGCATCTGAGTATTTGTAGAGGTCTTGATTATGGAGATGAGGTGCAGCTGGTGTGGTTCAGCTCTGACTCCTGCACGCCCGTCTCCACCCGTCTCCACTCACACAATCAGACACACAGACGCACAAGGAGAGAGTGCCACTTCCGCAGTGGCAGTAGATTAAAGAGACACAGAAGCACGACAGCATCAGTTAGCAGCATCAAAATAAATACTGAAGCAGTACATTTTAGTTTTACTTCACCCATCTTCATTTTAATCGTTCCTTTTTTTTTTTTTTTTTTACAAAATATAATTACAAACAAACAAAACAGAAGCAGTACAATATATAAATTGCTAAAAGTAAAAGTAAAAATAAAGAATTAACAAAAGGCAGTGATTCAGCGCCTTTTCTTACCCTCATGGTCTTGTCCTGAACCCCCCCCCCCCCCATGTAAACAGTCAAACAACAAACATCTCTGCCAACCAGTCCTGTTGCAGTTTACATCCATGTCTGTCCAGACTCATATGTGTAATGAAGACTCTGAAGGAATTTAATGAAAGGTTTTAAGTGTAATTTTTTGGCAAAATGGACACGTATGATTCCAGTGAATAATTTCCAGTGAGAAACGTGCTGTCTTCACTTAGAGGAGCACAGAGGACTGATAGAGAGCTTCATCACATGGTGCAACGACAATCACCCGAAGCTCAACATCAGCAAGCCCAATGAGCTTGAACTGAACAACAATGCTTCAGATATGGATGCTGCTGCAAAGAAGCTACAAACTGTAAAACACGGATGCTTCACACACATCTTCAGATGATCTATACAATCAGCACAGCTTCAAGGTGGACCACCAGAGCATCACCAATTCAGTATCTGACCAAAAATAAAATATGCTCACAATCTCCTCTTCTGAATGTGTTTTGAGAGGTCACAGCGACCGTGAACCACCAAAATCTAATCAGCTCACCCTTGAGTCCAAGTGAGCGGGCCACATTTATGCCAGGTTTGAGGAAATTCGCTCCAGGTGTTCCTGAGATATTGTTCACACAAGGATTGGACTTATGGATGGACAACCCGAAAATATGATCCCTCCAACCATGGCTGTCGGCGGCATGGAGGCATCACAAAACAATCATTGATCTGAAGCTGGCTTGGCTTTTAACAGGCATTACAGGAAGAGCTCCTACGTTTATAGACAGAAATAGAGAATAAATACAAGGACAGATGGAAGGAAGAACGTGGGGCTAAATCCTTTCCTTTCCTGTAACTTTTCCTTTACCTCTTTAGAAACAGTAAAATGTACTGTTATGTAGAAGAACATACCAAATGTGTGTGTATGAATACACAAATCAATACATCGTTGTAAGGAATGAATAAAAATGTATGAAATTGTTCCCCAAAAGAGGCATCTTAAAGCTGTGTCATCTCCTTTAAGTTACATATTTTTAAATGATCAAATCAATCTTGAACTGTTAGATTGTTTCAATATATGAGGCTGTAGGTTTAATATATATCTGCACTAATTAATTTGAAGCTCCCGCTGTGCTTTAGAAAACACATGAAATAATATGAGATGATAAAAGTAAATTGAGATAATAAAACTTCTCAAAATTCCACTCTAAATGGAGCCCATGAGATTCTGGGGCAGAATAAGTTGAGACTCTTCTTAACAGATTGGCACAATAAAATATATTACTATTGGAAATGTTAACGGTATAATGAGTATATTGAATTTTGTCCAGCAGAGGTCAGTGAAGGAAACATTGCAAAGGAAAAAGATTTGTTTAATCCACAGCACAGTCTGGATCTGTTGCACTCTGCCGCTAAAAATACCACTTTTGTACCGTTGTTCACACGTGCTCACCGACTGGACGACACTTGACTGTAAGAAGCAAACAGAAGGTGCCGGAACTTTAAATTTCACGTTTTACTTTTACACCAACAAGCTGAGTCTTAAACTTTTAATAATATCCGATCAGTCCAGAGTGAGTGTCTGACTCATTGATCAGCCGTCTTGATGATCATCAAAGTTTCAGAACCTGAGAAACTGTATTTGCATTCAGTGACTTAGTTACGTTCCCCTGTATGTTTTACATTGACATTTTATTGTGTGCCTATTCTGCATGTCAAACCCTTAATGGTACTAAAATATTCAACATGTTGGAAAAAGGTGGTCAGAAATGACGACAAACCACCAAACTTTTATAAATCTCTCCGTGAATCTTCAAAATGAAGATGAAAACTCCCACAAAAGCAAAATTTAAAAATATATATATATAAATTTTGTGCTCCTTTTCCTCCGCCCGTATTCAAATCTCAACCTGTTGTTGAATGTTTCAGCTCTTTCTATTCAAGCTTTCAGACAGGTGGAGGCAGGACGTGACAACAAAACAGACGTGAGGCTGAAAACGAGGAGTCAATTCCACGCTTGATGTTTAAAAATGGAGTATTCTTCATCGTTTGAAGGGACAGATTTTACTCTGCGGCGCTCTCCAGAGACTGATCTCAAATGGCTGCAGCGGCAAAAAGCACAGATGTAAAAACACATGATCTGCTCTTTCTGGAAGAAGTTGGGATAAATCTGAGCTGCAGTCCAACTTTTCCATCCTGATAAATAAAACAAAAACAAAGCAACAGTGGTTAACGTCATCAAGCATTGATCGGTTTCAAAAACAGGCTGCTGGCCGCTTGCGTGTGGTTTGTTTGCATGGTTGCTGCAGCTCTCATCACCTGCACTGTGCTTTCACAGGTATGTATTAATTACAGTCAATCAATAGCATTGCCATGGTGCAGGTAATCAACTGTTAATAAACACATAATCAACACCTGAAAGTGGTGATTAACACTCAACATTCCACAATGGACAGAGGGTTCAAGTGTCTCAGTAGAGGGTTCAGACAGACGAGTAACCCCAGGTAGTCGGTCCGATCCTTTTTCACACTGTTGAGTAAATGCACTTTTTGTCCTGGTTTCTTCAAGCCCAGCGTGAACACGAGCGCCAATCGAAGATCTCAACGCAGGGCGAACCACGAAGAGTTCAACTCAGTTTTGATCTTCCCCTTCACTGTGTGAGAGAGCGGGGATGCTGGACGGGAGAGGGGTGCAGAAGGCCGCCAAATGCCTGGAAGTGTGACGGGAGGACAGCAGATGAGGGAGGCGAGGCAGACGGAGACAGGCTAAATTCCACCTGCAGCCCACGGGGGGAGCCAGCCCCGCCGCCCGCTGTACCACAGTCAGGGCCCTCAGGCACAAAAGGCCCACCGTGCATGTGTAGCTGGTAGAAGCAGGAGCCTGGGAGGTGAAGGTCGTCATGGCAGGATGGAGGGCTCCCGCTGGGCCACTGCGAGCTCTGAGGGGAGGGCTGGGACTGGAGCCGAACCGGAGCCGAGGGACAACAACTGCCTGAGCCAGGATCCCGCAGGTCGTCCATGGGCGGGAGAGAGAAGGGGCAGCCAAACATCTGCTGAGGACATCCGTCACCACACAAGTCTGACAGCCCCATCACCAGCTCACCATCTGGACAGATGCAGAGGAGTTCATGGCATGAGAGGAGGCACAAGTCTGCAGTCATGTGATCTATCATTGATTTATTTGTTCTAATAATGTTCTGTGTTTTATGCACGTTTTCAATTAAATTATCATCATCCAAAAAAATGTCAACACACAGTATTACTCTTTAATGACACTGAGCTGGAGATTTGATTTGATTGGCATCAGTGTGTTTCTCGTTAGCTATGCAAGCAGCTGTCAGAAACATTCAACAAAGTGGCTCTTAAATTAACATCAGCAGAAAACTCGAACTCTTGAATTGGCATAAGGCCTTATGAGTCGTTCTGTCTTGCCAACCACATGTTAACAATTATCTGCTAAATCGGGCAGCAAGATTTCACTGTTTTTGTTGTTCTGCATTGAAGAGTCCCTGTAGGTCAGATTCAGTTTGTGTGTACAGTAAATGCTCCACAGCCATTAGGACAAACTGTAAACTTGTTCATTGTAAACACGAGAGATTTCAGTTGTTAATTATGGTTACGGTTAAATGTTACACGCTACGTGAACATTTATTTTGAATTCATTTTTAGCACAAATAGAGTTACATTTGAGTACATGTGATGGAAAATGAATTTTACACATAAAAAGAGGGTGAGGCCTGAATTCATCCTGAAATGGCTCAATATATCTGACATTGTTTGTAACATCATTTGAGGAGGCTGTATACACAAATATAGCTCTGTATCTTCTGGTCTTAAGTGGAATTTGATTATCAGCTGCAGGAAAGTTAATGACATTTGTTCCCCATCACCACATTACTCTTATTCTCTCTCTGACTCCCTCCTGTCACCTTCTTTACCTGCAGGCCCAGCCTGCTTTCTGAGGCCTGTCTGGACCGAGTTCATGGCTTTAAGAGAAAGCGGGGGGTTCGTCTGCGCCGGGGACGGCCCTCCTCCTCTGGAGCGCCGTGGCGACAGGTGTGCATATACACACACATACAGATACAGACATGCACACGTGCACGCACAAACACAACAGCACAAGATGCACAAGAAGCAAGAAAACAGCAGGGAAAACAAAGGAGGAGAGACAGAAATGATTCATAACATAAGATAATGAATACGTGATGTCAAAACAAAAGGCAAACCATGTCATCAAAATAAGACACTCGTTAGACAAAAATGAAGTCCGTAGAACTGCATGTAAAACATGATGGATAGCAGAAATTATGTGACACGGTATGTGGATGGTTTATTTACAGACGGGTGAGGTGACGCAGCTCTTTGTGATCCCTAAGTTCACTGTGTGAAGGACGGGTTTACAACACGCTCTATCTGCCAAATGGTCGACTTCCACTACAAAGGAAACTAATTAAATCAGTGGAGATCTTCTCAGCTTTAACGGTGTAACATGTGCTTCTTTGTCAAGTGACTCTGTGTCGCTGTAAACATGAGATAACAGGAATAATACTTCAGAGAATTATGGATATAACACTGGCTTCACTCTTCTGGTGTTGCATCTGTAAGAGAGCAAATTACTGTCTTGGCAACAGTTTCCGGAATTTGAGCCACTGGCACCAGATGCTTGTAAGAGAAGACCTCAAAATTTTACCTTGTTTGTCCAGATCCAGGCTCGACTGGGGAGGTAAAGGGGACTCCAGCTGCCCGGTGCCCATGGAGCTATGAGACAACAAGCCTGAAGAACTGTTGCTTCCCTCCAGCTCCCCAACCTCCCCGTCCTGGTCTCCATCCTCCCTGCAACACACAACATGCTAACACTGTTAGCACAGTATAGTGGACATCAACAACAAGCATTTCAAGTCCTCCCTCTGCACCCAATCTCTAAATTTGATTTTAACAGAGCTTTGTAATCTATCTCTGACATTTTTGCTGCTCTCCCAACACCATGGAAGTAAATGGAAACTTGTTTGGTGCCCAAAGAATTGAAAAAAAATGACAAAATAAAATCAACACAACGGTTTTCTTTTCCAGAATCAGTGGCCCTGTTACCTCATTTCTTCAGTAAACAGTAGGTCCACACATGATATCCTGTTTTTTTGGCTGAACCAGCCCTTTGAGGTCACTGGCAGAGGTGTACCCACTAAACAAATACAAGTTTGAATTCAAGTTAAGCAGAAATCGGAACAGGCACTGTTATGAAATAAGCACCGGATGCACATTATATGATAAAGTACTGCCCATTACTTCACACCCCATCAGCAGGCACACACTGCATGGGTTTTAACATGGGGTACGGCATGACATTGACTTGCACACTGCAAGATTCAGCCTGTTTGCAGATGAATGTTTTGGCTCAGGTGTGATCTCTCTTTCTATCTCTATTTATCCTTCTCATTCAGCTTGACGATGAATCTTCTCATTCGTGTTCCTGCAGGACTCACATGCTTCCTGTTTGCAGGCTGTACTTCTTGCGGCTGAGCCTGGTGGCCTGCTGGGTAAAGTACTCGTGACGTTCAGACTTCTTCCACATGTAGTAATACTCCACGCACTCCCCCACCGAGCGCGTTCGTACCTGGGGAGTTTTTAGGGACCCAAAGATCGATGAGTACAGCGTGTAGGTAGGTCATCAGTCAGGTTTGGACAACAAAGTTCAGGAAAGACTCAGCTGACGTGTTGTCTCCTCAGCACTCACCTTATTCGCCTGAATGAGGTGGAAGTTTTTCCCGTAAACTCGATAGCCGTGCTCAAAGCTCCTGCACTCCTCCTCACTCCAGGCACACAGCTCTTCTAAAGAGAGGAAAAAGGCACCGCGAGCATTTTAGCAACTTCAATTCATATTTTTTATTTAATAATCAATGAAAATGAATTCAGTGCAACCACAGGTTTGTGCTGCAGATTTTCACAAAGCAGGGCTCTGAGAATGTAACTCGATGATCGGTTTTGACCTGAATTTTGTCTTGACGGTAGCAGTAGATTTAACTGGAGCCTACTGCTGAATAAGAGGTCACGAGTTCACAGCAGTGAGTCAGCAGCTGGTGCTGCATTGACAGGGGAGCAGATACAGCCGTATTCTGCAGTATCCTCCAGCACACATGCGTTCCTGGGGCTCAAATGTGGGCCTGAGTTGCTGCTCTGCACCTGCGCACTGACATTGAGTTTCTGGAGCATGTCACTTCATGAGGAAGGTATCTTTACACAGTTTGTTCCCTTATTTTTCCAAGAATATTCTAATCTCATCCTACAGTTTGGATGCAGGTGGCTCTCTTCATATCAAACAGTACGTCCACTGACTGCTCTTTGGGAGTTAAAGGCACTTGATGAGCACTTGGAGATCCCCTAGCTTCCTCTCTATTGTCTAAGCCCCGTCTGTGCTGATCCCCTCAAAGTCCTCCGATTTCAGATCAGCCTCTTTCAAAGAAGTGGAAGAGATGAAAATCAACTATAATCCTCCTTCACGTCATCTGCAACAACAAACCTGACAGTGATATCAAAAAACAGCCTTTCTTCCTGTCACTTCCTTCATCCTTTTGCAGAGCAAAATGTCTGTCATACACATTAATACACTCAATGGTGCTGCTTGACAGAGGGACAGCTTTCAGTTTGCTGGCAGTTGCTTGAGTCATGATGAAAACCACATCAAATCGCAGCAGGGACGACTGACTCCCCTTTTGTTGTGTGTGGCTTTTATCACTGAGTCAAAACAACAGCTTTGCAGTTTTTTTTTTTCCTGAAGAAAAACTTGGGCTCAACATGTGACGTGTCAAAGTGATGTCTCAAATATTTTGCCTTCAACCTGTCTGCAGCTTATATATGAGACACTCAAGGCGCCCAAAGGAGGCTCGCTCCCCTCCTCCCCCATTTTAGGAGGTTTATCATTAGAGTCAAGCAGAGATAAGTTTCTGTTACAGCTGTGAGAAGTTACTGTGAGTAACATTGAGAAAATACAGTATACTGTGACTGTAGGACAGCAGCAAGGTTCTTACCACTAAACACTTTAACATTGAAGCGTAATCGTCTCAGTGCCTCTTCTGCATTGAAGTTGCATTTCACTAGCTCGTACAGTGCCTGAGGATGAAGAGGAGAGGACAAGGGTGAGCCAAAAGGGTTAGACTGTTGACCTCTGTTTTGACAGAGTGGAATACAGAAGACCTCCTGTTCATTCAATGTCACACAATGACCACTGACAAACGATTCAGCCGTCCATCTATCAGCTGCAGTTAGCTGAAGTAGGTGAATCATTATGTGGAGATAAATGAGATCAATTCAAGATGGATTTTCAAGTCTCGAGATGATTGGGACACAGCTCGTGATATAATCGGTACAGCTGATTACAAAGGCAAATGTTGAGTCAGCAGCTGCACAACTTCAGACACTAGTTTCCCTCCATGCATTCATTACCACCGGTTTCTTTCAATACGTTTAAACAGCATGTTTTTCCTGCTCAACATACAACACTGAGCAGAATCTCTGTCTTCTGGGATGTGATTTAAAGCGTACCTGTTCGTTGTCTCGGACAGTGTCCCCTTGTGTTCGTGTGCATGCTGCCCCCTCCTGGCCACGTGGCATGTGTGCATACAGCAAGAACTCTTCCACTTCATGCACCGGCAGAACACCGGGCCTCCACAGCAACTGGTCCTCGCTGCTGTAGGCTAGAGGAACAAAGAAACGCAAAGAGGATGAGGTTTATACAAAGATCATACAAGTAAACTTTGCTCTGTGATGTTTCTCAGACGCTCACCTCTGTCCTGGTAGATATATGAACCAAGTGGAGGGATTTTTGCCTGGTACATGGAGCCAACCATGATCTCCTGAAAAGGAGACCAAAGACAGTGTCATAAATCTGAAATGTGTCACACCAACCATTTGTTGAAGTCTGCATTGTGTGGCAGCCTTCTTCAGACAGAGCTGCCCAACCAAAGAATTCATTTAAAGAAATAATCTTCTGTCATTGCTTCAATATTTTGTCAAAAGGTGCTTGCTGTGATTTTCTGTCTGCACAATAACGTCTCTTACGTAAACTGAGTAAACTTGTGTCTGTTTCACAGAGAGTCCAGTGATGATGAGATGTGTGTTCTTGGCCTCGGTGGCCTACCTTGTGCTCTTCATTGGAGGGAACAGAGGCATCATCGGAGTCCTCCTCTGATGAGCTGACTAATGTGTCTTTGTCTCCACCTGAGAGACAAACCATCAGAGAGCAGGATGAGACGGATGTCAAAAGGTTTTTATCTTAAAGTCGTGTCCTTCTGCTGACAAATCACAATGATGTTATTAAAAAACAACATTTATGAAACTTTAGACTTGTTTTATTAATTTAAGTAAATCCTAGTGAAATAAAAATCAGTTTCTCAAGAGAAACCCACCCACGACAACAGCAGGCAGCACTGGAAGTTATAGAAAGACAGCTGCAAATTCAATATATCTAACTTAGTATAAAATACAATCCAGGATAAAGCAACCAACAGAAAAGAGAAAAGAACGAGAGAGAAACAGGTTCTTCCTCTCCTTCATCTTTTAAGAAATTGAGTTTTCATTTAATTTCTCCTGGGTGCATCAAGGATATAAAACCAGCGTATCTGCCTTATATCCAGTTTTCATTATATTTTGTGGACTCAGCACCAATATTGTCACTCACTTCAAACAGAATCACTACCAAGGAAGGCTGTTTGATTACATTTCCTTCAGTTCAGAAATGTGTGAGTGTGTTTGACGTCATTCAGTCATATGGAGACAGACATATAGTGCAGTAGATAGAACAGAATTTATCAAGTCAACCCTCCATCTTAAAACTTTTCTTTAGTGGGAAATTCACTTAAAATGTCATGTGCAAATGTACGACTTTGTGTGGGATACCCTGGAGGCGGCGCAGCAGATCTGAGGTGTTTGAGGTGACTGAAGGGGTGAGGTCATCAGCTGACGATTCTTCTTCCTCCTCCCCAGGAAAGAGATCCTCAGTTATTTGATCCTGTACAGAGCACATAAACAACAATAGAGCAGCACAGTTTAGCAAAGAGCACAAAAAAACAATGCAAACACCAATAATAGATCAGAAATCAACAGTTCTCTGTTGTGTCTCACCTTGTCCAGTGTCATGTCGGGCAGGCTGGCAGCCACGTGACAGGTCTCCTTCTCTGGATCGGACACCGTGTAGCCGTACAGAGCCAGCAGCTCCTCCAAAGGAAGCTCACTGGCCTACAAAAGGGAGAGTGACAGAGGGAGACAGCAACAGGTGGAGGGAGGTGACAGGGTTACTCCCACATCTGTCAGTTCAATGATCTCAAAAACACTTTCCCCCTCTTTTGCCTGAATATCTTCATAGCTCGCACTTTTTGACACTGGGCACATGTAATGTTATATTATAAAGTATTAGTGTTTTGCTTGTGCTCCATCTAAATGCGAACAGAAAGGAAAGACAGCGACACTATGAGGTGTGTGGAGCTCTATGTGTTACTCTGGGCTCTGACGCAGAGCGTTCTGCCACAGGCCACATGCACTCTCAGGTGGTTATCAAACACATAATCTAAATGGCAGTAATGCAAATTTTGTCCAACGGCTTTCTGTCTGCAGCATCCAGGAAAAAGTTGCATGAAAAAAATCCCAGTTTCTCTGTTTGGGGGGCTTTATCTGTTTGTGTCCAAATAATACGTCCACATTCAGCTGATGGATGGTTCTGGTGCTCTGACTTATTGACAGCTGTGTTGTTTACATTCCGTTTTTGCAGAAGCAGAAATTACCAAAAGTAATAATAAGAATATTTTACAATGGGTTAACTGTTATCTGGTGCATGCCGGCCTGCAGCCAAGTTCCCATAATCACACAGCAGCTAGCTTTGACATGGCTGAACTTGACCATACATTGTGGGACTGCGCTGCCATCTTCATGGGGCGAAAGTTCTCCTCCAACTCCTCTAAGGCCTGTTAACACTTGTGCTTCTCCTGCTGAGGGCCGTCATCACTGAAGCTCATCCACTCTCCACTAGGTCGCAACCTCCACACTTATCTTCAGGGGCTTTTCACCCACCTACACACACACACACACACACACACACACACACACACACACACACACAGAGCATTATTTGTACAACAATTCATGTAAAGTCATGTAACCCAGCGTGGGGGTGCATTACAATATAGCAGCACATTCCTCTGTGCGTCTGTGGTGCACGTGCACACATGTACACACAAGCAACATGCGGGATCAAACGGTGGCTGATCCTGGCTCATCCCATTACAGATCAGCTGACTCCTGACTTTGAAACCGCCCTTTTTAACTTATGAGACCGGCTGTAGGGACAAAACGATCACACTCTGCAATCCACGGTCCATGGCACTCAATTGTAACTTTAATATAATCTTACTTCACAGCCTGTTTAAATCTACTGCAGAATAATCAGGCAGCTCTCTACAGAATGTTTGGATTTGCTTAAAATGATCCTTTATATTTTATATTTCCGAAGTAGCCAGCTTTTGCTTTGGTGATGGTCTTGCACACTGTTGCCGCTCTCCCAACCAACATCACGAGGAGTCACCTGGACTGGTTTTCTGACACACTTGTGAAGGAGTTCCCATATATTCTGAGCACTTCTTGGCTGCTTTTCTGTCACTTCGCGGTCCAAGTCCTTCCAAACGACCCCACTGGGTTTACACTGGGTGACTGTGGAGGCCAAGACACCTGGAACTGCACCCCCTCTTGTCAGAGAGCCCCAACATCACCTGAAGGTGTGTTTGCGTCACTGTTAAAATGTTAAAAAACTAATGATGGCCCCACAAACTACATGTCTGCATGTCTTCAAAATGCTGTGCTGGCCATGCTGATTAAATGCCTTGACTTTTGAATAAATCGCCAAAAGCAAGTAACTCCCACACCATCCCTGCTCCTCCTCCACGCTTCACCGTGCAGATACACGTGCAGGTACCCTCCATTCATCTTCTTTACATCTCACAAAGACATGACGGCTGGAGCCAAAACTGGCACAGATTTCCACTGTTCTGTCCTCTCCTTGTGTTTCTCAGTCTAGGCTGTTCTCTTCTTCTTGTTGGTCTTCCTCAGTCGTGGCCTCTTTGCAGCTTTTCAGCCATGAAGGCCTGATTCATGGCCTCCTCCGAGCAGTTGAGGAGGTGTCTGCTACATGACCTCTGTGAAGCACTTCTGTGGTTGTTAGTTGGAGGTTTCTGTAACTGAACTTGGTCTTTCCTCTCCTGTTTGTTCAACTGCATTCGGAGATACCTTCAATAGTTCTTGAAATTTCCTGGATTGACTGACCTTCATGTCTCTACTTAGTTGAGCATTTCTCCTTTAGTCAAATATACCAACGTTATCTCATCACAACTATCCCACTGATCACCTTTTGCCATTTGACCCCATGAAGCCTATTATGAAACATATTTGCCTTATTTTAACACTTTGTTTACATCATCCCACGCGTGTTATTTAATAGTTGTGAAGCTTCAGAGTCGATGCACAAAGCAGATCAGGATCGACATAAGAGAAACACACTGGACGAGAAGGTGTGTCCAAACTTTTGACCGGTGCTGTGTCTCTGATGAGGACACGCTGAGGCCACAGAAGACGAGTTTACTTCACGGTGAAACAACTTGGTGCAGGAGGCTGCAGGACAGCCTACAGGAGGGTGTCAACAATCCCACCACTCACTGAATCACACTGCACCTCTGCCGACTCCATTCCTGCTAAAGAAGTTGTAAAAGTGCACTGAAAGCGTAAATATTAATGAGGTGTGCCTCTTCCAAGCCACCGGGCGCTGTCTGGCTGACCAGGGGCGCTTTCCTGTGACTTGGTGCTGAACGTCTCTTCCTCTCTCCGGCTCACTGCGAGCGGCGCAAGAAGGAAATAACTACTTCTCAATATTTCCGAAAGAGACGGTCGGAGTTTACCGCCACCGAGTCGTGACATCTCTCCCAACTTTTTCACTCACTGAAGCCACTTGGTCGGCGGGGCGCACCTGAAATAGTTCAGCACCCCCGTGTTAAACCCCGCCGGGCTCCCTATTGTTTCTACGGCTTAACTATCAAGGCAGAGGGAATGGCTCTTTAAAGCCAAGAACGCGGAGAGAGGCGATACGCCGGAGAGCTTCTCCATTTCTTCCCCCGCTTCCCAGTTAAAATGCCCACCGTAGCCCTCCTCCAGCCGGCGTTCACCGGCCGGCCAACCCGCCGACAGTCGTGTGTACCGTCCGGAGTGCCACAAGTCTTAAATTCGGCCCAGTTTCTCTATCATTTGGGTCATTACATTCCTCGTTTTCGCTCACTTACCTCCGCCATTCCGTTTCTGCGCAAGCTTACTATTGCCCGGATGTTGTAGGTCTGCTCCTCTGACTGCTCCGTTTATTGCCGCAACGACTCAGCGACAGCGACTGAGCCACGGCGAGGTGCACGCCGACATTCGCCGTTTCCAACTTATTTCGCTGCTCTTTTTTGCGTCGTTTGACTTCTGACTTTTAGAAAATTTCCCCATAGTTTTTCACAACTTCCCTCCCACTTTCGGTATCACTTCTTATATTAGCCTCTTTATTAAAAACTTGACCGTGAAGCTAAAGCTCGTGGTTATATTATGTTGGTGGTTATCACTTATTTTATATTTAGCTTATTTATTTGCTTATTTAAGCATATGGAGGATAATACTGAAGTTAGACTTGAATATCATTGTGGTGCCTGTGGTCTGTTATGTGAATGAGGGAGGGACAGGACATGGTCAGGACAGATAAAGACAGAAGTCCTCTGCAATGAAGGATCACAACAACAGATATGACAGGCAGATACTTCATGCATGTGTTGACCAACAGGTGACATTACTCAACCACAACAAACACAACAAACACTGATGATTCAGCTCATCCGTCCCGGCAAACAGGATGAAACTGAGTCCTGGTATCAGTCACAGCCTTCAAGCGACAAATAAACTAATAAAACAGAGAAAAATGTATGAAAAAAGCTCATATAATACAAAATTAAAACAGATATTCATTTATTTTATAAGAGATTTCTGCCTCAAGTCTTTCACTGATATTAATGATAACATTACACTACAAGATTGCATTTGTTTGACTCTATAATAAACTGCAAATTTTATGGATCTTCATTTTTGGAGTTTCTTCTATGTATAAAGTATGTATGTATGAAGTTTACTGATTTATATATAAATCATTAATGTTATTATTTTTAACAGAAGGATGGAGAGAAGCCAAGAAAAGACATCACACTCTTTTCAGTAGTAGTGCTCTTTCCCAGAAGTGAAATGTGTTGAAATATTAATGTACACGTTCTTCAGCCTGATGTTACTGAATTTAAAGTGTTGACTCATTTAAGTAATGTAATGGTGACTCATTAAGTTCTAATGCGTAAAGTAAATGTGCACTTATACACAATATAATCCACATCACTTGTATGTTTGTTTACAGCTACGTCTTCTGGCTAATGTGCTCAAGTGTTTATCATTCAGAATTAAAAATGCTTTGGGTTTTCAAACTGTGTCTGTGTTTGCTCCACTTTTAGCATAAAGTCATTTAGCATGAACACATGGCATGGAAAGGTTTGTGCTGGCTAGTTTACTGGGTGTGTGTCCTTGAGTGTGCCTGCGTGTCGGCCAGTAATAGATTAATTCAGAGGTGAGCTGGTCTGAATGGCTTTCCTTCTTCAGTGCAGTGGGTGTGTAGTCGGTTAGTTGGTTTTGCTTTTATTGCACAATAAGGATTTGAACACTAGAGGATAAACAGGATATACTGCACTGAACAATAGATGTAAACCTACTGGAAATCAATTCAGAGCCACACAATTGTCACAGTGTGAGGCTGACAGGATAACAAAAAGTTGCTGACCTGTGTGCATGCAGTGTAGACAGCATGCATTATTCAAATAACAAAAACTGTTACTTATAACATTAGATTTTGTTACAGCATCCATACATATCTGCTTCTTAATGTGCATATCTCATATTTTCTGTTTCATATGGCAGCTGTAACAGTAACCCGGCTGGATCAGGACAGTACCTGAAGTGTTCATCCATAGGCACTGAGAGACTTCTCCTCTCTTTAATTATACAAGCAAGGACACTTTGTTTGTCTCCTCCGGTTTCTTCAGGGTCTGTAACTCTGTGTGTTTATGTGAAAAAGAAAAGCTGCTCAAAAAAGGAGAAAGTGAATGTTTTTTAAGGCTTTGTTGGTGGTATGTACGACTATTTTGAGTTTGTCAAGAGGAGAAAGCGGGCGAATGTGTAACGCTTTAGATTACAGCTCATAAATGTAGAGTCATTTTTGCTTATACATGGGAGAGCAATAAAATGTAACCATTAAAAACTGGATAAGAGTCTCAGAAAGAGGGCTTGACAAGTTTCCATTTACATGAGATTTAAAATAAATGACGCCAGCTATTTTTTTTTTTTTGTTTTATGACCAGATACCCATTAAACATTCACAGGATACAGTAACGTGATTACTAATAAAACTAAGTGTGGGAAAAATGGGATAGCAAAACTGACATTTTGAGAAAGTGGAGCAAGAAAAATCTCTATATTTTTTGACAAAACAATCCCAACTCAAGGTCCACTTGAGCTTTTTCCTGAAACCTTCAACCATGGTTTTTATCAGTGGATGGAGTTTGCTCGGTTGAAGATAACACATTAGTGCCTTTTTTATGACTTCTTGTCCATGCTGGCTCATACATGAAAATTTGTTCTTAAGTTTGGCAAAACCATCTGAACTCAAGGTCCACTTTTGTTTCCACAGCCCTCACAACACAGACAGCTGATGAAACCGTAACAAAAAGCAGGAAAGTCAGCCTTGAGTTGGGATTGTTTGTATGATTTTGGAGGTCAAGACTGAACTTCATTACTCGGAGGGATAAGTTGAAGCAAAGGTTTTAGTATATGAGTTTCGTATAAGTACAGTGATGGAGTAAAGCACTCTGTGTGAATATTGGGTTGTTATAAAACAACTAACATTGAGGTTGTTACTGGAAAACAATCAAAATCTAAAAATGGCGTCTTTGGATTCAACGTTTGGTTGCTGTATGACGTGCATGTGTTCTCACTCACTAAACCACAGCACTGAGGGAGATTCTAAGGGAAGCGTAAGAAAATACAGTAGCCCGTCCACACACCTCCAATACCTGAGTATTTGAGTGCATACTGGAGGGGTTTTGGGGTTGTGTATTTGTTCTGACATGATACAGCGGTGCAGTATCCACTGGTGAGGCCTTCAGTTCTGACTGTGGGTCTCTTCAGATGTACAGACTCCTCTGCAGTGTGTGTAGAAAGAGATGAGTAAGGAGAACGCATAGACTGTATGGTAGGCTGACATGGTGGGTTTATTTAACACATTTAAGTGGAAATTTGCCTGCTTTTAACATAAATATAGTGTAGTATGTCATAGAAAGTGTGTCTTATCTTTTTCCAGAAAAACATCTTTATGTGTTTTACTGCAATGGGAGAGCAGATCATTATAGTACGATGTAGAACGGGTGCAGTGAAGACTTTGGTCCACAGGGTGCAGTATGGTCATGTTCTGGATGTGGCGATAGTAGAGAAGAATTTGCAGTGCATCATGGGGAACTGGGCACTGACCCATGACCCATAACACCCTGCTGTGGCAGGGAGCACTACCCGTCCGCCCGGTGATAAAAGGCAGATGTGAAGCACAGGTTATGCTTAGCAGCTGACAATATTTTAGTTTTTACGTTTTAATGCTTGTATGCCTGATTCTCAGTCAGTCTTGCTTTTATGGTTGTCTTCATTGTTCAGTCTGTGGTTTGTGACTTAGACTCAGTGATAAAAATGCTTTTCATTTGCTTTCCCTCTTTAGTCATTCTGCTTGAAAAGAGGACTGAGCTGAGAGCTTTGCTAACCTGCCACTACCCAGATGCCTCAGCCAGATGCTGCAGGGTAGCAGTCAGCTGACAGGCCTCAGCCCACATCAGGGTTTGTTGCAGAACAGAACACAAGACAGAAACAAAAAACCTAACTCTGCTGTGGTATGGGTGCTTTTGTGTGATGATGATGGTGACGCAAGGGGAAGTCAGGATGGCTTGATGAGTGTGTGTGAACGGTGATCACTCCCTGCATGCAAATAATAACACATTTACTGTTTATGACTTGCCAGGAGAGTTTCACAGCGTGAACCTCTACCAAGGGTTGACCTTTTCCTTAATCCATCCATGACCAATTTCTCGAGTCCTCCGAATGTGTTTGTGCCTGTCTATGAGCCACCGTACAACCACTGAGCTGTCACAAGAGTCTGCCACAAACTGAGATGTCATCCACTTGTATGCCACCCAAATGTGTGATTCCATGGGGCACCACACATGTCACCATGTGACGCCTCATATCGCTGTTAATGACTAAAGTATGGTACTTCTAAGTGCTTTCCAATGTCAGCTGGGCCTGTTTGTGGTTCTAGAGATGTTTCACCTCTCATCCAAGAGGCTACTTAAGAACTGAGGAAGCCTCTACTCTTCTCTATTCTCTATTAAGCCTCTATTCTTCCACTCTAACTTTATTTTCTGACTTTATTACTATTATTCAGTGATTTTATTTCCCATTAGTTATCAAGTTGGTTTTATTCTCTGTCTTATTTTACATTATTTTTTTTGATCATTGTTTTGAATCTTCATTCTGTCTTTTGTATGTGAAGCACTTGTGCGTGTGATTCTTTGTTGTAAAGCACTTTGAGCTGAATTTCCTGTGTGAAAGGTGCAGGAAGTTCGTCAGTAAACTGAAGAAGCCCCTTGGATGAGAGGAAACATCTTCTAGAACCACAAGCAAGTCCAGCTGCCTTTGGAAAGATGTTATGTAATTAAATGCCATTAAGAAATTACAAGCTGCTTTCATGACTGTAAGGTGCCGCAGTATTGCTAAAAATTGTAAGTATGGTCTTGGCAAACTTTGAGAGGATAATAAGAAATATAATACAATAATGCAACGCAGTACAAAGTCACTGGGCTCAGTTTGAATTCACACAGTCAAAACTGAGCCATTCAACCATTTCTACGCAATCAAATATGAAATAACGTCGAATGCAGTTCCTTATTTGACCGGCTAATTGGAAAAGAATGGAAGGAAGGAGTTATTTCCTCATTCCACAAGTTACTTCCTGAGAATGACTTTTGGTGTTTTTCTGGTCAACACTAAAACACAGAGCACATGGTCATCAGCGGACTTACACCACAGCGCACCCACAGTGACAAAATGACACTCCAAGCCATATAAAAACATTTTTCAGTGTCTCTGCTCCGTCATGAGAATATGTGGATTGTTTCACTCTATGGACACGGTTAATTACTGTGTTGAAAATAAAAACTAAAATACACTTTAAAGACATCTTCTTTAAATGGAGTCAGGAGTGAAGGGCTTTTGGCCCATTGAGAGGATGGGAAAAGTAAGTGAGTCATCCTGCAGTCAGTCTGTGCATGTGGATATCATACTGTAGCACATGTTTTTGTAAGCCACCCATCATCGTGTAGATTATACAATTTTAACACATACTGTACTGTAGCTCTGCTGCATTTACAGTTTCTGGAACAATGCAAAAGAAAACCTCCACATCAGTGTAAACAGTGCACATTCTTTAAAATGCTGCTGGATAGACATAAATCACTCAGCTTTTGTATTATTTGTTTATTGTTTCCAGAGTTTCCTCAGTTATTCAGCAATGAGGAAGCTTGGGGGTGATTTCAGTCTTGGTTATATTATTAATAATAATGGTAATAAATTTGTATTGCACCTTTCATACAGGAAATGCAGCTCAAAGTGTTTTCCAACAAAGAAATCACATGCACCAAGTGCTTCACATACAAAAGGCAGGATGAAGATAACAGGGATAGGAAATTAATGTAAGATAAGGCAGAGAATAAAACCAACTTCATAATAACTATAAAGATAAGATAATAATAATAATAATTATTATTATTATTAAAAGAGAATAAAGAGAATAAATAGCATAAGATGGAACATAAAACCACTGAATAATAAGCATAAGTGTGAGGCAAAGCACCAAAGTTTCACGCCTGTATCAAGAAATTTTTAGCTTTCTTTGAAAAATATTTAGTGAGCTGGTTTCCCTGATATCTATATGCTCCAGAGCTTTGGGACATAATGGACAAAACCTACGTGCCTATTTGTCTTTCGGTTGTTGCTGTAAACCTCCAGTGAACCAGCAGCAGATGATTGCAGTGTTCTTGAAGGCAAATAGTAAAAAAAGGGAGTTAGCGATGTAGCTTGGTCCTAGCCCATGAAGGGATTTGTGTACAAGGAGGAAGACCTTAAAATCTGATTGTTACAGGAAGTCAGAGCAGAGCAGCTAAAACTGGACTAATGTGCTCTCTCCTCTTAATTCTAGTTTCTCTTTTATCCAACGAGCTGTGGTTCAGGTTAACTGCTAATTTGTGCTTTAAACATATTTTCCATGTTCTTACTTTTGTAACTACCATTCCACAAGGGGGCAATGCTGTCCTGTTCATGCCAATTCAAAACTTCCACACGCCAACAAACAATTTTCATACACCTACTTCCACGGCTTTGCCAAATTGCACACAACAAATCAAGAGTCAAAATGGTAAAGCTAACAAGTTCACCCCGAGAGCACTGTCATATATGTGGTGAATGCGTTTTGTGCCTGTCCGGTTCACATGGGATAAGAGATTACGAGCAGTGCAGTGGAGTCATAATTGGGCTAATTTTCAGTCTGCTGGCTGCTCTGTTTGCTCTCAGGTTTCTGCATGCATACTAACATGACTCACTCCATCTCTGTCTACAATTTGCATTTTCTGCATTGACAGAAAATTTGTTGCGTAATGATGAGAAGGCTAAACAAACACCACAGTGGCCATTACAGAGTACCTGTCAATCTCCCATTGCATAGTTTCACAGACACTGCCGTCAGCACCCTTTCTCGTTCATTTACTGACCATTTACTGTTATTTCTCTCTCTCCCCCTCTTTTTCTCCGACTCCCTCTCTAAACAGGATGTTTGTGTCTCAGCGGGGCTGCCGGGAGCAGACCAGTACAGAGCTGATGATCAGATAGCGTGGCTGCGGAGTACCCAGTTCTCCCAGCGCTGTGACAGATTAACTGGGATTTAGGGCTTCTGTCCGGATTCCCCACTAAACCAACACACCGAAAGAGACAGCAAAACACAGGAGGTCAGGCAGCCGACAGCATGCTTCCCCTGGGCTGCTGTTGCCTTGACAGTGAAGCCCACCCTCCCCCTCCATGATTTATTTCAACTTGCTTCTTGCCTCATAAGTATTACACATAAACTGGATAATACTGTCTTTGCAAGACAAACAGTGGACAGATGAATTTGCCAACGGGCCAGAGAGGTCAGTCCCACTTGTTATCTAAAGGAGATAATACTGATATGTGTGTGTCCTGATGTGCTGGCAAGGATTGTCACTCTAGAGGAACCAAGCCTGAAAACACAGAGCTTTATGGTGCCTCATAATTCAGGCTACAATGATGGTGACATTCAAAGGTGATATCATGAGGCTCAGGAGACTTTTGTTTCCGTGTATTGTCGTGCTGTGCGTGTGAACTCACCACAGCTAATATCAGATGCCTAGCTGAGCTGGGGTATGTGGAGCACAGGATCTGAATCATGAGTACAAGTTGTTTCATGGCAAAACAATGTCACAGTTAACAAAGTCAGAGTTATCTAAGCACAGTTTGGTGTGTACAGTCACCCAAAGAGGGGTCACACTTAGACATAAAGGCAGGAAAAAATTAGCTTTCGCTACCGAGCTCCAGCTATTGTAGAAGAGAAATCCTTTGATAAATTATCATGATAGCCACAGACTGCAGTGTCACAACAGATAATGGGAATAGTCATCTCACTGTGCATTCTGTTGTCTCTTTTATTAATAGACTGCTTCACTTTTACCATAGAAGAAGAAGTTTTCATGGAAACAGTGGAGGGCATTTCCTGTGAGGCGCAATGAGCTCAAATAAAAACACAGGAGTGGAAAGATGTGTGTGTGGCTCTGCCCAGTCCTGTTTTAGTCTCTCTCCACCCTCCAACCCCTGTATCGCTCCCTCTGGTTTGCGACTCTCAGGCCAAACCACTCCTTTCCTCACATTTACCTTTTTTGGCCCTAATTCACTTCATAAGTAGCTCAAGAGCAAAGTTGGGTGAACAAATATTCCATTTTTGAAAGGTGTCACTTTTCAAGTTGCCCATGTGAAAACAGGCCAAATGATGTCTGCCGGATAAAAGGGTAAACAAAATTCTATTTCGACCCAGAGGAAGCATCAAAGCACGAAAACCTGAAAGTGAAAGTGCTCACCTCCAATCTGACTGACACAACTGATTCTCTGTTGGTAGGATTTCCTCTCATGTTGCTTTTTTCAAATCTGCACAAGAACCTGAGTGTGAATTAGGTCAGTAAGTGGTGTCATTAAGTCAGTGACGCCCAGACACATAGGCCTTTCACACCCGCGACTCACCGCTGTGTGTGCACACATGTGCCATAGATACAGCGCACAACCAGTCTACTGTTTGAATCCGCAGTTAACCCAAGATCATGACCAGCCCCCTTTTACCTCCACACAATTAAATGGGCTGAGAGTGGATATGGGTTGTTTGAAATATTACCTCACTAACGGTCACTGATTTTCATTGCTCTGAATCATATAAATCATAAGATCTTACGACTTACAAGCTGGAACCTGCTGTGCATGTTGTTCATATGCTTTGCAACAGCTTGGCTTTCTAATGACTCTTTTTTTCATCTCACATATTCATGAGCCCAAATTGCATCCTTGAAGTGCATTGTAACAATTACAGCAAATAGATAACAAACCAAATTATGTTTTTGCACAAAAAATAATCTTTTTGTGATAATTACTGTGCAGGGCTTTCATAATAGATATTAATTTACACAAGCTCAGCGCAGGAAAATCAACCTCCGTAGGCTGTGTCTTCCTCAGTTGTGATTTTCAACAATAGTAGTTTGCTAATTTTCCACAAAGACTGCTCTCTTCCAACCCTCTAAGGCTATATTTGAACTGAAATGTTCCAAGGCAGCAAGAATGCCAAGTGAGCGAGTGCCTTTGTGGTGACGGTCTTGTAGAGCTGGCAGTCCACTGAGAGGTCACGTCTTTATCTTTTGGTCTGCATCCATGAAAAACAATCCATCAGGGTGAGAGCTGCAGAGAAAACATTAAGTCCAGAAAACCCTAAACTCTTTGCAAATACAAGTTTCAATATGTTTTCCTTCTGTCTTGATAAAACCTTATCCTGAGGAGGCCCTCAGCCTGGTGATGTAGAATAAAACAGTGTTGGGGAATGTCAAAGTGTAACAGGGTGATGTTGTATGCCAGAGTCAAACACATGCCTAAATGCACCTGATAAGATCTTGTTTGTCAGCTCTTGTGTTTTGAAACATTTCAAAGATAATATCTAGAACTTGGACTGTGCTTGAGAAATGTGTGTCTGTCAGTTTTTGGGCACTGGTGGCGGCTTGTAAAGGTGATGGATGTGCTGGAGACATATGTTCACTTTCCTGTGTTAGTGGTTTGATTGTTTTGGTTTCGACTCCAGGGAACAGTCCAGAGGTCCAAGGCAAGGGCAAGGCTGCAGCAGTGTGTGTGTGTGTGTGTGTGTGTGTGTGTGAATGCGCGTATGCGTGCGTGAATCTGTGCATATGTTAGATTTACTTTAGCTCTGTTGGAAAGATGTTGTGGAGATACTGGGTTTGTGGTGGTCCAACCCAAAGGCCAAACTGTTGGAAAGGATGATCTCAGAAAGCTGACAGTTCTTTAGTGTTTATACAGAGGGCACGTAAACTTTAGACAGACCTGGATCTGAAACACCATTGTTGGCTCCACTGTTTGCAGCCCTCTTCGTTTATTTTCACACTGCATTCCCTCCACGTAACCTCCGTCCACCTCTTCCACCCCTCTCTCTTGTTCAATTCACACTCCATCAATAAACAACCCTTGACCATCACAGTCGCCCTTTCTCGTCCACCGTTGAAGCATACTGTTGTTGGACCTCCTCCGGCTGCTGTGCACCACCAAAGCTACCACAGCACACTGACAGGTACAGGAGGACAGATGTGGGATGACTGGTTTTGGCTGGATGGGAGGTGGAGGAGACTGCTGTGATCTAAGCAATTTGCTGGACCATCGTGTGTTAGACTTATAAACACAGGCGGACCGTAGCACTGCAGACCAGGGACTCCAGTGTGTATGTCTGCTTGTGTAAGTGAGGATGTGTGTGTGACTCCACAGATAAACTGCAGCAACACATGCTGCACAGATGCCCAGAACCTATCCAAAATACTGTGTACAGTGGTTAAAAAGAGGATTAATTACTGCTGTGCACTGTTGCGCACATGATAATTCCTTATTAGGAATACTTGTCCACAGACCTCTAAAGTCAGTTATATCAATCATGAGGTCACCACTCAGTGACAGGGTGTATTTTAATTGGATTAAAGATGTACTCAGATCCTGCCCTTTAGGAGTGGAATAAGATTCAGAATTAGCTTTACTGGCCAGCTAAACGTACAAGGAGTTTGACTCTCTATGTTCTGACACGGGAATGGACATACTTCCTTTGTGCGTTATGTTATTATGTAAATTACCAGTGATGCAAAGTAACCAAGTACATCTAAGTTCTGTAGTTAAGTTCGCCTCTGAGGTTCCATTTTATGCTACATTAAACTTCTAGTTCACTACATTACTTGACAGCTATAGCCACTAGCTTCTTTTTAGAAAAGTCAAACTACCCAACTACAGCATTAAAATGCTGCTCTGAAGTTAATTCTTCAGTAACAATCCAATAATATACTGTAATATAACCCTGAAATGGGGCATTCTGCTGCAATGTGTACACTTATTTTCAGCACTTTAAGTATGTTTTTAATGCAAGACCTTTACTTGCAACAGAATATTTGTACAGTGTGGTGCAAAGTAATAGTAACCAGTGTATTATTACTGGAGAACTATTACTGATACATTTCCACGTGAACAGCGTTTTAGGTGAAGTTAATCTTAACTACTGTATTTTATAAGATGATTATTTTCGTACGTCAAGTGTTCATCTACAAAGTAACTGTAACTAAACCTGTCAAGCAAATGCAGTGAATTAAAAAGCACATCATATCTCAATAATGACAATAAATTAAGTTCAGTACTTGAGCACATTTTGAGTATTTAGTTTTTGTCCAACACTGCTATTATGTAAAACCTGTTCCCAAGTACATGGAATTACAATTCCAGGAAGTCTCAACTATGGTGGATGTTAACACATCAGGCTTCAGAGACCAGAGTTGTAAAACAGACCTTGACTAGAAAACCTCCAACACATTATACTAAAAGAAAAGTGTGTCAGCAAGGTTTGCTTGACTTCATTCCCCAATGCATGAAAATAATTAGCCAAAATCAACTTGCACCTCTTTTTATTCATACACCTTTTGTTGGGTTTACTTGGGAAGTTGACCTGTTTTGGGCCCTCAGTCAGCTGTCACAGTGGCCCTGTCTAATGAGATGTGAAGTGTGTGTTTTTAGCCTTTATTTTGTCCAGCTTGTCCCTGGAGCCAGGGAGCTTTAGGATGGCCGTGCCTGATGGCCAGCCTGTCTTATTGTTGTTGCTGGTTGAGCGGTCACCACGGTAGCCTTTAGTACCTCTGCAGATCTCTATCAAGCCGCTCTTTATGTGGATCATCGCCGCGTCACAGGCCACAGAGCCCACTGTCAGTGTGAGAGGCTGCTAGCCCGGCTGTGACTGATTGCCATTCACACAGTAATTCATTCACAAACATACACCATTCATTTCGCACAGCCACTATGGCAGGGTCACATGTGGGGAAAATGCCACTGGGCTGTGAATGCGATCACAAATATGCCCACATACTTCAGCCCTGTCAGCGTGGAGTATTGAAAGGTTTCGCTGTGTTTATCTGAACCCGTTTCACCACAATGACATTTTTCTAAGCACGTATGTACACTTGACTATGTGTTGATGCACTATTGGAACAAAACTATGATATTCCCTCCCTACGGTATTTTGAAAAGCCTGGGAAATGTTTGGTCTTTGAGAGAGTCATAAAACAATCAGACATTATTACATAACAGCAATGGCGAGAAATCTATCAGTGATAAAAATCCAACTGCAGGATCTATTCAGCTGTCTGTCAGGTTAGTTTGAAGCATCCTGAGAGAAAGAGATGATTATATTGATATTGAAAGAATTGTTGGACACTTTGGAAAATGCATTCATTGGCTTTTTTTTGCTGAGAGATAGATGAGAAGATCAATACCACTCTCACGTCTGTGGGGTGAATATGAAGTAACAGCCAGCAGCTGGTTAGCTCAGCTTAGCACTCAGGCTGGAAACAGGGGGCTTCCTGGCTCTGTCTAAAGATGATAAAATCCACCTACCAGCACCCCTAAAGCTGGCCAACTACTCAATAAGACTATTTACTCATTAAATCATTATCTTGTTTGTTTAATCTGTACAAAAACCTCAGTTTAGAAATGACAAGTTACCATATAAAACAAACAAAATGATGTTTCCTCTTAAAGGGAGCGTCTGGTCCATTAGCCATATTTGTGTATCTGTGTCTAAGCCTTTAGCAGGCATAAAACTTTAATATAAATACATGCATGTATATGACATGTATACATAGTATATTTATGTTTTTGTCTAATTTATGTATTTGTTTTGGCAGTTTTTGTGAGGTCCTGTTGTCCTTGCACCATGTTGTGGTAATGTAAAGATAGAAAAGAAGCAAAAAATGTCTTTGAAAGGTTAAAGTGATTCTAAATCTGTACTGATGGCATTTGGAGTCTGGTCTGTCTCTGTCAGTGGGTTACTTCGTTCTCAGGCTCCTGCTGCATTTCTTCAGAGAGCTGAGGGTGTGGGGCAGGGGCAAAGAGGGGGGAGTTTGGTGGTAAAGTTGGTGTTGCGGGTAGTAGATGGTGGATGTTTGAGGGGTCCATGTGTAGAACGCAACATGCTGGACTGCGTGACTATTTGTCCTCACGTCAAGGGAAATGTACCTTTGACCCATTCTTATGGGACAAACAAAGCCAGCCAAGACACACAGACTTCCCCAAATAGGATGCATGTTTTCTGCTCTGCGGCGGTCAACCCATTGATGTTTGCATTAAGTGAAGTCATGGTTCTGGTGTGAAGGAGGGACGATAACACCAACACATGAGTGAATGGGCATTGACACGCATCATGCCCATGGTCAACCCATTTTCTACAGACCCTCATTTGTCCTGCGTCCACACACGCAGCCATGCACTCACACACACACACGGGAATTTTGCACAAGCTTTCCCAGACATCAGAGAAGCAGTTCTGAGAAAATCGGGCATGATTGTTTACATGACTGAGGTCAAAGATATTTTTAACATATTTTGGCAAAGCGAGGGCTTGAAGTCTATTTTGAGTCTAAGGTCTTCTATTGTAAAGAAAATAAATAACACCATAAAGATCTTGACTTAGGAAGTTCCAGAGTGACAGTGTGAGAACAGACATGGTGGCATTTTAAAGATGAGGAAGCCATGATGGAGGGTTCAGATATGGAGCCATGTTTGCGAGCACTTCATGCCATTTTGAGATTCAGTGCTTCTTAAATATGCTTTACTGAAATTGCCATATTTGAAATTCACCAGCTTCATGATCTGACCATCCTGTCTCTGATTTTCTATCATTTCTAAATTGCCTTGTCAAAAGGTTGTGCGTACGAAAGCTGAGAAACCAGACTGAATTAATTTAAGACTGCTAAACCTTGGTTGAAAGATACAGAATAAAGCTGTTCTTCTTCCTTTCTGATAATTCCTCTTTTCCTCCCCCTGACAACTGCTTACAACCAGGATGAAATGTCAACTCATTGCCTTCATATCTACAGTTGCTTATCTTTTCACAGGTGTGTAATAGAGACCTTGAGCAGAGGACTAATAACATGTTCTGCAGAGAAACATTAATAAAATGATCAACTTCCCATGAAATTTTGTTGTACATCCATCTGTCCTCCATCCATCCATTCAGCCTTCCATCTGTGCATCCTTTGATGTTTCTATTTTGAGCTGGATGCAGATAAAAAGGTTATCTAAAAGAACCAGAAAGGCCGTTTCTCAGACAAGCAGTCACCTTGTGCCCTTAGAGACCCCAGACCTCCACTGATAACCCACCAGCAGCACCATTGCTCAAGATACACTATCAGCCCTCAGAGCTCAACTCATGACCTCCAACAGAGACGTAGTCCATATTACACCCAAGAAAACATGTGATGGTCCTGGAGATACAGATAATGATGCAATAATCTAAGATTAACAGCATTTGTTTGGTTGTTTCTTCTGTTGTGATAGCCTGCTGAGATTATAATTCAGTAATAATAAAACTTTATCTATATAACAAAAAAATGCAATACAATGGGCTTCACAAAAGATGGAAAATACACATAAAAAAAGAAAAAGGAACAATAGTAATTTAGCAAAAATGGAAAGGAAAGAGAGATTTAAAGAAATCTAACAGTAAATAAATTACAATTAATTCTGTGGATGAGGTAAAAGCATAGTAAACTTTTTTAAACAAGTTTGAAAACATGGGTTTAAGTTTTATTTTAGAGGTGCACATTCTCAAATCTACTGATGACATATTGTTAGTCATTAAATCACTAATTTCTGAAATACAATCTGCAAAATTGTCAACAGGCCTCAGATTACAAAGCAAGGCAGAGATGTAAAGCTGTTTGTCACCTGCACAGCAACAGAGCACGTACCATGGGTTACCATGGATAATAGAGTCTGATGTCAACTTGTACAGACAAAGGAGTGGGGGCCCAGTACGAAACCTTGGGGAACACCAGGAGAAAAATTGGCTCTTTCTGAACAGATCACCCTGAGAAAAATAAGATAGTTTGAATTTGTTAGGTAAGACCTTGCCCCATCTAATGTCAGAGAGCCCACCGCACATTTCAGTGCCATATCTCTTCAAAAGGAGCTTAGCAAAAATCCAGTCTAGGAACTGATTTTCGACTAATCTCTAACACAATGAATAGTATCTGTAGTCCTATGCATGTTACAGCCCCCTGAAACATTGAGAGCTGTTCTCTCTTACAATGCCCATCACCACCAGAAGCATCAAGACTTAGACAATGATGGGGTGTGCCAGACTGTTGTTCAGTCAGGTTCATAAACTAGCTTCTCTCCTTAATAACTAGCGCTGAGTTGTACGGTTGAAAACGCTGTTTGCTGTTAAAAACGCTTTGTTCAAAACTTGCCAAGAGGTGTGAGCTTCCACAACATGTACAACTATGTTTCTACCCTATGTCACATTAAAATAGTGTACTGCTGGAGCTTGGAGTGATGAGTAAACTTTCTCGTCTAATGCTTGAATATTTTTCAGTGGGTGTGGGTAAACTGCAGGAGTGGAGGGCAGTGGGGTGAGGGCCCAGGAGGCCTTCCTTTTCCACCGCTGCTGCTCCTCCCTCTTTCCCACTACACTTTGCATTCCCAAACATCTAACTCACCATCTGAGCCTACGTCAGTGTGCCCTGACTCACAAGCTGCAGCTGCACACACACACACACACACACACACACACACACACACACACACACACACACACACACACACACACACACAGAGCGGCCACACACACAAAAGATGCAGAAACACGCATGCAAAAGCATCAGCACTGCACAAACTTTTACAGGACTTGGCAACAAGACTGTTTTTTTCATGATCTGGTGACCTGTAGCTACATTTCCTTTTTCCACCACAGCACCAAACATCCAGGAAATCTGTATCCAGCTTGCTTGCAACAACACAGAGCCAAGGCCTTTGGGCTGTTTTTATATGGTTATAAATGGGTTGTCAGAGTGTCTGTACATCTCTTGCTGCTCAGGGTAAAGTCAACAGCTCTGGGGGTCATTCATTAATCTGCAGTGCCTGGGCAAGAGGGCCAGACTGCTGGTAACCTCTCACAATCAGTGATACCTGAGGGACTGAGAGCAGGAGGGAGAGAATAAGGGAAAACTGTCAGCTCTGCCGCTCCTTACTCTCCTGCTCCATCTTGTCTCTTTCCATCTCCCCTTCTTTTTATCAACATTTGTTACGCCATCGGTCTCCATTAGCCCTCACTGTCATCCGTCACAGTCTCAATTCCTGGCCTGTTCTATCCCATTTCAGCCTATTAGGTCCAGCAAAAACAAAGAACACAAAAACAATGACACACGAGAGATGGGCAGTTTGAAAAACAAAGCAGCAAAGAGGAAAGACAAAAAGAAAACACAGTGGACTCTGTGCTATTGTTAGAAACACTTCCCAACCATGCTATCAGGAATGGATGGTCACCTTAGCTTAGCATCACATTTCTATTTAGCTGCACTGGGCTGCATCAATACAAACACCCAATATCTACACACAAAGGTCCTGCTCTCTCCTCCAAAATGTTTCTACATGCATGGGAAATTTTCTATGTAATGTCCTTGAGCGATAAGTAAACAGGTATAAATTAGTCAAAACAAAAAAAAAAGTTGAGCATATGGAGTTGCTCAGCTATCACTGAATTATACATGTTTAATTTTTCCGGGCAATTTAAGGACTTTTTGTCAATGACGTCTTAAAAGTTGAACTTTAATGTTCATCTTGACCATGAGGGCAGTATTTGTCAAAACAATCTGACCACAAGGCAATTTCCACCACAAAACGGGTCACCCCATCTGCTGAGGAACATTATGTAATACGATCAAAGGCTCCAGAACAGCCATTGAATGGACAATGTGGTTTTATTTTCAATCCACATGAGCTCCAAAAATGAGTTTTCTTTCATTCATACTTTTACTATAAAAATGAAATTGTTGTCTTCCTTTGTTTTTATTAAGCCATGTGGACTATTACTTTATACTATGTTGTTTGAAGTGGTGGAAGAGGTATTCAGACCCTTTACTTGAGAAAAAGTAGTAACACTAAAACACTTATTTACAAGTAAAAGTCATGAATTCAAACTGTAAGTAAGAGTAGTGAAAGAAATATTTTAAGAATGTACTTAAAGTATCAAAAGTAAAAGTACTCATCATGCAAGAAATGATGCCCTGACAATATGATCATTGTAGTGTTTGAGCTGGTGAACAGGGACATACTAATGGGCATGTAATGTTTTTCAAAAGGTATATTTTGGGTATTTTATGTCTTTATAAGACAAACAACAGAAGCGAGATGGCAGGAAATCAGGGGAGAGATTGGGAACGACATGCAACACATGTTGCAGTTATTGGTCTTTTAACCCCTCGGCCATCAGTTTGCCTGGTAGTTAATCTTTCAAAGTGCATTATATTTTGAAATTGATCATATACTTTGTATGTCAAATATATCTATATGTACAATCTACAAAGTAACTAGTATCTAAAACTGCTAAATACATGTGGAGTAGAAGTACAAAGTAGCATATGGAGGAACTCAAGCACTTGAGCAAATGTAGATTCCACAACTGGTTGTATGTAAAATACTGATGCAAATGAATCTAAATCAGAGAATGTAGGAACAAAAAAAACTGTGTGATGCACCAAAACCGGCTCTCTTAATTCAACCAGCAGCTCTCTTCTTCCAATTTTCTGAAACTTTCTCTCGGCCTTTCTGCTCTCTCTCTGCTCCTGCTCAGATTTCTGCTGACTTCTCTCTCATCATCTGTCTCTCCCTTTCTCTTTCTCACTCTCCCAGGCTGAGGGTGAATCCACGGTATCTAAAGTCAGTGACCGTCATCTGGGAACACTGTAATAAAATGCAATCGCTCAATGAGAAGTAACTGCCCTAACCTCTCTCTTTCCACCCACTGCACCGTCCAGTGGTTGGAATAACGGCTTTAGGGAATTCGATGGGAATGTGTGGTCTGTTTTTTAAGCACAATGCAGAGCAAGCTCAGAGAGGGGCAGAGGGGTGCTGGTGTGGGTGGTGGATTAGCTGAGTTAAAGAGGTGTTAGCACGTCAGACAGGGTCCACACCATCAACATACAGCTGTGGTTCCTTGTTGTGTTCTCACCTGCCAGTTGGTTCCTTAAGTCAAACAACACCAGGAAGTTGCAGCAGGTCCACAGGGATGCAGCACGGACAACTTTTAGCTTTGCTTTTGTTCTTAAATTTTCTGCTAAATGAGGGGTTTCTATGTTCTTTGTCCAGCGCTGTTTCTGCTCGTCTAGATCTTTCTGTAATGGCTGAACACTTGCGTGGTCTCTGACTTCCTCTGAACTAATGACCCAACTTCTTCTTTGTAACTGAACATGTAACCCTGTGAGCTGCAGATAACACCATTTGCAGTACCAATATTGTAATATTACGCCTCCCAGCCTCTTGTCTTTTTCTTATTCTCATGTGTGAAATATTCTTTCAGAATAACACCCAGAAAGTGCATAAAAGGAGAAGGAAAGTGTGACTCTTCCCTTCCCATCCAGCCCAGTTGGCTCCAATGGGAGAGGTCTGACCTATCTCACACTCTGAAGGAGCAAAGAGACCCGTGTCATCTTTTACTCGAACATTAAAAACAATGAGTCATCAAATCACAGATTTAAAACGGGTTGCAACTTCTTGGCCTGTCAGTGGAGGGGATGAATTCCACAGAAAGGCAAATAAACATATGTCAGTCTGTGTTCTTTTATGAAACTGTTGTCAATTTTGCAATAGGATGACAGTATTGGATGGATTTTTGCTGTCTGTGTTAACAAAATGAACCTTAGGGGCCGAGGGTTTGTTGGGATTCTGTTATTTTCAAGCACAAAATATGCAGCAGCTACATGTTTAGAAGTCAAAATGAAAACATGACATTGATACAGAAGACTGGTGACTGGTAGAGGAAGGCGTCAATTAGAGAGTGACACAACATGGCCTTGAGGCAAAAAACTGTAACATGTGTTGGGACAAGTAAGTACAGCAATTTCATGACACAGACAAATTAGTTGTTGTTGTCTGAAACAGTCAGTTGCTCTCCCCCATGGACGACAAAGAGTCTTTAAACTGCACTTAAGAATGAACAAAATCAATCAATCAGTCAATCATCTGGCTGCTTGCTTGAAAATAAGAAAAAAAAAAAAGGTTAGACATTTAAAGTCATGCATCTGTACAACGTTTAAGCCTCTGGCGCGTGGCTTTGACCTCTCTCGTGACTCATAATTAATGGCAACAACCAAATGGAGAGGTAAGGGAAGATCCCGCCCCACCGACTGGGAGGGGTGAGGGAGGGACGCACAGAGCCAGAGAGAGTCACTGAGGAGAGGACGCCGGGAAGTTCAGGAGGCAGCACATACTGGATGTTTGGAGGAAAATACTGAAGTGATTGGAAACTTTCATAGAGACGAGGACAACATATGGACTTTTGACTTCAGGTCGATGATAATCCATTTTTAGCGAGCCCATATTTTGTGCCAGCGCATCGTTACGCAGGAGAGAAAAACACCTTCCAGATACTGCAAATCTCTCCACACCACCGGGATGTATAGATGAGACCAGTAACTCCAAAAGGTGCGATAAGTTTCGAGAGCTGTGGTGAAGAAAAATAAACCAACGGCGCATTTATGCCAGACGCTTTATTTTGCCAAGTACTGCAGGTCTGTGTGCCACCAGTTTCCAAATGACTAACTTGGAGCAACTTTTCCAAAAGTTGCTCAGACCTTCATAAGCAGGCATCTTGTTTGAGCTAAAATAATGTTGAAACGTCGCCAATCAATTTATTTTGATAAAAGGAGAATAGCTAATAAGTTGCCTCATTTGCTGAGTATTTATTCGGGATTCGCGTAATTGTGTTTAACGATGAGAAAAACCTGTTCACCCAGCCTCAGGATTACATGTGGCCCAAAGCATAATTTCAAGATTCATTTGTAACCTTTTAGTGGCAGCCTGAATAGGAGGCCACTTTCACTAGAAATGTATTTAGTCAGAAGTCATAAAGTTTATGGCATAAGATTTATGAACAGCAGTAACTGCCACAGCTGTTTGCTCAAGTCGCTGCTATTAGGAGGGACAATAAAAAAAAAAGTAATGCGCTAATCTACAGGTTCCTCTTTATTTTTTATGTGGAAGATTTATATATATTGATAAGTGTGTTTTATATTGTGGTATAGGTTATTTATTAGTGCTGCTATCTTGGGCAATCATGGGTGAGATGTCTATCTCAGTGATGCATTTCACTGTTTAAATTCATGTTATGCAGGCAGGCCTTACATGTAGCTTTTTGTATTTATTTTCCATTTGTCTCTTTCATTAATTAAACAAAACATTCTTGAATGTAACTTTTCTGACTTTAAAGTGTTAAATATCATTTTTAAGTGTTGTCTCTTCTCTGCATTTGATTGGCAGGTCCTGCATGAGGCTCTAAGATGCCAGCTGTGACCCTGCCAGGTTGAGCAGCCTCCCTCTGCCGTGTCCAGTGCTGTGGCTCCCTCTGCTGTGTGACCGAGGAAGGCCAAGAAGGGCAGGCGGCATGGGGAACATACTGGAGGAGGGGATGAATACCGTCATCGTCAGCCACTACAACCACTCGGGGAAGTGGGACCGGCCTCGCAGCGGCGGGGCCTGTAAGATGGCCGTGCTGCTCTTCATCTGCGTGCTGATTGTTCTGGAGAACGTTACGGTCCTGCTCGCTCTCTGGAGGAACAAACGCTTCCACAGCCGCATGTACTTCCTCATTGGAAACCTGGCGCTGTCAGACCTGTTGGCTGGTGTGGCCTATGTGGTGAACATCTTCACCTCAGGACGCAACACCTTCTTCCTGACACCAGTGCAGTGGCTGGCCAGAGAGGGGAGCATGTTCGTGGCCCTCAGCGCGTCTACGTTCAGCCTCCTGGCCATTGGGATTGAGAGGCACATGACTATGGTGCGTTTGCGTCCGTGTGAGACAGCAGGGCGGGGGAGACTTCTAGGACTGTTGGCAGCCTGCTGGCTTGTGTCAGTGTTGCTCAGCGCCCTGCCCAGCCTGGGCTGGAACTGCCTGAACAATAAGACCTCTTGCTCCACAGTGCTGCCGCTCTACGCTAAGAGTTACGTGGCCTTCTGCATCAGTGTGTTCAGCGCCCTGTTGGTGGCCATCATCATCCTCTACATCAGGATCTACCGCCTGGTGACCTCTAGCGGTCGCAGGGTGAGCAGCCGGCCTTCAGAGCGTTCACTGGCCCTGCTGCGGACAGTGGTTATTGTCCTTGGAGTGTTTGTCATGTGCTGGACCCCTCTATTCCTCCTGCTGCTGCTGGATGTTGGTTGTAGCCCAGATAAGTGCCCTGTTCTCTACCAGGTTGACTGGTTCATCGCCCTGGCTGTGCTCAACTCTGCCCTCAACCCCCTGATATACACTCTGTCCAGCAGGGAGATGAGGGCGGCTTTCTTCCGGCTGCTGTGCTGCTGTCAGACAAGCATGGAGTCCACTGGAACTCCTGTGGTGGGCAACCCCCACCTGGGCACAGTCATCCCCACAGCGGAGAACAGCAAGACCAGTTTGGGTGGAGGAGGGGGCAGCGGGGCTGGCAAGTCCACACTGAACAGAGGGAAGGTTCCCACACCTATGAACTCTGACAACAAGCATGGAGACCCCTCAGCCACTGCTGTGCCTCACCCCTCTGGACCTGCAGACCTGCTGTCAGCCGTGCTCGTGAAGGCGGGTGCGCTGCCGCCCCTCAGCAAGTTCTGAGTGGAAGCACCTTAATGACGCCTCACAGTCACACTGAAGTACACATAGAACTGACATAGTCCTGCTATCAGCCACTTTTTGTTTATGCACTATGGCCAGCATAGCATGGATAAGATCAAGTAATGATATTCATTTGGATCCACATAAATGCAGATTAGAGTACAATCAAAATAATCTAAAGCCACTATTTACAACAACACAGCAATATTATTCACAACAGCAGAGTAGCTGATATGTTGTGTTTGTGTGACACAATGACATTTCAAACTATGACTACAACAGGACACGTTCATGGACGTGGACTAAACCAAGCCCCAAATTAAATCTCTTAATTCATGTCTGAAACAAGTCTTGGTAATGCCTCAAGTAACAACAGAGTCTAATTAACTTCATTAGTGTTGTGTCTGTCAGTGTGTTTTGTTTTGTTTTTTCATTTTATTTTGTCATTATAAACAGAAAAGATCAAATTGGGGCACTTTCTGGCATGTGCTATATGCAAGCACTCTTTTCCATCACAACTTGACTTGGTAAACTATTTATTTTCTATGAAAACATTTGCCATCTTAATACTGTTGGTATAATTTTTTGGTATAGCTTGTGTGTATAAAAAAAAAAACTACCATGGTACTTAGACTTTTTATTGATTTTGTAATGATTTGATAGATGCACTGTGAGAGAAAACAAGACCAACCATTTGTCAGACTAGCGGCCTCTTGAGGCTGTGATACTCATTACACGCCACAAAGCAAACTTGCTGTATAAATGAAAAAAATGGAGACACGAAATTGATTCTTAGATTGTTTGTGTGTAAAGAATTTCCTGGTGGTGCTACAGGAAGAGCGATTTTTTCACATTACCAGAACTGACTCATCTTTCGTTTGTCTAAGCTCCACTTTGTCAGCACCAGCTGCTCTGTGAGCTGAATTAGGCTGGCTAACAACTACACTCGTGGACATTTTTGCTTCTCATCAGCACGTCTAGAAACCACTCACACGTCAACTAACCACTAGCGAATAGGAGTGTCGGATGTGAATTATTTAATGGCGGTAGACTGTAAATGACATTTCTGCCAAGGGTGGTGTAGTGCCCATTATATAGCAAATAAAATAAAATCCTGTTCCCTTTTATGAGATTTCCACATGTGTCATGTTTTTATGTTAAATCAATGACTTCCCTGCTTTTAACCCCCTTCCTCCTAGTCTTTGTGTTGATCCTCTGCATGAAATGTCAAGACACATATTCAGGATATAGGATCTGCACCTCTTAATGGAAGGTGTTTGCTCCTGCCACTTTTTAAACGTTATTAATATTCATGTAGAAATTCTCTGATTTGTCACTTTATCATTTGCTATTCAGACAGGAGATGAGAAATGTCATGTGATTTAACCTGCTGCTCTCATCTAATATCCTAAAGGGAAGTCTCTTATTCCCATTCAGAGGCAGACCTTGGTCAGCCAGCGATGAATAATGCAGAGAAACTTTTGATATTTATTTTACCTAGGGGTTTCCAGCTCAGTGAGGCCAGGCAGCTATTAGTCATGAAAGGTATATGGCATGAATTTCACTTTGAAGAGCTTCCTGTCATTGTGGAATACGTCCCGTCATTGTATAAATTCTCCAGTGCTTAGTGTGACGAACCACAGTTATGTGGTGTGTGTAATGAATCAGATACTGGAAGAGTGTTTGTTACATATTTTCTGGAGACACAAAATTATGTATAAATCATCATCACGTCACACACACATTCAATGGAAAGGTTTAGCTGTCCGTGTTGACAATTCTGAGAAATGGTCTCATATTTCAATCAGAGGTGGATGCGAGTTAGATTTTTTTTTAGATGCTGATAACCAAAGACGTTCGATTCATGTGTTTGTTTTTGTTCCAATAAACCCGCAGCCGTCAAGGTTACTTTGTTTTGAACCGATAGATGAGCTGATTGGAACGGGTTTGTTGTTCATACCACGTTGCACAGCAAAGACCAGACAGGAGCTGACAGACTGGCATTTCATACTCACCTCAACTAAAGGATGTGTCTCTGCTCCCCACCTCCACGTCTGATGAAAAAAGACAGCGAGGACGCAACACCAGCCGAGCATTTCCAGCTTAAAGGTCACTGACTGCTTCCTGTCAGAAATGTTTGAACACTCTCCTTCCTGAATTAGCCGGGGATGATGGCGGTTTTACGCCATCTGGAACATTAGAAAATGCCAAAATGTTGAGCTGTAAAGCGTCATTTGCAGTCAGTCTTCTTCTGCTCCTTCCTGTCTGACTTGAAAGAAAGGAAAGGAATTCTCACGAATGAATAAAACACAGCAAATTAGAACTTTTCATTGTCGGTCATGTAGCTAAGCAGGTGATCCACTATAAATCCACTATAAAACATGTAAGAGTAGACTTACTCCAAACAGGACAGAGGCTTTGTCGCAGTTTCAAGCTTTCAGTTTTGCTTTAAAACCATAATCAGGAGAAGTTAGGAGTGTCCAGAAACAGCAGCTAATAAAGACCAGGTGTGCCTGCTGATTGCTCAATGGCACCAATTAGACAACTAGGCTATATACCCTGGAAATCTTTTGGATCTGATGTCCTGTGTCTCCAGCCAGTCCTCATCATTTAATTCAACAACTGTGTCTCATCAGAAATAGATAATAGAAAAGGTCATTATAAGATTGTGTTTGCAAAAACCTTCCAGTAACACCAAGAAGACAGTTGTTCTAAAATACGGATCCAACTACTATTTAGTGGAACAAATCCTGGAAGGATCAGGTCAAAAATGAGGAAGCATCTAACGAAAAAGCTCAAGAGCAAAACGGGAGTGCACTAAAGGTCTTACACTAAAAGTGCTTAAGAGTTCAGTTAAACTTCAGTTGTATGTCACCTCAGCTGTGAGTGATTGCATAGAGAAAACTGAACACTGCCTGATTAAACACCATGTGACGAATTCAAACATGTGACTGATATTAATCTTCCTGTTCAATCAGACTTCACACACAGAGACACTTGAAGAAAAGTCCCCCTGTGGACACCACAGAAATAACTGACAAAAAAGGTTGTAAATTCTGAAAATAATAAACAAGCCACACAATGAAGTGTTGCACATCCCAGCTGTTCTCATCCTCGGACTCTTCACACTGCTTAGTTTCATCATTGCTTCCTTTCTTTCACTGAACAGTAATAAACTCCTTTTCATTTTAATCTTCTTCATGTCCTCAAATTCCGGCTGTGACAGATTCCATTTCTTCAAACACCTGAAACAAACACCATGTAATGGCTGCATGCGCTAAATGGGTCAAACACCTTAATAAATCATGTTAACTAAATAACCGTCACCAGTCTTCTTTGAGGATTTAGACATGGTGGATTTGTGTCATTCTCTGTGCACAATGCCTATTTGCATATGACTAATGTGAACACGGCAGAGGACAAGAGAATCACACTACCCCCCTCATCATGATCCTGGCTTTATACGGCTGTGTGGTGAGGAAGAGTGCATGCGTGTGTGTGTGTGTGCGCACATTTGCATGTGTCACGTTTTTGTGCAGACAGACGTGCATGTGTGTGCGCATCAGTGTGTGTTTCAAAGCAAGAACAAAGACTCCATCTGGTCCGAGCCACTGAATGTGCCAGTATGAAACACTTCTGTCATTCTGAACTCCCTTTTTGAAGCAGCTCGGAGGTGGAGTGTGGCCAGGCGGAGAGCGGCGAGGGGTCCCATTTGAGGTGGCTGCTCACGCAGGGAGCCCCCAGCTGAAGCCATTTTCTCCTCTACAGCTGAATTGTACCACTCTCTCCAAGGGAGGCACACACTTCATCTAGTGTGTGATGATTCTCCTCCCCTACTTTCACCTCCACAGCTCTCCGATTCAATATGGTGTAATTACACGTGCAACAAAGAGAGTGAAGACCCAGGCAGATTTGGTTGATAAGCTCCCAGGGATCAGAGGGCTTTATCCAGGGAGCAGCTGGGGGAGCGAAGGCAAAGGTCACTTCATGGGAGGATATCTGAAGGAGCTGGCTGGGACTTGGATTGGTAGACACTCCTCCCAGCATCCCCCTGAACACCCCGCTGCCATTAATTTTCCTGCCTCGTGCTGATCAAGTTGAGTTGCAGCAGGAATACTGGAATAAAAAAAAAGTCATCACTTTAATCTCTCAGCTAAATCATGTTATTTCTATTTCCTTTCCGCTGAAGCAACAACAAAAACATCTATTTCTGGGATATCTGATCATATGGGAGCCCTGTACGCCTCACGTGTGCCTCGCAGGGCTGCAATTCATTTTCACGATCAATTAATATCTTCATTATTTCTTCAATTAATTTATTAATTGTTTGGTTTCCAGGAAATAGTGAAAATGCCTGTTCCAATTTCCCAGAGCCCAAGGTGATGTTTTCAAATTGCCTTTTTTTTTTCTTTTTGAGTAAGAAACATTCAGAAGCAGAGCAGCAAAGAGAGAACCTGCCACCATTTTTGCTTTTCATATGATCTACATGATTACCCAATTGAACAATTGTTTCAGCAACTATCATAAACACAAATATGTGTTTATGTCAGAATAAAGTATGTTTTTCTCTCGAGGACTGGAAAACCATTCGACCATCATATCTTTTATTTCCATGGAGCTCATTCCACCTTAAAATAACTTGATGGGTTTTTCATCTCTGCACTGTGCTGCATTTCATTACAGGAGATAAATATTGCACTCCTCACTGTGTACTACAGTATATGAGAAAGTAAGCCGGTCCCCACTGACAACAAGAACAGAACTACACACTCATTTTTCTTTATAGGTGTGTCCTATAAGCTGCCTCAGTATGTTGAATCTCACATTAGAAGTACTGTTCATCAGAACAGGTCTGGCCAGCACACCAGTAAATACTGAACCAGACTAACTTCCAGTAGTTTGCATCTTCAATTGAATGAACTTCAAAGGACATTAAGACTGGAAAGTGCATGAATTTAAATATATTTAGTGAGAGATGTGTGTGATTGTCTCTGATCCTATCTGTCTTTGCTTGTGTGCGACTGGTGTTTATATATATATTTTCTATTCATCAGTTGCTACAACCAGGCTTTCAATGCCATCATAACAGATAGATGGCAGGAGTGGATAAGCAATCTCTCCCAAATTATTCCCCTCAGTATCCCCCTCTCCCCAAATTCCCCAAACAGCAGCTGCTTTCTCTCAAGGCCTTCTCTGATTGCAGACTTCTGGCAGGGCCTGACGGCATGCACACACCTGCTCACACTGACCTCCAATCTATCTCCTCCATGCCTGCCAGCCACAACTGCAGGGATTAGCATGTCTGGATATAGGGGATAAGTGAGAGGGAGGACGGCGGCCTTTCAGCCTGACATACGTGTCCCGTCCCTCACTTGTGGCATTGAGCGTGTGTGCACAGCTGGTTGGTTCCCTGCCTCTGTGCATGCGAGCGGCCTGGAGGTTTGTGTGAAAGAGCAACTGGAGGTGGAGACAGCCACACGAGACTTCGTATATGCATCTCATGTAAGTCTTACAGCCCCTGACAACTTGTTTTTCTCAGTAACATTAAACACTAATGAGTAAATGAGCAAAAAAATCAAAGTTAAAGTTCAGGAAAAAAACATCCTCAGGTATTCAGAGTTTAACGCAATAACTCACCCAATCAGCTTCATCAGGACCGTGTGGGTGTAGTTTGATTTGATTGCAATATAAGCAAACAATCTCAAAGTACACACACATAATTTCTCATGTGAAACAAGAATTACTGCCTCACAATTGTTTTCCCCCACCAACCAGCTGCGGTTTACATCCATGTCTGTCCAGACTCATATAATATATGCAGGGAAGAAGGAATTTCATAAAAGGTATTTAGTGTATTTTTGTCAAAATGGAAGATATCTCTATATTGACATGTATGATTCCAGTGAATAATTTCCAGTGAGAAACATGCTGTCTTGCTGTCAGCAAAACCAGTGAGCTCGTGGTGAACGACCATAGGAGCAGGAGGACCCCTGCACTGGTTTTCCATCCAGGGAGATTAAGTAAAGTGATTAGTGATTAGTTGGTTGCGGTCAAAATCAATAAAAAAAACTGGACACTGAAGCCCTCTTCAGCAGAGTCTTCTTCCTGAGGAGACTCCATCAGTGTAACAGGCTACTTCAGAACTGCTATCAGTCTAAACTAGTCAGTGTGCTGTTCTTCACATCAAGCTTGGAGGTCTGCAGTCTCAACAAGCTGTTAAGGAAGGCCAACTTGGTGATCAGGTTGAAACTGGACACAGTAGAAGATGAGGGACAAAATCAAGGCCATCCTGGATAACTGTTCTCACCCTCTCTACAGCAAGCGGTGGCAGGATGAAGATGATTGGGAAACTCATGACACTCAAGTAAAATGTGGAGGCTTCATACACACCTTCAACCAGGCAGCACAGAAGATCTGCACAGCCTCCACAGTCTGAAGGTGGACACCCAAGATCACCATCCCGTCTTCTGTTATGGTGTTGAATAACAGCCAAAAAAGTGTTCCTGCAGAACATTACGATGTCTCAGTGAAGTTGACCTTTGACCTTTTGGATATAAAATGTCATCACTTGATCTTTTTATCCTATGGGACATTTGTGTTCAAATTTGTCCTAATTAGAGTGTGAATTCTCGAGTTACGGTCAAAAATGTGCTTTGTGAGGTCACAGTGACCTTCGACCACCAAATTTTAAAGAGTTCATCCTCCAATCCAAGGGCACGTTTAGGTCCAATTCGAAATAATTCCTTTGAATTGAGATATGGTGTTCACTAGAATGGGACTGACAGAAGGGCAAATTGGAAAACAGTGCCTGCAGCCACAACAGTCGCCAGCTTGGAGGCATAAAAAACTGCTCCATGTTTGGCAAATGTGTGCGTTCATGTAGGACTGATTAAGGACTTTTAAAGGCCAGTATGAGTGTTTAAGTGTTGTACAGTAAAGCAACAATCCAGGATGAGAGCTGCCCAGCCTGTGAAAACAGTTGTCTCTTGTGGTTCTGAAAAAATGTGTGTAGTGAAATATTTGAAGTTAACCCAGAGTAATGACTAAAAGTCAGCATAGCTCTGCCTCTCCTGCTTTGCTTTTGGCTCTTCTTTTTTTAAACATCTGTCTCTCACACGTGGCCCAGTTTCAACAGAAGCTCTTTTACCATGAAGGTCAAATCTCTTTGTTAGTCAAGGATTCAAAATAAATCTTACCTGACCTTTAACCTCGGATGGTTTCTTGAGATTAAAATGTATTTTTTTCAGCAAAATGCCAGCAATTTTGTTTTCATAGACACCATTTAATGTCACCGGCGTCTTTTTCAATGTCAAATGTTTAAGGCCAATTTTTTAAATGCTTTTCATGATTCTTTCACTAGCTAACTTGTCTGGTACTACAAGATAATAGTTAATAGTCCCTTTGTTTTGACTTAAATGCATCATAGAAAAATAACATTAACAAGGCTCATTTCTACGCAAGTGTCCCTGTAAGGCATGACAGCGACAGTGAGCCAACATGAACAATGTCAGGACCCTGAAACTGCAGCAGCTAAATGGAGTTCAGCCATCATGAATATTTCTATCCACACCTGCGCTTTTAACACTGAGACATGTCAAAATGCACCTTATGTGAAAAAGGTTTCTACCCACTGAGCAGAACCCTTTCATGGCCATGCATGCATGTGTGCATGTCATGAGCTTTCCTAACATGTTCTCTGGCTCTGCGGTGATCACAGGTGTTCATTCCTGCAAGCCTGTCTGATGGATTAACAGCTGCCACCACCGCATAATCGTTGACACCCCCCACTTCTGACATTACACACATTCTGATTCGGATATGACAGCTGCGCACACACATCTCACAATTTACACACACCAGAATCGTGGTGCAACTCTGCAAGGATGCCGCCATTTGTTCCAAATGTGCTCCTGAAAATTTAGCTTTATAGCTAGTAGATATCAGCACGTAGAAATACAGGAAAATGCACAGATAAGGCAAAAGCTAGACAAAAGACAGAGAACTATGACTGTGATATTTGTTTGATTTTTACATGCAGCACTGCCACCGTCGTTATTATTCATATCCCTCCCCAGGGAGCCTTGTTTGAAAAATGGGACTATAGCAGCCCCCCCTCCATGTCACCGTCTCTCTCTTACACTCACAAACACCCACACATGCACACACACACACTTGTTTGGAGTCTTGTTGGGGAAGTACAGCCAGGCAGCGTCTCCCTCCTCCTCCTTCCCCCTTCCCTCATTTCCCTCCTTCCCTTTTTTTTTTCTTCCTTCACTCTTTTCTCCCCAATAGAGAGTGATCCAGCTCGTCTCCTCTCTCCGTCACGCGGGTAATCAGCCTCTGCTATTTCATTTGGCTCAGTAATGAAAGCAATCCCAGTGCTTTTCACTGCAGCACAGCCCAAATAATGAGGGCTGCCTCACCCCTCCTCAGCCACACCTCACCCCCTCCCTCCCAACCCTGCTGTTAATGGATGAAGGAAAGCAAATGTGTGTGTGTGTGTGTGTGTGTGTGTGTGTGTATGTGTAAGTGTGTGAAGCACGCAATCTTGCCAAGTCCTTTGTGCTTGTTTTCCTTTTTTCTTGGTTGAAAATGAGTCTTATTGTGTAAAATTTGATCAGCTACACTCCTAAATCTGAATATTTTGCAAGTGTTTTCCTCTTGAATCAAACACAAGACCACAAGGATTTCTCATCTACATTAGTGGTTCCTGACCTTTACTGCAGGTGACCCCATAGTAACATGTTGCAACCGCTCACAGGTTGTGCGAGTTGTGAGCAGTTCAGCACTAATTTATCCCTCTCCAATTATTTTAGATTCATTTTTAGGCCTGAAGAGGTAAAAAAAACAAAAAAAAACCATGCAGTGTTCCACAAGAAATGAGCACAAGGCAGAAAGATTCTGTAAATAAACATGATTTTGTGTAGCATAATTCAGTTTTTCATTATTTCCGAGCACTACTCATCTCCAAACCCCTTGTGGGGGGTTCCAGCCCCCAGGTTGAGAACCACTGATCTACATAAAGATCTACATGTAGAATCAACACTCTTTGAAAAGGCTGTGGATACAGATGAAATGCTTCAACACAGCAGGTAAATTAGACATCCCTTCATCTTTTACTAGTGACAGAAAATGCCCATAATAACAACAATTAATACAACCTAGTCGTCATTTCCAATGGTGATAAATGTGTTTTTTTGAAGTTGGCTCTCCTTTGAAATCAGTTTTTGCCACACGACGCTGCAACCAGGCAGCAGACATGGGAACCCATTCCAGATGGCAGGCATTTAACTCAAATACAACTCACCAACCAGCATGTAATGACTTGGCCAGCCGAAAACATGTAGGAAGTGTGAGAACGTGGCCAACAGTCCCAAAGAGTTTGAGAGTTTGTTTCAGCGTTTCCTGATTAGCATCTCTTTGCTTCAGATGTGGCCTCCAGCTCAGCTCCCAACCTTCGCTTCAAGCCAGTGAAAAGACGGCGGCAGCAGTGACAGATTGCTTTTTACAAACGCAATGTAGGACAACTGACAAGAGATACAGGTCAGCAAGGTCAACACAAGTACCAATACAGCACAACTTCTCTGTTGATGAACAATCAACAAGTAACATGGAGACGTGTGGAGCAAATCGTCAACGTACAGCAGCATGACAGTGCAGAACAGACTGGATGAACATTAACGGTGTCGCATTGTGTAGAAAAGCTGCTGAAATATCACTGCTGCTGGTAAAAACCTTAGGTCTTTGAAAACAGCATTGGTTGTTTGAATGGAAAACGAGAAGTTTTCCAACATTTACAAAAGGGTCTCCCAAGCTTTCTCATCTTACACAGTACAACGTAATTTATCGACTCTGGTATAAACATGAAAAATCAGCAAAATATGATTTGTGAGGTTTTCACCGAACAACAGTAATATTTTTCACCAGTGTCGATGAGGTGTTTTTTGTGAAACAGCAGTAATTAAATGTAAATTTTCTGCAGGTCTTCTGTAGACTGGGGCACCAGAATATACAGACTCACTCCCAGCTACGTCTTGGCCAACTTCCTCTGCATTTCAGTCAGCTGTGAAAGACACGTAATAAGGAAACGGAGAATTTCAGATGTCCTGAAGTCGGCCCCCTTGGTTTGACAAGAAGATGAGAGAGAGGAGTTACAGCAAAGGTGGCCTAAAGTTCAGGTATTGCATTTTATGTGAATCGATCCCCTGGGTGTTAGAGACACTTGGCACAGGTACAACAGCAGTGGTGGGTGAGGGCATTAGCCCCTGCTGTGTTGAATCATCAAAAGTAGTCCAGTCCAATAAGAAGAGAGTACTGGCCCCCTGCTGGGACGCTCCCGCCAAACATTCAAGCTGTACGTGTCCGATCACAATGAAATCCCAGAGGTCCGGGAAGAGCGTCAGGGTCAGTCAGAGTGTCTGCACCAGCACGGGGAACAGCAGGGACAGATGCTCGGCACCTCGGATCGGGAGTTTATGCGTGGTGTAGAAGTGGATGACTTCTGGGATGGTGTCAAAGGGAGGGCTGTTCTGTCCCAGCACGTACTTGCCGTCTTTACACTGGGTGAACTTCATGTGCATGAAACCCTGGCAGCTCCTGTGGGGAGAAAACAGTGAGAAGGGAACATTTTTTAGGTATTCTGATTGATGACTCAGGTTGGTTTTGTCTGCAAGACGGTCACAAAATATTTTGGGATTATGAGAAAATGAAGAGGTTTTGTACACAACAGATGCTTCTTAACATTCTAGTTTATTTACACATATCTAACATACTGTAAAACTGCATGGGCGAGTACTTTTCCGACCTATCTGCAAAATATTGCTGCTGCAGAAACATTTTATTAGGTTAGCAACTTTTTCCCAAGATGTTGTGCCGAGTGCACCTCTCTTTTTAAAACTAAAGTTGTTGACTATTTTTGACATCAACATTCCTCAAATCTGTACATTTGTCTTTAATGTGAGACATAAGAATACAGAGCTATCTTATATTTTTAGATATGAAAAACACCCTGTTGTCAGTTTTCTATCAAATACTGTGGAGTTCTCTTGTGGAGTGACATTTGAGATTTAATGGATGGTTTCTGGCACACCCCAACAGGTAACCTTTATATTTCATTCTTGTGTTTTGTAATTATATGTGAAGCAAATGAAATAAAAATAAAAGGAGACAAAAGCAGAAAGAGTGGGAGAGATCCAATACGAAAGTGAGACAGAAGTGCAGAGAAGAAGAAGGATGACATGAAATGTGGGGCACATAAAACACCATGCAGCCTTCCACACTTTTTGTCACATAATGACATGGTGGAAATGACAGCCTGGATTTATGTCCACGTCTTTTTCCTGCACTTTGAGGCCATGATTCAAACCGAGATTTAACACTGTGTCACAAATTAGGAAGGAAGGGACATTATGATGGATGAATGAGTGGTGTAGTAGCACATGGAGGGGCGGACAAAGCCAAAGCTGGACTGTGAAAGTCGCTTTGCTGGGAGAACCACGCTGATTCCTTCCCTTTAAGTGTCAGGCAGCCAGGACAGGACTTCCCCTTTAAGAGCCAGCCAGCCTGTCATGATATACATCTAATTATAGAAGCAGAGGGAAAGACAAGGGCTGAAACCGGTCACCATAATTGTCATTGTTCTACTAAACCAAATTAAATTTTGAAGAGCAGTGAAACCAAAAAACACTCGCTGTGACTACAAACAGCCCAACAGCAGGCAGTTTATGATGGTCCCACCGGCCTCAGAGCACTGACGCTTCCTCACGTCAGCGCTCACAGTTGACAGGCTGCTTTCATCCAGTCCTGTTTGTTTTGGGGACTCTTTGTATCTCATTCAACATTAGAAGCTACCAGTGCTCTTTCATAAATATTCATGTTGGTTTAAGTCTGTCTGACTCACTTTGGAGTGGCTCTTCGTCTTGTCTCCACCAAACAACCTTCGTCATTCCTCCCATTGTCCACATTACTGTGTAATCTTAACACGCAGTGGGTGTGGTTCGGTTTTTCCAAGGAACGCCAGAATAACAAAAGCAAATAGATGCAGTGGTGTTTCAGAAAATCAAGCTGATATCAATTGTTATTACACAAGCTGTCCTTCCTGAAGGGTGTACTGACATCATAAATGGAGTGTCAGTAACCAGCAAACCAGCCACAACACCCTGATACAGACTGACCTTCAGCCTCTTTTCAATCTAGATAGAGACATGACGGGAAATGATACTTTCTGGAGACATTAAAGGAAAATTCCAGGTCAGATATCATCAAGAAACACACGTGATCCAGTGATCAAACAAACAAGCTAATTGTTTAACTATTTTGTCTTAACTTTGAGGAAAAACCTACTGGATTAGAGTGTCCACCACTCACCTGGCTGAAAGGCCAGATACTGGAAGGACAATAACAAGTGGAACAGAAAAAACCCTCCACACACTATTGAATTACATACACAAGCTTTTCAGTCATAAACCCTCTTGAGGCATGTAAGACAAACAGAATGCAAGAGCACTTAAGTGTTTATACATTCCAGTAAATGGCCCCGATGCAAAACATCTGATTACAGTCAAGGGTATGTGCATGTTTGGACTACAAAGATGGAGGACAAGGGATACGATGCATTGTATAAGACAATGAAAAGGGAGACACACATTTTAAGCTATAAATAATGATGATATGAAAAACAAAGTTAGAGTTAAAACTGAAAGTGAGTGCACCATCAGTGCTGGTAAAAATCTCTAATTACACAGGAAAATGATGTGCAAGCACAACTGTGGAAAGCAAGGAAGGTCAAAGCAAGTCGGGGTCTTTAAACTGTGATGGATATTTATGAGATAATATCGGTTTGGTCTTATCTTCCAAATACATTATCTGATTAGGAGCTTTGTTTTAAACCTGTATGATGATCAGACTGCGCGTGTTTCTTGCCCGATACTAAGAAGATAAAGGTTGTATGAAGTTTCCCTTTGAGAAGATAAAAGATCTAAGCGGCTTTGACTCTTTTCAGATTGTGCCATGCTGTTCTTTACTTTGTAAAGTCTCTGAGGGTCAACGTGCAGGAAGCACAATTCCACTTTTGAAACATCCAAAATGATGCAAGGTTGTGATAGACTTTGTATTTCAAAACAGATATTAAACGCCCACATGTGCCAGCTGGCGAACCGGTGCCAGCAGTGACCTTGTTGCTTGAGCAAATGTGCATGTGTGTTTGTGCCTGTGTGTGTATGTGTGTGTCAAACCCACTCTACTCATGTAAATGAGTAATGCATGAGCTTGTTTATATGTCAGCACAACACAGTGACACTCCTGCAGCCCCTCTCTCCCCCCCCTCCCTGATTCCCTTCTTGTGTGGCCCACAGAAGGTAATTCATATTCATTAGCGATTACAGCGAGGATGATGTGTGCACTGGAGTGTGCTCTACCTGCCTGATTACCACTTAGAAGGCCCTCTGGGGCCAGAGAGGGAGGCCACAGAGAGAGGCCAAGGATGGGGTGAGGACAGAGGGATGATGGTAGAGCGTTGCAAGGCCAGCACGATGGATCATGGTAGTAATTACAAGGAAGAGATTTGACCAGATAAGCAGTATTGTGCCCTGCAAATGAGTATCGGGAGAGGAATCAGTGCGGCAGCGATCTTGAGTGGGGGTGATGGTGGATGGGAGGGAGGAGAGACAGATGGAGAGGTGTGGAGACTGCAATATGAGAGCCGTAGCTCAGGTGGCTTTGCACACACTCTTCAGTCAAACAGCAGAAAAAATAACAAGTGTGCAATTAAATTGTAAAGCTGTTTATTGGAGAACGATACTGAAGGTGCACAGGTGTTGGCTTCACTTGTTAGGTCAGTGTGCATGCGTGTGTGTGTGTGTGTGTGTGTGTGTGTGTTTAAGTCCAAGTCTTACCGTAGAGACAGGGAGTAGTCAGAGCGGTTGGTCTGACTGTTCCTCACCAGGTAGCTACACTCTTTACACAGCGTTAGCAGCGTCTCTGCCTCTGAGCGTGACAGCGAACCATGGTACCATCTGATCAACAGCACACACACACACACACACACACACACACACACACACACACACACACACACACAAAATAAGATGATATTAGGCAGTAATGTTAAGTGTGATTCCAACATATTGTGGCACTTTTTGCTGCTGGATGTTGACACTGGCAGAGAAACGTATTGATTTGATTCCACAGCTAATAATTACAGCAGATTAACCCTCCACAGCGTGACAATGATCATGGGTGCAATGATGATACAAGGGGTAATCGTTAGTACTATGAATGTTTGTAAAAATTATTATTTTAGATTAATAGAAAAAGTCTAAATAAGAAATAGACTGTCTGGCCTCTATTTTCACAGCAGTAAAATTAATGGTAACAGCTGGTAATATCACAGCACTCTGCTGCTGGTCCATCAGCGCACGGTCTTGAACATTGTACTTGAGCAACAGCTCTAACAAGGCCCAGAGCCCACAGTCACGCAAGCAGCTCTGTGATGCTGCACTTTGGCACAGCGGTGCTTTGAGCTAAATGCTCACATCAGCATGCTAACGTGCTCACAATGACAATGCTGACATGCAGATGCTGAGAAGGTAACATTTACCCCTTTCATCATCTTAGCTTAGCATGTAAGCATGCAAATTTTTGCTAATTAACACTAAAAATGAAATAAATCTGAGGCTGATGGGTATGTCATTAGTTTAGCAGGTATTTGGTCAGAAACTTGTATTGGATGGATTAAAATCTTTGATGATTAAGATGGTGCAAGATGAAAACTATTTATGCCAATTTCTATCAACTTATTCAATACCAATACCAATACCTTTGGCATTTCACCCAAAACTCAACTCAAGTCAACCTCATGGTGGCATGATTCAGTAGGATTCCTCCTCTGTGGGCCAAAGGTCTCTGTACAAAATTCAATGGCAATCTATCCAGTAACTGTTAAGATATTTCTGTCTGGACCAAGTGGTGGATCCACCAACTCCAGGTCCTACAGACAGACCAACACTGCCATTCACAGAGTGTGGCTAAACATACAGGAAGTGTTTCACCAAATCAGAATAAAAGTACTATAATAAAAGACAAAACTGTCAGGGACCAACACAACCAGTAAGTGGAATAATCCCGACCATAATGATGAGATTTTCTTGGACACGACTTGGCCAGGTGTACCGAATGCTACAGGTTGACAATGATGCTGTTTCTCTGTTTAAAGCTGAGCTGAAGGAAACCTCATCAGAGATCATCAGGGAGTAATGGGGCATAATAATCAACTGCCATCCTCAAGTGAACACTGTGTGTGTCGCGTGTGCATGTGTGCTTAAGGGGTGTCGTGCCTGGATTTCATTAGTAAAACAGCCCTTTATGTGCACAGAAACACCACATAAATAACACCAATGCTGTCTGAAATTACGAGACCAACGAAAATGTGTGTTTTTTAATGTTCTGACTTAATTAGTTCTCATTCTAACCTTTCGCAATTCTGTAAGCTCTGATGAGCGCTGCTTAGCCGAAACACATAACCGTTTCGTTTTAATGTGTCCACGCCCCTTACTAGATCAAAGTGGTGCAATAAAATGGATTTTTAGCTTAATTTGTGGGATGTACATCCCCGTTCTCCCTCAAATGTTCAAAATCACCTTAATAACAACGCATAAGAAATGTGTGTGCGTGAAGGCCATGCAGAGACGTGTACAGCAAACAGAGATTAATAGCATATGCTAATTGTATTTCCATGCACAAAAAACTGCATAATCCAGATTTGTTTGATGCATTTAAACATCATAACTCAGAATAATGCTGAGCCTTGCTTGCTAAATCCATGTGCAAATATTCACATCTTGCAAAGCACTATGGGTAGAATTCGATATCAGCTAATGTCAACTGTATGGCCAGCGCTATTACGGCTGTTTTTCTTCTGAGACAGGGCAATTTCCTTATCCTGTTATATTCAAGGTAATTAAATTAAAGGCAACAGAGATAATCATTAAAGTTCAAAAGTCTGTGAATACTAAATCATGTGAACCTCTTAATCTGATTAAATCTGGAGTGTGGCCTATACTACGTAGCTCCTATGGGTGTAACAGAAGACTGCATACATACACCTGCTTCTCCAGAGGCAGAGTCGGATCCACTCTCTCCCCCACCATGGAGAGGCCTTCCTGTGGCATTCGAAACTTCATCCCTCCCCCTGCCAGCGGGCTGGACCTGGGCCCCGGAGCACGCAATGTGGGCGATGAGGAACGGTCCCACTCTGCACCATCAAACTGCACTGTTGGCACACGGGGAACAGAAAAAGTGAGTCACAGTATTTAGACAGTGCTATGATCAAAAGAGATTAAACCTCACAGCAAGAGCTGGGTAAACATCAGACATCCGGCTATTGCACAACCACGCATGCAGCAGAGAGACCTCTCACGGACGGGTCGAACTGGAGGACAGCAGGTCCTGGTCAGACAGATTTCAAAACTATCAGCACCATCACAATTACCACCATCAACATTTTCATGAGTCCCAGAGGGCAGATACAGACAGGAAAGTTGGCGTCTTCCCTGCCTGGCTGTCGTGCACGTCTTTGTCTTCTTGTAGACAATACTGCAGATTACTTGCTGCTGACGATTCTACATGTGCAGACTGAAGTGTTATTTACCCCTTTTGTGCCTGAGTTTGGTGCAATTCAATCTACAGACCTTGTAATTAAACATTAAGTGTATCACAGCACTACTAAATACTCTGGCACGAACGAGGCAGACATCCTAATTTACAGGGAGCTTTTCATGCATGCTTGATGTAAGAGTGGAATATGGCAAGAAGACAGTGCTTTCAACTCAAAAAAGCTAAACACTCAACAGCCACAACAGGCAGGGACAGATGCAGGTGCTGCAGATGCAGGCCGCTGGGGGTTTCGGATGGAGGCAGAGCAGATGTAGGACAGCAGCTTGGGTCATGAAGGTCAGGGTGACTGCGTATGTGCCTGTACGGGATGATAAAGGACGGCACAGTAGGGAGGAAGGTTGCGTTAGGGGTGGGAGGTCACCTTGCTCTCTGATGGGGGGCTCGTCCTCCAGCTGACCCACTGGGGCAGGCCAGGGCAACTCCGACAACTCCCTCATTTCTAATAGAAGGGAGGGGAGGGGAGAGGAGGCGGGAAAAAAAGGGAGCGACAGAGTGAGAGAACAGCAGATGGGTTGGAACAAAGTTAACTAAAGGCAGACGTGCGAGAAGAAATGGTGATGATTAAGAAGTGAGACTGAAATCGGGGGCAAGATTTTAGTGTGAGAGTAAGTGAGAAGAGAGATGTGGAAGAGGTGCAAGAAAGGGAGGCCCTGTTGAGAGCGGGTGAGACGGATGCGTGTGCAGATGACAGGGATGTGGTGTCGTGAAATGTAGTTAACTACACATCCTGTCATGAGGAGGAGTAATAAACTCAACCTCCTGCCTCCTTGCTTCATCACAACGCAGTCTAAGTGTTCCAGACCCCATACTTACAGTCATTTATCACATGTGATAAGACCAAGCAAAGCAAAGACGACGAAGCAGAGAGGACAGGAGAGGTCAGAGGCTGCATTATTTATAGTCATCTGAACGAATCCACTTTAAGGAATTGTCTAGTAGCAGGAGATGCAATGAAAACAAAACGTGACTTCTAGAGAGCTGCACCCCACAGCGCGGTGTGACAGAGGAACTGAGGAGCGTGGGGGCAGAATAATGCTCCATTCTCTGTCCTACCTACAGCAGGAGAGTGGCAGAAGGTGCACTGTGAGAAAGGACTGAAAATAGCTCATTATCTACCGTGGCAGGCAGCCATCTACTGTAACAGTCTTTACTGCAGCCTTAGACGCGCGTACATTATGCGATTTGCCGGTTTCACACCGTACATTCAGCTCCTGCTCACAGCGCAAACGGATTACAAAACAAATAGAAGGAAAAGAGGGGTGACGTCTTAATGAGCCGACAAATCCAAAGACCCCCCAGGCCCGCGACATCAAAGGCCATTTGAATGGGCGTTTGGAGAGAGACCCGGGCTGTACATACATGCCTCTCACCCTGCCTGGTTAATTATTGAGCAGGCAGACACACTCCGCCACTTTCTCTGGCTCTCTGTGAATTATTGATGCATGGCGCAGTACAATGGCCCCATCTGGAGCAGGCCGCACCTCCGCTGAAGCCAGGATTAAAGTGTGGCCTGGCACCCCTCGATGGGAGACAAGCACGCAAACACACACACACACACCTGACAAGTCCAAAACACCATCACTGCCACACTCTGCTGCCTGTCCGCTCGCCACCACACCACGTTTCACACCTCTAATTCTCAAGCAAAACTGAGAGAGAAGCGTGGATGGAGAGAGGGGTGTAAATGAGAAGTGCACAAAAGCAAGTGAAGGGGAACAAGAAATAAGTGGGAGAGAGAATGGACACGGCCAAGACAATTTATTACAGATCAGAAATGTGCTCAGCCATCTGAGGGAGAGATAAGCTCAGGTAGTGGTGTCACACGGACGAAGGAGAAAATTCTATCACAGTTCCTCTCTTGGCAGTTTGGGTGGCTGTTGTCCCTCTTTAACAAGTCATTTTGTCTGAATCTTAAAATTGTGCTTTTTCTATAAAAAAAAAAAAAAAAAAAAAAAAAAAAGGTTTTTGCTTGGCACATTTTAAACAATACACCAGTTTCTGGCAGCCTCATCCATTTCCTTTATCTTGACGAATTCACAGTTAATTGAAATAAGGCAGATTTCAGGGTAGTTAGCTGCATTATCCTGCATCTGAGCAGCAAATCACTCCCTGATGAGATGATGAGAATGAAAACCAGCAGACAACTGGGGCCTGAAATCCTGGATTGAAACCTTATTGCTTCTCATATCAAGATAGCATCACTACATTTCAGACACATAACACATTTCTGTGTCTCTGTGGCTTATGTTATGACCTGAAAAAAAAAAAAAAACACACACACACACACACAGCCAGTAGCAAACACACATCAAAAAGAAGACAGACGGAGGATGTAGGTATTAGTAGGTATTGCTATACTCACAATATTGCTCAGGGATTTGGTGTGATGTGCTGATAAATGTGCTGAGGGTTAATTCACAGTATTAAAATGTTGTTACATTATTTCACAGGATGAATCATGTCACTATGTGTCAGAACGCATCAAATCAAGAAATCCATTTTCACATATATTTAGATTAAAAACCTGCAGGCTCCTCCAAGCTAACTAGTGGCAGCTCTCCTCACTGGCTGAATGTACACACCAACACACACACACCAAAAAAAAAAACATTGCCTGAGCTCCTGACTCTGATAACAAAAGGCTGAATACCAAGCGCACAATCACTCCATGCCACTCATTCACTACCAGGGAACATCTGGCTTCCATTCACTTCTAATGGGAACCTGTGGATCTGTCAGACATGGAAGGCTGTGAGTGCTCCGCTTTGTTCTCCAATACAAGACAATGAGACACAGTAATGGTTTACGGACAAAGGCCTCGCTCACGTCAGCGCTCCCGGCCTGTATTGATGATTAAAATCTACTACACTGTATTCATTACATACGCTAAAACAAAGGAGTTTGCTTTCCATCAGTTTTGACCCCCGTTTTAACCCCACAGATGAAACAGGTGGCAGCAATTCAACTACCTGCTATTATTAAAAATGACCTGAGTGGGGATGGAGTGGCCATACAAGGATTTCCTTTTCTGCGCCGCAAACAGGACACAACGACATGAGTGACGGATAACTGACATTTCGAGCCCACCAGCTGTTTTCTCTGTCCTCGTCATAAAGAGGCAACAGAGCAGCTTCATTAGGTCCATTAATGAAGACATCTGTTTTTCAAACAGCCCTGGCATCCCGGCTCCTCTCTGCACACAAAGACCTTCTGCTGGGCAAAATGGTGCCCATAAGGACAAACAATTAACACCTTATGCCAGTGAAGGAAAGAAAAAAAAACACACACAAGTTCCCCTTTCTGGATATGGATCCACAACGGTCTAGTCGGTGTATCCATTTTCCAGACATTCATTACATCCATTCCCCTGAGGCTTCATGCTGCTCTCACCATCTTTCTCTCTTTATTGAACATCCCTCTTTCTTCATCCCTCCTCTTTCACCTACCTCCCTGTAAGTGGGGCATTATATCTTTTTCCATATTCCCTCGCTCCTCTCCTCTCTTGCCCTACTCTACTTCCATCATCTCTCCGCCCCGTCTCTCATATTGGTTGGCGAGAGGGAATCATGAAGGACATGCCTTTTCATTAATGTCAGTGAGGGTTCAGGCTGAAGGAGAAAGAAAAGCGGCGAGCGACAGGGAGAGGGAAGGGGCAGGAGAGGGGAAATGTGACAAAGAGGAAAAAGGAGTATAAGAGAGAGAGAGCAACAAGAGTCCTTCCACTGTGGCAGTAAATTGATAAAGAGGCTGGTCAGATGGCCCAAGAGCCTGCTTCCAGATACTGAACGCAGAGTCACATGAAAATCTAATTTCCTTTCTTTTCTTTTTTCATTTCGCTCACACACACACACACACACACAAGCATACATTTGCGGTCTCCTACAGGGACATACACACACGTGTAGAATAGCTCAGGAAACCCTGTGCTGTCCTCTCAGAGCACATGCACAGACAGCCAGACACAATACATACACTGTGCTGAACTGAACTTTTGCTTCCCTATGAATTAACAGTTTAAAACACCTTTTAACATCCCACTAATAGTACTACTTACACCAGAATGGATAAAGTAATCTAATGCTCTGGATGACTGTCAAGATATTTTATTTATTTATTCTGAATTTATTGATTAAAGCTGTGCTAGCAGCTCAGTGAGGCTACTCAGGGATGGAAGCGCTTTGAGCTACATGCTAATGCCAGAATACTAGCAACTTTCAATGGCATTACTAACATGCCGGTGCGTAGAAGATTAAAGGTTTAACATTGTTCAGAATCCTGGATTAGCATGCTAGCATGCTTACATTTGCCAATTAGTTCAGAACACAACAACTGAGGCCAATGGCAATGTTATTGCTTTTGCAGGTGCTGGAAAAATTAAAAACCTGTAGTTAAGGAATTATTACGTCTGTTCTGAACTTCGAAATTTGACAATCCATCCGATAGTTGTCGGGACATTTCACTTTAATCCACAAATGACAACCTCATGATGGAGTTGAATGAAAAGTCAAAGGATCAACAAAGTCAGTAGGATTCATTCTCTGGGGATCCATGTGAATCCATCCAATATTTGTTGACAAATTTCAGCCTTGACCAAAGTGGTAGACTGTCTTTTTTTTTGCATGGCTACAAACAGTAAAAGCTAAATGAGCAATTATTTATTTATTTTTAATGCACAGGAATTGACTTTCTCTCAAAAATAAAACAATGAAGCAGTTATAATGTACATCAAAATAAACTGTAGGATCACAAGACACTGAATGGATTAAAAAGAAAAACACTGAAAATGGCACACACATACATTCAGGAGCTTCCCTGCACAGCACCCTGTCTTTCACTGTTGCCTAATGAGCAGCTGGACTGGAACAAGTGGAGGATAAGTGCTTTGCTCAATGGCACCATAATAGTAATTGCTCGGGGTGGCAATGTTATTCATTTATCTTCTCCATCCAGATTTCTGCTTGTGGCTCTCTCATCTTGTGCCCACTCCTCCATCTTTCGATGACCATCATTTGCTACAAATAGCCGAGAGCTACTGTACTGCACTATAAAACTTACAAACATGAAATACCTGAAACACCCATTCATCTGTTCATTAGGTGTGGCCATCAGAGAGTTAATGAGATTGTGCCTTTCATTAGCTCACTAATTAGTGTTGAATGGCTGCAGGGGCAATATCTCAGTGCTGGACCGTCTATTGACTTCCAGGAGTTAATGAGTGCTGTAATTTGAGCTGGACGGTGGTGACTGGTGACAGCTTTCTAACGTTGTAATTAAAACTCACCGGACTGAGAGAGGCCTGTCATGTCAGACCCCTGAGGGACCACCGGGCTCACCCACACACAGCTGGCTGAAGTGGACTCCAAATCCAGTTAAAACAAAGAAAACGCTTTGGAGGCACTATTCGAAAAATAGCCGCAACATGCAATATTCACCCCGGCAAGCTGTGAAAATCATAATTAGAGAGATTCTGTTCAGAAGCGCTTGCATGAAAGTAATGCACGCAAATCCACACACAACATGCAACAGCAATCCCCCCCACCCCCTGACACACACGCACTTACTTGTGCCAACACGCACTCAACCTCTTCTCACCCTTGAATTATGTGCGTGATAATCAGAGCTGGAAAACACAGTCGACAATCCACATGTGTGCACATGTGCATGCGCCTCTGTGGAGGTGATGATGAGGGGCTGCTGGCAGATTGCGATGGCCCCCTTTGCCCCCTGTAGCGGGTTATCTGAGTGAGTGTGTCACATCCGCAAGGAGGGAGGGCTGCGGGGACAGCCCTGTCACCGCTGCAGCGTTGGTGTGTGTGAGAGAGTGTGCCTGTGTTAGTGGATGACTGATTGCACCCTGCCACAATGGCCCTGACTCCCCCTCCTCTCCCTTCGCCTCACCTCGCCACAGCCCCCGACCATTAATTCTCCTCAACGCCCCTCCCCTCAGAAGCACTGGGCCTCCACAAACATCCACTGAGCTGCCACCAAAACATACCATAACCTTGGAAGTCCCTTTCCATTCCTTTCTAGCTACCTTTCTCTGGAGCCTCTCGATCCATTTTCTCTCTCTGTCCATCTCGCTCTCTCATGCCTCCTCCTCATCTACTTTTTCCCTCCTCTTTCCATCTCTGCCATCTCCTTCTTTTTCTGCTCCATCCCCGTCCTCCCTGCCTCTCCCCTCCCTCACATGTGGGTCGTGCCTAGCAACGCTGAGAGGGTCTGGGAATATGGATTAAATGTGAGAAGGGAAAATACTGTTTGTGTGTTTACACTTCAGTGCTTTGGTCTGCTCAGACAGACAGCACGCCAGCCCAGAGTGCTGACTCCAAATGGAAAAAACAAGGGGTCAGACAACTCGAGGCGCACAAGCGTTTTCCTCCACTGCTTTCTCTAATGGTTCTGTAAGCACTCCTCTGCAGGAGTGCATACTGTATGTGGAACAAAGAGGGGAAGAAAATGACAAAAAAAGCACGAATGAGCGCTAAGTGGGTGAGAGGTGATATTTTAAATTAACTGCCACGCACCTCCCTTTGAATCGTCTCCACTCTCCAATAAGTTATGCTGTCTCTTTGCTGCTCCTTAATGTGATTTGAGCATGAACACGGTGTGAATGGATGTATCTCCGTGTGTGTTCACACAATGGTGTGCTGACCATGACTCTCTTATTAGCACCGGATCAGTCATGCACATGCAGGCACATAATTAACGGAGAGGAGAGAGGGAGCACACACAGGACGGGAGGAGGGGAGGAGAGCGAGGATGGAGGGGAGTGCATACGAGGCAAGGTTGATTTATTATCCCATCACCTTGACCTTGGTGACTTGGAGATGCAGCTCAATTAAGCCAACTTGGCCTGGCATGCCTTACACTGATCCACTGTAAATGACCTATCAGTCTGGTGCCGTTTCCCTTTTCCTCTCTGTCTTTCTTACTTCGCCTTCCCTCTCTCGCTCCAACTACAATCAATAGATGAAACATGAAGATGTGACATGCACTGCCAGTGCAACTTTGCTGTAGAGCAATTACTGTAAAAAAATTCCTCAGCTAATATGATGATTATAAAAGAAAATGAACTCTCTTTTCGTTCCTCTGCTGACCTTCTCTTTATGACGTCTACTGTATCTCATGCATATACACACAGGAGATGTCTCCATCGGTTCTAATGATCATCTCACAGGTTGCTGTGAGCGTGGTCTGACATAAATGTGAGAAAGAGGAAAGAAAGAAATCAATAGTCACCAGAAGGTGTTTCAATGTAGTAAAAGAGAGAGAAAGATATGTGTCATTTGAGCTGAGGCAGTGAAGGTCACAGCTCTCTCCACAACCTGCGAGAAAGGCTGTGGAGATGTGGGGGCAGACACTCCACTAAAGGTCAGGACAGTTAGATGAGTATTCCACCACATCAGATCAGCAGCTGGGCTCTCTTGTGTGCTCCTGGGAGGGCTCTGACCTTTAAACACAGCCCATTTTGGGCCCGGTCTTGACTATTTTCACTAATTCTGTTTAATGATTTCCTTCCTAATAAAAAAAAGGCATATTTTGTGAGATACTTTCTGATTTTTGATTGATAGCCAGAAGCTCCAGGACCGCTCGCCTGTACAGTAGGTGGTAGGGATTCATTGTTTCACAAGACACTTCAATGCAATGGATGTTTGCCAATATGTGGGCTTTAAACTGGGTGTTCAGTCAAAATTCTTCTCCTGCACGCTGGTTAGCTAGCCAAAACGTCACAACCTCAATCTTTTATTAAATATATATACAGTATATACGTAAAAAGTGGAAAACTGGGTGCTTGACAGAACCTTGCAGCTGGACACCATGTATAAAACAACCATTTTCAACAAAATGAAGCATGACTCTGTTAAACCTCGACTTGAGTTTTCTGTTTCTGCAGTTTGAAAATTATTAGCAAAGACCAGTTACAATCAAATTTATGGAGTATTCATCCAAAGTGAGTTTACATACAGTATAGTGTACAGCCTATATGATATGTGTAAGTGGGCTTTGTCAGGCTAACTTCCACTTTTGCAGAGTTTACTGTTGGAATACTGTCATAATTTTTCAGGTTACCTGCAAAAGCTTTGGAGATGTGATCCTTCTTCCATTCCCAGGGCTGGTCATACTCATCAGCGGGTCTCTCGTCATCCTGTGGCAGCCTGCTGCTCTCCTTGCCCTCCTCCTGAGGTTCTGCATACAACCGGCGCTGGCCTCGCTCATCTTCGTAGGGGGTGTCGTAAAGCTGCACCCCGCCCCGCGGCCGCCCCCCTCCTGGGCCGCGCTGCAGCTCTGTTGATGCATATGCAAAACAGCACAAATTCATACTTAGACAAACACATGAATGCAACATTTTCTTGGATGTGTAACGTTTAGCCAGTCTGCATGAAAAACAGGCAATGTTAAGAAATAATATTTGCCAGAAGCAATGAAGTTCCCCTAAACACAACTCTGATATTATTCTGTAGTACAAAGTAAATCAAAACGCCTGTTGAGCTCTGACATGACTAGAATTGGAGGAGAGAGACGAATGATGTTTGCGCAGCTTGCCGTGGGCTCAGAATCTCATATAGTGGGGCTTAACGAGGCCTTGGGCTAGATGCTGAGTAGCAACACTGTAGACAAACCCAGCCCCCCTTCTCTAGGCCATCACGAATCCCAGCAGCAATTCGCATGGCTCACAACAGCATCCATGTTCCCTTATTAACATTTTCATCACTTTCTCAGTAGGTTCCAACCAAGACGTGTCTCTTAGCACCTGCAACTGTTAGGTGGCGTCAAATATGGCCATGAGATAAAAGGCTTCAAGATTATTGGTGCAGGCAAGAGGGCGAAATCTGATTTCCCAATGCATCAATAGGAGCCTCTAAGCTGCAACAGTAGCAGCAATCAGCAATGGTGCTTTGATATGTTGACCTCAAAAATGTACCCTTTAAAGAAAAACAAAAAAAAAAACAGGTGGTATAGAAGAAGAGAAAATGGGGGAAAAAATGAAGGAGTAGGCATCTTTTTGTGTACACAGCCAGCAGCCCTGCAAAGGAGGTGCACTCACGTGAGAAAGGAACAGGACTAAATGGAGGGGTGAGCTGGTGAACGGCAGAGAAAACTTTAACCTTCACACGACAAGACACCGCTATTGGGCGGCCCTTTCGTCACCATGGCGACCAAGTGGAGGCCCTGGGGAAAGGCCCTGAGGTTATGAAGAAGAGGGTGGAGGGGAACTGGAGAGAGAGGAGGAGCAAGGCAAGGGAGGAGGGAAAGAGGAGGTGGTGGGACAAGGAGCAGGAAAAGGAAAAGGAAGCAGTGAGGAAACAAGGGGAGGAGAGGGGTGATGGGAGAGAAGGACAAGGGAGGGAGGTGAGCGGGGGGGGGGGGGGGGGGGGGGGGCTCTGTCAGCCTTTGATGTTAAGTCATTGAGACAGAAGCACAGCGGGGCTGAATACTGCTCTACCTGCGCTGGGTACCCGCAGTGTCAGCGGCAGCCTGGAGATGGAGAAGATGAAGGCGGGGAGATAAAAACAGGCGTGTAGGAAATAAAATGAGAAAAACGCAGGAAACATGATGGTGGAAAACACATGCAGGGCTGGGAAAGAAAATAGCAATTTGACAGAAAGGTGACAGAGATTGAAGATTGAGGGGAATGACGACGAGGAGGACCGAGGAGCGTTTAGGCATACAGATGCAAGCAGGAGCAGGAAAACGGCAGCCGGTCTTTTCAACTATAAGCACCAATGATGCTTTTTCCCTGAAAGTACAGTGTAAAAAGCACACAGGTGTCTTTTGTGAGGCATAATTACTATTCCGATCTCACATCTGTGTTTTTCTGCTCCGCTTTGTTTTTTAATGAGCAACAACAGACTAAGAAACAGACAGACAGAAGCAGGGAGACAGACAGGCCTGGAACGACAGGTGCAATTCAAAATCAATGACAGAGCTCCTGACAATGCTTTGCCAAACTCTACCATTCCCTGCTGCAAATCTAGTGCCTCCAATGGCTTTATCCCATTGTAACAAGGAAAGATTTTCCTCAAGGTTTCTCAGTTGGGGAGAGCGATGGATGCCCCATTCACTTTAAGCCCCATATTACGATCTTCCTTTGACCACCAAAAAGGCAGCACATGTGACAACGGAGGGAGGGCAGGACATAAAATTTGTTGAAGGACAGATTAAAGAGAGACAGCCAGACTCCCCTCAGGGCCGGGGAGAGCCCTCGAGATGAAGAGAGATAGAGAGGTGGAGAGAGAGAGGAGGGGGGAGGCTTTTACACTAAATGACTGGGACAGAGCAGGGAGAGAGCGGGGGGGAAATGGGCAGACAGAGATGTTACAGGAGCAGGGACAAATGGAAAACGATAGATGTGAGCTAGATGATGTGGGAGAAAATCACAAGGGAGGAGGGAGGGTCTGAGACTGGGTGCTGGAGAGACATCTTTAAAGGGACATTTCGTGAGGCTGAACCTGTGATGCACTAAAACACAGTGGACAGTTACAAGACTGGACTGCAGAACTAACAAATGGAGTCGTTACCCTGGAATCACTGAGCAGTCCTGCATTAGGCAGCAGGGTTTTTAGAACAAAGAACTGGAGAAATAAGGACACATTATTCTGTAATATTTCGCCAGTAAGAAAAAGAAGGGTGATAAAGCATTATAAGGACATTGATTATCTTAAAATTATTCACCAAAGAAACTGCTGACAGATAATAGATCAGTGATGATATTACTTATTAAGATTACTTATTCATGATTTGGTGCGTCTGAAATCCAATAAAATACCTGACTGAGATTTGTACGTCAGGCAAGAGGTCTGAATCTAAGCCTTCAGGGTATCCACTTGCTATCATATCATGCATGCTATTCTGATTCGTTATTTGCATGGATGTATGGGTTTACTATGAAACACTGATACACTGATGAGATACTGACTGATGAGCAATATAGGTAGGTCCACTGACCAGTTATGACCCTCTGGGCCTCATACGGTTCCATGTAGCCATTGTTCTCACAGGGAACAGGTCCAAGATCTGGTTCTGGCCGGTGGTCCAGGCGAGCATCGAACGGGTCTGAATAATCTGTGTCGCCTGCCAGCGGAGCAGACGGCACCACCTGAAGGACAAAGCACACAAATAGTCGTGAGGAAAAAGGTTGGCAGCACTTTTTGACTTTATGTAATAAATCCAAACCACTTGTTTTTAAATGTTTTTGTCTCGCAGGCACATGTGCAAAAAGAGTTTGAATTTAAATCACAGGCTATAACGAGTTTCACTTTTTCAAATCAGCGTTTTGTAAAAGCGCCGCATACACTTGAGTTAAAGCAACCTAGGATACGAATGTTTTCTGGCAATTAGGAGAATTCAGTCTGTAATACATGCATAAATGCTAAAAAGGAAGGAGTGCTGCATGGACAATACCTCATCAAGACCTGAGATGGAGAGAGCAGCTCAACGCTCTTAACAAGCAATCAAATCCTCACTGAAATGCACGTTAAATACATGTTTGGTTACAGACAAAACACTTTTGGAGTATTATCAAGACACTAATTTGCATGTTTAGTGTGCAACATCAGAGCACCACACCAATGCTGTGTATATTTAGCAGCTATGCAACACAGCTCCCTCTTAAACCCCTTGAAGTGGGAACTGAATTGTATCTTTGCTGCTTCATTGAAGCTATATGCAATGCAGCCACAAATCATCCTGTCTGAGGACGATGTGCTTTTTGGCTGCAGGAGGAGAACACAGAGAGTGAAGAGGGAGAAGGTTGGCTGGCCGGGAGCGTTTGTTCCTTCATGCAAGCACAGGAGGAAAACAGTGGTCAGCTGGCACAGTGACAGCTACAAAGGCAGCCATATGGTCACACACACACACAAACACATGTGCACTTACCTACAAACACACACAACCTCTGCCAAAGTGCTCTCTTCCTACTGCTTTCTCTCTTTCTGACAAAGGAAATCACCGTCACAAGGCTCACTTCCCAAATTCCTGCTCAACATGCACACGGCCTCACAAAAATCACATCCTAATCCCACGTTGATTCTGTAACAGGTTACCTATCGATGCACAGGAATCTGCAATGTTAATTAGAATGCGGATGTTCCCACAGAGCCTGGGAAATTAATGAGAGCGAGGCAGAGAGGGGCAGCTATCGACTTGAGTTAAGACTATTACTTCAATCCACTTCAGGACTTTCGCACTTGTAGCATTTTCCACGAGCGGAGTCATGGATTTAACTGCAGCGATGAAAACCCTGAAATACTCCTTAACTTACCCAGCATATGTGAGCTGAATTAATGTGAAGACCATCTCCTTGTAAAAGCTTTGCTTCTGCTCCAGTTGCTCTCTCTCAACATCTGTTTGCCTTTTTTCTTTGCAGTAACTGTGCATGTTTCCTACAGCACAACATGTACGGTACACAGCCAGGAAAGTACTGCAGCCCCAATGACACAAACAGTATAAATTATATCTCCCTGTGGCCCTTGACATATCACCATACAGCATACTGTATATGGCCCCTAACATGTGCTCTTGTGGGGGTCTCTCTCAGCTTGCAAAGCCAAACCCCATTTATTATTTATGGAAGGACATAAACTCAAGGGACTGTGACCCTCTCCGACTCAACGGTCCGCTCAAGCCATCAATAATTCTTTCTTCCATCGAGGATAGCGAATTTATGTGGCGCATGGGATGTAATGTGATTTATGTAAACAATGCATATTTGTGACACACATTACCAGTCACTTGCTTATGGAGCCTGATCAATAAAGCTGTCACGGTGATGGAAATGAGATGAAAGAGAAGCGGGAGAGTGTTTTTATCCTTCACCACTTGCTTGCCTTTGCATTACCCCCCCCCCCCCCCCCTTAAGCCAGGAACCACATAAAAAAACTGAACTTCTCATCACCTGCTTTTTTCATACACCCACAAACAAACTGAGGCTCTTACAGGCTCTTGCTGGTCCTCTAAAGAGATGGCACTAAGGAGGATCTTGGTGCGTCCCAGCTCCTGGGAGTCCACTTTGATCAGTCTGTGTTTGGGAGATTTCATGTCCACACTGGATGACTTCATGGGAGACCCATACACAGGTGTGGCGGGGTCAGAGGCCCCAGACTCGCCCCTGGACCTGTTTTCAGAGTCCTCGTAGGGGTCCTCGAAGTCCAGGTCCCTCTGGAGCCGGTAGGCTTTCAGGATCTCGCTCTCGGTGTAGTCTGGTGTGGGCGGCTGTGGTGGCACCTTCCTGCTGCCAAAGCTCAGGTAGTCCTTCAGCCACTTGGCCATCGCAGCTTTGCTTCCCAATGTGCTGGTGTGTGGTGCAGTGAGAGCAGGAGGCTGCAGGGGGCAGACAGGGACAGGCGGGGGGGTTAATGCTAGACTTTATTTTGAGGAGATTGTGATTGGATTTGTGCTTTGCGTTTGTGTTTTGTAATCATGGAAAGACAACAAAAAGATTTAAAAAAAAATCTCTTTTTCTATTTCAAAACCAATATTAATCTACAGGTCCTGACCCTCTTTTAATATTTGTGCTGGACAACTTTTCTCCTGATCACAGACCCACAATCAGCGTGCGTTTCCATGCACTCGTGTGTCATTAAACTAGACCAACAGCTGGGCTTTACGCACTCCTTTTGTTTTACGCAGGGAGCAATAACGTCTGGCATCTGGACTTTGCCCAAAGGCTGCAATTACATTTCACACCCATGCAATAAAGTGCGACGTTAACATGCTAATAAAAAAAAAGGGAAGACGAGGACTGAAAGGGAATATGAACGCAATGAGGAATCAAAGTTGCATTAAATTTAAACATCTCATGTGCTTTCATTTTGTAGTTGCACCGACATAAAATACAGTATGCTCAGTTTTGGCACAGAGTTATGTGGAAAGCTGCAAACGCAAGCAGAAAATAAGCTCATTTTTGTTGAACTTGCACTCAAAACAGTCCCCAACAACACTGGATTTAAATACCAGCGAGCGCTGCGCTGCGAAGGCACACTCACTTACCGAAGCCTATTCAGTCCTTCAGCCACTTTGGGTGCTTTATTTCACGTTTCTTCATGTCGATCACAATAAAACGGCACAGAGAAGTGACAAATCCTTCCACCGGTTTTAATTCCACAAAAAAAAGGATAAGGCAAAAGGAGAAAAGGAGCAGCTTTTCTGGAACAAAACAGAAGCACTCAAATCTGCCAAGAGTTCCTCTGACGACTGACGGCAAATGTGCGAGTGAAGAGAGCGACTACAGCTCCGACACAAACTCAGCCGAGCGATTAAAGGGGAGGTGCTTCATTCCCAGTGGAATAGCCTCCTATTCCCCTTTCACAGTCAGCCGACCGTTCATTCATTGAAATGTCTGCACATCACACCGGCTGCAACAAGAGATACATCCTCTTTCAAAAATCACACTAACTGCATGGGGAAAACAACAGAAACTGTGTGCGTGTGTGTGTCTGTGTGTGTGCGTGAGGCGGAGGGGGATCAGCTCTCACGAATGTGCTTCATAGATGTGCATTATTTATTCACATGACATCACTGGAGAATTTTCCTGTTTTAGCTTCACTGAAGGTTTTTTTTTTTGAAATTGTTATGTTATAAAGAAAGTCTAACCACAAAAGCCTGAAGGGTGAACAAAATTGTTATGAGGTACTCCATAAAAAGGGTTTGGTGGAGTAGAGGAATCCCATCATCCCCTGGGCAGCATGGACGGTGATGTAGTGAAGTTTGGACTGAAGCTGAGATACAAAACGCTCCTTATCACTAAAACAAGATGACAGAAGCACTGAAGCCTATCCACCCTGGATGAAAAACAAGGCGTTTCATTGAGTGTGTGTTTCATTCCTTTTGTTTCATCCTTGCTGCTCTCTCTGAGCGTGTTTCATCCCCTCACAGATGTCCCATTATCCAAGGTCCAAGCTGTTAAATTGGATTGTGTGCTACAGTGGGTAAGGCCATCTAAGTCTGTTAAAAGACTGTAAATGCTTCTTTCTTTACGACACTCATGAGCTCACTTTCTCCCAGGGGCGGGAGACTGGATGAGGTCACTGAGCTAGAATCCACCCCCACCGCTAACACCGCAACCATCAACATTATCCCATCAAGATCTTCACATCTTCCTCCTCCTCCTCCTCCTCCTCCTCCTGCCTGCCTCAGCTCCAGTGTTCACCAAGCACCAGCCTCAGACCGAAAGGAGGGCCATGGGGATCATAAACAAGTCCCAAACTGTTTGTGAGGGGAATCTCAAGTCACTGAGGGTGTGTCATTGGACACATCTCGCAAGTCCCTTCAGTGCAGTTTAAATCATTTATAGAGGTGAAGCTGTAAACTTGAAGACAGGATCAATTTCATGACATCAGGTGATAAAAAGGCCATCAAATTTGTTTCAGTGGGAAAGAAGTTCTGCGGGGAAAAGCTATGAATGCCCCCTTCTTGCTGCACTCGCCCCCCCAAAACCAAAAAAAGATTGGTTTTCTAAAAGTTAACTGAACAAAATCTTGTGGGATCAAGATTCATACATTGTGGGAACAAGATCAAACAAGATCAATATGTTGTGCCGAAGGTCTCACCTCCTGCGAATGAGAGTCACTCATCCAATACACCGACACAGATCTTGTTGGCGCAACATGAGATGTTGATACAAGATAATTTGTTTGCACAATGTCTAGGGATGTTGCGCCTGTAAAATAATAACTTCTTCTCACATGTTATGATCTTTTCCTTCACATCTCAAAGAAATACCACCGTTTGGTTCTTCAGGGACTCAGCATCTTTCCTGCACCTTTCTTTATCTTCCTACCACTGCCCTTTCTCTGCCATTCTTTCCTACCTTTGCATTTTTATCTCTTGTCATATCTTTGAATGTACGCATAATCTTCCTTCTCTCCACCCTCGCCTCTGCAAGACATTCCCCTTTTTCATCTGCACAATCGGCTCAGTCTTAACACCCTGTCTAACACCCTACAACCCAGTAACATATTGAGCATACATTTAATTTTTGTTTCCATTCTGGCCGGGCTGAGAGCCAGATCTGTGTGGAAGAAAAGATTGAAACTGAGCAAGATGGAAAATCAGAGACATAGAGACAGGCAAGCTGTCATACTCAGCAAGAGGAGGACACATGGAGAACACAGGGGAGGAAAACAGAAATGGAAAATCAGGATCTCTCACAGCGCGAGATAATCTCACACAGACATGTACAAAGTCATTGTGGTTTTTCATGCAAAATAAACACTATTGCATGCGAGCCAAAGATTTAATTGAATCAAACAGAAACAACAAGGCGGTGTGGAATAATGCAGAGAATTAATAAGACTCCCTCATTATAAAGACCTAAATATGGATGTGACATTTCCTCTGAACTTCACGCTTCCAGTTGTTGCTCTTTCCCATTGAACAGCATCATTTATGAATCTGAAAGGTACACATGCTGCAGAGCATCAGTGGCTGAGGACATTCATGTGCAACCCGAGACACATCAACAAAGGTTCTCTTTCAAAGCCATGAATGTGATCTGAATATGATCATGAGTGTTTTGGTTGAATTAAGGTGCTGGAAAAGAGGCTGCACAGACTTGTACTGTAGGAGCCACTGATTTCCATCGTTTCCTCTGCTTTGCATTTACTGCCCTCGTTTGGTGTTTTGTGTGTATTGCATGCATCATGTAGAAATAGCAACAGAGGCAGGTTTCATCTAACAGCATAGGTTGTGGGGGGAAAAAAAACAACTAATTAGCAGACCTATGCATTCATGACTATGAACCGGTCAATACTGATTAATATTTAGAGAAAACAGAGGCATTAATGTTAGGACCTCAGTAAAATATGAGCTTAAATAATAATATAAAATCAGCAGCACCTAAAATAGTAGAGTAATATTCAGGTTAGCCCTGCGCATGACTATTTTTTTTTTATTTTTCACTCACCTCTCTCTTTCATTACAGTACAAAAGTGTTAGCTTCCGGGTTCAGGTCCTTCAGTGTTGCCATTGGTTGAATTCACTTTTAGGTTTCAGTGATTGGCTAAAATGTCAAAAATAAGGAACTTTCCCAACAACGTCCCTGTGTTGAATTTTGAGCTCGAGGTGCTGTCGAAACGGAAGACACCGACAAAATGAGAAGTCGTATGTGACGGACTGCTACTCCACAGCTTCCAGTCGCCTGCTAAACACAAAATAACGACTCTGCACGTCGACACGCGACCTTAAGTGCGCACCGCGTTTGCTGGCCTTACTGCACGCGACGGACATGATATATCATCCATCATCGCCAATCAAACGCTGATCCGGCGTTTTGCGCATTGCTGATTGGTTAATTTACGATTGAGGCGGGCTCGTTCTTGCTGTTCGTCGGGCTGCAGTGACTCCAGTATTCTGCTGTGAGCAGCTGATGGGACACACTCACCTGGAGCGGGACTCTCCCTCACAGGTAGGCTGCATGTTTCTGCAGGTCATTTTATAGTCGTGTCTTTGCTGCATTAGGGTTTCTGTTGGCTTAGTGTTGGTACATTCCTCATGTCTTACAAAGATTTTGGTACACCCACATGTTGCTGGGACCCACTGTTGATGACCGAGTCATGTGTGAATGAACGAAACTGTAAATAACAAGCTTTAATCAGCTGAAAATTACACTCAAGTTTGTTTGTTTGCCTTGTTTATTGCAGTATTCCCATTGAGAGAGAGGCTATCAAACCATTATGAAGAGTCTGAAGGCAAAGTTTAAAAAGAATGAGGTAAGTGCCATCTGTTGAAGGGCACGTGGAGCTTTACAGGTGTATTTATACGTAGTACACCTGTTTGCTATTGCTACAAGCTCCTTCGAGCTATGAGCTATGCAAGCTGTGTTTTCACCTACTATTACAGTGTTCAGTGCTCTACATTAAGTAGATATTTATATAGATCCCAAGTTGCTCCTTGTGTGTGTGTGTGTGTGTGTGTGTGTGTGTGTGTGTGTGTATGTATGGGGGGCACTGGGATTCAGTGTCACTGAGCAGCAGCAGGAGAGCAGGGCTGTCTCCAGACTGCTGTTATAACCAGAGATCTCAGGTAGCCTTCAATTATTCACGTATACGTGCGCGCGCGCACACACACACACACACACACACACACAGAATCCCTACTATCCTTCTGTCATCCTGATGCTACTCTTGAGGGTTGGGGGTTAACCTTGTTACCTCGTGTACTATATTTCTGAGGTTTTACTTTTTTGCCGGCTCCTTATAGCCACTTATCTGTCTATCTGTATATCCATCCATCCATCCATCCATCCATCTACTGGGACCAGTGACCTTGCACCCTTGGCAACCACGACATGTGGTCTAAGCATTTGGATCCTGATGGTGATTTAAGCACCATTTCAGCCTGTTACTGTCCATCATACTTGGTCATTACCACAACAATGGTGGCAAGAATGATCTTGTCTTCTGTCTGATATTATTATTATTATTATTATGGTCCAACTGTCAGATGGACAGATAAGATAGATTGATAACTATCCTGCATGCATACATCTCCCAGGGTTTTCCACCTATATAAACCTCGCCTCAGCCTGAGAGACCCATCCATTCCATAGCCCAAGGGGGTATTTTAGATTTCAGCTGGTATGTGTGCCTCATTATGTCCCCTCTACCCTGCAAATGACTATCCGAACCAGCAGAGCAGAGCCAGCTCTGTTTCTCCTCTTTTTGCTGAGTCCTCACATCACACAGGCCCTGCTCTGTAACTGCAGAGAAACAAACCTACAGTATGACGCTGCCAGGGGGAGCACCGTGCAGGACCTGACAAAAAACTACTGGAGAGAAGGAGGCTGCCTGCTACAGAGAAATTAATAGGTTAGAGAAAGGAGGACAGTGAGGAAAGAAGGAGGTGGCAGCGTGTGAGGTGCAGTGGGCAGAGCGGCTACGTCCCCGCTAGCAGCCGAGGCAGGATGATAGGATGGCGTTTGGGATGCGGACAGGGAGCACTGCACAGGGAGACTTTGTTGTGAGGACAGCAAATAGCAGTGATACTGTATGCATGTCAGAGTTTTTGTGTGGCGAGCTGCTCCGTTTCTTTGGAGGTGTGAGTTCGTGGATAGCATAAATTCTGTGGTATGTGGATCTGTACTATGACGTTGCTGTGACCTCTGAAGGGTATCTGGCAGAAACTAATAGTAGTAGAGTTCTCAACAGTATCTGATGTAAATGTGTACTTTTGTTATGTAGCCAGGCGGCAGTGTGTATGGACACGCGGTGCTGGCTTGGTACTCTGTATTTAGTTGCTTGTGTGATGTCCTGCTAGCCATTATGGATCCTCAGCAGCCTGTTTTTAGCCTGATGAAGCAGCTGTGTTGTTTCAGCCTGCTGCCGCTGCCAGTAGGTATCTCCTCTTTCTTAATTGGTTTCATCCCTCTTTCACTATATTTCTGTCTTAAAAGTAGTTTAATGTAACTTGTTAAAACTGGTGTTTCATATTAATGATGATCTGAAACACAACAAAAACCCTTTTTTAACATCATCACTGGTTGTTGCACATCCGAAAAGCATTACATTTATTTCAGCTGCCCAGCCATCTCCTGTTTTGTATGTTGTGAGTTATGCAGTGTGGTATCAGTTTCCACTGGGGTTGTTCAGGGTGGTGACCTGTTCTCTGGCTTCACCCCCTCAGAGTCAGGACTGGAGTAAGAGTGATGAGAGGCTGCTGCAGGCTGTGGAGCAGAACGAGCCCGACAAAGTCTCGGCTCTCATCATCAAAAAGGGTCTCTGTCCCACCAAGCTGGATGCTGAGGGCAAGTCGGCGTAAGTTGGACACCCAATATTAATTTTTTCTTAGCCACTGGAGGGAATTCAGTTATTAGAAGTAACTGCAGTAAAAGTATTCAGATCTTTTACTTTAGTAAAAGTATTAATACCACACTGAAAATTCTTCACTACAAGTAAAAGTCCTGCATTCGAAATCTTACTTAAGTAAAAGTATTGAAGTATCAAAAGTGAAAGTACTCAATCTGCAGTAAAATCCTCCCTGTTGGTGTTTCACTGTTGTATCTGATGTTTTTGGATTAACAGTACTGCTGCATTAATGTCTATTTTGCATTTTGCTGCTGAAGTGGTTTAAGGTTGAGCTAATTCTAACAACCCTATATACTGCTGAGAAGTTTAATCTACAGCAATACGTTCATTTTCCTCCTTTTATCCATGTTTTGGTAAATTGGAAAAATTCATTAACTTAACTGATGAGTTTTTTCAACTAATCAAAAAGAATCGTTTTTAATAGAAACCTGTTCTCATTTCTCATCTCTCATCACTGGTAACTATGTATTGTCCTTCTGTCTGGCAGGTTTCACCTCTGTGCGTCCCGAGGCCGGCTAGACTGCCTGGAGGTCATCATTTCTCAAGGAGCAGATCTCAATGTCACTGACGGTGCTGGTAGGGTATTTAATCATTCCATAAGCCAAGGCTGTTGGTTCATGTGTGTCATGGATTGTTTATAAGTGTCTGTTTATAACTGATTCCAGGCTTCAGCGCCCTCCACCTAGCAGCCAAAAATGGTCAATCAGAGTGTTTAAAGAGACTCTTACAGGTAAAACACAGAATTCACCTACAAATACTGTAAAATATAATAATGCATACATGAATTTTAAGAATGCACTAATTGCAGATGGATCATCTTTTGCTGTTGGTTATCATTATTTGTATTTTCCCTGTCAGGAGAGGTTAGCTGTAGATTGCACCGACGGCATTGGTAGAACACCACTTCATCATGCAGGTAAATGAAATGAACTGAAATATGACAGCAGTTTGGTTACATAACAGCTACTTTGCATACAACAGATTCCTCTGATGGATCCCATTTAACATTTTAATTATGAAAAGTAAGCAGGTCTAAACAAACACAAAAAATCTGTACTGTGCATGTTATACTGTATGTAAGTCTCTGATATTGACCATCATTTCCTGCAGCGGTCAGTGGCTGCCTGTCCTGCACTGAGACCCTGTGGGACTTTAAAGCCAATCTGGATGTCCAGGATGGGGTAGGTTTAACAATTTGCTTTTTACAGTTAAACACATTAGACAACATTATCAAATGTCTGTGCTGTTGCTCCATGATGTCTGAATGATCATACCTGTCTCTCTGTCAGGACGGGGCCACCCCTTTGATTTTAGCAGCCCAGATGAGCAGAGTGGAGCTGTGTGTCTTTCTGTTGGGTCGAGATGCGAATGCAAACATACAAGACAACCAAGGAAGGTACTGGAGGCGTTTCTTCTCCTCCTCTGGGGCCAATGAGGCAGTTGGAGCTCTTAACTGTCCTCAGTCCATCTCTTATAGCTGCAGCTGAGGCTCTGACAGATGGAATGACAGAGAGTGTTCGGCAGTGCTGAGGCAGACTGCAGCATGAAACAGACTTCTTAGTTAAGCCAGAACCAGGATTATTCTCACAGCAGTGTTTTTGTCTGGGTCAGGATAGAGGAAGGATTGCCATAGACAGTCTCCAGTGCGTGGGGTAGATTTGGAGGGATGCAGGGTCAAGACCTCCAACAGGGACCAACAGCTTTCAGTTTGGCTTTGGATGTCTCTTTGCAGAGGATGATTAGAGAATTATCCGCTGGTTAAAGAGGTGAAAAGACCAACATTTTTTCAGGCTGCGTCTTTATATCAAATGGAAAAATGTCCTCAACGAAAATGAAGATAAAATTCTGGAGGTTTAAGCATGCCGTATATTTCACGTGAAGATGTAAAATTGGTGCATTCAGTACTGCTGTTTTGCCGTTGTACAGGTCTGCATTGATGCTGGCGTGTGAGAGTGACAGCGTCGAGACCGTAGAAGCTCTACTGAGAGGGGGGGCCAACACACAGCTGGTCGATGCCCTTGGACACAAAGCCAGTGACTATGGCGTAACCACAGGCAACCAGCGCATCATGCAGATGTTGCAGGATGGAGCACCTCCAGGTGCAGTATGAGGCCTCAAGTCTTTTTATATGTGGACAGATAGAAGTGCCGAGTGTTAAATCAGCTGAAATAAATGAAACAGCTTGTGACAGCCATTTTTTTTTTTCGTGGTGGTGGCGTCATAATGAAGCATGTGGTAGCGACATCTAACACATCGACCCGGGGTACTGCTTCTGTTTGTGGCTGCACTCCTCCTGATCCTGGCTGCATGTCTGCTCCAGGAAATGACTGTAATAGGAGGAAGTGGATCAGGAGGACAGCTGGGTGTAATTGTGAAGAGGGATTAAAAAAAAAGAAAAGCGAGAGAGACGAAAGGCCTGTTCCACTTTTATCTCCCAACAAAGACGCTGCTGATGTATGAAAACCAGATGTGTGGCTAGTTTGAAAAAGAGATGAAGGAGAGAGTTTGGTGCACTTATGAGGGCTCGACCGTATAAGTTTTTGTTCTGTAATTGCAGATTTTGGTCGATTATCTACAAGACACATGAATGGTACTGATATAAAGGATATGTTAGGGAAAGTGACAGGAAGTGAGAGTGTATGTATGGTGCCTGTAGCTGTTTGCCGAACCTCATTCCATTAGGGGTTAAAGTATCTTGCTGTGTGTCTTCTTTCCCTCTGCATACATAGCTTCTGAGGGCACAGGCGAGGAGGTAATGTTGCATAACTGTGTGTTTGATCACTCCCTCCATCAAATGAAATCATGGCCCACTTCAGCCGATCATATTGTGCATGTTTTCCAATATGAGGTCATTGTTTTTGTGTGCTGCTCTCTTTTCGTTGGCTTTCGTCCCCCATTTGTTGCCGACCCTTTGTCTTATCGTAGTTTCCTCTGTCCTCTCATTTTACGTTGAGCTTGACCTCTGCTTGTCTGTGGTTCCCCTCCCACCCCCACGCAGCCCCCCAAAGTCCCCTCAGGCGCCTCATCACTGCAAGGGGGCACTACCCCCCGCAAACGGAAAGCTCCTCCACCGCCTCGCTCTCCTCTGCAGGTACTGTGAGAAGCATCTCTGTGGAGGAAAAATGCTTTCGTACCACAAGCACAGGGTGTCCTAACAGTATTGTTAGCACATACATTCACATAATGTCATCAGCTCCCAACCTTTTAGCGTGTGGTCCCTTCAAAAGAAAAAATAGCTAGTTGACCAGTTTTAAAATGGTTGCCCTTCATGGTGCTTCATGAGAGCAACGAAGATACAAGGGTGTCCATATTTATGCTAATTGCACAATTGGTAATGTCTCTGTAACACAGCATTGCTTCTCGAGAGAGAAACTAAAGAGGTCTCACATATTTAATGAGTAACAAAGATTCATTTTCTTCTGTTTTCCCATCACAAAGATCCAGGGTTTGCCACCCTCTCCACAGCCCCGGAGTCCTGCTCCACCTGCACAGTCCCCTGAGCCCCAGCCCCGGTCTCCATCTCCCTCTCCCCAGCCTCCAGAAACGCAGCAACCCGCCCAGGTTAGCACATTAAATCTTGACTTTTGTTAAGTTTTCGTCACTGTTTTTCCTCCATGTCATGTTAGTGTCACATTTATATGTACAAGGCAGAGGATGAGGAGGTGTTTGAGGAGATTCGACGCCTGCGTCTGGAGAGAGGCCGTCTGCTGCAGAAGATCAAAGCCTTGGAGCAGCAGCAACAGAACGCCCTCTCTGCCTTGGAGGAGGTACTGCATGCGCCCCTTTTTATTCACGTTTCTGCAAAGTGTTTCGGAATTTTATGTAAACATATACCTATTCATTAGAAGTGTCTGTGTATGCACCTGTATCAGACAACAATGCATTTCTGAAGACTGAGCATTACATCTTATCACAACCATTTTTACATATGTATGTGTTTGTGCGCTGTAGTTGTCACGACTCAAGCAGCGTCTAGAAGAGGCAGAAGCAGAGAGAGACAAGCTGCTTGAGGAGCTGAAGGGAGGTCATGGCATTGGGGCCAGTGACTCTGACGACATGGATGAAATGTTTGACTTCCCAGGTATGTGATCTATGTGACATGTACTTCCCAGGCCATGGCAGAAAGCACACATGTACTTCCATGCATGCGTCTCTACTGTTCCACATGGGCATTCCTGTGTGTCTATCGCCTCAGGAAGTACACAGATTTATTTTTTTTTGTTGCTGTTCTTGAACTTTCCCTCTAGAGAAGCTGCTCTCCAAGCGCTCCAGAGCCTCCCCTGGTCCAGATGAGGCCACTTGTCAAGGGGCCACAGACTCACTCCACCCCTCCCCTGCCCCTGCAGACCCAGGAACTGTTGCTGAGCTGCACAAACAAATAGAGGAACTTACCTCACAAAACTCTGAACTAGCTCTCAAAGTGCAGGTAAGGTCAGGCGGAGTACAAATGCAGAAATACGCACCTATTGTGTTCTGCTACACACACACATGCACAGAAAAGATACTCGTTCAGCCGACTCTCTCATACACATACACACAGGCCTTTTTAAGGAGGATAAATTGATAGTGAAGTGATTATTAAATTGTTCAAGAGAGGCTTAATGTCCGTGACTCAAGCGTTAGTCATGTCCACTTAAACTTTATAATGCTGCACTCTGGCACACTAATGCACCAAGGCAGATGTGTTCATACAGGTATAAATAGAGCAGCATCAGATGCAGACATGGGGGCATTTTGTCGACATTCTTCACTAACTGGGTCAGGCTGAGTGAACCTCTGAAGTTTGTTTGGATTATTCTGTTCTGGTGTGATTCAGTCACCACTGTGAGAAGCAGCGATCCAGGCCATGAAGAGTGGGAAATCTGAGGTCTCATATGAGAGCAAAGAGAGACTGGGACTGTGAAAGAAGGTCAGAAGTAAAGTAGAAGCAAAACCTCCAGCTGTGATTTATATGGTCGAGGGAAGGCTAAGATTCCATAACTCAGATTGGCTTAAGTTAATTTAAGGGCAGCTCCACCAATTTTACACATACGTGTCAGTTTACTAGTCACTGGGAATACTTTTTAGCCTGTGAAAACATTTGTACAATGTCCTCTGTGGCTCTGCAGGAGCTTTGTCAAGTCTGAGAAAATAGCATGGGATGATGTCACCAGGGTTACGTCTGCATGGGCTTTAATTCATCAATAAATTATACGTTCAAGACAGAAAGCCTTTGTGAAAACATGGAGACATAGGAGTTTGCCAGACAGGAAGGACCTTATGAAACAGTACTCAAGTTTTATGTGTCAATTCTGTTTAGTATTAGCTGATAGTACATAGCTTAGCTGATAAACAATACAAAGCATGTTATTGACAGCTGTTTCCTCTGTGTTGTGTACAGATGCTGGAGATGTTTGAGAAGGATGATACAGACATGCAGACCTCCAGCTCGGACTTTGTCCCCATAGTACAGTACGAGACCCTGAGGAAGGAGTTTGAAGCCCTTCAGGAGCGCTTCTCTCAGGCCCAGGCTTCAGACGAGGCCTCCAGCGTGGCTGAGGAACAGTAAGAACAATTTTTTATGATTCCAGTAGCAACAGATCACATTCACTTGAACACTACTGTGTTAGATCAGGCCTGTGTTCTGAGATGTGTGCACACCTTTGCTAATATCAGTTCCGAAGTCTCAGCAGTATCCACTTCTGCCTCTATCAGGGCCATTTTTAAAAGTGCTGAGCATTTATATTTTTCTGCAGCATGCTGGAGGCTGAACAGGCTGAGGTGCAAAATGTGTACTCATGACATCATGGATTTGAGAGTGTCTTGACCTCTATTATGATATTTGATGCTGAAATACTATAGTGCGGAATGCTAAAAATACATGTATTTGTTTTATCACGGTTTGCAGTTATACTCTTCAATAACATAGTGTTAATGCTAATGAAATGTAATGCTGTTATCTACATGATCAGTGCTGAAAACAAAGCCTGGTATCGAGTAATGGTATGATGTTTTTGTTCACTTTCTCATTAATGTGTTTAATTTGCTGATTTTATTGTTTGTGTTACCTTGAAAGATTGATAATCTTTGTCTTGTTCTGCAGTGGTGATGAGAAGTCTCAGGAAGCAAGTGTGGATGCAGAGAGTGTGGAGGCTCTGAAGGAGAAGCTGCGAGGGCTGGAGGAGCAGTTAACCTCGTCCCAGTCTGAGCTGGAGGAGCTGCGGGAGCAGATGCGCCTTGGGGTGCTCTCTGTGGAGTGTGGTGAAGGGGGTACTGTCGCGGCAGGTGGTGGGACTGAGGGTGCAGAAGAAGAGGCACAGCAGCTGAGAGAGAGGGTGACGGAGCTAGAGGAGGAGCTAGCTAAGAGACGGGGTGAGGCCGGGGGTCAGAACAGCCAGGACAGTGACACAATCAAACAGCTGACAGAGAAAGTAGAGGAGCTGCAAGCCGCCCTGGCCCAGAGAGAGTCTACAAAACAAGACGGGGAGAAAGACGGCGAAGGAGAGGAGACGGAAACAGTGAAGTGCCTCCACAACAAAGTGGCTGAGCTGGAGGCAGCCCTGGCCGAGAGCAAGGCATCAGGGAGAGAGGGAGGAGCGGCAGGAGATGGAGATCAAGTCCGTCGTCTCCAGGAGCGTTTAGCAGAGCTAGAGGGGGAGCTGAGAAAGTGTGTGCCCCGCTCAGAGTTGGAGGAGGTGCAGGTGACTCTGGGGCTCCAGTGTGAACAGCTGGCCAGGGAGAGGGCGGACGTGGCCAGAAGGCTCAACGATGCCCTCCTGGATCTGGAGAGACTCAGGCCTCCTCCACATGGAGATGATGAAGAGGAGGAAGAGGAGGAGGAGCACTCAGAGAGCTCAGAGCCCTCAGTCATATCAGGTGTGCAGTGTTAGGTTTTTATTTCTACTTTTTGAGTTTTAGAGAAAAATATTTTTAATTTCAGACCATTTTGTAAATGATTGTGCGTCTGTCCAATCAGATCACTCCAGATGCTCCCTGGCGGCGGTGAGAGAAGAACTGGAAGTGGCGAGGCAGGAAGCAGCGCAGGCCCTGGACTGTCTGTGCGCTGAGCGGGAGGGCCGGGCACAGGACGCCCTGCAGCTGAAAGACGCTGTGCCGCTCTCAAAACATAAGGAGGCACTGTCTGCAGTGTCAGAGCAGCTCGCTCAGACACTGCAGGAGCTCCAGGAGGAGAAGACCCTTCATGGTCAGGCTGAGGAGCAGGCGGCCACGCTAGCGGCCAGACTGCAGGCCATGCAGGATGCCATACCCAAAGAGGACCATGAGAAAGTGAAGGTCAGCAGCTGAAAGTTGAAATTTAGTTCTCACAAAATAAGTTAAATGTGATTTAGAAGGAAAACACAATCTGAAACTTGTTTGTAGCAGCTGTTAGTCATGTAGCCTGTGTGTCAAGTACAGATGGTTTAGAACAACTGCATTTCAGGGTTTCTGAGAATTAATCAGGTCAACCTTGTGCTTCCTGCCTCTTAGGCAGAGCTCCAGCGCTCCCTGCAGGCCAGTGAGAGCAGTGCAGCAGCTGCTCAGGAGGCTCTGAGTGAGAAGGAGATGGAGCTGAGAGAGCTCAAGTCCCAGAAGGCTGCAGAACAGGGTCTGATCTCCAAGGAGGACCACGAGGCCCTGCGGCTCTCTCTGCAGGCTGAGATCAACGCCGTCACGGCCCGTTTCAACAATCTCACTCGCAAGCACGAGAAGACCTGCACTGAGGTGTGTGTGAGAACGTACGCATGTGCCACGTTGTGTTTGCCGTCTAATGTGACCTAAAGCCACATTAGATGTTATTGTGTCTGCCACAAAGTGAGCTGTGTTCCATGAAGGCCTCTTTCCTGCCTCTACATTATTCATATGTGTATTACTTTCTCTATTCAGTCCCTCACTGTTTCATTAGTCTCTTTGTATATGTGCTTACTGATGCACTCAAGTAGCGTTGTATGTGCACTCGAGGCTTCTGATGACACTCCAGAAGTAATTCCCACCCACCTGTGTAGTGGCATTCAGATATAAAAACTCTGACCTTGTAAACTGGGTTATTGCCTCTTCAACAGAAGCAGGGCTGCACAATATGGCAAAAAAGATCTTATTGCAGTTATTTTGACAGATATTTTGATTGCAATATGAGTTGCATGACATCTTTCATTTTCAGTGAAAAACTATCAAAATCATGACGGGTCTGTGCCAAACAAACATGTTTTCTTACACCTGGAGAACAAGATTTGATGGGCCAGAGCATCTTTGCCACACTGCAGTGCTTCATTGTAAGGCTGTTTTGTTACGTGTTTTACCTTTATTAAAAAATTGCAGCTTGTGTGATTTGGATATTGCATTTGGCCACATTGAGATTTCAGTAATATTTCCATTAATCGTTCTGCCCCACAGAGACGTTAATAAGGGGCCACGCGTTCACACAAAGGATGAAATCTTAAATAGGTTTTCATGTAGTTCATAAATTGAGTCCTGCAAAGTAGAAGGCCTTTTAATACAAAAACATGACCTGGTTGGAATCCAAATCCAACACTGGAATTTAGTGTTGGTAAATGCTTACACACATCGTATGTAAAGTCACCAAAAGCAAATGTGTAAAGACGAACTTTTGCGTGGTTGACTGCATTTATTTGCACTCAAGCGTGCAAATGAGCAAAACTCAGACGACAGTCATTTTGGGAATAGATTTTTTAGATGAAACAGGAATTATAGAGGAGGGTGTGTTACCCACTAAATCAGACACAAGACAAAGTATATGAGACACTACTGTCGAAATGTTAAATGGCAAAGTAGTGGAGCAGCTTTTCTACCAGGCAGCATATAAAAACTACAGTAAGCCAATTTCCTTGAGTTTTATTCTGCATGTGTGTATTTCTGTCTGTGTGAACCTGTTGATACTAACTACAGCAGCAGCTTTACTGCTTATTCTACTGCCACTTCTGTACAAGCAGAAAGGACTGGATTTGGATTGGAGACCTGACCGTGCATAGACAGCTTTGCTGTAGTGACAGGGTGCCACTGGTGGTTTTACTGGTCTAGGTGTTCCAGGTGCAGAGGGAGGCTCTCTTTAACAAGAGTGAGCGGCAGGTCGCAGAGTCCCAGCTGGCCACGGTGCAGCAGCAGCTGGCTGAATTACAGGCCCAATCCAGCCACATCCAGGAGCTCCACAAGGACATCCAGAAATCCCAGGGCCTGGTCAAGGAGAAAGACCGTAAGGTGAGGGTTTGGAAGGCAGGTTCACACAACTGCTGCTGAAGCCCCTATCAGGTAGCCAAACTGATGTGTTTGTCTTCATGCAGATAACAGAACTGTCCAAGGAGGTGTTTCGGCTAAAGGAAGCTTTGGGAGCTCTGTCACCTCCTCTGGGCATCACATCCTCCTCCTCATCTAGCCATCATGGTAACCCAGGGCAGCAAATGGCACTGCAGAACAGGATCGCCACACTCTCTCAGCAGCTCCAGGTGAGGAGGATGTTGACACTAGGGATGGATGACATGAGAAATAAATATCATGATTTCGTTGACTTGGCAGTAACATTTTCTGTGATGTTTTTAAAGGACTGGGAGAGAAAGCACAAACAGGTGGTGGCTATATACCGCTCCCATTTACTGGCAGCTGTACAGGTCAGTTGAATGCACACATGCATGTTAGAGCACAAATTGAGACTTCAGTTTTTATCTTGAGATGTCAAAAAGTCATTTAATTGAGGATTTCCATGTTCGTGGTGTGAATATATGTGCACATGACACCGCTGTCTTGACTATTTCTGAGGTTTGGGAGAGCTCTGTCTCAGGACGGATCAATGAAATGTTGTCTGTGCAACTTACTACAGCCACTCATAGTCTGGACTGGAAACGGCACTGACTGCTGGATTTGAGTTTGCCCCCCTTTGTGGTGCAGACAACAAAGAGCTGGAATGATCTGTCCACCTTCTCTACTTACCAGACAAAGTGGATGAAATTTCAGAAGAGGTGCGCGGAAAAGGAGCTCCACTCACTTCCCGCTTCTATCAGTTTCACCATATTCCACTATTAACGTGTACACATTAGCTATTTCTTTTTGTCATGTCGCTTGTAATGAGAGATTGTTCTGGTATCGTTGACCTTTGAGAGAAATTTGTATTGTGCTTGAACCTTCCAAGCCTCTCCTTGATTTGGGGCAGGGTTGGGTATGAGTGTCCAGTGAGGTTACATCTTATGTGTCCTTTGCTACAAATAACCTACAAATTTCAGTGTGCTGCTCTGCAAGGTGAGTGGGTAAACCTATAGAGCCCGTTATGGGGGCTCTGCCTGTGCTCATACAACGAGGAACCAATGTGTGAAACAATATAGAAGTATAATTTTCTTACGCTGATGTTTGCTGCCCAGCAGGGCCGAATGGATGAAGAGGTGCAGGACCTGCTACTCCAGATCCTGAGGATGTCACAGCATGGACACTGAGCCTCCCTACATCTGCAAGTCTCCCTCCATCCAGTCCCTTTACAGGTCAGCATAAAGCAGCTCCCGCGGGACCAGCAGCATTCAGACCTTGTCTAGAAAGCCAAATAAGACATATCTGCATGTGTACAATACAGTAACCTAAACGACAGCCTCAAGGCTCGACTGGTAACCAAATAGGGAGCAAATAGGAAAGTAGAGTGCCTTCATGGCTGGATAGCTGAAATGACAGCAGCCTATAAGTCAGGGGTTTGTGGTAGCAGAAAGTTCATGTGAATAGAGAGTTGTTATTTTGAAGATAGAATCAGGTGCATTGATTGTGTGACAAGCGTACTAATTTTATATTATATTGTTATAATAAAAACAAAAACCAAGCTGCTCTTCCTGTTTTTTGTAACTTGCCTCACGCATGGATGCAAATGATTGAACAAACTAACTAAACTACATTTCCTCTCATCTATTTTTGGGTGACAGAAATCTGAAGTTTTAATTTGGCTGCAGCATGTGTGCGTGGAAAGTTGAATGGTTGGGCTTAACTGGAGCTGCCTCATTAGCTGGCAGACATGAAGAGTCACAAACGACAACACACAATTTGAATTGTACCCTCTTTTTCAATTAGTTTTATTGACAAAAAGCCATTAAATTTAATCAAAGAGGAAAAGAGCCAAGAAGTTCCTGAGAAAGCAAAAAGAAGGAGATCTGAAAGAATTACATGAATCATTTGGACCTCACCAGAAGCCTTGCAGCTCACCTCATCTCTCTGTGCGTTCATGAGGCTGTAGCTAAGAACTGTGGAGGGCCTGATTGAAGATATGTCGCTAATAACACAGAGAGAAATGCAAAAAAGCATAGTAAGAATCCAGCGTTAGATTGGAAAGAAATGGGGTAGGAAACTTTCTGTCACTGCAGCCAAGGAGCAGAAATACACAAGATGATGTGAAGACAGATGTGGGATGAGGAAAATCAATAAAGTGATGTATTCCCCTGAGCTGGGACAAATAAAGGTTTTAAATTCAAGTCCAAAACCCCTGTCTTTAATATCAGTCAATACAGACTAGTGTTTTCTACGAAAAAGGTCCACTGAGGGGATTGTTGTGAGGGATGCACATAAAGACAACGACAGCCATGACACAATAAGACAGTATAACAAGTATAACAAGAGCAGCTTACATGACTGTTGACAAGTATAAGAGCTTAATCATCCTGAAGTTCGTTCAGTCATTCATTGGCATGGCAAGAAAACTAGTGTTCTGCGTTAGGAGCATAAATGCACATTATATACACTCTGACACAAATGCCTGTCTCTGTAGTTATTAAGGCACTGAAGTTGGACGGGCTGTGGAAATACAGGCGTGGATATACTGAGTGTGTATGGAGAGTAGTTGGTTTTAACCCGAGACGCGGTATTGATGTGAGTACAGTCTGACCGATAATGTTCACAGGCTTATACGGCACAAACAGCATGTCTTTAACCAATTAAGAACAGCCCCTACGAATGCACAAATGACAGATATTTACGGTAAATGTGACAAAACGTCCCATTTTCAAGACAATGTACCGTACGTCTGCTTGTCTATATGAAGATTGCATGATTTTTTTTTTGTTATGGAGACACAAACAAACAACAAAAAGGTAGAAGAATGTGTGGCTGCTTGAGAAATCCAGCACTGAATCGTGTTCAGTGTGTTTCCATTGTGCCATCTCAGAGTCAAGTACTGCAGACCTGTGCACGTGTAACAACAAACAGTCTTTACATTCCAATGAAACAGACATTTCTTAAATTGTCTCTTAAAGTCACAGCACTTTCATTTCTTGCTTTTATAAAGAAATGAACTACTGAATAACCTGACGCAGTTTTGTTCTGGCGATGTCCGTTTTTTGTTCGGTGGACGACCTGTGACTGACTGGTTGGGCATGTCATGGTATACTGGAAGCTCTTCGCTATTACCAAAATCATAGGACATTACTTCTCTGTGCAAGAAATCCTCATTTCATTTCCTGAAGTTGAGTCCTCTTCGAACAGTCGCTTTCAGTTTTTGACAGCAGCTGACAATTTTCCGACTCTGATATGAGTCACGCTGTGGGTTCTGGTTGGTTTGTTAGCTTAATAGCTGCATGCTGAGGAGTTTGTGACAGATGAGGGATAGTTTGGTTGATCCTGCAGGCAAAAGGCAGAGAAAGTACAAGGAGGTGTCAGATGCCTCACTCTCCTTAGTAGAATTGTTGATGGAAAGAAAATATCAGTGATGTCCTTTGTTCCAGATAAATCTCCATCTGGGATAAATGATTTCCATTCGTTTTTGCAAGGGGACGCAAGAATTCATCTGTGAAATACAGCAGACAAAGAGGGAAAATCTTAAGCACGGAGTGAAGGTCAAACAGTCATTTTTAGGCTTGTATGTACATTGGTTTTTCCAGTTATTATATGTAGATTCTTGAAACATGCATTTTAATGGGACTTATGCCACCCCAACTCCAGAAAATTTGGGACACTGTGAAAAACATCAAGTAAGACAAAATGCAATCATTGGCAAACAAACTGTTTACCTCCATTTGTTTTAAAAAAGTGTCCCTGGGCCCATGTAGGAATAGTCTTTGTACAATCATGTCTCCACAAAGTGGTGAACCTCACTCTAGCCTCGCTCGTGAGCAACTGAGCCTTTCGAGGACGCCCCCTTCATGGCCAATCACTATCACCTGTTACCAATTAACCTGTTCAGCTGTGGAACATTCCAAACAGGTGTTTCCCAGTCTTTTGTTTTGCTGGCATCAAATTCAGAATAAGTATATATATAACATGAAACATTAAAATATATTGTCTTTTTTCCCATTGTCAATTGAGTATATGTCAAAAAGCATATATTAGCAAGTTATCACATTCTGTTTTGTTTATGTTTTACACAAGAGCCCACTGTCTTTACAATCTGGTTGTACATACATAGTGTCCTACATGCTTGCCGTCCCACGCAGGGTCAGGTGGTTCACTGTTTCCTCCTGACCACCTGTTTGAGGTGGAGCTCGCTCTCTGCCGCCACAATGGGCAGCTCGTTCTTCAGGTGGTATGAGATAAGGTGGCTTATGCTCTCAAATAACATGTCTTTGGTTCTGACCTGTGTAGAACAGATGGGAGGACGTAAGTTCTGGTGTTCACCACAGACAGGGCAAACCTTCTATACACCCAGTTTGTCACATTAAACAATGCTCAGTGTTTACAGATGACATCCAATAAACAACTTCTCAGAATTAGGTAATCAGAAAATGAAAAAGACTAATTTGTAATGGGGAAGAGTGCAGCTATAAGACTCACCACTCCCTCTGGGTCCACCAGCAGTAGGTGTTTGGGCAGGCCACAGTGCATGCCGGTTAGCACATACTGTCCAGGGTTGGTCGTGCTCTCCCGGACCAGGAAATCTCCATCCCGGACCAGGAGTCTCTCTGCGTCCCGTCTGCTCATGCGGCTGTGGTACCACGTCTCCCTGCGGAGCTGCTCCTCGTTTGGGGCCACAGGGGCTCGACGGCGCGGAGGGCTCGGCCACTGGTCCTCCAGCACCCGCACACCTCCAGCTGCAGCAGACATACTGGACCCAGCAGCTCCACCACAGGCCTCGTGGAGCTTCAGGGCGTCCTCAAAAGGCCCTACAGGGACAGTGATGTTTCAAAAGTGCAAGTGTGGTCACTCTACAGTACGTTTCAAATGAACAGAGTTTATTTTCCTTACATCTGCCGGAATGTGTCACGCTGACTCTCAGGACTTACTCATGTCAAAGAGGTCCTTTTTGGGACTGTCGGGTACCCTGGTCCCTCTGTGCCCTTCAGGCCACCGTGAATCCAGGTTTTCCAAACTCTGGGTGTTTACATACTGATGCTCCTCATAATCTTTGCTGCCTGGTGGCTGGCCGTCAGCACACAGGTAACCATCCGATGTCACACCTGAGGATCACAGGAGTTCTCAGTACACTTTAGACTCATGACTAGACGTGTGTGTGTGTGTGCGTGAGAGGGAAAAATATTACGTTTCTTATTTTTTTTGGCCTCCTCTAGTGATTGAAATCAGAACTTGAAATGTTGAGTTTTGTTAGACACCACAGTATGTTTGTAGCTTTTGTCCATAAATAAGCTAATATAGTTAAACCAGTTTGCACTAAAGTGAACATGTATTGCCTATAAATCTGTCTTATGTAGCCTCCAATGATAAAGATTGTCATTCTCTTCTTATTGGACCGTTGATGATTGCTTTTACGTTTCGTACTTCTGAACTGCACTAATCTGAGCGAAAGATGATGTAGATAAATAACATTTGACTGAAGCGATTTATGCAATTTATATTCTAACTTCATTCACTGTGAAGTGGAGAGAGTTGGAAATGTAGAATAATAGTATTAGAAAAAAAAAATGAATAACTTATTTATATTGTTTTTTAATGATGCTATAAAAATTCAATAAAGAATTTATTCAGAGAAACTGAGACCGTGACAGAAATCTGTGGAAACAAATACCCCATGCCTCCCGAAAAGAATGGTGTGGTCTGCACTGAATTCCTCCACAAACTAATAAAAATAATTTCTCAAGATTAACTGTCATAACAATCCAAATGGAATTCAGAGAATCTTGAGGATGATCCAAGCCTCCCTCCAATCAAAGATGACAGACAGTCTCACGCCAAGTCTTTCATCTGTGCGGCCGCCCTGATTAAAAAGAATCCTCATCCTATCAGGCTGATCTTGAGAAGGGTCCAAACTCTGTCTGTGCCAGAAGGTAAGTAAATTTCATTCAGGCCAGCGATGACTGCACTTGTGCCGCATTTTCAAAAAGAAAAGTACACACACCCTCCACATCTATCCATCCGTTTTTTTTGCAGATGTTATACCTGCGCACCGCCACAGGGTGTCTCACCTGAGCTGCCTGTCGTGTCAGTGTCCCAGTGAAGTTCATAGCACAGCTGGCCAGGGGGATAAGACGCTTGCTCCCTGCGAGCTGGTGAGCCCATCTGCAAACCCACACACACACACCAGAAGAACACATCCTAAATACATCTGTGTCTCCATACCTTGTCCCAACTTAATGTAGTTTTGAAGCACTCTATTTGAAACATTAGCTACAGCATGTCACCGTATGTTTGAACAAGCTGCAGGGAGAGAGCGATGATTCCTCTGACCCGATAGGCAACGGAAGAGCCAAGGCTCTTTATCTAATCATATCTGTCTCTGGCAATTTTGGTGCAGGCGCATCAGGAACACAGATATAGAGTATATTTTCATGCTCCTGTTTACTTCCATGTAAACAATACGTGGAAGGAGCAGGAAAACACATCAGTCACCAGGTTATGAGGTGGGTATCTTAGAGTTTAGCTTGAGTCTGGCTGTCATTGTCTGGTAAAGGATAGTCGTGCACTTCCTGATAACAACCAGATGTAGCTTTGATTACATCTGTGATAACATTAGATGATAAGGTTGCATCTCATGCTCACATACTTCCATATGGTGATTAGTCAGAAGAAAAAAACTATACTGCACAGCTAAGGCTAACACACCAGAATCCAGATTGTGACCTTTGCAAAATCATGCCTGGGGATTCACCTGTGCTGCTGCCTTGCTCTGCGGTTGGGTGTGGATGTGACCCAGCAGAGCTCCGCTGGGCCTGAGCCTGGAGTCCACCACTCCCCCAATTGGAGGCTCCTTCCCTGGGATGCTGTTGTAGTAATCGTGGTCCGAGAAGTCCTCATCCTCCCCCCACATCGGCTCTTCTGTCCTCACAGACCTAAAGAGGGACATAAGTAGAAAGGTGCATTTGATGCAGGTCCAAATCTTACAGTGAAAGCAGAATTAGTATTCATAATCAATACCACAACATCTACAATCTAAACAATAATTATGCTGATAGTTATGATTTCATTATTATTCTTTGCAGTGATATTAATAGTGATGATGATGATGATGATGATGATGATGATGATGATAATGATGATAAGCAGATCTGGGTTCTCAAATGGATTCAGTCCGATCAGATGACATCTCCACATCCGAAAGTGATCTATAAAATCTGCTAGAGATTTATTTAGATCACCAGAGCCGCTGCTGGCAGCAGGAAGGCGTTCATTTGAAACCAGAATAGAAAAAGACTCAGAGTCCGGAGTGTCTGCAGTGGCATCAGTGCAACACCTGAGGTTCGCTCGAAGGGGTGAGAAGATCTATGGGGATCAATACGATAGGATGGATCCTGAGGTAATACAAGAACAAACTATCGCGTCTCCTTGTCATAAATAACAAAGGAATGTGAGAGTTGCACAGTAGATCAGATTTTTGTGGTGGAAAATGTGACTGAGCTGTTTTGTGCAGGACTCATGATGAGAATTTATGTCAACATTAGTATGATAAATAAAAAGAGCCACCTTCACTTCCTCTGGGTGTCAGTCTTCAAACATTTGCTGCAAGTGTAAGCAAGTTTAAATCTTTCATGTATATGAAAATTGTATTGATTTTTACATTCTCTGTATTATATTAATAGTTTTTAGAATTTTGTTGTAGATGCAATATACAGGTATTTCTTATGTTAGAAATATGCTGCAAATCATTGATTTATTATTGTGTCAGTGCCCCACGGCTGCCACATACATGGATGACAGTAACAAAAATTCTTCAAAGGCTTTTCATCTTTTCATAGAAACCATAAGTTTGGCGTGTTACCTCTCCACAGACGCCATGGTTTTGGGAGGACTGTGTAGGTACTGTTTGAACTGCAGCTCGAAGGCTTGGCCGATGGTGCTGATGACACTCTGGGCTAAACCGTCTGAGCACTCCAGGATGTGACACGCTGAAGGAGAAAAACAAGAGAAGTATTAATCCCACTATTTCAAGCATTTGCTTCGCCAAAACACTGTGTGGTAATTTCGATTTTTTTCTTTTTAATGGTTGTGATAATTTGCTGAGAAGCATCATTAATTTACATTCTGAAGGTTTACTTTGATATCAGGAATAACTTCATTGGAGTAGCTTTATGTAACTTTTTACAAATATAAATTGTAGACGTGATCTGAGTAACCCTTGTATTGATGGTTATGAAACAGGCAGCTAAAGGAGAAGCTTTTCAGGACCTACCCCTCTGATTCACTGGGTCTTTGGCCACATATGCAACATAATCAGGCGTGTCCTGCAACAGACGGGAGAAAAATTCAATTTGACCAGATAAATTAGACCTATGTAACTAAATTAAAGCCCTCATTGATTCTCCGGTCATGAGACTGGAAACCAGGAAAATGGAGTCCGGTCAGATATGTGCAGTCTGCCAACATTTCCATTCCGACAGCAACAACAACAACAACAACAACAACAACAACATGAAGGAGAGGTGGGAGTTAAACGCTGCACTCACTGTGTCGCCCCCTGAGGCGAATGAGATAGACTGCATGGGATGGTGTGCTATCACCTGAAAGAGACAAGTGGATACAAGAGAGGCAGAGGTTTGCCAGTATTCTACTTTAACAATTCATTATTAATTCATGTGGATATTAACAACACAGATGGACAAGAAGATAAAGGCCATTATATCAGTCTGATCCTTATACAGATGAACTTATGGTGGTTTACCATCATACCTGTCGTGTGGTAGGGATAAGCAGACCAAGGCCATCTATGGAAATATTCACTGCAATGCTCATGCCTGCAAATCGCAGGTTACTCTTTCCCATGATGGACTGCAGGGCTTTGTTCAGGGCCTGCATGAAGAGGGAAAAGAGTACAGTGGAAATAACCATCACAGATTTAAAACTGCTCTTACATGCAGAAACCAGAAATGTCATCCTTTATTTACTGCAGCTGTTTTGAGAGATAACCATATTTTATATCACTTATCATATTGTATACTTATCGAAATTCAGAGAGTTTCACACATCCGTTTTTTAAAAACACTGTTTGGTGAATTGAGCCCATCTAACATGATGAAATATGCAATAAGATTGATTATTACTATTAACCTTCTTCCTCCAAGCTCCCTTTCCGCCTGGCACAGCTTCACACAGCCTGTTGATGGCTTCCCTAATTAGAGGAATGAAGAAAGGTCAACGGTCAGACTGTGGTGGGACACACTGGCAACTGAGCAAACATCTACAAGGACACATTTATTCTCTGACGGTCACACAGATTCCTGTTAACTGTGCAGATATTAACTATCCAGCGGCAGCAGTGAGGGGAGCACAACCGACATTTAAACTTTTACATGTTAAGCTACAAAACAACTGCTGCATCACAATGATGGAAAAACCTGAGGTTAAACATGAACAGAGGCTTTGTGTTCCTGCCCTCGGGCTGAGGTCATAGGTCACACACCCATCACAGTTCAAAGGTCAAGCAAAGATTTCCAGCAGGTCTGTTCACTGCTACTAAACTAGCTCTTGACACTGATGCTCAAGGAACCTCGCAAAAAGAAAACAATCACCATCATCTACAGCGTTTATTACTCTCCTGTTCAATTCCCTGTCAAATTTGGGAGGAATAAACAGCATCGTTTGAGCCAAGAGGGTCCGTGCAGTTCCACATCTTCCACTGCTTCTTTACGGCATCATTAGTCACATTTATTTTCCGCAGTGCAATTCTCTCTGCAGATTTGTTGCCACTTTGCAGTGACGCTGCCATAACTCCTGGGAATGGCTGCCTAATGGACGTTTAAAGCTCCTGTCCCCTGTGTGTCTGATGGCGGGAGTGAGGCTGGGGCTCGCGCTCTCACTCTCGCTGCCAGGGGACAGCGGGGACAGCAGTCAAGAACCCAGCTGCCCCTATCAAGTGGCTCGTAAATATTTAAAAAGCAGCGTCCCGGGCCCCATCTCGAGTAAAGGTCTTCTCAGGGATTTTTGAAAAAACACCACGATGTTCGAATGAGTCATGCTGATGGGAGGGCAGCAGGGGAGGAGGAGGAGGAGGAGGAGGAGGAGAGAGATGGGCTGTTGTTGTTTTCCTCCGCAGCTTCGGTATCTGCCCTGCAATACATTGCTGGCCCTCATTATCACTGGTGCTGCTGTTCAACACCGTGACACAGAGTGCTGTTGGGAGTGTGCAACTTCTTCAAATCTAAGAGCCGAAGTGCATTTTTGAAATTCTGACAAGCACTGAATGTTTAGCTGTGGTTTCTCCAGGAGTAAATTAACTGGTGTGCAAGTCTGCGAGGTGAAAAAAAGGCCAGCTCAGGACTCATACTAAAGCTGCTTTTGAATCCAGCAACAATTCACACATGCTAAAATATCTATAAAGTCGGCTTGATTGATTAAAACTATCACTGATTTTTGTCTTGCAGGACAGATGGCCGGTCCCATCTTCCCCAGGGAATCAGAGACCTGGGCCTCGTGTTGTTAGCATCACTGGGACATTTGGAAGTGCAGCACGTTTTAAAGCTGTCATTGATAAATTACCTTACACGTGCTGCTGAATGGAAAAGGCTGCAGTGAATTAAACTAAGGCCAAACACACTGAAAGTCAAACGCCTGGTCAACAACCGCAAGGATGTAAAATCAAAACACAGACACCATCAATGCACTAAAACAGTGATGACTAAACTGATGTCATGCAGTCATACTAACACAACCTGGTGTCGTCAGCTTATGCTCGGCATCGTTTCTGCCTTAGCGAATGTTTTGTTTTGCTGTTTTGTTTTGAACTCTCCTCCTCCTCCTCCTCCTCCTCCTCAAGAAGTTACAACCGCAGACATTATCCAGCGCGGCGCGTTCATGGGGGCCACTGCAGCTTTCCACAGTCATTAGCAAACATCATCAATAATAGATCTCCCTCTCTATCACTCCATCTCTGCTGCCTCCTCCCCCTGCACTTAAGCCTTGGATGCAGGGTGGGCTCCGATTACTGCCGATCGATTGTGGAGGAGAGAGAGGAGGGTGAGACACAGAGGGGGAGTGGGGGAGTACACTTCTCCCATGAGGCTTGCAAAGAATCCTGCTTCTATAACAATAGCGTCACATGTGGAGGATAAAAACATACAGACATACTAAGACCCTGAGGATTTATACATAACATATGATGACCTATCATGACACAGAACACATGGACAGTAGTTTTGCTTGCCTCTTAATTGGGACACACCGCACTACATCGCTGGCCTTGTGCAAAACCTTGTGACTTTAGTTTGATTCACATGCTTTATACTTGCATTGACATTACATTTCCACTGCAACTGGCTGAGTTTGGTGAAATAAACTATCAGAATTTCAAAACTGTGTTGCTGTCAGCGAAGCAAGAATGAGGTTTCTCTAGATTTCTTGCAAAATTAGCTGTTTTAAACAAAAAGCTACAGGTGTGGCTATTTATTTATCATTCCTCATGTCACATGGATATAATAATATGAAAATAAAAAATAAAAGCCCAGAACTGACACACTGCTGGTAGCAGTTTAATATCATAGTGGCTGGTACTATGGTTCATCTCATACACGTTGGATCAAATTCTCCAGTGTCACCACAAACAATAGAGGTGGCCACCGCTTACCTTGTCACCTGAGTCCGCGTGTTGAAGTCCAGGGAGCGCATTGATCTTAACACTTCAATGCAGCCCATGTACTGTAAAAAGAAACAAACCAAACAGAGAAACAAAAGTAAGTTTGGAGAGTTAAGAGATTAGATGTCTTAAAAATGCAGGATCACTTCAAAAATAAATGCTGCAAAAGGACATTAACCTACATAACGAATAAGCATGTTTAAAATATTTCTTCTATATAGTATGTCAGTAGACATTCCCTGAGAATACAATATGTAATCCTCTATTACAAGTATGGCTTCTTCCAACAGTGCTTCGTAACCTAACTCAAATCCACATACAGGCCATTAAACCGTACTCCAAGCGGGGAGCAGCCAGCTGAGCAGCTTCCTAATGGCTGTCAGGTTGAGGTGCTAATGGCACCTTGACTAGATTAGCAGCTCTAAGAGCTCAAATCATGGCAAACTGCAGCTTCTTTGGCCTCTGGGGGATGCTACGAGTGTGAGTGTGTTTGTGTATACAATCAATGTATATAAGGATGCCCTGTACTTATTTGCCTAACTGCAAGGTTTAAGTGAAAAGATGGAGGGGTGATTAACATCTACGGCGTCACATTTCTGCAAGTATCAAGACAGTATAATGGAACATGTGTATAATGAACATCTGTGAAAGCTAATTATGTGACTTTGATATAAATGTGAGCATTGAGTCTCCTGTTTGAAAAAGGACTTCTCATACAAGAACTCATCTCCAATCTCATGCAAAATTCAGTGATGTAAAACGCCACAGCAAATACACGAACTCGCGAAACTAATTTGGTGCTACATTATTTAGGTGCTCTCTGTCCTGCAGCACTTTGGCTCAGTCAACGTCATATTTAGCGTAATTTCCAGGACTGTCTGTGATTGCAACAGACAGCAGACAGACAACACAGCAGCAGCACAAACAAACAGAGAGACAGAAAGAGAGCAACCTTTGAGCCTGAGAGTTTAATGAGCTTTCTAACCAGATTTGGAGCCGGGGGGGGGGGGGGGTCTTCCATCAGGAAAATTGTCTCTCTTTTTTCTTTCCCCCTCTCTGCCAATGCCTCCATTGTCCCACATTCATCTGCTGATACAACACACCCCCTCCTCTATCACTATATCCATACTCCTGGCCTTTTGACCAAGTCTCCAGCACACTATTCCTTGGACTACAGGAACATTGACTTTCCAAGAAGCATTCCACGGAAATTTAATTATGCTGGCCTTCAAACTTTGTAGCATCATGGCTGCCGTCTTCAAGATAAATCAGATAGTGGTTTTATTGTTTATCAATGTAGAAAATGTCCTAAGCCCGGCTCATTATCTAATATTTTCTCATCTTACCATTACGGCAAGGCAAGGTCAAGAAACGTGTAACGAGGGATGGGCAGATGATGGACAGATGCTACGGACAGCTGCATGGTAACAAACAGTATCTGGATATTGTAGATGGGGAATGTTTGGGTTTGTTTTAAGTTCACTACATACAGTCCTGTCTTGTTTGTAATGCAATCTTATGAGTAACACCAACGTAAATTTTGCATGTTCCTTCCTCACAGCAGATTTTAGACCACAAAATGTACTTGTTGCACCACCTTTCTGGAAACTGCACCAATAGCTACAAAAAATGACATTACAGATATTCAGAATCCGACTGAGAAGTGCACCAGATTGTAAGGGGACAGTACGAAATGATAGCAGCCTGGTTTTAATATAGCTCTCTAAATGGTGGCTGCTTTGGCAGCTGCAGTGCTTTGTTTGATGGTTGCTGCAGTGTCCTGGCTGTCAAAGATGGCAGATGCAGGCCAGACACAGAGCTTGACAAAGAGAAAGTGCAAAGGAGGAAACCAATAGGCTGCTAAGAATCATATCTGTGTATTTACCAGCAGAGGAGTGACTGCGTGTGATAGAGAGAGAAACACTGAAACAGAAATGGAGGGAGAGAGAGCTGTGCGCTGTGGTGGCTGTGCTGATTAAAAATGGCACAGCACAGCAGAAATCTACTGTCACTTTGACACTAATACATGCAGCAAGTACTCCTCCCTGCACAGAGCCACCACTGGATTGCACATACGGCACTGCTTTAGCTGTCGTGAAATGCATCTCAAACATTAGCTTACACGGATCATCTAAAATTATTGCAGTACACCTTCGGAGAAGCTGTTAAAAGCTTGTTAAGTGAGATATCAATCAAATATCAGAGCAGCACTTGTTATGAATCTCAGAAAGCTGTGCATGGTGATGAGAGCTCATACGTACTCATCACTGGACCCCTCCCATACCTCTTCCACATCACATGATGCAAATGACTGTGATTAACTATAATTGAATCTTGGAATGAATGGTGCCTGTATAATGCCCTTAGAAAGTGTGCTTGGGCCTCGGACTGGGCTAATCAAGAGCCACGCCATTAGTTTGAGGAGGAGGGGGGGGGGAGAGCGGTGCAAGAGGGGCGGAGGTGAACAGGCATGGGGGATCGCTGAGGGGAGATCAGTGACATTGACGTCAAGCAGTCTGCTTGGGATGGTAACCCTTTGTAAACACAAATCACAAGCACGTACAGATAATGATTTCTCTTGAGACAAAACTGCCTTTTTAATTTAACATCATTCTTGTGCCTCTGCTGGGACAGCCAAGCATTCACTTCTAAATGCAGCCTGAGCTTATTTTCAATAAAACACAATGAGTTGGTGTACTCCTTGTCATTCAAGCATTCTTGAATGATACTAACTATGATAAAGACTGGGATTCAGTCTGCTGAGGGATTGTAAATCAGATTTTATGAATAAAATCATTGCTCACATGAATGTAAACAATCCTGACAACCACACAAAGAACACCACTCCCATAAGCTTACAGTGGAAGCTCACAAACAAACATAGGTTACATGCACTGTAAATACAGAGGGGCATTGTTTTAAAGTATAGTATATTATGCATACAACCTACGATAAACAGTGCAGCAAAATACTGATCCTGACTACAGTCTGTGTACATAATTTCATGGTTTATCTTTCTCCACCCTGACGCCTGTGTGCTATCCTGACGCAGTCTCCCTACTAGCCACACCAAGCCATCTATCTGGATTAAATTATGTATTCCCCAGCCTGCGCCACATGAGCTGCATAACAAACTGCCTGGTACTGTGGTGTCCTTTTGTTTCCCACCCAGATAGAGCAACCTTTCAACGGGGGTCATTAATATTATGTGGTTCACTGGCTCACGTGAGCAGTTAATTAATATCTGAGCACCAGAAAGAAAAGTTGTTTCTTCTTGTTGTACACACTTTCAAAACAAATCCTAAATTAGGTGGATGTGCCTTCACAATGGATATATAGAATGCATTACAAAAAGGTTCCCACTGACTCACCCTGACAATATAAGAGGCCCCTGGTCCTGCAATCTTCTTGTCAGGGTGCAGCCAGCCTTGAGAGGGTTTGTGGATGAAGCTACCCTTCTGGGTGAAGTCCTCTCCCCCAAGCCACATACCTTCCACCCTTGTCCTGCGGTTCATTCCTGACCTGGAGCTGCTGGATCCCCCAGGGCTCGCCATGGCCTCCGTGGCCCCAAATCCGTGCCCCCCCTGGCTGGCAGAGTTTGCTGCTGCAACAGCTCTCTGCCCTCGAATAGCCTGCAAGGAACATGGGGTGACACAAACAGGGTCACAGGAGTTAAGCACCGCCGCGAGACTGGCCACAGGGCCGCTGGCTGTGGTCACACCACCGGCCCTATGTGATGATGAAGAAAGGGAGGCCTGGGAAGGAGCTTCTGCTGTCTTGCTCGAGTCCTTGCTAGAGCTGGAGCTGGAGCTGGAGTTGGACGGGCTCCGGCTGAGCAGGGAGTTGGAGAACTTCCACTGGGGCATCTTAGGGATAAGCATGCAGAAGGTAGTGGTGGCATCCTGTTCTCCATCCAGGCAAGGGGAGTCAGCCAGGGCTGCAGCCCCAGCAGAGTTCGATGATCGGGCAGTGGGATCCAGAGGAGGCAGAGGAGGCAGAGGAAGGCTCGGGGTGGAGGAGGGGACCACCGGTGTGGCCACAACTTTGCCGCTCATGGCTAAGCTCTGCATCAGGTCGTCGGAGGAGGTCACAGACTCATTGCGAAAGCGGCCATACTTTGGCTTAAGGAGCATGCCCGGAGGAGCCGCCTGAAGCAGGAGCTGTGAGGGGGGGATAACTGCCAGAGGATGGAAGGAGGGGGGGGCGGGGAGGGGAAAGGGGAAAGGGGAGGGGGGAGAGGTGTAATGGAAAAAGGGGAGAAAACTGGAGGGATAATCTTCCAGGTGTAGTCCTATATCCTTGTCAAGTGAATATTGTCTGGTCCTCTCCTGTTCACACACACGCACACACACTGTCCCACTCTCATGCCACTCTCCTCTCTGTCTGAGCCGGCCTGCTTCCTCTCACTGCCTTAGGCAAGCTCGCTCGGATGCTCCCAGTCTCTCTCTCTCTCTCTCTTTGGATGATGTCATTGGGTCTATTAGCCCTGCCCTGCCCGGCTGCTCTCAGACTGTATTAGCAAAAACACATCTGCTCGAGCCACACACACACACATATTCACACTCTACAGAGCACTTTTTCTGAATAAAGGAGATTGTACAAATGAATAATGTGTCTGTGCACAGTACCTTTAGGCCAGGTTAGCAGCAATATTTCCAGTCTCTCAAAATGAACAATGCCATCAATGTATGAATGGCGACAAACAAAAAAATATCAAGGTTATAGATGAGAGTATATTGCTTGTGGGTTACTCTAAGCAACGTCACCACTCACTTGAAGAATGAGCAAGTATTCCTTAGTTCCAGCAAGGAACCAGTACTTGGCAAATATTTGGTACCCACTATAAATATGTTTTGCATGTGTCAGTATATTGTGCTAATTTCTAATAAGAATCTGCCATAATTAATCTCAGAAAAGGTCAAAATGCATACAAGAACATCGTATGGCGCGTGCACAAAAACTAACACAATGTACTACAGCAACACCCACGAATAGGGCGATATTGAAATGCAAAATAGAAACGTTAACTAAGACATTGATTGTCACTGTGAGTCGATACCAGCATGAGTCTCATCCAATTAGTTAAGTGTATGGTGTGTGTGTGTGGGTGTGGGTGTGTGTGTGTGTGTGTGTGTGTGTGTGTGTGTGTGTGTGTGGGTGTGGAGGGGTGTAACTCCATTTGCCCTGGCAATAGACAAAAATTTAACAAAGGCAACAATGTAGCCACACTCATAAGGGACTATGTGTCTGAAAACATCCACCCTATCCCATCTGTCTGAATTCTGTTCTCAGCTTCCCTCCCAGCCGCCTCCCTGGAGAGCAATCAGCCATCTCAGCACGATCCTTTTAGCTCCTCATGCCGCCCTCATCCCCTCCCGTTCTTTTCCATCCCTCATTCTTAGGCAAGCATTTCCACTCTGCTTTCTTCACTGTTTTGCACTCAAGAATTGTGTTTTCCCATGTTACACGAAGGCATCAGCAGTCAGGATTCTCAGCGTGAAACACATGGTGGGTTAAGATTTGCACCGTGCAACTTCTGTCTTTCTTTTCGTGGTGGTCAGATCGTGCACACGCAAAGAAAGCTCGATGTATTTCATCACGTCTGGAATGAGCCACCATAGCCACAGAGGTTATTCAGTTAGGGGTAATAAAGGAGAGAAAAGTGCCATTAACAGGTGGTCAAAAATAAGCATCTGCCAATACACACAGATGTGAGCGATCTCTGCATTGATTGTGGAATAAGAGTCAGGGTCATCTCTTATGCAAAAAGGGGGGTAATGAACTGACTAAATAATGCCACCTACACAGACAAGGAAAGGCTCATTATGTCCCCAGCTGCTTAAATTCAATAAAGCAAGCAATTTATTTTGTGCCATTATCAGTGTGGACAAAATGAAACTGAAGAAAAACACAGTAAACAATGTACAAACAAGAATGCTGCAACATTTGTAAACTACAAGTTATTCAAAGAGGCATCACAGGCGGGATGCTTACCTGTACGACAAACTCTGAGGACAAAGAAGATGAAAATAAGATCCAGCCCAATGAACTTCCAATGTCTTCTGTCAGAGAAAAGTAAGGTGTTTACTTCAACTAGCACAGTACAAAGAAGCTGCAGCTGTGGTTGAATAAGAGAATAATTCAGTGTCATTAGTCCACATTACGACACACCACACACACTCACTCACACACACACACACACACACACACACACACACACACACACACAAACCACCATCAGAAATGCCATGACACCACCACCACTGCCATCCCACCTTCTTCCAAACAGCCAATCAGTTCTGGTCTGCTCGCTATAACTTGTTAGGATAATAAGTTACTGATAAACCAGGTGGAATCAATGCATGTTGGCAGATGCACATGAAGCTGGCCTTCCTCAATACGATCAGTCCCCTTTTCTGTCAAAAAACAAACAACTCATCAGGCAACATACTCTGTGAGTGAAGAGTTAACATAATTACCTCCTGACTTTAGTACCTTGCATATACAAGTGGAACACATCACGCTGTGAATACACCACCACTCATTAGCAGACATTACCTTGACAACAGCCATTACAACTAAGAACAACATGGGTTACTTGCAGCACAGGATCCTCAAACTATACTGTTTGGTTAAAATGTAAAGGGGAAGTTTATCTTCAATGCACTTACAAATCATTGACTGAGAAAAGTTACATATTTATGTAAGGACTAGAGAGAAAATATATCAGGTGAGCCTATTATGATGTGACAACAGAAATGGTTGAAATATCAAGAAAACAATTTATTAAGTCAATGTAAATACAGAAAATAGAAATAAGAGTGGTCTTTTTTTTTTTTTTTTTATCTATTCTTTCTTTTTTAAGTACTTACAGAAAATATTAAGTATCACTTGCAGTCAGTGTGGTCAGGCAAATCAATATGTTTATACAGAACATACTATATGTTGCTCTATATATGCAATGCAAATAAAATTTGTAACTAACAAATCGGCAGGCAAAATTCCATCTGGCCTTAATTTTTGATTTCCAACTAAATAGCCAAATTCACAGTATGCAGGCAGTAGTATGCATGAATAGCTTTGCATGCTATGCCCACTTTCTTGCATTGAATAGGGTTGATGTTTAAGTAATGTTTTGTGGTTGCACCATAATTAATTGTCAGTATAATAGTATAGAATATACATGCACCCACGTGGTCAATATTGCCCTAAATGTTGTATATTTGTAGTCGAATTCAGCACAACTGGACAACTTACGCAAACACGGCGACGTTTTGCGGCCACACCTCCTCCCGCACCGCGGTGACGAGGGCAGGCGGAGCCGCATCACAGCGGAGGATCTGAGGAAGCGAAGAGCTCTCATTGATCTCCTTTTCGCTTTCACAAATTCTCTCGCGAAAGACCACAAGCGTTTTCAAAAACATGAAATATCTTCCGTTCAAACGCTTAAGACTTTTTGAACTCTATTGCAAAAAAAACAAACCATACGATGATAGCGGAAACTTATCTTTTTAAACAATTTACAGGGAAATATACTCGCTGTTGCAAACCGTACTTACTCGTTGAAGAGTTGTGCTTTCGCAGTCGAGTCCGTCATCTTCTCAGACATAGACGATCTAAGCAAATGGAAAGTCCACGTGCTGCTGCTTTGACCAACCCGGGCGTTGCGGGCAACCGTTGGGGTTTGAATTGTCCTCTGAAAACAGCGGCAGATGACAGCAGCTTGTTGCGCTCAGTTATTTTGTTAGAAGTTAAGACTCCGAGCTAACTCTGCCACATTACGCGAAAACAGCTTTCTGGACGTCAGGTTTGACTTCTATCCTCCACTGAAAATGTCGAAAAAACAAATTTACTATTCGGACAAGTACAACGACGAGGAGTTCGAGTACAGGTAACGTATGATTAACGTTTTTGGCGTCTGTTAACGTTGTTTTCAAAAGTCCGTTAGCTTAACGTCAAAATCAAGGCACGGTTGATTTGGCTAGCTAATGTACGTGGCACAACATAACGTTAACGTCTGCTGGCAGCTTAATTTCGGTATGGGTGAATTAGTAAACTACTACTGAGGATATAATTTAGCTTAGCAAAAAGCTAACAACACTCAAACAACAACCACAGGGCTCGACGTTACCCCCTTGTACACTTAATAGCTAGCCATGCTAACTGCTACCTTAACGCTCGGGTTTGGTTTGAACGTCGTGGGGATGACGCTAGTTATTGTAAATGCAATGTTAAAAAAAGACTTAACATTACAAGTATCGTAAATTGAGGCTTCTAGTTATCTAAACTGCATTTTTCAACGCTAACGTTAAGTTACTGATAAACCATGCATTTTACTTACGTCTCTTCAGGCATGTCGTGCTTCCAAAGCAGCTGTCTAAACTGGTGCCCACCTCTCACCTGATGACAGAGGACGAGTGGAGGGGACTCGGGGTGCAGCAGAGCCAGGGCTGGATTCACTACATGATCCACAAACCAGGTGAGTAACCATGGACTTGAGGGATAGGTTCACATTTTTTCTTAAAACAGTGCTAACTAGCCGATGTGTATATCAAAAGAGTTGTTGATCATTTTAAGTGTTCTCTCTGTCCCCGCTGGTTATGAAGAGATTCTTTCTTACCATTTTGGCACCAGATGGGAGCAAAATCTACAATCCCTATCCTGTGCTCAGCCAAAGGCAATGTATGGTTTCAGCAGCTGCATGGGTATTTCCAAAGTTGTAGTATTTTTAGAACAAATTCCCCTTTATCATCATCATCCCCTAACTGATACTGCTGAAGCCTCGTTTTAGCTTTAGCTCAGCTTCAGAGGGCATATTTTCACAGGACTGTGTATTATGCTTGCCATCTCCTATATTGTAGTCTGCCACAAAGGGATCTCTCAGGACCAATATATGGAGAAGTGGAATGATTACAGTGACCAGTAACTCTTGTTTTACTTCAACATGTGGGTGTTGTAGTAAGGTAGAGCAATATCTGAATCTACCCTAAACTAGCTATCCAAACCCTGTTACTAGACTGTGATGAGAGTTGTATGCACAGAGACCACAACTATGTTCATGACACTGTATGGTGTAACCGCGGCGCAGTGGATGATGCTTAAAGATGCCTCTCCTTTGCTTTACTCTCCAGAGCCACACATACTGCTTTTCAGAAGACCTCTCCCAAAGGATTAAATGGGATCCATCTATAAAATGCCTGCTATCATCTTTGCTGATTTGTACTGTCTTGGGACATACATCTCTCCTACATACATCTCTATATATGTTCTAATGCATAGAAAACCTTTAGTTGTGTTTTTGTCTTTTCAAACTCCCTCAATTTTTAGAGGTAATGAGAGGCAAATAGCTTGATTCCACTGTGAATGAGAAACATCTAAACAATATGAAGGTGAAAGATTGCCTGTCAATTGTACATTTTAATACATTTTTTAAATGTCTTTTGGTGCCATTTTGTTTTGATTGGTTTATTTACGGAGTCTGTACATACACAGGGATGTGTTTTTCCTCGAGCCCAAGACTTTCCCAAAAGAGCTTTCTGTGTTTGGACATTTCCTGTTCTTTAAACTTTTGTTTGTGTTGTGTACATAATATTATTTCTAGATATTATAAATTTCTACAGTGAGTCATGTTTGATTCAACAAGTTCTTTGTTGCTGCAAGAACAAAATAAAATGTACGTCTTCATGCGTTTACTCAAGAATATTTTTTTCAACCAGATCACAGAATTATGTTTGTCAGAGTGACGTTCAGTCAGAAACACTGACAACTAGTGGAGTAACAAATTCTGAGTGTCTGATGCCCAGGGAGTAGGCTGGTGCCCGAGCCTTGTGGATTGTCACCTTCTCTGGGTTATAAGCTCCAGGGCCAGGTTTCTTGGTGGCATCTCTGGGTAAGTTGTGGCGTCCCAACATGGAAAAAGCAGGCTGTCGGTGTAAATAAACACTTGGGTCCGTACTGTTGTACCTGCAAGGCCCTGGCGTCTTGGCTAAATCCACAGACGGTCCCCCCGTGCTGTAACTACCTGACATTGTGTAGCTTGCGCTGGCTGGCTTGTTTGGGACTTGAGGGCCCATGATCGGAGGGAGACAGTACTTGTTAGGAGCAGGTACTGAGTCGATGCCCCGGTAGTGTGTACGAGAGCTCATTGTGTAGGACGGGGCTCTACGTTGGAGGTTGCATGGTGGGGCTTTCTCAGGGCTGTATGCACCTGGGCCAGGTGTCTGGAAGAGCTCCTCTGGTGAACAGAAAGCCGTTGAATAATATAAACAATCAACTCAACACCATATGTTAGAGTGTGCACACTTAGCAGGGTTCAGATTGTCAGTTGTAACAGCTGACTGGATCTCTAGAAGTGGTGTCAGCAACAAATGTTTTTGCACAAGGGTTCACGCTTTCACAATAACAGAGCTATTCGTTTGGCCTTAGTTTAAAATTCATAATTACAACATACACATGAATCAACGAAATGATCAAAATAAGGCTCATTTTACTATTATGTATTGGAACTTACTCTCTGCTTTCATCCGGCCCAACATTGAGTATGCAGGAGTGCCATCCCTTCCAAAACGAGTGACTTTTGCATCAATACGATACTGAGGCCCTGGACTTGAGTCAACACAATACACTGCAGGGGAAGTAAACATTTACCATCAGTCCAACGAGATGCCTCCTCTGTCAGTTTGGCAATGGTCCTAAGACAAACAGGCAAGCTGAACGTCAGGTGAAAAACAACTACACAACTATGAGGTGTTGTCTCCCCCCACTGGCTTTAATTTGACATTACACCACTGAAGACCTGCACCTCTCAGTGACTTCGCTCATATGATGCATTTGAGGAGATGAAATCATTCTGAAAAGATGAGCACATCAGTAATTGTAATCAAATAAATTATATATAAAAAAATCATTGTGATGTTTCTCTTTGGTGCCTGCTCTGCTTTTTTTCTTAACCATGACAAGATTTATGGCTTTGACCAAGACCGTATCGAAGTGTTTAATTACATTAATAATAAATGGTTCTTTTGAAGTTATATGATAGTCTCAAAGTTAGAGGCAGAGATGAAAAACTCACTATTGTCACTCATCCTGCCATGGAAAGAATAGGCAGGGCTTGTTGGCTTGGTGAAGTCATGGCCAACAAATCCAATGGTGGGAGGAAGCCCGTAGCGCCCAGGTCCTGGCCCTAGAGACAGAGACATATCACAAGTGCACATCACATGCTCAGTTTGCTTCTTTTGCCCAAGCAACAAGGACTCCTCATTTACTATCATAAATGACAAAGAAGCAGCAAGTTATGACATTTAAGAAGCTAGAATCAGCAAACCTTTGACATTTTTAGCTGTGTTGTGCAAAATTATTGAATTTTGCTTAACTCAGAATAACTGTGACCACCATCTGATAGTGTACGCTGGGTCAGACCATCAGCTAGCAAGCGGGATGCAGCACACATCAAAACACAACCTTAGGCGAAGCATTACATCAGCATACAAGTGTTCAGCTGCATGTGCACAAGCAGAGAAAGGAGCGAGTCCCGGCAGGTCTGCACACTGAGAAGTCCTCTACTCTGTTCAAGTCAGTGTTCCCCCTGTGACATTATGAAATGACCGACTGGAACATAGCGAGTGATACTGACGCCCTGACACAGGATGAACAGCTTTATACACTTTTGTAAGAACTGTTCTTTTATCGATGAACTTACCTTTTTCTCTTCCTGCAATTTCTGGGTATTTTTTCTCCATTTGACTGTTTGTAGAAGTGATGGATACCCCAGGAATCCCTCAAAGGCAGCAATCCTACTGAAATATTCATACGTCAAACATAACAACAAAAGACTGAAGAAATAATCATTTTAAAATCATAAAAAAGACACCTTTGCACAGGTAATTCCCTCTTTCAGCTGGAACTGAGCCATGCTGCACGCTGATGAGCATCAGAGCAGCACCTCACTGCTTAATCCACGTCTCTCCTGCTGGACTTTCTTCAGTTGATTGTTGTGTCTCCTGGGCACAGCATCACTCATGCCCTGGCTGACAGTGAAACCCAGAGCGCTGCATGATCCAGAATCAATCCCTAATTTCCTCTGAAAACAATCAGGAAACCTGAGACGAATAACACACATCAACGCGTCAACAGCAGAGCTGACTGTGCACCGGAGGGGTTTTGTCTGTCCGCCTGTTCGTCCCTTTGTCCACCTGTGGTGGCTGGGACAGGTGAATAGCCCTTCCTCCACAGAGGTGGATGTATAGGTGCACTCAGCTGGTACTCGGGAACAATGTCATCACTCCGATTCACTCTCGTGTAATGCTACCCCCCCTCTCCCCTGCAAACCATGAAACCAAGATCCCCCTCTCCCTCCTTTCTCTTTTCACTCTTTCTGCTCATCGTGTGTGGAGACGCAATATCACCCTTCAGTCATGCATGCGGTTGCCACAGTGACTGCTGTGGATGGTCTGCCACGGCCAGGTCCCCTGCACTGCTGGCTTATTGTCGCCACAGGAACAAAGTTTTTCCATTTAGACTGGAGCAGGAAATCCTGCTGCATCTGCCCAAAGCTTAGAGGGTGAAGTTGTTGACATGTTCCAAAACTTTTACGTGAATTGCGAGTACATGCACAATACTGCCCTGACACTGCACGCTGTGTTGTGCACATTTTCTTCCCCCAAACACAGATGCTCAAAGCCCCCTCACAGATGCAGGGTCAGATGCAGTGCAGCACACCTGGAGCCGTTACAGGCCAAGTGAAATGCCAACATGCAATCCTCTGGTTTCTCATCTTTAACTGAGGGTCAAACCCAGCAAACAGTTCCAGTTTTGCCCTCTTTGATCTTCTCTCATCCCAGTAATGATTTGTAGTTGGGATTTGAAGGGCCCATTTAAAGGCCTGGGCTGCTAGAGGTCACAGTAACTGAGAGGGTCGACAAGTGACGTGCAGAAAACAAACATTAAACATTAACAGGCTCTAACTCCCTCCCAGGCTGCTGCTTTGGTAACACTAATCTGTCGTACACAAACACTTAAGAGATGTATACAGTGTGTACAACACTGATACACACACGTACATGCTTTCTGTCTCTAACGCAGAGGCATGCCTGGGATCAGAGAGTCAGTTATCAAAGCAGAGGGCCCTGTGAAACAGCAGGGTTGTAATACAGCTCACTGCTGACAGGAAATTATCTCCAGACTTAACTAGCCTTTCAAAGGAAATGGAGCAACACAGCCTCTGCTCGTGGAGCAGATACACGTACCGTGCCGCGTCTGCAGAGGTCAGATTGTTCTAAAAAGCAGCGAGGGTCAAGGCATTTCTTTCCTACTGTTAAACAAAGTGTAAGTACACAGGCTAAAACAGAAGCAGGAAGGGCAAAAGGCGTTTCCTTAAAGCAGGCAACCCATAAACGGCTGGACACACGAGCTTATTCACCACAGCATCAAAACCCGAATGTAAAGGCAACGAAAGCAAAACCTTGGATTGTATACAAATTTTATTCTCGTCTGTTTGAAAAAGCACAATATTTGATATGAATAGGGGCTACATTTAATCAAATTTGGTACATTTACAGGAATTCAAAACTTCATTCTTGATTTTTTTTAAGTTGATTGCTTCACGAATCAAAATTTAACAAAAACAAAATAGCTTATAAACTGTACAATCAAATCTCAAGGTAGGTAAGGTGAAAGGTGGCTTGAGGGTAGATAAAGGTTCCAGAAACATTTGGGCCGGCGCGTCCTAAGTGGACCAGCGGTCGCGAGGCGCGCATCTTGTAACGGTAAAGTTTGTGGTTTGAGTCGGCCAGAGACCAGTCTCCTTCTCTTTCCTTATGTTTCCTGTCAATCTCTACTGTGCTATCTAATAAAGGCTAAAAGCCCAAGAAAAATCTTAAAAATGAAAAACATTAGAGCTTATGTTTCTGTAAAGCATATGGTTAGCATATGTCTTTTTTCCAGCAGGATACCAGCACAGGAATTTCATCAAACATTTCAATAATTGGGTTAAAGCTTGCTATGAAAGAAAAAAAAAAAAGCCTTTGACAGCACATACCTTCTGAACTCAAAGAACCACAAGGGCGAAAGTAGACTGTATGGGCGGGCAATGACAAAAATCAAATCAAATAAAATAAAAATAAAAATGATATGACCTCTAGCTACAAATAAATACCACAGATAGAAAATATAACAAAATATTTTGCTTAAAGTCAGGTGTAATTACAAACATAAATACTTGATTATTTCTTCTAGTGATTATAAAGGCAGTACAGTGAATAACAAAGAAGCTATGGTGCCTATTGGTGACTGGGAGTCTGGAGGAAGAAAAATTTTAAGTCTGGAGGGCACTAGCTTAATAGCAGTCGCACAGAGTCACATCCACACACAGACGTATAAATGCATCTACGCAGACCCCATTCACATCAGCACACAGCACACACACTCCCACACAAAGTCACACATTCTCCAGACTCCACCATCTCTTCCTTTCAGGCTGAGCAGGTCCCAAGTCTCTCTTCTCTTTCCATTCACTAGCATATTCACAAATAATGTACAATTTGGAGGTGGGTATGGCTTCACTCTGTGGGCGTTTCTGTGGACGACAAGAAAACGGGACACACACTCGTTGTAAGACCGTCTCAGACACTGTGAGAGCTGTAGGCAGGAAACTGTTTTTTCTTTAACATTATCCCCAGGGACAGACCTCAAACCTGCAAATCATTACCCATAACTGCTTTTAAAAGACTGCTTCTGACTCAATGATCGAGCTGTTTAGACAAGGGATTAAACCTCAGTTCATTTTCAGTTTCACTGCAGCGTAATTCTGAGGATAAGGCTGAATAAATTCTATACTTTCAACAAGACCGATGCACAGACTGTATGACAATGTTATCTGTGTACCCAGCTTCATTAAAAACACGTCACTGAGCCAGACTGGTTGACATGTTCTTTCAATATTATGAAGGTGGGCAGTGCAGTTTATGCTGAGTCGATCCCACATACATCTCCCTGCTGCTGTAAATACTCATTAGAGTGCCTGAAAATAGATCCCAGCAAATACCCTGTTTACTCTTCTTTGCCTGATGTTTTCGAAAAACTGAGCCCTTTTAAACATTTATTTTTCATGGCCTGAACGAGCTTTAGGCTGAGCGCTATAGACAGGGTCGGGAACTCAGCAAGTATTGAGAGACAGACAAATGCATTGTTGGCTTTGCTCTTTTTATGAGTTTTGTTGGCAGTAAGAAACATATTGAACAATCTTAAGTCAAAAGCATCAATGGTGCAGCTCGTACCATCGCTCAGGGGTGTTTTTTGTGTCCAGTGTGGGTAGCTGGGTATCTGCAGGCAGGAGCGCCTTCTGTCCTACATGCCCTCCACCTTCAGGAAGGTCAAAATGGTCTCCTCCCTCTGCATCAGCAAGGAAAGGCTCTGAATCTGGGTCGTATTCATAGGAGTAGTAGGACACCTCTGCCATGGACCCCTGCTCCTCCTCACCTGGGGAGATCGGGGGTGGGATGAGATGTGGAGACATATGAAAACAAATGAGAGCAGGTAGAAACCAGGTTTTGACAAGGGAGTCACTGATGGGTTGATCACAATATCTGATAACCAGTGAAGAAGTACTTCAGTTAGTTGCTGGAGATGAAAGAACTGGGTGTCATAGAGACTTAAAGGTGCCCCTGTGGAGTTTTTGACCATTAGTAGCGTTATGGAGCAGCGTGTGCAGAACCAATATGCAGGCAGGTGATCCGATACACATTCCCACCAATGGTTTTATTTTATTCCAGTGATCTACTGGTGACACTAACACACAAAGAAAAGGGAAGCCAACAGTAAACATAGCAGGTTTCAAACTTAGAGGAAAAACTGTCTTTGCAAAAAGGAAGAAAATGCATTCAGACTGTTTGTTAGGACTCAGCGCTTTTTGGTGAGAAACACTGAATGTGAACATTACTTTTGTTTGTTTACAAGAAAACTCCTCGAGGCACCTTTAATACCCTGTGCATCTGAAGTTCTCGTCGCAATACCCCATCACAGACAGTAGGGGGCCCTCCCTGCTTGAAATGGTGGATTCTCACATGGCATGCTACTTCCAAAAATCACACATTTTGGATAAGGGTATAACTTTATTACATCGTCATTTTACTATGAGCACCTACTATGAGTCCACTGCAACCAGATCTTACTATCAGAAGTTTGTGGTACACATTGGACTTAATGGTGCGGTCTAAACACATAATTGCATACACAAAATGAACATGTAACAGTTGCTTTTTAAAGTGGGAAATTAAACGTCCACATGGCTGAAACGCTTCCAAAGTGAAGCCTGCAAGTCTGCGTATCCATTATACTGTATGCTGTCTTCTGGTACAAGTTCACTTATAAGACAAGTCTGCACAGGGAGGCTAATTCCAGAGCTTCAGCTTCCTCTGCTGCTCCAGTGGAAACTGTCATTTCCTTGGCACAGCCCACCTTCACCTATTACACTCTCAGTGCACTAAGCGGGCATGTCGTCGGCGTTCTAATGGTTTACAATGACAGTGTTTTTACAGTACTTATTCAATCTAATCATCCCAGGGTTATCATACTGTAGCTGAGTGTGTGTGTGTGTGTGTGTGTGTGAGGACGTATTTGCCTGTGTGAGCATGCAATATGTGAATGTGTGTGTGCATATATAGATATACATGTGTGTGTGTGTGTGAGTGCATAACAGCATTCCTGTGGTGAGTGTGAAGTGTTAGCTTTTGTACTAAGGAGACCTTTGACTGAGAGCAGCTTTGTGAGCAGCAGCTACCGGGAGCTGCAGGCTGGGAAACAAGTCAGTGCAGGCTGTGCCACATCACACACACACACACACACACACACACACACACACACACACACACACACACACACACACACACACACACACAAACACCTGTACATAACTCAGACATTCATATAGGCAGAACTTAGTGTTATATATCAGCTCACATATACACACATGCAGTTCATGCACACGCAGCGTGCATGTACAGTATGCAGCTTGTGAATGACTGCAGCGTCTTTTTATGTTTCTGTTGCCAAATGTAACACAGCTACGTCCTCCCTCCACACGCAGCCAAACATCCTATCAGGAATTCTCTGGCCGCCTCTCTGGAAGTGGCAGCTGATCTAAGCTCATGGCAGAGCTACAATCAAGCCTGCAGTGTGAAACCTATCCACCTATTTATCACGCCGACTGTAGACATGATGTGGTGGCAGGGGAATGTGCTGCCACACACCCCACCTACGTATCTACTTTCTTCCTCACATCCTTTCCCTCCTTCTACCCTGCTCCTTTTTCTCTTTCTTCTTTCATCTCACCTCCCGCTCATCCCTCTTTGACTGTCTTTCTCCCCTTTCTTTTCTCAGCTGTACACCCCCTAACACACCCTTTCATCTCTCTCTCACTCTTTCTTCTTCTTGCCCTTGTGAACTCCCATTCTCCACGTTAGCAAAGAAAACACACAATCAAGTGAAGGAGTAAAAGCCACTATAGGCAGAAAATGTATAGAACAGTGCTGCCTCTGCAGCTGGCCTTAGCGGGCAGATGGAGGGAAGGTTGAAAGGAAAGAGGGGTGAAATGTAAAAACTGAGAGGTGAGTGTATGGGGGAGACGATGCATAGCTGTGTGTGAGCAGGGAAAGGTGTGGTATATGAAGTTACCTGTGTGTACAGGCACTGAGGGCTGCTCGGTTTCCTGGCTCGTTACTGGTTGTCTGTCCTCCACTGTGGTCTCCACTGGAAATACAAACACATACAAACACACACACGTTGGATTATTCACGGTTATGAGTGCCACAGCACCTAAAAAAATAGTAATGAATTCAACAGAGTTTCAGTGTTGCATAATCTAAATGCTGCACAGAAGCATTATCCACCCCACTGAGCAACACTTCTTGGCAAAACAATGATGTACACTCAGCCTCAACAGAGGCCTGCGTTAAAATCTTTCCAAAAATAGCAGGGGCCAAACCATAGCCAGAGGGGCCGTGTGTGGAAACAAATTGTATCTTTTTCCCTTTCAAAACAGGGAAATGGTGGCATGAATCTCCCCCACACAACCATACACAAACAAACAAGGTCAGGGAGCTTGAAACAAAATTACGATTCTTTTGATAATCTACAGCATGAACCACTTGGCACAAACTGAGGTCTTTTCCCACCAAAGTTTTGTCTATGCCTTTTCCCAATCTGCTCCACAACATGAAGGCTCCTTTGTTGTTGGGCTGTGCGTCGGAAAGGAATGTGACAAGGATTTCAAAGGGCTGGACAAAAGCACTCTGTCATTTGGAGAGAGCCCTGTAATACAGCAGCAGAGAGCGAGAGAGGGTGGGGGGGTGGGGGGGGTACGGAGGGTAGCTCTCCTCAGAAAACTCATCCAGTAATCAGCTCAACACCTGAACAGCTGTTTCTACAGCTCAGATCATGGCACACACGGAGGAGCATAGACACACTTGCATGTGTATGCGAACGGACACGCATACAGATACATGCACAGCGGACATGTGGACCATTATACACTCACATTGAGTTACAGCAACTGACTGGATCTGATAAAGAAAAGTGTCACAAGAGTTCCTGTGAAGACACACTCATACTACAGACGACTTTAAGTTCTGGGATGTGCTGTAAATGTCTGTGAATTACAGTCCACTCATTGTATGAATGTCTATACAGCTGATATAAGCTTGAATAGAGCAGCTATTTCCTGCTCTGGACATAATCTTCTAAATTTCACTGAATTGAGGGTGGGTGCACGCAACAAGAAATGATAAGCAGAACTATCAGATTGTGGCTCTTTCAAAATAATTGTCAACATCTAAGCAATAACTTCCATCCAAGTCTAGGAGTGTTCGTATGACAATCAGACTGATCTACCTTTACTTATTCAGCCCAACTTTTGTGTTCATGGTAGCCAGTTTTGTGTTTTGCTTTGCCCTAACCAATCAGTAGTTCCTCCTACCGGCAGACCTGTTTTAATGTAACAAGTCTGAGACGTAGCTCTGGAACCAGGTGCGCTGATGTGCAGAGCTCTTACTGTGAGGACACTGGGACAGCGGAACCTGCTTGATGCGAGTCCCGTTTCGACAGGCAAACACCTCCATCTGACACTGGTTCTGGTAGAGCTGCCCGTCTGAGCCACAAACTGGCTCCCCATCATAACCACAGTCCCTGTAGCAAGTGCAGCGCTCAAACTGCTCCTCCTCCAGACAGCCAAACACATTGTTGCACTGGTTCGCCTGCACAAAACCTGCAGAAAGAAATATGTTTTAAGCGATGATGGAAGTGGGGTGTCTGGGAATCTTTAAGGGTGTAGCATGTGTCTCACCTATCCACTGATTGGTTGAACTTTCCACCTCGTTGCAAGTGGGTCCATCGCACAGCTCCCGTGCTAGCGGACTGCTCTCGCTAACGTTGTAGAACCGGGTGGCCTCGAAGGCTGCATGACAAGCACAGACCCACACCGGCACGTTCACACGTCCACACACAAACAACGATGATGCTCACCATAACTAGGTCATAAACTTTAAAAAGTCCCATTTCCACAAAAAAGAAGCCACTTCATAAATCATGGTGAGTTAGACGTTTTCCTGCTCTGTAACTCTTTAAAGAGCAGCACTTAAAATATTCATCAGAGGCACACCTGGTTCATAGTAGTCATAGATCTTGACCGGAACAGGCGCTGTCTTGCCCACAATGTATTCCCTGACAGCTTGGAAGGCCACACACGTCATACACTGGCTGGGGATCTAAGAAGGGGTGACAAACACAGAAAAAACATGTACAAAACCCAACACCCAGAAAAGCAAAGAAATGTAGAGAAATGCAAATATTCACACTAACACACAAATCCTCCCCAGCCCTGTGCAAACACTGGTGAACAAGCCTCTCCTCATCCACCATCACCATACGCACAGTATTCTTCAGCATGAGCAGAGCCATGATGGCCACAACAAGGAGGGATTTGGATAAAACTCACCTCATCGAAGTAGAACAACACCTTTCTTCCATTCAGCTCATATCTCTTCAGACCCACTCGCTTGTCCATCAGCAGCTGATGAGGAAGACATGAGAAAATCAAGCTCAGTGTGCAGAAAAACACACAAGACAACTGGATTCTGACAGAGTTCGGCCTGGCTGAGTCCTGGAATTGGTCCAGAAATGTTGTAGGATATGTGAGTGTGTTGTTTATGTCCTTGGTGAGGCATGTTCAAAATACTTCTGTGGTGACTTTTGGCTTTATCTGATGAAGAGTAGAAAATGGACAAAGAACGCATGGCTTGTAGTCAAACCAGCTGTACATTTGTTTCCAACATTAATGGACAACTACTAGTCAAGGACATGGAAATGGACATAAATAGTAATCAGCACCACAGTGGACTGGACAGCTCCGTCTCATGCTAACTAGGGTTTACTATTCACTGAGATTAAATATGAAGTGTTAAATATGTAATGAAACCCTGGATTGATGTCCTAAAGGCTCTGTGAGCCGTTTGGCCACGTTGATATTAAGGGGTCCTCGCACAATCCACCATTGTCAGTTCAGCTGAGGTACATTACATGACTTCTTCATTACAGGCTTATTAAATGACAGCGAAAACCACAGAAACAATAATGGCGTCATAAATGTTGCAAACATGTGCCAAGATGTGAGGCATTAACCTTATAAACACTGCTTGTATCGATATCGATATGAATGGTGATGTGCTCACTTGCTGCCGTTCGTACTGAAGTGAATCTGAACAGAGGTGTGACCACTTTATTCAGACAAAAAGGAGAACAAACTGCACAGTCAGTGACTACAAATCAAACTGACGAGAACAGAAGGATTCGAATCAGCAGTGTGATTCATAATTTACACCTCCTGTACAGTGCCTTCATCACCAGCCTGTCAGACGCCGCATGGTCTGCATGAAAATGTGCTCTGTGAGCCACAAGTGGAATTCAGCCCATATGCACTCTACCATGACATGATGGCAGAGGTGGAAAAAGTGCAGGTCGCCAATCATGGACGTCATCTTAGTTGAAATCAACGAGGGATCCCAGCTCTCCTCAGGGATCGCCTAATCAGTGTTTCATTCTTAAGAGAGAGTTTCTGGTGTTTGTGAAGCTTGTGCACAAATGTAGAGTTGGGTCAGACATGCATAACCAAATGTAGTTAGGAATGTGTATGAATGAGTAATGGGGAAGCTGTTTACTGCAAATGTGAGAGTGTGCTCAGAGAGCCAGCAGAGTTAATTCCCCCCACCGGAGGATTTTTTTATTCTGTCAAAGGTGGCAGCCTTTGGACAGCAGGGGTTTATGAGGTGCTCAGCCTGAGCTGGCGCCACTGAGACACACATACACACTCTCTCCCTCTCTCTTTCTTACACACATGCTACACAATTGGTCCCTCTGTTTACGAAAGCATTGTTTGTATATCTAGCAACTAAACACTGCCAATGAACTCCCATAGCTCAAATGTTATATCCACAGTGTGTGCTGAGCTGTTAAACAAAGCTCATTATATTGGGTGATAAGAGGCCGTGGCTGTGGTAGCTCCCAGTCAGTCACCGGACTAATCATTCATGACTATAGCTTCCCCGAGAGCAACTAGACATGACTGTAGAAGCCAAGCTTGCCACCATAAATTGAGGAATGTAAGTGGCAGTCGGGCAGGCAGCAGTAAAACTCCAAGGGAGGCCAGCAGGGGTGTAAACTGAGCTTGTTAGCCACTACAGCTCGGGTCAGCCTCGACTGACACACTCACAGCAGTGTTTGTGTGTATGTGTGTGCATTTACCCAGGTAGCCAGAGAGGTGACTCTTTTAGAGGTGGGAGCCTGCAGACTAAGGCCCTATAACCGTCTAGTAATGAGGGACAGGCCTCTGATGGGTGGCTGGGGAGCTGACCTGGATCCAGCCCTTAAATTTCTCATCAATTTCTCTCGTTCTCCATCAGTATTTACCATTCCTCAATTTACCCATCCATCCTACATCTGTTACACCTTTAATCCGATCCTCTGTTTATTACAGGACATCTGCCTCTTCCCTCTGTCTTTTGTAAACTATACAAGCTTTCTCTAAGCCTCCACCTCACGTGGCCCAATGAGGTGACTGTTTTTGATCTTGTAGGCCCAGAGAGGCCCGATGGCCTCTGACCCTGGGACACTGTAACCCAGCAGTGCCTGAGTTAGTCTCTTATCATACCCCCCAAAAAACACCATAAAAAAAAGACCTTCACCTTAACGACCATTCCCGTGATGATGACGCACACAAACACGTGAAATACTTTCTCACTGCACATCTGCGCAGCACGCAGCGCTCGGGGGGGCTGTCCCATTTGAAGGAAGTGTTCAGGAGCTGTTCTATCCAACAACTTCTTACAATGGAGAGCATAACAGGTAAACACTTGACTCCTTGCTGCTCTGACAAATATTTACACAACACATTCTACGGCACCACCAGAATAATATCCGTATCCAAAGCGCGTTTGTTTACGCGAGCGTGTTTGGAGATGCATCCTGTGTGGGTGTGAATGTGTACACGTGAGTTGGTTTCGCAGTGGGTCTGCAAAGGAAACAGGAGGAGTCTGATGAATTCCATGACATACTGCGTTTCATCAAATGGCCTCCAGATGTGGACGCATCTGTCTCTCTTACTACCTGCTTTTTGGGTCTGGGCACTTACCTGACTGCTTGGCCTGCCTGTCCACAATCTGTGAGCCGCTAAGATCAAGAATAATAGCCAGTGGGGGTCTATGGGTCTGTGTATGTTCAGGATATACAATCTGTAACCCTTTGGCAAAGTGTGTGCTGTGTTTCAATGTGATGACATACCCTCTCTAGGCTTTCAACATCTGCTCGGAAACCAGAAATCATGGGAACCTCTATGACGGCCATGTTGGACGAGCCTGAATGGAGCCACCTAGGCAGAGAAGCGGGGATGTAATTTGTTAGAAGCGGAACTGTGCACATGTGTGAGGTCAACATCTTTATTTATGCGTGGTGTGTGTGTGTGTGTGTGTGTGTGTGTGTGTGTGTGTGTGTGTGTGTTTTCTACCTGGCACAGACTTCTAAGGAAATGTGGAAGTCCATTTTGTCCTGGTGGGCTGCTGGGTCGTCGTCATCAATGGGCGCCCGCCGCTTCCGGTTAAGCTCGGAGCGGTTGTCAGCACGGCTCCGGGAGCGTGAGGAGGGATGGCGGGAAGAGGAGGAGGAGGAGGAGGAGGAGGAGGAGGAGGAGGTGGAGGGGGGCTGCAGGTGTCGCTCCTGAAAAGGCTCTTTCAGGTCCACCTTGAGCTGAAAGGCTGGCTTGGATACTGGGTCAGGTAGGTTGTAAGACACATCGATCTGCAGACACACAGGGAGCAGCGCAGTGCTTAAGAAAGATATCCGTGAAGACTTTAAATGCTCAGACAGAGCACCTGATTGCCTCTAGGGGTGGCATTCATGGTTTCCAGAGGATGAATCCTCCAGAGTTTTCCTCTAGTGCCACCATGAGGTTTAAATTTGTGGTTTTGAGTGAAATGTCTCAACAACTATTAGATGAACTGCTGCTAAAATGTGGTGCACACACATTCATGACTCCTCAGTACATTAACTTTTAATCTAATGTTATCATTGGGTCAAATACCTGCTGAACTGATTACATTCCTATCAACCTCAGCTGTACTTCATGTTTAGTGCTAATGAGCAAACATAGCTTGACAAAGCCAATAGCACGGCTGTAGATTTTGTCATTTTTCCCTTTGTGATTGGGACATTAGGCCTTGAGCTAGTTTTACTTCTTCATTTGAGGAAATGACCAACAGCAAGCAGAGGCCTTGTGTAGGCTTCTAATAGAGACATGTAGTGTGTCAGATCCCCTGATAGTTTGTCATTTTGTCTGCTATCAAAACAAGTTTTAATTTGCTTGCCAAATATCTGGTATGTGTTTGAGGCAGCTATTTGTTAAAAAAAAAAAAAAAAAAAAAAAAAAAAAAAAATATGTGTATGGAGAAACAAAATTAATACGATTTGGCATCATGGATTGGAAACAAACTACTTGGAGTTCAAATATTTAAGACCTCCGGCCTTGAAAATACTAGAAAGTCAGGAAAAAAGAGAGTTTGGCTGCACTTTAAAGCAATAAACCACAAATCATATTCACTGGACACAAGACATGCATTCAGAAGACTACTAGTATTTCAGCCTGAGGACAACTCACTGCTTTGATGCTCTTTATAATTTCACAGAAGATTATTATTCCCAGACCTGTACACATTCTGAATAAATCATCCAGTCTGATTTGAGACCTTTGCAAAGCTACTAAATAATAATCCTGAGGCACAGGACGTAAACTCATCACATATAGTATGTCTGCAAACACACACACTGGCAGGTCTCTTTGATTGCCCCGCTCTTGTATTTCATTAGAGCCCAGGTGCTGCTGGCCCGAGGGGCTGTCAGAGGGGTGTGTTGATGCATGGGGAGGTGTAGATGGAGAGAAAGTAGAGAGGGAGAGAGGTGTGAAGAAAGAAATTGTGTGTTTGTGTGTAAGAAACATGCTGAAGAGAACGAGTTGGAGGACGTTTCAGGCACTGCGGCGAACAACATCCGCTGCGCTAGCTGGCTCTGCCTCCGTCAAATCAAGTCATATCACACATACTGGTTTCCAAAAAAAAAGGGGGGGGGGTTTAAACATCCTTGATCACACGTGCTTTTTCGTTTAAGCCCTGCTTGGTTTTCAAGCAGACGAGCGTTTCAACATGAGTGATAAGATGAGATCACAGAATGTCATCCAACAAAGAGGAAAAAATGACTCCTGGTGTTTACGAAAGGGGTTTTTGTTTGTCTGTGACATCGTCGGACTTAAACAGAAAGGACGGAGCACGCTGATTGATTCACAGCCTTCACTAGCGATAACAGACTGACGTTGTGGCACTGCTGGATCTTCAGCTTGGACAAAGACATGAGGCAAACAACATATATAATCAACCTAGACCAGGTGTTTCAAATGTTTGGATAATGAATCCAAGGGTGGAAGTTGCCAGAGTCAGTGTCCAAGTGGCCAGAGCCTGGTTTAGTGAAGTACTTGTTGTCCAATGAGCTAGAACATTGTGCACGGTGGTCTCAGTGGAAATGATCTGCAGGCTGGTCAGCCAGTGAGGAGACAGAGTGAGGTGGGTTTCCAGTGTCAGAAGTCTGTCTTTCAGATTGAGCTTCCCTTGTAAAGAGTCTGTGTTCTTTTGTTTCTGACAATCTGGAATCTAGGAAAGAGATCGTCAGTGATACAGCCGCGTCAGCTGTGGTTATGGATTCTGAGCAATACAACTCTGGCAGGAGAAGTCAACTATCTGAGGTGGAGTGTTTTAGAACTCAAGTCAATACTGACAACTCAAAGAATCAAATTCATGAATATACTGTCTCTGCTTTGAAACGGGGATGGACAACAGAAAAAGAAAAAGGCTCCCTGATTGCTGATTGAGCTAGACTGTCCTGTCTTTTATGGTCTGTGCAAAGTACATAAATTCCACCATCAATCCCCCCTCCCCCTGAATACATCTGTGTTGGTAGTCTGTTACAGTTTGTTGATTTCTTTGCTACAAAATTTGTCTCATGTCCTTCCTTGGAGACACTGTTGATATACTAAACATTACCAGAGTGTTCCAAGAGCCTGCAGAGCCTGTATACATGCATACATCATGAAATAGGTCTCGATGCTCTCACCCATTACCTCAGCAAACATCCGAAGTCCTACTTAGACTGTCAGAAATGATTGTCATCAAGAGCTTCTTTAAGTGTTTGGATTTCTATTACTTGCACAGCTAAGGGGCGGTGCTTTTGCTGCTTTGGGTTTATGGGAAGAGAAATTCGTTCATAAAGCATTCCAAAAGACATTTTGTTTAAAAGATATATCGATGATACTGAGAGGTGATAGAGGAGAGCGGTCTGATTTTTCTGCAATATCTAAACTCTGCTTCTAATGATGGAACAGCATGAAACTTGTAACTCATGTCTAAATATCAGCTATGCCTCCCCTGATCACAATTAAACGTCACAATCTGGGAGACAGACTGCTTCATTCTGATACTAGAAAACACCTGACACTGTCTCACGGCTGTCTAATCAACCTAAAGGTTTTTCCGCTGCGGCCACGGTGCACAATGTTCTATCTCCACTGACACCAAGTACTTTACACATCCATGTGAAAATATTCCATTAAACCCTTCATTAACTGCAGCAGAACACACTGCCTTTAAAGCAACAGATACACAAAAACAGATTCAGCTGCATTTTGCTGGATGAACCTTGTTTCAAGGAGGAAGTAAACAGCATCCTGTCCACGGGACCACAGGAATAAACAGGAGTGAACAACACATTCCAAAACAGCTGGCTAAACTCTACCAGATTACTCCAGTTTACAGGGAAGAATTTGGGCATTATGGGGCAATGGCGACTGACTCCCCTGTACTGCCAGATTCTTGCTGAGAGCCCATGAAGTAAGAATTACAGTTCCTTTTTTGGCAATGTTCAAGAAAGCAAATGTGTCTGTTTATATGAGCTTGTGTGTGTGAGCACTACAATACCTGCATGAGACAGCAGCCTTCTCCCTTAGCGCTGACAAAAAGGCCTGTGGGGATACTGGGGATCTGGAAAAAAGAAAGAGAGAAGAGAAACAAAGAGTCAGAGGGGGCAGGGAGAGGTGAATGAGTCATTTATCAAGTGAATGAATGCTGTAGGCTGCTGCGCTGCCACTAGTGGTTCCCTGGCTACTAACCAGCAGGCCTTAATTGCCCCCAATTAAGCTGACACCACTAATCACAGCAGAGGAACATGCCCGGCAGAGAGAGCGCACTGCACTCTCACCTGAACCACTCTGGCTGTCTGATGGAGCACTTTCTCACACACACACACACACACACACACACACACACACACACACACACACACACACACACACACACACACACACACACACACACACACAGCAGCAATGACCCGATGCCACAGTGGCCCGGCCAAGGTAATTCACGCCCACGCTGTCAAGTTTGCAATGTGTGGGCAAATGGGCCAATAAAACACAGCTATTAAATCAACAGACCAACAAGGTGGTTTTTGGGAAATCCAGCCCAGTTAAGCCTGGTTTGGTTTGGCAGTGTGAAAAAGGTCGTGGTTACTAAACAGCCACAGAAACATAGAGATTAATGTTAGTGCCAGAGTGTGGCTCTGGTACATAGATGCTCATCAATCACTGTTGTCGAGAGGGAAAAGTTTCTAAATTGCATGAAAATAATGGGGCTTTTCTGCGGTGAAATGCCTCCCTCTGACGACCTGGTAATCATTACTGGAACTGACAATTAATGTTGATAGAGTGCCGTCAACTTAGATAAACAATCTCGAGGCAGCAGCACGGCAAACCGCTTGTTGTGCCTCATCTGCACACAAAAACACGAAGGAGCACGCTCGCCATAAAAGAATCATTTCTACTAATCGCTGTTTCCAGGGCTGTGATTACCTTGGCACTCTGGAGGAGTTTCTTGTTGTCCCTGTTGAGTTCAAAGGTCTCCTGGAAGTCGAGGTTGGTGGAGGCCAGCGAGATGGTGAGGTTGACCCCTCCGACATAAGACAGGATGGCGTACTCGGACAAAGCCTGCAGAGCTACACACGTGTCCTGCACAGGGGTTTCAGAAAGATCTACTTTACGCTTGAGTTTTGGAACAGATAAAATGCATTTTTAGTTTGATTTTCATTTATTTGATTATGACTTATATTTAGAGAGAAAGTGCCTGGACCAAAACACAAGAGAAGCTCGAGAAAGAGGGCTACCTGTGTGGAGGAGAAGCCACCCAAGGCATTCCTCTGCTGAGAGAGCCATTTGACCACAGGCAGGGCTGAGGCCACATCTCCTAGGAGGGTGTAGGTCAGGAGACCGTAGGCTGTCATCTCCACCTCTGCTGACACCACTGGGAACAAATTAATTATGAAGATTCATATTTGGATTCTACATTTTTATTTTCAGACCAGATCAGCTTTGTGTGGTTGGACAATAGGATGAAAGGAAGCAGCCAGCATGAATGGAGGAGACATATATTTCCAATAGACAATATTAAATCCAATAGTTGAACAGTGTACCTGACTGAGAGAGGCCATCACTGAAGCCCATGAAAGTGTCCTCATCTGTCATTGTACTGCCAGTCAGACTCCAGTGGGTGAGTCCATCTACGAAGACAAGCAAAGTGAGCTGAAGACAGAGAGGGTGCAGGGGCAGCATCCTGGATCATATGACTCACTGTATCAATATCCTAATTGTCTGAATCTTTCAGCAACTGTGCGACCAAGCCCTGTGTCTTCGGTGTACTTGGGGAATAAAATGATTGTGATCAAGTATTGTCGTGTTCCCCTCAACTCTGTCAAATCTGCCAAAACTTGCAGAAAGTTTCAGCGGAGAGGAAGAGGAGGAAATGGCCAAAGGAAACCAAGAGAGAGATAAGAAGCAGAGGGGGAAAGGGAGGAGTGGACTGAACCACTGCTGAGGACTACAGCAGCTTCTTTCACCCTTGTTTCTGTCCTATATCTTGTACCTGCAAGCAGCCTTACGACAGGAGGCTTTAATTGTAATTATCTGATCAAAGAAATGAGCCATATATTCTACATATTCTCATTAGTCTTGTTGTGACAGAACACTTGCATTCAACATCTGCTGTCCAGGTTACTAAGCTCTGAATGAAAGGACCTCCAGAGTGAGAGCGTGGCAGCACCTTGTGTGATGGCCATGTGGTTGAGGCGGCGCAGAGCCAGCGGGGCGTATGGGCTGCGTAGCAGAGCCAAGGCGTACGCAGACAGGGCCGTGGTGTAAGGGTCGTCGGCAGAGTAGGTGTTGCTCTCCAGGAAATCCTTGGCTTTGGCCACTGCCACCTTTTCTTCCTGGACCAGACATGACAGCACGTTAGACAAACACAAATTAACATGTGATGAGAGTAATTTTTGTTAGAGTTTTGGAATTTAGTCTAATTACTGGTGCATTTGCAAGCAGACCTGGAGATATATATGTATATATGTATGTATATTCTTCCACTAGTGATAACCTGCCGTTTAAACCTGTAAATGTGTTGCTAGTGCTTTTTTTTTCTTCTTACTCAATCTGAGTAACTGATTAAAATACCATTCATTTGTTAAGTGTCAACATATCTAAATCCATACATAGATTTTATTTAGGACTATTGAGCCCAGTGTTGATGGAAGATTTCCTGTAAGGCAAAACACAACAGAGATACAAGAGTGACTGCCAGCTCATAAAACATGGCCCAGAAGACTGTTTAGGAAACTAAAATTAAAAGTAACAAAATCTTTGAAAAGTTTTTTCACTCAGTATTTGTGAAGTTTTCAAGTTTTAAATGAGCATAAAATGGACATTGATTTGCTTTAAAAATGACAAATGTCAATATTATACACTTCATTATGTCATATATAGACAATAATAGTACAGTTTAGTCAAGTACAAATATAGTTTATCATACAAGTACATTAGAAGATACAGCGTCTGTTTAATGTTTCTACAGTACTGAGTTTTTCTTTTATTCTATTTCTATTTTGCATTCTGTGCTGTGGCAACCTAATACCCCTGAGATCACCAGATATGCCTCTTACATGACATAACATGACCTCTGGCATACCTTTTACACACACACACACACACACACACACACACACACACACACACACACACACACACACACACAGAGTTTAGAGGCTGTCCTGTCCAAACTCTCACCCGTCTCCTTTGCTCAGATGCAGTTGTTGAATAAACATTCATTCTGGCCATTAAAAAGTTGAGAGTTGACTTTCATCTCATGCAGATGTGACCTTCCCTCTCATCCCTGAGATGATAGGCCTCCAGAGCCACTCACTGTAATTGCAGCAGTCATCTTTTAATTAAGTGAAATTGGAGGGGGGGGTTAAAGGTTCCGCTTTGATGTGAAGGATACCTTTTCAGTTTTTATCAGTTGTAAAAGGACAGACTCTCAGAAGAAGCCCTTTGGGATAGATAGGAGAGGAAAGGAGGTGGAGGACAGATGGGATGGAGAGGAGCCAGGAGGAGGAAATGCTAAATAAAGAGTAAAGTATGTGAATAAATGGAGAGCAAAGAAAAAAACAATCAGAGGTTCAGAGGCAACAATAAGATTGTGAGGATGATTTCACCAGATTTATGGTCCTCTTCCTTTTCCCACGTCTTTCACCGACTGAACAGCACATGTGGTGCCGATATTTGATTACTGAGGATGGCTACTAGTGACAGAGTTAAGTAAAATCATGCACCAAAGAAAAGAAGTGCAAAGAGGGAAAAAGCAGAAAGGAGAAGGGGAGGAATGCAACCGAGGTGTCTTTTCACAGAACTTAATTGTCTTTGCATGTCAGCCTAAATCTTTTGATGTAGTCCAAAATGTGATTAGATATTAGATTAGCAGCACTGGGGCAGAACAAATATGAGTAGGCTGACTGCCAGCACATCCATCTTCACAACTATCAGGAATGCAGAGATACGTCCACACACGACCTGTGCTTAAATCCACAGCAGGCTGGTAGGATGGGCTACAGGAGTAAGTGGTTCAAGTGGGACAGGCAGCGCGCTACACTTCGCTCCAGATGATTAAAAGACTTGCACCTTTTAACCCGCTGGCAGCATGAATCACTTTGTACTGCATCTGCTGTAAGTGACAGATCAGGCAAAGTGGAACATTTGTACCTGTTTCTTTAATGGGCTTGTTGAAGTGCCGTCACATTAAACACAGTTTAGCTTAATGCTGAGCTGCTTACTGCTTACCTCTGTGGTTATCCCCGTCTCCAAGAGAGCTGCTACCACATAAGCTGTAAGTGAAATCTTCCCATGGATCCCTCCCTGTGGACAAAAGCACACTTTAGCTTTGAGTTAGGACTTCAGGTGGGACTTGGTGCATCCATGTTTGTCCCTGCTGAGGAGCTCAGGCGGCTGTGGCTTAGGAGGTGGACCACCCATCAGAACATCACTGGTTTGATCCCCGGCCCCTCCTGTCTGCATGTGGACGTGTCCTTAGATAAGATACTGAACCCCAGATTGCTCCTGATGCTGCGTCTTCTGTGTGTGTGAGTGTGTCTGTGTGTGTGTGTGTGTGTGTGTGTGTGTGTGTGACTGGAAAAGCACAACATAAATGCAGTCCATTTTGACTGGAGATCCACCAAGACACAAGCCTACCTGCAGGTCTTTGTTGAGGATGCGTCCCATGGCGGGGAAGGAGCCATCATCTCTCTGATGTTTGATGAGCCAGGACTTGGCTGCACGAAGCTCCTCAGGGTCAATAAAGATGAAACCCCGAGACTGAGCAAAGGACTTCAGCACAAATGCTGTCAACCTAAAGGGAGAGGAGATGGAGGTGGGGTGGGGGGAGTGTGGGGATAAAGATGGGTGAGGGGGGAAGGAAAGCGGAAGAAGATAAGAGAGGAGAGATATCTAAGATCCTTTAAAACATGTGCTGGCAAATCCAGCAAAATACTTAACTATCAGGAGTTTGACGGCAATCAGTTTTTCAACAGAGTGAGGAGTTTTCCAACAAGTCACACTCTTTCAATCTGTCAACAGAGGGGGAGCGGGGCTGATAGAGAAGCAGATGGAGGGATGTTTTTGTCAAAGATAGAATGAGAAAGGACTGGTATGTATAGATGGATCTGAGGAAATGGAAAAAAGAAAGGAAGTGAGGAGGGGAGCAGATGGGTGCGGCAGGGTTTGATCACCGCTACAGGATGCGGCAGCTGTGCCACTGAGAATGTGAAATCTCACACAGGCCGGTCATGTACAGTATCTTTCTGCATGTTTGTTGGAGGTTTCCCAAAAGCATTCTGCAACTTATACAAATCCCAGGGACCGAGGTTGTGAATCTGGCTTGCCTGGGTGTGCAACTGAAAGTTTATGAGGCCTGGTTTTAGTGGGCCATGATGGAGAAGGACCAGGGGAACCACGGAGAAAGGCCAAGGTCAGCCCTGGGGGACACGGCTGAGCTAATAAACACACACTCATCCATAAACAACAGACCTCCCGGTAGTGGTCGAAAGCTGCAGACTTTGGCCAACAACTCCTCAGTGACAGCGAGACATTCCATTACAGCACCCCTGACCACGACTGACTTATAGGATGAGGCAAGCTGCTTACCATAAAAAGAAAGAAAGGCGAGATGGAAACGAAGAAATAAACAAACAGGTTGTGCTCTAGTTTCTCAGCACCGCTCGTCAGTGAGAGCACAATCCAAGAAAGAGCACCAGGAGAGATGAGTATGAAAAAAAGAGTCCCGCTCTCATAAAGCGAAACATTAAATCTTCCCTGGCTGGAACCAGGATGTTATTCCTCCCCCGAGACAAAACTAGGGATGGAGGCGCAAGCCTGTTGGAATTTTTATAATGTTAAGTAATATCGTATCACAGGCCCCAGGGAAAGGTACTGGAAAGTGTAAATATGATTTAGTTTGGGGAAGGAAGGAAGCACTAGACAGGCTCACTTCCACCACTCAGCCCTTGGCTGGGGTCACCCTCTCTGGATCCCCCCCCCCCCCCCTTTATTCTCTCCTGTTTTCTGACTTCCCACTTCCAAATCCCCTCTCTGAGCTACCCTTATCCAGCTCCGTGCTTCAAAGGGTAGATCTGAAGGATTTTTTTTTTTAAAGACAATACACGGGTGTGCTCCATGATAAAGCCCAACTTGACAAGCTTAAAGGGGGAATGTCGTGAGTTGGACTCAGAGAACGGGTTCCCCACTCCCTGTTTAAGCGCTTTTACTATTGAGGTGTTGCTGGTGTGTTGTTTTGGAAAGCATCCAGGGGTCTATCACTTAAACTTAGATGAAACTTGATTACACAAACGTATTACTAACGAGGGGTTAGGGGTAGCTGCCACGAGGCTCCTGAGGCTGAAATGATGGATTAGGTGCTACAGCTGCTACTAAACTGGGAAATTAAATCAAGACACGTGTAAAATGTTAGCAAATGTCTGGCTGTGGCTGATCATTTCTCTATTACTATTTGTTGGATGTGGCTATATTTCAGTTCTAGGGATTACTTTTGCAGGCTGTCTCTGAATTATAGCTTTGTAACCAGCCTTAATATTTCATACAGACAATAGATAGCTTCCATTTTACAAACACATACCTTCAGTGGCTCTATAGCCACGCTGTTACAAAAGAAAGAAGATCAGCTTGCCAGTTTGGCCCAAGACTGCAAATAGCTATTAGGTCAATACAGCAGCAGATATCAGTTCTTTCAATCTCTGGTATTCAGCCCCCCAACCCTGCTAACGTTGTCAGATCAGTCTTTGGGCAGACACAAATGCCATGCCAGCCTCAACATGTAGAGCCCAGAACTGAGACTGTCAGAGAAAATGAGGAAAGAAAGAGACCTGGCCCACTTTTAAAAATAATTATATAAGGAGGGAGCACGCTTTTGACAAGTCTGTTAAAAGCTATTCATTAGTTTAGCCTCAGCCTCAGTTTTCTCTGCTGTTGCTAAAATGGAAGAACACATGGAAATCTGAGACTTTATTAGATTATTTAGATAAACTGTCTTTTTAAGTAGGTTTGCAAGACAGTTGAGGTTCATGGACTTTCACATTGGGCTGGTGTTAGAAAATCGGATGTGAGGGTGTCACGGAACAGCAGGACAGGAGGAGGAGGTATACAGTGGAATGGGGAGCTAGGATGCTGTGTGTGTGTGTGTGTACGTGCGTGTGTGCGTGTGTGTGTGTGTAAAAACCTTATGCTGATAATAATGGTAGAAGATGGAAACATTACAAAAGGGGTCAATTTATACTTGGAATTAAGGTAATGATTGAAAGTAGGATTAGTTGCACATGTAGTTGGACATGTAGTTAAAAGGGCAACACATGGGGTCAGTGGTTATAGAATGAATGTAGTCAATGAAAAGTCCTCACAAGTATGGCAATAAAAACCAATGCATGTATGCACAAACCCGCACCCAGCATCTGTATTGTTGTATTTGCAAAATGGCAGGTAGTTCTCACTGAACTCCACATGAAGAGGAGTCAGGGGTTAAAAACACACTCTATCACCCTTAGTGTTCCTCGTCAGTGTCTCCCTGCTTCAGATTACAGTAAGTCAGTGAACCTTCAGTCCACACTGTGCAGATTTAACAGCCTTGGCAACAGACAGCCAGCGCTGCACACCAAAGCAGTACTGCCAGCCCTTGTCATTATGTTCAATCTTTTCATTAGATCCTGTCAATTTCCACTCAGATACATTTTACAAGCTGGAATACATTAACACTGCATTACGGGTGCTTTTAAGCAGGCAGTAAATGTACTACTCTATTCGTGAACTCTGGAACTAAAACAAAACCTGGGCTTGTTTTGGATGCAAACATGTTGCTGATGGATTCATAAAGTGTCTGATGCAGGTTTACTGAAGGTTCACCATCTAAACTGTGCCCACAACCCACACTTGTTGCCCTGGGCGCCAAGGAAAACTCCAAACCTCTGCTTGTTACATCCTCATATCCTCTCACAGTCATCACGGGAAGACTTCAAGGTTTCCATAGGAGTTTAATGTTACCAATTACACCCAGGTAGTGAGTCATTAAGAGGCATGCTCCACTTCTATTTTCTAGGCCATGTCCAAAAAAGGGTAGAGAGCCATTTGGTGAAGTGGCTCCAGACAACTTATAACAATGTCTCCAATTGTGGCATTAAGAGCTCGTCTGTGGGGCCAAAGCAGCATGGGTCCACTCGGTGCCACGGATATGAACCCTGATTAACTGCAAATAAATCTTGACAGCTTTGCCTACCTCAGGGATCCAATTATGCAGTTTGTTTATGATTCTCTGTCGTTTATGTAACCTGCTGTTTCACAGCGTTAGCTCTATTAAATATCATAATACCCACCTCAGCTCATAAATCAAGCAGAGGTATGCACATTGTGCATGGGCCTCCAAATGCAAGAAGTGGAGCTCCCCATTGAGAGCATTGATTTCAGTTTTATAAATATAATGAGATGGTTCTGTCTGCCTGCTTGGCCCCGGGGAGTGTAAACATGAAATAAACACTCACCAGTGATTTAAACACATCAACAGGAATAGATTAATTTGAGCATTGTGTGCTGAGACGCTGATAAAAACTTCATTGCTTTGGCCAGCGACCTATGTCTCAGTTAAAGGTGAAGAATGTGGCTACAGCTAAGTATAGTTTGGCTGGTATGAGTTGAGTAAACTTTAACAGCTACACCTACAAGGACTTACCACATGCTGCCAGAGGAATCCCTTTCTCCGAAGGCACTGTAGGATCCATCCTGCCGTTTGTAGGTCAGCTGTCTCTGGTAGCCTGGATAGGAATAGAGAAGGGGAGAGGTGATGGGAGAGCATACTTTCTTACTTACTCCACATACTTGTTCGGGTTGTACAGAGCCTGTCAAGTCTGTTGAAACTGAACATTTTCTCTGTCCATCAGTGCTGCCACTGCTTAAAACAGCATTCGATAGGACCCTCACATATTGTATGTAATAGGGTAAACGCACACTAACTGCTAGAGGTGAAGTTGTAATATAATAAGAGTTAACAGATTTTAAAGTAAATTGTATTTAATGTTCTATATAAGTGTCAGGGTATTAAGTGAGGGCTCTTCTGTCATCCTGTGATCTTTGAAGCTCAGGCAGGAAATGAGAAGCAACAAGGTGAGACTGAACTCTGGGCTCCATTTTACAGGCGGTGCAAAGACTGGCAAAAGCAGCACTTCAACATGTGGTATTTTCCTGACCTTGAAATGCTCTTTGGCCATTTCTGTGGTATTTTCATGCAGAGCACAGTGCACATGGTGCAAAGTTGGGATGCAATAATCTGCACACAACTGATGTGGGGCAAGGTGAACTTCTTTTGTGCAGAGCGAGCTGCGCCTGCATATATGCATAAAAGAGCGTCATCGGTCCAGGTGTCCCACGCTGACATCAAAGACAGCGAAGTCAGTCTCAATGTCATTTCCACTGTCAGGATGACTGAGTGAGTCTTTGTGGGGGTACGTGGAGAAAACAGAGGAGGTTGAGAAAAGATTGGTAAGTCTGAGCAACCACATCCAGCTTCATGTTCCAGTCCATGAGCCAAAGTATTAAGTGCCAGCCAGGTCAAGGCTGGTCTGTCAAGAAATCAACAGTTCCACAAACAAAAACCTTTATCCAAGGTAAACCTCACTCCAGCAGTTTCCAGAAAACTCAACAACAACAACACACAGTTTGCCAACAATTAGAAAACATTCCTTCCGCTCAGCATTAAGTCACTTTGCTCACAGTTGGGCTTGAAGGGATTTGACTTGTTTAGATTCACGGCACACTCTGAGAGCTTAATTGATGCTTTTGTTTCCTCTGCTTAAACAGCTGTTAGGTAATTGGAGGTACGTTAGCAGGATTCTGGGAATGCAGCGCATCTTGGATAAACACTCATCAGTTATCTGAACCAGTCATCCAGACAGGTGGAATCTGTGGTATCAAAGGCAATCCTTCATCTCAGTGTCCAATACTAGATCACTGCTTCAGGTATGTCCAAAGTAAGTAGTCCAGGAAAACAGTTTGTATGAATTAAGAGCTCTTGGTCCTCCTGATACACTGCTTCTAATAAATATCTTTGCATTTGAAACATTTTACTGGACATCATATCCAAACCACATCACAGCGAGTAGAATAAACTTTTTAAAGACAATTACTAAAATTGAGAGAGCAACAGTATTTTTAAAGCTTAGTGAGGATGTCATCTTTGACCCACTGGGTAAGTTTGCATTACATGTTAGGTGTTATGAAACCAGAACGCGGTTTGGTTGCAGTTTCTTTACCTTGCAGCAGATAGTCAGTTGCTTCATTCTCAACCTCAGAGCTCAGCTGCCTGGTCTTCTGCAGGTACTTGAGGACAAAGACATTGGGGGCAAAGTGGATCATGTTTTGTTCCCCACATCCAAAGGGCAGCCGCAACAGCTTGTCCAGGTTATTAAGAGTTGGCCCCATCACATCCCCTGATACAGGTTCACACACACAAAGACAGTGTTTATGCACATTACAAAATGTATTTTAGTTTCATTCAAATGTCAGCTTTACTGATCTAAAGCTAAAGCTTCCAGGATGAACTGTTCATTAAAGAGTATAATGGAAATAATAGATTAGAGTACATGATTCTTACAGACAATAATTCCTGTACACATAAAAAAAGTTTACCAATCATAAATGCAGTGGCCCTCTCAGATCCAGGCACCATGTTGTGTGGGACCCCTAGAGTGAAGGCCTCGTTGTGGTTCTCATCAGAGTCTTCCTTCCTCCAGATCTTAAACTCCCCAACTGAGCCCCAGCCTGTTGAGAAGCCTATGTGACGCACCTGGATGGACAAACAAAAAATGTTGGAAATGATCTCTGAAGATAAAAGAATGCAACTAGTATATAAAATGCCATAAAGGAGTCAAACCTGGCCAGGGAACTGCCCATCGCCCACTGCCCATTGGAGGATCATTGATTCATTGGATGGATGTAGACCATGGCCAACCTGGGGAGAACAATACAGACAGGTTGAAGACACATGAACACATTCATAATCAATCACATTGCATCTGTTTATGTTCTTTGGTGGTACTTTAGCTGTTGCCTAATCAGAACACAAATAGATAGCAGTCAACAGGAAAACATCACAAACCTCAGAGAGGAACTGGCGTTATTTTTTTTTTTTTACTCCCTCATACTGAGCACTAACAATGTCCTTCTGCCAAGTGCCAGTGATGCCAGTGTGATTCACTCACCTCCCACACACAAACACAACATACAAACAGACCCACGTAGAGCACAGTTCCTCACTGTTACTAGAGTTTCATTGTGTAATCGCATTAAACCAAAGACCATGCAAGGGCGAGCCCCACAGCTCATCTAGCCCAAAATGCCAGCGCACCGCCCCCCTCAGCAAAATAAATGAACCCTATTGGGCTGTAATATGCAGGCTTTTAACTGCTGCCTTTGGTGAATGGTGCGAGGCTAATGCTGGGACTGGGGAGCAGTGTGCCAGCCAGAGGGTGCCATGCGAGCACCAGGCCATGGATCACTGAGTGTCCTCACTGACATCAGCCCGTTAAGCGTGACCTTATGGGAAGGCACGCCAGTAAAAGTGGCGCCAGTCCTCCTAACACACAGACCCCATGGCCTGCTGAGTCTCTTTCACTCTCCCCTCTTTGTGTCAGGAGCATCCACTTATGATCTGAACACAAATCTGCTGGAGGAAATTTCATCTTTCTATGCGCTCATCTGTTCACCTGCTCAACAGGTGATCAGTTGTTGCCAGTACATATATACATCCAACCACTGACTCACAGGAGTGTCAGTACTGATGATTGTAAATCTAAAGCAATATATGTTTTCCTCATGTATATTATTATATAACTATATGATCTTCTTACCTGTACTACACCTCCCTTCCAACTGATCCAGAAGCTGCGGAACTCGTCCCAGGAGAGGATGCCTGGCGTGGCAGTGCTGACCAGGGGCTCACCCATCTTGCCCAAGGAGATCCAGGAGCGGGTGTTTTGCCTACCCCCAAGTACGATCTCTAGCATCTCCGCACTGTCATGGGGGCTGGCCGAGAGGGCAAAATGGGCATCGTTGTGGGTCTTGACCGCCACCTGGAACTGGTTCATCCTGGCCGGCTTCTTCACATACTGATACTCATACTTGTTAGGGGTGGAAATGTGGATTCTCTCTGTGAAAGAAAATAGTAAAAATACTCAGTTGCTTGGGTTTAGTGACAGTATTGACAGTATATACATTATGCATAAATCAGTTTAAGAGATGTAATTAGGGAGAAAAATTATATCAAGAAAATACATCTGCACTGACCATTAGGACAGAAGAAGACACTGTAGGTGTATTCTCTGGGAAGGCCTTCTGGCTACAAGGAGAGAGAGAGGGCGAGAAAGAGGAAAAGTGGAATAAATTAAAAAATATAGAAGGATCTCAATAAAATTCTAACCTTATGCTGAGTAAATTAAATATATAAATGCAAATCTTCTTTATTCGTCAGTATCAGCTCTCTTACCTCCACCTGGACAGTCCTGCGGACATAGTCCAGGCCAATTGGGGTCCTTCTTTCGTCCACATCATTGCCCGTTTTGCCTGTCTGGAGTCCATCCGAGCAGCAGCTTGGTTCACTGTAGGCAATGGCACGGGCTATCGGGCCAGCAGAGAACATAATCAGCTTTCCTTCTTTCAGTTATGTCACAGCACATTATCACCCCTCTTGGTTGTCTAGAGGATCTGTGAAATGTCGGCCCAAGCCAGCTGCTAGTCCCTAAAGAACCTGAAGAACATGTAAAGTGGCCATTGCTCTCCAAAGCCACAAGTTATTGGTTTTACCCACTCAGAGAAATGTATGTTTGAGTTATTGTCCACTTCTATATGCAGTATGTCATTTAATAAAATGCTAATGGTCGGGCTGGGAGCACTGGGGCTGAGTTGTTGTGTGTCTGCCTGAGCCTTTGAAATCTGTCTGCCTTGAGCTGCTCGGTAGCTGTGACACCTCAAATGGTTTATTAGCATCATTACAAAGTTACTTCTCAGAGGAGCAGACTGTGACACCGGGCAATAGTGTTTTGACCTTTGGCAATCTAGACATTAATGTCCATCTTAGTGAAGTGCTTAGGAGTCACTCTTTATGGGGGGATTTAATAAATATGCAGCATACATATCATAATGATATTGGTAAATTCTCAAGGCTCTGAAGAAAACATCAAAACATTTGTTTATGAAGTCAAAAATCACTACTACCTGGATCAGGCTGTATCTTTAATGTCAGCTGTGGACATCAACATACGTTACGCAGGACAAACATGTCTGTAAGAGGACTCCCAGTTCTCTTGCTGGGGAGCACATTGGAAATGTGGCCCTGTGCCAGTGGCGTCTCTTTGTGTGTGTGTACTGAGAGGGAAACACAAGGGGCCAGGGGACTAGGAGTGGGGCCATGGGGGGCCCATTGACCGCCAGTGACCTGCAAACTCATCAACATGCCACTGAGTGTCACAGCACAGCTCTGGTTGCTCCCCCACTGCTGGCCTGCTTTGTTCTCACATGCGCTCTGGAGGGGACTGTTTGTAACTCTGGGTGGGTGACCAGATCACACACAGCTCAGCTCCTTGGCCAGCAGAGCTCGCTTAAGTCAAAGGCTTGCCTTTTTGTAAGGCATCACACAGAGAGCACTGATGTCATGGTGAAAGGCTCCTTTTTTTTTTTTTTAAGTACCATGCCACTTAAGAATTCAAATAACACTATTTCCATGATCCAGCACAATCTAATCTGTATTGTTTATATGAGCATTGAAACTCCGAAGCGTACGTCGAAAACAAAGGCCGAGCTGCTTCCTTTCTGATCATGCCAAAGGGATTGTGGGATTTTAAAACAGCTGATCCTAAACTGTTGCAGTATTTTAACATTACTCTGTCTTTAAGCAAATATAAAGCTCCTTTATAGATATTTTGTATGAAATAGCGACATTTTTCTTTAGAAAATATACGATATCTGGTCACCTCACCTAAATTTGTGTGATCACATTATGAAAAAATGAGTATCTTTTGGGAACAAGATCATGTTAAAATCCTTCCACCCTGCCTCGAAAAGCATTGAAAATGATGTAATACTAATAGTTGATAGACAAGCATATAGTTAATTATTATTCTACAGTACCTGTGATGTTTGCTGACCCCAGCTCAGTGAAAGACAGTACAATGGATGTAGGTGTAGCCTCTCCAGGAGCAACGCACTTCTTCCTGGTAAGGTGGTGCTTTCCAGGGTGGCCAACAAACTTTATGCCTTTCGGAACTGAGACTTTAACATGAACCTGTGAGAGGAGCGAGGAGAGGAAGAGACAAATCAGAGGCAATTGATCTCCTCTGACAGGCCACAATGACATCATTTCTGCCGGTACGCCCCTCCCTCATATAGCGTGTTCTCCTCAAAGCTCTGAAAGCGAGGGAGAATTTTTAAATCACATTGTGAATTTTCCATGCTGACTGACTCATGCTTCTCAAGCTCCCTGAAGGATTAAGTTCCACTCATCGTCCAATTTTCACAGAGGGCTCGGTAATGCAGAGGGATCTTTTAACTGTTCTTTATCCACATGCCACAAGTCATAAATAACTGAGCAGAAAATATAGGAATCACATGTTGCTGGGGTGGACATCAAAGGAAGGGCTACGCTGGTTTGCATATTCACCTAACATGTCATCAGGGCAGCACACGCACAGGCCATTTTACAGGCTCATCTGCAAACATCATGATGTCATCTGTGTGGAGTGCAGGATGGACCCACTTAAGGCCAAGACGGAGCTTAGAGGGCTATTCAAAGTGAGCACTAAAACATACTTCTGGGCTAATCTCATATCTCCACCATACAAACCTGTGCTTTCCTTTGGCCACTATTTCCAATCCCTCAGTACCCCCGGGCCTACTTATCTACAGTTATTCCATAACAAGCACCATTTATCACATTGGTTTGACATCACAGTGGTTCCTCTAAGTGCAGAAATAAAAAAAGGACCATCACAGTGGTTTGTATGTTTTAGCCCATCACCTGTGAAGCACATCACGTGCTGACTGTAACACTGAGCTCTATAAAACTATTGACTTTCCTACTTTCCAGACAACCTCTGTTATCTACTAATGCCCATATAATACGAAAATCAACTTGCTGAGACTTTTTTTGTTCAGCAGTTTAACCCTTTTTCTGTTTTATTTGAATGGACAATTTCCTGTGCTCTTTCCTTGTTGATGCTGATTCCCACTTTAGATCTTGAAGACTTAAAGTGTGTCTTGTCTGATACATGTAAAGTCGCCAGTGACTTCTTTTCACTTGACATTGAGGAGTTTTTTCACACCACATAAAATGCAATCTATTACCTGTTTCACTGGTCAAACCAGGAGGGACAATATGGACTAAAATTATTTATCATTAAATATGAAATGTTTCAGTGTTTTCCAGCAGTCTATAACAATGATTCCTAATGATATGATTAAGTTAACAAGATCTGGACTCTTATAAGTGGCAGAAAATGAATGGATTAATGGATAATCTGCACCCCGGGGTGCCTTGAGGCTGGGCCAAGGGTGCCTCAAGCTTTATCAGATCATTGTTAATTTACTGTATGCAATGTTTCACCACGGTAAAAACATTTATATTAACTCCGTTTCATGTAATGTTTTAAAACAGAAGAAAAAAGGAGGAAATATCAAAATCACCCTGCAGATACTCTGAAATGGCTGACAATAAGGTGAAATGCTCAGAAATTGTAGGTAATGGGCTAAAACTTGCAAAACATGAGCGTGGCCCTATAAGCTGTATCCCTGTGAAGAAGTGATCCCCTTGCCATGTTCAGAAATATGGCTGAGATGAAGAGCGTGAGGTTTGTGCTGTGTGATGGCGAATGCTGATGAGCCTTGTTTCCTCTCCATCTGCCCTCTCATTCATCACCTTACCTCAGAGCAGGTTGGCAGGTAGTTGTAGACAGTGAGAGGAACTTTGGTCTGCTCCCCTCTGATTAAGCTGTAGGGCAACGTGAAGTCAACGAAGAAGGGCTTGAAGGTACGAAGCTCGGCTCTCTTCGCTAAGCCGAGCCCCTTCTCCTCTGACAGGCCAACAGCTTCTGTCACCCATGTGGTGATCGAATCCGGCACGTCGAAACGCAGCTCAGCCTCCCCGCTTTCAGAGCTGTAAGTGACACATGTTGAGATACAACTTGAGTAGCAGACTTAATTGCACAGTGCAGTAAAAGAGATTTTAGCATCCTTTTCATGTTTTATGTTAGCAACACCTGTGTCAACACCACCACCTGCACCAGTGTAACTACAGCAAACACTGTAAAATGGATAGGCGTGAGGTACAGTCAGGTGTTGACCCGATCTGTTTCTTTGAATGAAATGGGCTGAGATCATTATTGGCAACACATATTTAATGTTAGTCTTGGCAAACTGTCACAGGGCATAATAAACTTGAAAAACTGCATGTACGCCCTTCCTTTTGATCAAAGTTGCCCAAAATCCACTTTAATAGACTTTTAAGGGAAATCAGAGCTTTGGACTTCACAGGAAATTAGGCAGAGCTGAAGTCCCATCCAAAGGAATCAAGCATATGGAAATCTATGGGCAGTTCATTTATATTGGCTGAAAATGAATGGAAGGAGCTGTTGAGAAAGTGAAAGTCCGTTCCAAGATCGCCCAATTTAAATGAGGCACATTCACACCCAAAGGGGGGAAATGCTGGACGCTGCTGGAGTGATGGAACATCCGTCCTCTCACACGGACTCCGCTCGCACCTTTCCAGCACCTCTTTCTTATCCTTACTTCCCATCTTCCTCTCTTCTTCTGCATTCCTACACTCTTGTCTTCACACCTCAATTTCTCCTCCTGTTCTATCTCCTCCTTATCTCCTCTTTCACTCCAAGAACGTCTTTTGTCTCCTGTCTCTGTTTCATCCCTGCATGTTTTTGCTTCTGCCCTACACGCTTTAGATTTTGACTAAATCCCATGTAAGTACAGACAATCTGGTGCACCTGATATATCTAGCCACAGGCATGTAACACACACACACACACACACACACACACACACACACACACACACACACACAAGTGAAATATTTATATAAAGATTGAAATACCTGACGTTGAGACAGTGCCACACCCAAGTCTCTGGGAAAAATGTACGCCTACGCTTCTCTGCTCTGCAACCAAAACACAAGCTGACATCAATAAAAGGCTTCAGCTGCTCACAATAAAGCAATACCATAATTGGAAAATGTATTATTCTGAATTCCACGCTGACATTCACTAAGTCACGTCATGTGTTTAATGTTCATCACTAAAATGAGAAGTATCCGTGGCATTAAGGAATGCAGGCCTAAAATATGGACAAACTAACAAAGCTAATTTGTTTTGTCATGTTTTTCTCTGCGTGTCTATTACTCATTTTGGAGAACTTGTTCAACCCAAGTATGAGAAATACTGTGTATTGCTAGATTATAATAAGTGATCATTGCTCTCTCATGAGCTTGCTTTTCAGAGAAGTGACTGCATATGTATCTGAGTGTGTGGTCGAGTATCAATAACACATCGATAACTTCTGCCATGTAGCATTAAGAGGAGTGGAATAAGCAACAGGGTCATTTAAAAAGCAGAGAGACCATCCTAACACATACAGGTCAATCCTAACAGAGAAAGGTCAGTTTTTATCTTTTTAATAGCCATTATGCTAATGTCAGCAGCTTCTTTTCTTTAAGCAAGACCCAAAATCTCAATTTTAGATAAACAATTCTAGACCTTGTGAGGTTTTCATATAAGTTAAGGAAACATTTCCAAGAGCCACACCACAGTTAAGAGTGGTCAGCTGATGTCCAGAGACCATCTTTGACCTCTCTATAGAAGGCCGTTTACCTGGTTGAGGGTCGAGAATGCATGGCAGCCACTAAGGTGGAGGTGTGCGGCTGGAAGGCTGGAACGGCCTCGTCTGTGTACATGCCTCCACTCTGCCGGTGGTTTAAACTCACCATATCTGTCATCACAACCAGGCCTGTTTCCTGAGTTAAACATACAGAGAAATAAAAACACGTGCTAAGATTACTATTTTTGTATCGCTGCGTCCTTGCTGTGGGCTCTTAAACCAAGTGTGTGCTCTCACTGTGAAAGCGAAGCGAGCATCTTTGGTGATGTCCCAGTGCCACGGGAACACGGAGGACCGCCTGCGTCTCTTCGATGACAGCCCAGGCCACCAGAAGTGCCCGTCGTCTTTAGGAATGCCGAAGGCATCCGAAACGTCAAAGTCTGCCAGCTCTTTAAACACCTGCACAGGAGAAACACATTCACGACAGCTACACAAACACAGCTACACAAAAAAATGCAGCTTCAAGTGATATATATATCAATATGGAAGGTCAAAAGTCATCGCACTTCCATTTAGATACACTGCTTCAACATCTATATTCCATGTCACATACATACATACATTCATTCTTCTTTAGACAAAGCAAATATGTTAAAAAAGTAACAGTGAAATGAGAGAAATGTATGAAGCTGGATCCTCAGTTCACAACGAAACTACATCATTGAATGACACATTTTCTTTTTAGTTGCTTCAAGAAAAACAGCAGCTAGACAATGAATGAGATATCACTGTAAACTTAGGACCGACCTTGTCTGGACTGAGCTGGAAGTCAGGCTTTAATAGATAAAGGCTCTTATCCACAGTGGCCACACACACACAGGAGCCTTTTTCTCCCCGGACATGCAGGGTCACAGGGTCCCCCGGCATGGACTCATTAGCTGACAGAGAAACAGACACCTGCAAACCAACCAGCACAAGTCAACAGACAATATGCAAATCATAAAATGAGCATTTCTATGGACAAGCATGCATTTTTGGAGTTTTTAGACCACAATATTGCAGATTAAACCTCAACAGTTGGCAGCAGTGATGCAACTAATGATATATTTCAAAATCCATATGGCAAATCCTTTCACTGAACAGCTGGAGCCAGCACTGGTTTTTAAAGTGACATAAACGATAAATCAATCATTCTTAATTTTCTGCAGACATACCAAATCAATTAACTGTCTAAATGTTTCAGCAGTAGCTGGCAGTGTTGCCTGACAGTTGTTCAGCTTGTTTGCATTGTATACAGTAGAAGAGCGTCAGTTCTGCAGTGTTAGACAGTATGATGTGGAAGGACAGAGTGGAAAACTACAGGCTTTGAAAGAAGGAGGGATGGTGAGAGTCAGCCATAAACTTTCACACATCAAAACAATTTTTCAGCAGTGCGCAGTCACAAATTAGCCCTGTTAATCGGTTCCGCTGCCCTCCTTTCACCACTCTGTAACCTGTCATCCTCTCCTGTCACGACCCCACTCATCTGCCTGCTGCCTGCATGGCCTCTGTCTAATCATGCCCTCACAACCCCCTCCTCCAACACACCCACACACACATACACACACACACACACAGAGTGTTGTAATGACATACCAGGGAGCTGTAAATACTTCAGGGAGTTAACTCCACCTAATGCAGGCAGGAACTGGGGAGCTCTCCCAGGCCAACACAGCTGTTTGTTTACAGACATTACACTGTGGACAGAGCTGGTGCATGGACACTTGGGCTCAGCTCCAAAATGTATACACAGGCTGCACCACTTTTTCTCCAGGTTTTTATTAATTATTATATAATAAAACTATTTTACAGTCGCTCATTTATATCCAACATCAATGTTTGGCCAAGGAAATTACTCCCAATTATCATAACTTTAATGTGCGTTAATAGGGTAATAAAGGGTGCTACAGATGAAATGTTTTTCCCTGCAGCCATGTGTGGAGTAAACAAAAAGGCAGGAATAAGGCCTTGCACTATTTTCAAGATAATGCAAACCTGGTTCTCGAAGTCAGGCTGGATAGGGATTTGCAGACTGTCTGTGACGCCTTCGCCGTTTTCTCTCACGTAGAAGACCAGCAGACGGCTGAGGGGTGCCATGCTGTGGCTAACTGGGAAACGTAGATATGACACACAGCTGTCCATCTCGGCCTGGGAGGAGGAGGATCCTGCAACACCTGACAGAGACATGGCAGAGGAGGCTGATTCAAGAAATATAACAGATGTCCTAAAAAGGACTGTAGAACAAGTTTTCTGTACAGCTTTAATCTTTAAAATCCAGGGGATACGTACCAGAGGCAGACGGAGGCAGGTGGGTGGTGTGAATGTTCTTGTCAAAGGTGACTGTCGCCCTTTTTCCTCGGTGAGAGGCTGTCAGATTGGCCGACTGCTGGCCGGATAGCATGATGTTCCCTCTGGATGTCACCTCGTAGTGGAGGGTGAAGTTACAGGGACAGGTGGATTTGAGAGCAACCTCTGCTTCTTGGCCGACCTACACAAAGAGACAAAGCCAAATACGCTGCCATTATTATGTTACTGGTGATACTGTACCATCGTGTTTTTGAAGAAAAATTCCAACATTAATGCTGAACATGACCACATTCATAGGATTTTGACCTGGAAATGTAGACTGCAAAGAAGGCAGCACTTACCTTGAGTGGGGTGCTGGGGCTCTGAATCTGGATGTGACACCTGCTGGGAGAGTACCAGCTGCTGATTGACAGGTAGCTGGGCAAATACTGGTCTCCTACTGTCTTGCCATCAATGGACGTCACCTTTGTCTATGCCAAAAAAAGAAAAAAATGTTACTACGTTTTCATAAGATATACTTTAAATGACCTTCTCACTACTGCTGCTACTGCCACTGACCTCTAGCCAGACATACTGGGCAGCGGTAGGGATGGAGGGGATCTCAAAGGTGGCCTGGCCATCTTTGGAGATCAGTTCGCTGGTGTACACATTGTCCTTGGGGGTCAGCTCTGCCTTGACACGAACCCTCACTCCATCAGCTGGGCTCCCATCAGGGTAGGTCACCTCAATCTACAGGGAGAGGGTTAAACATGAACCAATGACAGCTTAATTAAACTATAGCTATAAGATGGCGAATATTATGTTTTCTTTAGTCCATACTGTGGTTGTGTGTCTACAGTGTCAAATGCAAAATTTTGCTGCCTCACCTTCCCTTTGTAAGGCAGACCAGGCTTGAACTGTTTGCGTGTGTCCTTGGAGTATTTGATGTCGATGAGCTGCTTATGGACGGGTGTTGAATCATCAAATGTGGTTTGCCTGCTTCCATCTACGCTGGTCACTGACGCCCAAATGCTCACGGAGCCCCTGAAGTGATCGGCTACATCCAAGGGCATCATGTCCTTGACACACAGGCTGAAGTTTGCAGAGCCTTTGATCTGAGAACAGCAGAGGAGGGATACGACACTGTGAATGCGTGGAACATAATTCTAGTGCCAGGGTTTGGATCACCCATAATAATAATTATGTGCAACGTATGTATGATAATAATAGTATTTTGAGGGGTTCAAAATTCAGCCCAAACTAACAATTCAGGTCACACAATCAACAATCTCATTTCAAGATCTGAATTTGATTATAAATTCAAAAACAGGAGCATTAACACGCAGTGTCAGGGAATAAATAAACTGACCTCCATGGTTTTAATCACAGGATGACCCATCTCATGCCGGTAGTAGCCCACTCCATTCACTGTCATGTTCACTGTCAACTTCCCTGCCACTGGTTTCCCAAAGGTGTACCTGTACAACATTGACACGTCAGACCTCCACAGGTACGAGGCAGCTCCATGAAAAAGCTCCATGAACGTAATAAAACAGAGCTACAGGCACCAAAGTTTAATGGATAGTGAGCCAAACAGAAGTGACCCTTCACACAGACGAGGGAGATTTCTGTTTGATGGCATCTATGCTGAATTTTCAGTGACTTACTTGGCCCTGACGGTAGCTTGCTCGCAGGAGTTCAGATCACGAATGTAGCGCGGCGGATCGATCACCAACTCAAACTTGGGCATCACTGTGAGGAAGGTGACAGAATATTACTTCAGATGCATATTTTAATTTTAATTTTTGCTGTATTATATCTTGTCCTGCTCATCAGTAGCTTCCTGGCCTGTCTGTGATGCACTGTCATTCCGCAACCACGCTCACTGCAGGAGTGCGTCTTCTGGGGAAAAAAAACGTGCTCCTCTACTTTTCTCTAAAGACGTTTCTCAGAATGAAGTACAACTAATTTCTGAAAGACTCAATTTTAAAGTTTAGTTTGCTCCACAAAGAAAAAAAATCCACCAAACATGGTATATCAACATATCATTACTACAAAGAAAAACAAGAATTACCTACAGGGCAATTTAAAGAGCCTAAAATGTAAAAATCAAATAAAACACAAAGGACTCTTGCTAAACAATGCTATCAACTGCTGTGCAGAACTCCCTTGCATGTGCGGAGCCTCACCATATTTCTGCACTTCAAACGACTTGTTATAGGTGTGGCCCTGCACCTCCACAAAGATAAACCACTCTCCAAACACAGGCTGGTCCGACAGAGGGAAGCTCATGTTCACAACACCTTCAGGACAGAGAAACCTAGTTAACACCGTCAATGCCTGTATGCTTGGGGGTGAATTTGAATCTACAGGCTGCACAAAGAGGATGTAAATGCATTGTAGAAGATGTGGCTCACCACAGCAGATAGATTTTAGACCTTTCCACTGGACCATCCTGGATCCTCTTGGATCCTGAGAGATCAAATTAGAAGTTCAGAAACCAGCTGAAGTGTTGAACTACGACTGTATGTTAGTAATTCATTTGCACATTGTTATTACACAGTAGCAATGTCATATATTGTAACTGTTGAGTAAGGTCTGACAGTCCTTGAACTGAACTTGACCCAGAGGCCGGGCTCCTGTCTCAGATCACTGTCAAAATACTTTTACAGCTTTTCCTCAGGTGATACATAAGCTGCAGGTAAGAGAGTAGTAAAAAGAACACATTGATGTGCTTGTCGCTAGCTATAAGTCATGCATGGGCTTCCCTAAGCTTCTTATGAAACAGCAGCTTGTTATTTGCCCTGCAATTGTCTCAAGATCTGGGAAGAGAGACAATAAATGAGCAAGGTCAGTAAGTATGAGAGAGGGAGACACAGTGTGGGGGGGACTGATAAAGACAAAACCAAGAGAAGAGACGAGAAAAGAGGAGGTTCCTTTCATGTTGTTTATCCTTGTACTGTTCCAAAGAGCACCCTGTTATCTAGGTGAGCTGCCCTGACTTCTGCTCTGTAATCTCCGACCAAGCTGGGAGCTAAAATTGCCAGTGTCCCTTGGGTGGTCCCGCCAGCCTCCACTCACCAAAACATACGCCTCAATCTGCAAAGAAATTGAAGAAAGAAAAAAAAAAGAGAGAAAGACAAGTACAAGACACGATGAATCAAACTGTAAAGCAGAGAGAGGATCCTATGCCTCTCTTCCTCATGCTTCTCCCCACTCCTTCCCTATCCAACAATCATCCATCTGTGAAAGTGAGTATTGCCTTTTACCAGCAGCAGACCTTTATAGCTGCAAACATCAATAAACCGTCTGTCTGCACAGTTGCACAGTATATTTGGAGCCGCTGCTGACATTCCAAGAGAAATGACTCTAGCTTGGCTTCTGTAAATAGGTAACTGTACATGTCTCTGCACTCATTGGAGACGAGGTTTCTCCTCCTAATTCCAGTGATTAGAGATCGTGCTGAATATTAAGTTCTATTGCCAAAGTGATACGGAGAAAGGTGAATGTATCTGGACATTTCTGACCAAAATCTATTACCCCATTCTTTATTGTTTGTTTGCCTGCAACCAGCTGTGTCTAATGCTTGTAATGTTTTTGGGTGCATGTGTTGGAGTTGCAACTTTACTGGTTTTGAGATTTTGAATTACCTTGTCGTTTACTGGCCTCAGGTCGGGGGTGACTGTGTAGACATTAATGAGCACTGAAGGCAGAAAGGGAAACAACATTATAAAAAAAGGTTTGCATCCTTTTACCAATGAAAAACTTCACACATATGAACATTATCTAGTATTACTGAAAGTCCTCTTCGGATCAAGGAATCTCTCACTCATGTCGGACCAAATTCTGAAAAGCTTTTGCTTGAACAAACCAATTAAATTGAGGGTCTGGATTAATTAGATGAATTAAAATGCTACATCCGATTAGGAATAGGCCATGATACCCAGCATTTTTGGTTCATTAACCAAGTTTTATTCTAGAGTCTCAACTCTCTACATTTCTGTGCAGCGATTAACTGATCAGCTACCAGGCGCACTATGAGGGAACCTTTATGTTTGGGTTTGTAGACAGGCTTGTCGGTCTGGATGAAAACAGCCGTGCCCTTGCTCTCCACTGTGACGGTGGTGTAGTTGTGGAAGATGTAGCCTCCTTCTGTGAGGTGACGGTTCCCCCACACCTTCAGATGAGCCTGGCCCCTTAACCCAGAGGGAACCTGGTGGCAAACACGCAAACACACACACACACACACACACACACACACACACACACACATAAACATACACAAAAGCAAGCACAAAGAGGATCAGGGCTGGATTCAGTGAAAGTAAATTAGGTCAATGGGGGAAGGATTGAAATGTTTACTCTAGGCGGCCGTGAGGAATTTGAAATTATTCACCTTGATTCAACATTTTTAGTACATTTTTAGGGAAGAAAAGCTACAGTACAAGAAAAGACCTACATTTGAACACCAGAGGAAGATGCCAAGCTATAACACAGCACACTACACATGACTGTATTTCACGAGAATGAGGGTGGAGGTTACAGGGAGGGGAGAGAGAGAGAGAGAGACAGAAGGGAAGAATCGAGTTGTGTATACTAGATTGATCTATTCCAGCCTTCGGGGGCGGCGGACCATACATGCACGTCAACAGCTGTTGCATATTATATTGAGGCTGTTACCTTATTCCCAATGAATGAGCAGAGACAGATGTTGCATTACAAATAATGTTAGTGTTGATTTGCATGTTGCCTGAGGAATGTGCACACAACGGACAAGGGGCTCTCACTACTGTGCAGCTGTCACCGCTAAACAGCGCTGGGAAGCAGCATGCGCATACTGTGGGACACTGCTGAGAAAACAAACGAAGATGAACACACAGTTACAGACTCACCTTTAGTTTGATGGTGCCTTTGTCTAAAACAGAAACAATGAGACATTTTAATGTCATGAAATCTGTATGAACGTCTGTATAATGCTATTAATATCCAGTAGGTATGAGAGCGACTAGACTGGGTTAGCAAGGAAATCCAGCTGCAGCTTGTCTCTGTGCCACTATGTGGTAGAGCTAGCATCATCTATTAATGTTGCTGTCAAACAAAACACACACTGTATACACTCAGTGGCTGGTGGTGGGGGGGCTGAGCTGTTGCCTCCAATCAAAGATAGTGTAAAGCATTGCTGGTCAGTAGCACACAATGAGGGCAGAGGACAATCAGCCTCACTTTGTGTGTTCTTCAATATACCTCTATGTTTTTGCCAGCCTGTGTGATCTCCATATCCTTTGAATAAATCACACAGAAGGCGGATGTCTCATTGCTCAACTTGTTAGTGCAAGTTTTCCTTCCAAACGTGATGCATTGTGCCAGCGTAACCTTAGCTCCTGAATTTGTTCTCACCCAGCACTGAGCCGTGGCTGTGGGCGACCGTCTGTCCCTTCACCGACAGCTGCACCTGGACGCGTGTCTCCGCTTTCGCATTAAAGATGGTTACGCTCACGCTCTCCTCTACGCCTGCTCGAAACACCGATGGTGCAGCGACCAAATAGCCCCTGAGAGAAGAGCGAGGTGGACAAAGGGGAGCCGGAGAAAGATGAAGAGGAGGGGAAGCAAGGGGAAGGGGGGTAAGGGGGGGGGGGGGGGGGTAAGGAAAGCAGACATTAAGAGTAAGAGAGTAGAAGTGGTAAAGCAGAGGGAGAGGTGGCAGCAGGAGATAAAGGAAAGGTCAGAGGTCAGAGAACAAAGAGACACAAGGACAGAGGTAAATACATGATGCATATGAAGTAATACGAAGGGCATCACTGCTCCACTTCGAGATGCAATGATGTCACTTCCCATCCCTGATTCCTGAGAGAATTTAACCAGTCTGTTGCACTTTCTCCCTGACCCATGCACACACCCACAAACACAACAAAACAGCCATACAAACAGGGGCAATCCACATGGGTTTGCGCAGGTGATCAGGTTTGATCGCAACGGCAACCAGGGACACAGTACCTGTTGGTCAATGAGCTCTCCGCTCTTGTGTTCTCTCTTTGTGGCACCTCTGACAGAACCTTAGCATCTGTTTTAAAAAAATAACGACTGAGATTCCACACAGTCCCTCTGACATTTAACTGAGGGAAGGAGCCTGTCACTGAAGCCACAGAGCAAAGGTCAGTCTTTGATGCTAATCAACAGTCTGGGGGGAAAAAAAACCCAATTTAGGTTTTATTTGGGTGACAGAATAAAATGCCATCTGGTGCTGAGATATGTCTCAGGTAACAAAGAATAATAGGTGCTCTTTTAGCAGAGTGTGGTCTGTTTGGGGTGTGTGGAGCAGCTGATACAAGCATCCAGGCACATGTGGCAGACCATGTCAAACAATATAAGCCTAAATATCTCTTTGTTTCAGTGCTGACACCCTCATTCCAGCTCCAATTTCTAAGGCAATTAGGCCGACTCACCCCCTGAAAACTTAACTGAAGATCACACAAATTAGGAGTGAGCAAAGCCTTGAGCACAAACCCAACTGCATGCCTGAGAGAAGGATCAGGTGGTTGGCATTACAGCACTACAGCATTATAGCCGGAGGCAACTGCAGTTCCTGAGAGAGAAAGTCATGAGAAAATCCCCTGGAAAATAAGGCTTCGGGAGGAGGAAGATAATACGAGGAAATTGACTCTGTGTGTTTGATCTACAGTGAGTTTAACCAGCTCTTGGATGAGCCTGGATCAGGTGGTGGAGACCATGCTTATTTCAGTCACATGGCTTGATGTACTCAACTTCTCATTGTTTTTGGCCAACTTTTGTCCTTTGCTGAGAGCTGGTCATTGCCTGATAAGGATTTGTGTTCCCTTTTGTAGGTGAAGTCTTTCAACAGTCCTTTCTATTTGGTTCAGTCACATGGTTTTGTGCTCTTAGCCTTCTTGCTTTTTGCCCAATTTTCACCCTCAGCTGAGCGGTTTAATACTCTACACTAGATTTAAGCCTTCCTTTGTGAATCAAGCTTGCAGTTGTCAGTAATTTTCTTAATTTGGTGCACAGAGCTGCACTCAAGGATAACCTGGAAGAATTGTTTACAACTCTTTACTCTCAAGGTCAGGACTCAGCTCCCAAAGCAGCTGACAGGAAGGTGACTGATGGCATCAAAGAGTCAAAAGCCAGTTTTACCTCTGGGACTGGAGAGAAACACTGAATCTGTGAATTTACCTTAAAAATTTGCCATTAACTCTCCAACAGCTACATTGAACAGCAGTGCAGTCTCAATAAATCACTGCTCACAAGTCCAATAACACATTAGTGAATGAAACACTCTGAAAAAACATGTCTTGTAGGGTAATGTCACTATCTGTAATGCCATAAAATCCTGATAAGTATTCACCAACAACATGACAACAAGGACAGATTGATTATCCAGTGAATATTACAAACTAATGATCAATACGCGTTGCTGCACATGTATGAATTAAACGGCCAATGTTGCGATGACCACAGGGTACATGAACTGGATAGTCGCTATCTTTTCCCAGTTTAACTTAGTGGCTGGATTTAGAGTTTTAGATGTTACAGTTCCCGACTGAGAGCATCGGAAATGCTCGTAGCGGCGTTAAAGCGCTTCACTACGCTTCAAAGACAACACATGCAAGCGGAGGCTACTTACTGTCTTTCTTGTGCAGAAGTTCTGCTCACATTGCAGATGAACAAAGTCCACGAAAGACTCAAAGCTGTCAGAGACAACCGCAACATTTTGGCCTCAGTAACCGAGATAATGCTGGATTATCGGCTCTCCTCTCTGAAGGAGGCTGGATCTTCCAGCTCTGATGAAAAGTTAAATGAAACTTTAACAGTCTGTGCCTACAGCCCTCCCAGTCTATCTATCCATTGAGGTTGGCTGGCGTGGTAGGTGTGCAGAGCTTCGCCCGGAACCAAAGATCTACTTTTTGTAATCATTCCACTTCGCCAAATCTAGTTCCAAGAAAATCGTTTTTTTTTTTTTCTTTTTTCTTTTAGAGCCCAGAGTACACGGACAGTCCTCTCCCATGTGCCTTCACCCGCCCCGGTTCCGTTCTCTCATATTTCAGCATTACAAATTGTAAGCGTCCTCCCACTTCAGCGAGCAGAAATGTCACTGTAAAGAAATGTTTGACATGTAAAATCCGTGCAACTTCTTGCTTCCCCGGACTGTTCCTGGTGATCTCTTTCAAGTCGGTGGATCCTTTTTTTTTTCTTCGTTCCTACAGCAGCGAGTCGGGAAACGATCGGCGTCAGGCTGCGCTTCATTCACTTCAATACCTCCTCTCACTTCTGTGCTGCAGGAGCATGACTAAGCCCAGTGGAAGGACCGGCGCGGAGCCTGCACTTCTACCACTATAAATTACCGGCACATTTCACATACTTTAAGTTCAGATGACAGATCGAAAGATCAACCAGCTCCGACTAGATCCTTTTGAATTGGAAAACATCACAAGACGGCCAAGCTGGAAAAGGTTTAAAAACACGACACTACAGACGTGCTTGAAGCAGGATTATATCAATTTTAGTCACTTATTTTTGTACTTGTTGGAGTGCGTTGAAGCCCTCTGCAGATGTCTACTGCCCTCAAGTGGTGCGTGAGTTTAGATGCAGCACAAAGCCTGAAGAGTTCAAATGAAGGACCAAGACGGTTCTCTTACAGGTTGCAAAATTTATTGAAATGCTTCTGAGGTACTGGTACTCTAAAATACGATATGGCATTAATTTAATATTTAAACAGTATCAACATGAGCAACAAAATAAAACAGTAACTCAGGCACCAAGTGCAGGGAACCTCTTCCTGAGTTCAGCTTCTCTCAGGCAGAGCATGGCAGACCCTTCGTTCAACAACAACCCTGACCCTTGTGTTGAACATGTACAATCTAAAGCATTTTATTGTTAAAACATACTGGCATTAGGCATCCTAGAAGGAAGCCTCAAGGCTCAAATCCAGTATAGATAAAATGAGTAGGTAGATGAAATGACTTAAGGACAAAACAGCTTCAGTGCTGATGTGCCCTTAAACAAGGTTTGAAATCCGAGCTGCACTGTGATATCCCTCTAGAGGGGCAGGAGCAAACACAAAATGTCCCGATGAATACCAGTAGAGGATGAAATTAATTGCTTTACTCATTTACAGCTTTTATTTGTCTCAAGAACAGCCATGAATGATGTTCTCAATAGTGAGTCCTCTCTGTTTCTCAGCCACTATGTTGTGATACAGATTGCAGTACAGTTTCCCTTGTTCAGGGTCAGTGAAAGCAGCCTTGGAGAAAACAACTTGGTTGTCTGGGTTTACCTCCAGTCCATATGCTTGACAGAGTCGGGCTGTGAGCGACGTGTCCAAGGACAAGAGCTGTGCCAGTCTGTCAAGAGGAAAGCGGCAGCTGCGGCTGTTGTATCCGTGGCTGTATATTAGCAGCAGATCTCTACGACATGCCATGAGGTGACGGTGTAGAGCACAGCTCTGCAAGAAGTTCAACCTCTGAGCCAATCGGAGCAAACACACAGGGTTTCGCTCCAGGAAAGCTCTGTTGATGGAGAGAGCGAGTGTGATGGCAGGAGAGCTGCGGAGCCGCTCAGGGAGCTCCATGATGTGCTGTGTGGCACGAGATGAACCTGGGAGAGATGAGGAAAAAGAAAGCAAGCATGATGAAATCATCCTAATAATGTTGAAAGAGCACCTTTCAGGTGATCAATCTTTAAAAAACAGAGAACAGAAAGAGCTACAGATAAAACTCAGACTGCAGTTTGCCTGCCTCAGAGTATGACGTTAACAAAATCTCTTCTTGCTGTGTGAAAACTGCTGACTGGAGTCACAGTCTTCGCTGCTGAAAAGACACATTTTTCATTGGATCCCTGCATAAAACCAGAGTGCTTATGCAACAATGAACTATTATATATAATTTATATGATGCCTAGACATGAATGCAATTACACAAAAGTCTTTTCAAGTATTAAAGCTTAAAAACATGGTAACTAACCCAAATTGTACAGCAGACCAAGAGCCTGGAACTCTTCCTGGTTGGGATGTGGTTCTGTTAGAGTTGCGTAGCAATCCAAGAGCCAGCTCAGATTCTCCTGTAGGTGTGTGTCATTAATGCACGGGTCGTAGAGCCTCAGGGGCTCACCACAAAGCCGGTAAGACGCATAGATGAGGAAACGCACTGTCCGTTCCAAAATGGCCACACAGTTCAACCCAGACATCCTCTGGATGATCATGTCCTGCTTCACACTACGCAGTCGATCAAAAACAAAGCTGTACACCTGGAAGACAAGTTCAATCTTAACAAAAGAATATGTTGTGAAGAGTTTTTTTTAGATAGATTCCTGATTGCAACTTCATTCTTACTGTGTTCCTGCTGGGCTACTAACACATTAGCAATGACAGAATCACTTTCACTAGGCCTTCATCCTCAATCTAATGTTTCACCTTAGTTTTCTACATAAGATATTTATGTACAACTATTATGGCCACTGGTCACACAAAGTTTTGTCATTTTGTTTGGCATATTCACTCACTGCTGTCTACAGTATATGGTAATTATGGGACGATCTGGCACATGGACATGTATGTTGTTTTGGAACAGGCTTACATGAAGCTGTTCTGACTAACAGTGTGTTGCAGTAAAATAAAAGCACAGATAATGCCAACAGTTTCAATTTTATGTAAAAAAAACAAACAAACAAAAACCCACAAAGAAAAGTTAGTTTTTCTTGACCAAAGTCAACTTAACAATAATAAAAACTGGGTGACTGAGGAAATGATGTGTAAATCCTACTAACCTCAGTCCAAGGATGAAGATGGGGGGAGGCAGCGATGTCATCAATGAGGTAACTCACAGTTTTCAACAACACAGCAGGTGGGCGGAGGTCAGCGGGATTGGTTGAGTCTTTGCCAGCTGCTGGTCTGGAATACTCTTTGACTGCACGCAAAGGGTCTCCCCGGGGCCGTCGATCTCTTTCTGTGCCTGCTAACATCTCAAAACGGTGAAGCCGGTTCTGCGCCTCCCGGTCCCGCAGCTCTCGAGCAGGGCACATGGTCTGGCAGGCCCCCCTGGGCACTGTTTCCTTCCCCTGCTGCTGATGTCTCTCATTCTCCACTGTCTCTCTCCCCTGTGCTTTGCTTCGGCCTCGCCATTGCTCCTGATTCCTCTGTCTCCACTCCTCTCCTTCTGGTGCATCCCTCCTCTGAGAGTGAGAGCTGGAAACAGGTTAGTTAAAAGATTAAAGTGTAATCCAGTAAGAGTCAAATAGAATAAGATACACAAAAACTGCCTCTTCTCCTGTGTGGTGGCCTTCATCGACATCTGACAATCTGTACCTGCTCTGATATCCTAAAGTTCAGTTCTGACTGGGCATGCTTACCTTTTCTACTGTGGACTTACACATTTCTTTGTGCTAACTATCTTAACGTTCCCCTGAAGTCAAAATGCTTAATTACTCTACTCTTATTTACGTTGTCCTATTCTTAAAGTATTTTATATTTCATTGACACATCAAGAGCTATTTTCACATTCAATGAATGTACCACTATCAATCAATTAACCAATCAATCTTTGAGTCAAGTTTAATTAACGTTAAATGAATGCCAGAGCACATCCTTTAATATAACTGAAATAGCAAGCGGTTTGATCAGTTGGCTAGGTAACACTGGCACTGTTTTCGTTCGCAGTATTACATAAAGTAACGCTACAAAGGACTAAAACGGCTACGTTATACCAGATATTAGCTGGTAGCTTAACCAAAACCACTATAACGTGATTTACTAGTTAGATGCAAGTACCTCGAAGTTTGGGTGACTATACCTACCGGCTAGTATCCAGTCATTAGCTAGCTACGACGGTTAGCTAGCTACCAACGACTGAGCGCGCGACTGGCGTTTCTACGGTCGAACAACACTCAAGTTAAAGGAAGCCATAAGTTCACAGACATTTAGAAAAAACTTTTCTTTAGATACCACTTTGTTCAAAATATTTAATATATGTGAAATACAATTCATATACTCACATGCGACGAGGTGTCCTCCTGCGGTTCATTGGTCCTTTTGAGCAGACCGGTCGTCACTTTCCATCATCAGCCAATAAAAATGTGCCGTTGTTGTTTTGACGCAACGTCACATCCGGAATTGGACGCAATTGTTTGTAAACAGCTGACAGCACTTCGTTTGAATTCAGTTACTATTGAAACACCATTTCCAAACGCAGTTTGTGCCTCTCGTGTTACATTTAACTGTGATATAGGGGAGGCACAGGGTGGAGATAGAGGAACTCATCAAACTGGACTGTGTTTCTGAATTAGATTAAATTGTGACTGTTTTCCTTATCAAGCCTACATAAAACTAACGTAAATAAACTTGTCTGTGCCGTCCAACTCTCACAACTCATATTTGTTTTTCTAGTAGTAAGATGCATTCAGGTTTAGGTATTTCTTGCAGCCCTATTTAACATTATGTATTTTAATCTTATCTTAAAAACTCTAACACTTTGATGCACACTGATGCTTCATGTTGACCGTTCATTTATATTTTCATTGCTTTTGTTAAATTTATTAACAATGTTACATCTCTGAAACAATATCAGTCATTTTTCAACATTTACAATATATCATAATACAGCTGTAAAGAAGTTAGACAGTATACTGTACATAAAAACAAGACTAAAATGGCACAAATTTATCCACACCGAGGGGAAATCTGAAAGGGGGGGTATCCAAAGTGCATGTACTCTGTATCCCATGCTGTGTAGTAATCCTTCACTGTTTGGGGCAGTAGAGCTCGTGGGTTCTTGCAGTACCAAGCTGTTCTTCCTCTGTGGACTGCTGGACATGAATTGTATGGCGGCAGACCAACGATGTCAGCTCCAGCAGCTCTGCAAATGCACTAGGAAAATGGACAACACCAGTATTTGAGTAGAGGTGCAACCTGATAAGAGTCAGGATGCATTTTTAGGTGCTACCAAACACTTGGCAAGGTTCAGTTAAAAGCTGCAATGTTCAAGCATCACCAGGTTCTGTCTATGTGCTTACCCTGATAGCTGCTTACTGATGTCCTTTGATGTCGTTTTTATGTCCCTAAGGCACTCTAAAGAAGTGCTGTTGTCCTTATGATCTACCTCTGTGCACTCCTCCAGCAACTTCTCACTCTCCTTCAGGCAAACCTCGGCTTTATCTAAAACGGGTGGATACAGGTGGATGATTATGGTAACATTTACCATAAGTTCCAGCAAAATACATATAACATACATCATATCATTATGCCTGTTATATCATGTAGAATAACTGAAAGAAAATTATCTAATCAATCAGCTTGTGTAACAAATGGACAGAATCGTGAAACAAACTGTTCAAAATGAAATTTTGAAGTTATCTTGCCACAGACAGTCTGAACATAGTGACAACAACCTAAAAATTCCCTTCTGTCCCCGTCAATGAAGAAATTCTTGACAGGCAGCTCGTGTCGAGTGGTGTCAACAGCTGTGGCAAAACACTTGTAGTCCATTGTGAACTGCTTGGCAGCTTCAGCCACAGGAGTAAGTGCAGCAATCTGATGGAAAAAAAAAATCAGTAGGATGAGAAACATGTACTCACACTCTGTTGCACATAAACACAGACTGCATACATTTTGGGGGGTTTTTTTACATTTCAAAATACTATCCAAAAAAAGGAAGGTGGTTTCCTAACCTGCAAATCCAGCATCTCATTCACTAGCCTGTCCTTCTCCATGAGTAGGTACTGACGCTTCTTCTCCTGGACCTCATTATGCAGCATCTCTTCTTCCTCCATCTCCTGCAGGATCCTTGCCTCTGCCTCAGCCTTAAGCTTTGCAGTATTGCTCTCCATCTGAAGTTTAACATCAAAGAGATGGAGCCAGATCATTCACAACATCTGGCTTCAACAAGAGGTTTATTCCCCAGAGAATAACCAATAACTACTTATATTATATAAAATATATTTTAGAAGCTAAAAGCTAAAAGAATAGTATTCCTCGTATGTGTAAAATCATACCTGACAATAAAGCAATTTCTGATTCTGATTCAGAATAATTTTGCTTTCTCTGGAGAGTTTTCTCTATCCTGTCAAGTTTGAAACTACAGTTTTCAGGTTTGCTGCTGATAAAAATTAAACTACATCAATCCATAAACACACAAAGAAATGACCTGGAAAGGTTGCATTGCTTGACATAATTTAAAAGGCAATATATCCTACACAGACCTGGATAGGTGGAGTGAAATGTTAATGTAGGTGCAGGTCTTTAAATGAAAAAAGAATTTGTTCATGTGGGTGAATGATTGATGTGTACATTCAGAGTTGGATGACAGAGTCAATCCATGCATCAGTACTGTACACTGATTTAACAAAGCAGACACATGAAAAGCAGTTTTTAGCATGTTAGACACACTGGAAGACTGACTCACCTTAGCTGTGAGGTAGGCCAGTAGGAAAGTTTGCATCTCAATGAGCCTCTTGTCATTCTCTGGATTTCTATCAGGTTCAACTGCATTTTCAGTCACTGCTTTATCTTAGAGAGACAGATTAAAAAAAGCTGTTAAAGGGCCACCCCATATGTAAATAACTCCCAGCATTTTAGCAGATTAAATCAGTTTACCTTTAATGACTGAAATATCAAAATCTGGTCGAAAGAAGTGTCCATCTGAGAAAGTGGACTGCAGAATACTTTTCCCGAGCAGTGATGGCTCAGTTTCACATGAAGCCATTGCTGTAAGGAAGATAATATTAAAACTGTTAATTCATTGTTCTCTTTCAGAAAAAAAATAAGTTATTAAAAGGATTTTATTAAAAGGATTGCACTGCTGGATTTCACAGCAAGATATCAACAACTAACTCGGTTAGCTTGTTAAAGACATTGAGAGTTAACATCATCACTGCTGTGCACAATTCAAATACTCATTTGATTTAAATTCACATTGTTAAAATGAAAAATGTATCTATTATAATTGTGTGACTACACATTCACAATAACTGCGATACAAAGTACTCACATGCTGGATGAGCCTGTGGGGCCATTGAGCGTCTTGGTGGAGTGCCCACCTTTGGTCTGACACCACTGGGTTTAGGTGAGGAAGGCTTCAGTGGCACAGCAATAGACTCGTTGGTCAGTGAGTTACTCTGTAAATAGTTAGTTACAGGGGTCCAATGAATTACAACTACATAACATAAGTGTGACAACAACATACAGAAAGAAATGAAGACACCTGAACTCCACAAATACAAGATTTTCACACAAGAGTTTAGATACGTATCTTAAGCAAAAACACCTAATGTAGTTTGACTACCATGAGTGAAAAATGATGAAACCAGAAAATAGTACACATAATAGCTTTACCTTTGAAAGAGATGACTTCTCAGCAGCCTGCATATATCGAGACTTGACAATAGTGCCAGTTGCTAAAGATGAAGATTAAAACATATTAACAAATAAAGAAAGAAAATAATAAAGAAACTGATGAAGCTTAGTTGAAGCTAATTCAACAATCTGAAATCAGTAAAGAGGAGTACAGCCTCGCGAAACAATATGTGATATTAAATATTAAAAAATCATGAGGGATGACTGCACAAAGTACTGTAGATAATATCAGTTATACTGCGTACACGGATGATCAAAAAAGAAGACTGTGTTACAGGAATGGTTTAAGAAGCTTCTTTATAAACTTTAATATTTTTCTGCTGTTGCACTTGTCACCAATAAAATATTTCAACAAAAACCACTTAAGCTGATTTTGGTTATTTTGTGTCACTAAAAGGCAATCCTGTAGAGACACTTTGGAAAGATAGCTTTATGCCATGCTATGTTTTCATGCCTAAAACGCGATAGCAGTACCTCAACCATCCATTTATTACGTGACGTTACCAGACTCCGGGAGCCCATGGTCTGTGCGAATACTTACATTTAACGCTTTTCTTCCCAGTTCCACTGTTATTGGTTTTATTAGCATTGTTCCCACCTTTCGAGCTGAAAACAAGTAAAATAAATAACTGTCAAATTCAATAACGTATAAATAATAACCCCCATTTTTTTAAGAAACGAGCTAAACAAAGCTAAGCTATAATGTTAGCTTAGCTACCGTTAATTTAGCGTTACAATGCACAAGAACTGTAACAAATAAAGAATAAAAGGCGGGTACATTTACTTGTAACCTAACGTTGCTTATGAACCACATTTCTGGTTCAGCAGTGTGAAAAGATTAAGAGCTACAGCTAATGCTAAATAAAAGAACGTATAGCATCTTAACCTCAGCGGCTGAGCCTGATGGGGTCTTCTCTACATCACACTCTCCTAATATTAAATTTGCTAAATCAGCGCAATACACGACAGTCGATTGAAAGAAAGAAAAAAGCATGTCAAGAATTACCTTTTAGCGTCACCGGAGACACTTTTAAAACTACTGGGCGCAACTGTTGCTCTTCTCGACGCCATAATGTTTTGAAGCAAACCGCCTGAACGCCCTTTCTCGTAAACCGCCAGAAACAAGAAGAGACACTTTAGTTCCGCTCTTCTTCTTTGTATGTTTGTAGCGGATCTCAAAGCAACATTAGCAGTGTATGCTGACATCTACTGTAGTGGAGTGCGTACGGTCACAGTCGTGGCACTAAATCATCCTAATACTGTTCAGAAAAAATAAATAAAATAAATACTAATCTTGTCTATGGCCGCCCTGTTTTGCTCCAGTCCATGGTAAAACCTGATGCTTCAACCTGCTTCATTTATAAAAACTTTACATACACCCCACACTGTGTTATGTGGTCACTTATAGTCTTGGTTTTATAGAAATCTTTTTCTTTTTTTCTTTTTTTTTTTTCTTAAAATCTACTTTCATTTTGGTAAACATGAGAGAGACACAGACATGATTTTATATTGATCCCACTAACTAATTCACTGTCAATGGTCATGTCATTGTTTTACATTACTGGAGTGGGAATATTCAAATTTTATGTTCATGAATACAGATATTTTATTTGGCATTCATCCAGAAACTATATGTTAGAGACATAATGCAACTTACTCTAACTTTAAGGGATGTCAAACTACATTTGTTCTAGTAACCACTAGATGGGTGTAAGGGTCTGTATTCACTGTCAGTGTAAACACACACTCCGATGACAATCCTTTCAAGTTAAATAAGCTTTCACTTTGTACAGACCACATTAAAGATTATGTCTCTCTGTTATATGTTGACTGACAATAAAGTCAACAAAGATTTATCTATCAGTTTGTGTTTTTTACCATTTAGTCCCGTGTCAGAGTGGGTGGAGCTAATCCTAGCCACCAATTCATGGTGGAAAGGCTGTGTAAACTCTGAACAGGTAACCAGATGAGATGCTATCAGCCAATTTAGAGCATCCAGTCCACCTAAGATGCATACCTGGAGCACTCAAAGTAACCCACATACGAGAACATGCAAACTTAAATGTTGTTTCATTTGCTCCTGTAAACCAGTGGGGATGGCCATCGCTTATCTGCACCTACCTGCATGTGTGTACCTTCATCCCATGTGTGGGTATCCGCTTAGCACGTTCTAATTTTTTTTGTGTGCATGTGTGCATGAGTCTTAAAGAACATAATGGGTGCTGATCCCACCTGTCTGACATGGACTCGGACAACAGGAAGGACAATGGGAAGAGAGAGGGTGTGGGACTGGGTGGTAAACACTGGCTAACTAAGTCACTTCCACAGGCATTTGCATGGGAATTTTTTACACCAAGTATCCCATAATAGTATTTCAATATAATCTTTTAAGCAGTAGTTGAATTAGATCTTTATAAAGTGTGTCTGCTGGATAACATCCAGGTATTGAAACTAGTTTTATTCTGACCTTTCCACTTTAATGAATTTTCATGATAAAGGTTGAACATTTGGCACTAAAACAAATCTCACACAAATACATACTGTATTTGTGTGTGTGTGTGTGTGTGTGTGTGTGTGTGTGTGTGCCAAGCATGTGATGTGTGTGCGTCCTACTTTATCGCTCTGTGTAAAGGCCGGGTCTTATCATTGCTCTCCTCGCTCTCTCTCGGTGTAATAAAGCCTTGAGGCTGGCTGCTGTGTGTCCGCATGCTGGCTGTCCATCTCTCACCACCAAGCAATGCCAGGACCAATAGCTGCTTTGAGGTGGACAACAAGTGCCATTGATGATGTGATATGAGCAGCGTGGACTCTTTTGGATTCAATATGTAATACTGTGTGACTAAATAATGGGAATGTTTACTGGTAAGATATTTTGGTTTTATTTTTCTCTGGAGTAAAGGAAGAGATCCACTCCAACGGCTTAAGAGCTGAAGTGCAGGAGTGAGAAGTGCATGTTGAAAGACAGCACCATAAAGACTCATGGACTCGCTGAATGAAAGTCCTTGTCTCTTTATTGAGCCCACCTCTCTCACGTCTCTCTCTGCTCCGAAACTCTGACGTCTAATGAAGGATTCGTCTGTGTCACTGTGACCTCACTGATACTCTGCTCTGCATTTTAGGACATTTTAGGGTGATTAGAATTCAAGATGAAACAGCTTCAATTCAATGAAGTGAAGGCAAAAATTGTTGTCAGCTCTCCGAACATGTGCATATACACGTGATTATACACACACAGACAACCCACCCATGCAGCCCACACACCAGCCTGTCTTCCCTTTGCGGTAAACTGTTACTCATCACTACCCAGTCTGCCAGTCTGGTCCACATAGCCCTCCAGGAATGCCTCAAGCAGACAGTGCCTCATACAGTAAAGCCAACAGGCAGTATTTACAGCATCCAGTTGGATATCTGAACTAAATCTCACTTCTTGAAATCTGATTTTAATGCTTTTGCATCTGATAATCATGTAATAGTGCTTTGCTTATTGGCCATTTACTGAACCAGTTATTGTCTGTATTTTAATACATACCATATATCAAGATCTAAATAGGGAGAGGGTATATTTTCGTTTCCTTTCATGTCCTTAGTGCTGGCTGCCTCAGCTCTCCAGAGCAAACGGGTGTGTGATCTCTACCGTTTGCTCTTGTTGGCCTTTGTTATAGGAAAGACTTAACAAGCCTCCAGCAGTGGAGTATTAGGACAGTGTTTACTTCTTAGCTTCACATCATCTGGGCGGCTCTGCTGGCCATTTTGTCCCTTTATAATCTCCAAATCCATATACTTTGGGTGTATCACTGTGGGTAGCCTATGTCACAATGATGGACAATATTCTCACTGAAAACCATCAGTTATCAACACAGTGAAATTAGCTATATAATATATATAATATATATATTAGCTATATTTAAAAAGAGTGTTTAACATTATGGGAAAAGGGTTTATTTAGTTTGTGGCCAAGGGGTAAATGAGAAGATCAACACTACTCTTCATCCATATCTGTCTGTTCAACATGTGGAGCAAGAAGACAGTTAGCTTAGCATAAAGATTGGAAACAGGGGGAACAGCTAGCTTGGCTTTGTCCACAGGTAGATATAAGGTGTTAAATTACTGAGATTTAGAGGTGCTGATAGGTTGATTTTACAGTCCTTTGGACAGGGCCAGTCTAGCTGTGTCCCCCAGCAAGCAAAGCTACCTGTCTCCTGGCTCTAGCTTAGACAGAGAGACACAAGGGTGGTATCAATCTTCTTATCTAAGTTGGCAAGAAAGCGAATAAGTCCAAAATATCCAGCAATTCCGTTCATGATGTTGTCAGTCATTGCCATTTTGTTGACCTTCAGTTCAGATGTCACAAAGAAGAGATATTTGAAGGTGGACTAAAGCTGAGACAGTTGTCTTTTTCTTCCACAGTAACTGAGAGGAAGAACAGTATGGCCTCAAAGCAACACCACGCACTCCATCAAATGACCTGAAGCTGTGGGTTTTCAACTCCTAATTGTTTAATTACTGTGCTTATCTTCACAGGACGTGACCCCAGCTTGGTGTTCACTGGGTGAACCTTGTAGCATCCCTGACTGCAGGGCTGGAGGCTGGGGGGCAGTGGGACATTTATCCAGGCAGAAACTTTAAGAACAGTATATCCTCAGTTGCATCATTACAGGTCAAAGGTTTATGGTCTTCAATAAATGTCCAGTTGCACAATTGCAGCAGAGTTGTGTCGTTTTACCAAGTGGAGTCTATTTCTCTTCAGCTAATCTTATACATAACTTATACCAATAAGCTGAGGCCAAAAATGACCCTAAAATCAAATATGTACATGACTGTGAAATAGATTTTTAATTAAGTTATTTAACCCTGAAAGACTCTTGTGTGTGTGTGTGTTTGTGTGTGTGTGTGTGTGTGTGTGTGTGTGAGAGAGAGAGAGACAGAGAGAGTGTCTGTCTTTTTGTATGTATGTGTTAGGCATCCATGTGAACTTTCTGCGAATGAGAGATGAGAACCATACAGCAAGCATGACTGGTTGTGTGTGTGTGTTTGTGTCTGTGTGTGTGTGTCTGTGTGTGAGAACCATGTGCAGTGCTTTAGCAGGGCAGTGTAGCGTGCAGTGCAGGAGTGAGCAGAGGCGGCCCAGGCCAGGACAGCCCCAGTACCCTGGTAATCCCTGCGTTTTCAGGAGCCCTGGCCCGTACTTGATGAGCTTGAGCAAGAAAAAGGTTGCGCTCTCTCGTGTGTTTCTCTCTCACTGTCTCCCTCTCTTTCTCTCTCTGTCTCTCACTCTTTTATTCCCCCTCTTTTTCTCATGCCTCCCCCTCCTCCTCCCCGTCCCCTGGAGCCACTTTGCGAATGAATGGATTCCAAGTGTTTGCTCAGCAACTCTGCCTGTCCCTCTATATTTCTCAGGATTTCATCTATAAGAGGAAGAGAACCTGCAGACCAACTACCACCAGAGACCCCCTGAGACTTAAGGTGAACATCTGCAGGAAAACAGGAGAATATGTCAGGGGATGCATTGCTCATCCCTGCAACGGTGACTTCAAATGCACACATGTAGACGATGCTCAACTAACTCTCTTTTTGGAAACATCTTGTGATGAGCATCTGTCACAAACACAACAGTCGTTTGAATATTATTTTAATGTTTTCAGGGACATTTTCACACACACACACACACACACACACACACACACACACACATCCAACCACTTACAGCCACGTTTCACTGGGTTGAAATCTCTCGTAGATGTAAAAATGAAACCTGTGAGTCTTTCTTGTAAGACCTCCTGCTCTATAGAACACATTTATTTACACATTTATGAATAACTTCTATAACAAATACAAAAGAAATAAAACTCTGAGCATATAATTTAATTTTCTCATCTTTTAGTTTTCTGTATGACAGCAAGTACCTTGCTGAGCAAGACCAAAATGTGCCTTTTTGAAGAAGATATCAGATTTATGCAAACCAAAACAAAAGCACATCCTGGTGGATGGTAGGCCATTAGCTTTGGCTAACAAAATGAAGACTACAAATAAGTCAATAATAATCCTCAAACTGTGAAATGTTCCAGTCCCCGTGTCAGTCCACATGCTTATATCAAATTGAACTGAGTTCAGCTTCAGGGAATCCCCCATCTTCTGACTGTCTGCAACCACTATTGTTGGATATAACATCTCATAGAGCCTACAGTCTCGACCTACTTCATATGAATTGTGACCTGAGGTAACTTTTGTTACGTAAATAATAGAATATGAAAACAGTGCATTGTTGCATATGGCTCTCTTGCAGCTGTTACAGAGGAGGATGCCAAACAAGCCCAGAATCTAGCAGTGAAATTGTAGAAATGTGGCATTTTTAATCCTCTTTCCTTTTAATTTACATACTGTAGATCCTACTGTGGTTTCCAGAGTTGCAGGTCAGTAGCATCTGCCTACTGGGTCATTTCGTAATCATATTAACACGTTTTCACCGTGAACAAAAAATGCATGTGCATGTTGGCACAGCGTCTAAAATCGTAAATACATAAACTGACCACAGTCCAGGACAAGCATACACGGTGCGTAGAGGTACAGGGAGGCTTTGGTGGGATGTTGGGGTGGTTTAGGAGAAGAGGGGATTAGCAAGAGGCCGCGGGCCCTGAGGCAGAGGGCCCGTTTCCTGGCCTGAGCCCCTGTTTGTCCTGCCTGACCTGGCAGCTCTGGGGGCAGATCCTGCTTGGATACAGCCCCGCTCCCACGCCTGTCTGAAGCTGTTAGCCACTGGCTGTGAGTAGCTAGCTGGGCTTAGTGTTGTCTGAGCTGCGGCTGGGTCGGGAGGGGTCCGATCATCTCTCGGGGGAGGGGGGAATGCCGGCTACTTTGTGCTGATGGAGTGAGGGTGACGGGGAAACAGACGTCCAGTAAGGCAGTGGGCGGTTATGATTAATGACTGTGGTTTGATCATTGCCACCATATTTTTTCATATCAGGCCTGCTGACAGAACAGTTAGCCATGTTGTCTGAGTTATTGTCCTCTCATCATCTCAGTCCTCTCAATCTGTCCTCCTACGTGAATGCATGTGTACAAATGGCCGACAAACAACAGAAAAACACCACCATAAACACTAACATTAAGTTTCTCAATAAGGTGTTTAACCAATACATGTGTGTTTGCTGGTGGAAAACACAGCCAAACAATCTGGTCTCAAATCTCCTCGTGTTTGATTAGCTTGAGCTCCGGTGATTGTGAAGCCACTTCATATGATTCACACCGTTTTGTTTTGGATGTTTATTTCTCAATGAGAAGTTTTTATTAATTCTTTCCTTTAATTTGTTAACTATCTCTGTGTCCTTTGGGTTTTAAATGTGACATGATGACATCGGTGTGCCTTGCTGGGCTCGGTCCAGACATATCATTCACAACATCACTCCCCATGTTGTTAAAAGTGATGGCAGCGGGTCTGCTCTCTGTGTATCTTACCTTTTGTAATTAACTCCAACCCTCTATTTGCCTAAATAATCAATTAGAAGCACTATCACATGCAGGGTGTTGTCTGCATATCAACTGTGTGCAGAACTGTGTTTTTACTTAAAAATCCATAAGATAACACCTCTCCTCTCCAGCCAGGGGACTGTTTGATTATCGCTCTCCAAAACTGAAAATGAAATGAGGGGATATTTACTTTTCTTCCCCAAAAGCTTTGATAGCTCAATTGCTTGTTTTCAGTGGCTTGTTATTATTTTTCAATTGGTGGATTGGCTGTTGGGTTTGGAGTAGCACAGAGCAGCTCTGTGAGTGTTGTTTCTACCCTGGATATACACAGAGCTGTCAGTGAAAGCAGGCAGAGACCAGCAGGGAGGGAGAGAGAGAGAGAGAGAGAGAGAGAGAGAGAGAGAGAGAGAGAGAGAGAGAGAGAGAGAGTAAATCTCAAAGTTTAAAGGCTTCAGCTAATAATGTTCCAGTATGGCTTTCAACACATCCCTAAGGCGCTATGAGTATTTATTCTAATCTATGTAGGCTATCCAATACTACTATCGAGCTGACAAAGGGTCTTTTCAAAATAAAATGTTTTTTATTAACTAAATCCTAAAATCCATTTTTGAAAGCTGAAATCTGAATAGGACAGATTATTTATTACTGTAGCTAAAACTGGCCCAAACTCCACAACTGTATCTTACTGTCAACTAGGGTACGATGGGTCAGAGGAATATTAAGATTTTTTGGGAGGTTTTGTCCTCCTGCCTCCATCGTCACGAGCGAGCCAGTGGCGTCATCCCTGTCCTGCTTTATAAGACTGTCAACGCCTTTCTCTCACCTGGACTGACACACAAACACCACACCAGGACAGGGGCTATTTTTGGCAGGGGGATCAGGCGCACCCAACTCGAGTCTTTTCACTAGCTGATCATTTCCACAAAAAAGAAGCGCATCACATTGTTTCTTTTATGAATCTGGCAAACTATTCCTACTTCTCTGGCATGTGCAACATGACCGCTGAGACGCAGCACTCGCCTGCCGATGCGAGTCCTGTCGTCATGTCTCCAAATGTGAGCCTGGACTCGCCGCTGCCTCCGCCGCCTCTGATGCTGCAGGCCCGGTCAAAGGACAATGTTTTGATCAAGTCCGAGCCCCGCGGGAGCAGCCCAAGCACGGAGGATGGAGCCGCTCTGGGGCAGACTGAGGAGCACCTGCCCACCGGGAGCCGCCGGAGGAAGAGGCCCGTCCAGAGGGGGAAACCTCCCTACAGCTACATCGCTCTCATCGCCATGGCTATTGCCAACTCCCCGGAGAGAAAGCTCACCTTAGGGGGTATTTATAAATTCATCATGGAGCGTTTTCCTTTCTACAGGGAGAACTCCAAGAAGTGGCAGAACTCCATCCGCCACAACCTGACCCTCAACGACTGTTTTGTGAAGATCCCCCGGGAGCCCGGCAGGCCAGGTAAAGGCAACTACTGGACCCTGGACCCCGCCGCTGAGGACATGTTTGACAACGGGAGCTTTCTGCGGAGGAGGAAAAGATTCAAGCGCACAGATGTGAGCACCTATCCCGGCTACATGCAAAGCTCCAGCGCCTTCACACCGACTCCAATGGGCAGGCCGTCGTACCCAAACACCCTCTACGCTGGGATAGGCTCTGGTTATGGCTCCCAGCTGACTGCCACATCCCCGCATCCGGCCATGCTGCATCACTATCAGACCTCCGCGGGGGTCGGCCAAGGACAGCCGCGCATGTTCAGCATCGACAACATCATCAGCCAGCAGACGGTGGTGCAGGGCGGCCCCGGGGGAGAGCTCAACTCCCAAGCGCTGGGGCTGGGCGGAGGTGACCTGGGCACCATGACCTCCAGCTGCTCGGTCACCGGCGCCGACCCGTCTGCCTGCTTCCAGAACCAGACTGTTAACCCCTCAGCGAACATGCTGAGCAGAAACAGCGGGAACCTGTCATCCAACCTGGCTGCCGGGTACCCGTACTCCTCTTCGGCCTCCCCTCCAAACCTGCCCACCATGACCCAGTCCGGGTTCTCCCCGGGGAGCTCTCAAGTGTACTGCACCGGCAACCGGCTGTCCTTGCCGGCCCTGCGCCCGGGCTCCTGCGCCGAGCACACGGAGCAGCTGCTGGGCCTCTCCAGCCCCATGAACTCCTACAACAACACCTACATGAGACAAGCCAACTTTGCGTCAGGACTAGAGCGGTATATGTGAAACATTATTTACCAGAAAACCAAAAATCCTTCTTAATTATAGGCCTCTAAATAGTCCCATATCAAAGGAATTGGCCCTGATAGAGTCCACATGAGATGAAACACATACAGTAGGTCTCGTATCATAACATAAACAGTCCCGATCAGAGTATTATTGGGATGTTATAGACTGACAAAGGGTATATATATTCCAAAATGTCTCCATGGACTCATTATTCTCATATTTTTTTTCAAAGATCAGAGAAACGATGACACAAAATGACCGAGCCTCCTGATCAAACATTCCTACTTTAAAAGGTGAAAAGCCATTTAAGCTCCGTTTGTCACATTATATGACTGTATCTCAGAAAGTAGTTTATTGTGCCACATTTCGTTCATATTTCCTGTCTTAGAGTTTGTTTTGAAGTTTACATGTGTTTGTTTTATCACTCACGTCTGCTGATTTTCATGTAAATACTTTGTTGATGTATAAAAATAGAGTGTTATTGTTGCTGACGACAGCTCGCCCGAAATAAATTCATTTTTTTTTGCAGTACAACGAATCTGGACGTTCTTTGTCACATTTAAAATCTGTTTTTATTCTGTTTGGTTTTAGTATAATTGCAGGTTATGTACGTGATCAGTCAGAAAAACATCTTATTTTATTAATGCACAATGATATCACTTCATTTAGAACTGAGGCAGGCGGTGGTTTGTACATGTATTTAATTTATATTGTTATATATTGTTAATATTTGAAGACATTCAACACTAAACCAGCTCCAAAATAGGCTCTGATTCAGCTCTTATAAATTTGTAACAAATCAATTATGATTAAAAAAAAAAAATCAGACACAGACTAAATGTATTTTGAGAAATTAGTGAGTTAGAATAACAAAAAGTACAAATACAAATTAACAGGAAATTAGGGACAGGAATTATTAATCAAACTAAAACAATGTAGAAAGAAAGTAGAAATTATGCAGAATGTTCACGTTTATTTAGCTGCAACTGAGTTTAAGATCTGCAGTAGGACTGAGACAGTTCAGTGACTAAGTAAAGGATGTTGTACTTTTACAGGTATAGAAACAATCTTCATCACGTTTTTTTTTTTTTTCGCTTTTGTATAATTAATTCATTTATTTCTAATTCCACCAAGTTCCTATTCAGAATATGTGAATTTACTCTTTCCCCTTTCTTAATTACAATCTTTTATTGTGACTTGTGAAATGGATGCTTATCTGTCAGTTTAATGTTCCTAAAAAAAATTTTTTTTTTTTTAAATCAAGGGTGTGAATGCACATATAATATATACCATTTCAGCGCTCAGTCACTATTTCTATATCAAAATAACAAATCCACTCATCGTTCACTGGTTATTATGAACTACATCAACAACTGGTTGTTGTTCGGATTTTGATTTTGTATTTTGACTTCCTCTGTTAGTGTTAACCACAACACATTGATTACTAAACCATAAATATGCAGTAATTGGTGAAACAGAACAAAATCGATTAAAAAAACTACAAAAAATGTGTGAAAGTGTCATCATGTGAAGATGCAGAAAAAAATGTTATACTTGGTGATGATGACAAAAAATTTAGTTTTTGAACTCAATTTGGAAAATTTCCATCATGGACAATTCAAATATAGAGAGCCATAAATATATATCTAAAAAACAAACAAACAAACAAAACATTAATAAAATGAACTGTCAATAAAATCAATAATATGGCTATTTATTTGTATGTATAACTCATTACAGGCCAGAGGAAAGTTAGAACTATTAGTCCTCCCTACAAGCTCCACATCCTGGTCTGACACTGAGGCCCTTAAACATCTGCACTGCACTCAAACTATTGACGCATAAGAGCGGTAAGTTATGCTATGGGACCATGGCACACTCAGCACTGTCGTGAGGACTGTGTGATATTCATACTCCTATATGGAGCCCAGCCACTGTTCCTCCTACCTGTTGCAGGAGGAAACACATCATCCTTTCCTCAGGGCCACCTGGTGGGTCAGTCTGAACATGCACATGATAAAATATGGGGCTGAAGCCGTTTGTAGTCGTCAGTGCAAACTTACAAAGGTGGTTGTTTGGTTTGAAGACGGTCTCTGATAAGCAGGACAGCATCTTAATAAAAAACAAACATATATATCCATAATCTATATCCACATATTTCATCACCTGGAAGCGTTATTTGAAAGAAGTGAGGTCAAATTCAAGTGTCTCCTCTTAACCATCTCAACCAGATCACTCACGAGTTCGCTCAGTATGATGGATAAACCCATGTTGTATAAGACAACATGATGGTTCACATTAGTGCTTAAGGGATTAAACAGGTTGAAACTTTCCACCACTAGATGGAAGCAAAAGCAAGATGTTCAAGCTGTGGGATTGTTTTCACTCTTCGACAAGGATTTCTTTTTGCAATTTGTTGTTGTGATAATTAATTACACTGATTCTGGTCAACAGTCCGCACTGAAATCATTGAAGTAAGCGGCTATAATATACAATAATTCTCTGTGTTCCAAAAGCTCAGTGGGGTTTGTTGATCTGTACAGCAGAATAACTGATGGCATGATATGAATCTTTTATTGTATTTGGCTGAACTGATTTGACTTTGAAGTCTTTAAAAAGTTTTTATCGTGCGAGGAAGCACCAACATAAATTTGGTCACACTTCAGTTTTTGACTTCCTCCTTGTCCCAGAATTGCTTTTGTTAATTACAAGAGAATCGCTGTGAGACTGCTGCACTAAACTCTGATTTCACCTGAAAAGGGAAGGACAATAGCAGAGCAAGAAAATGTCATAACCACACGCTGGCGGAACTGCTAATTGTTTATGACTTTTGATGCAAGCAGGAAGTTTGCATAGAATTTGAGATATTGTTAGGAAGCTGAGAAATGGTTATCAGTTCTTGTTTGTCATACTGGATTAAATCTCTCTGCAATAAAATGACTATAAAGTCACCTTTTCATGGGCACAACCTGGACTCTAGACTGAAAGAATGATGAGGGGCTGGCCTCAAAAGCAGGACTTTAAAATGCTTTGACTTTAAAAAATAAAAATCAACAAATATGCATGCAGAGCTGCTTTTAAACTGGGTTTCTTTCTGCAGCTATCTAACTTTCTATCCATTCTTGTGCTCCAGCTGTGGCTTGTTGTCATGTCTCTTACTGACACTTACTGCTACACTGTGATGAACTGAAAACACAGTCACAAACTCACCGTGCAGCCTGCCCCTTTCACTTAAAGCCAAGTCCTCTATTGGACCCTATTTGGAACAGTTTGCTTCATTTAACCTTCTGGTGTTTCAAGATACTTATTATGCTCTCACAATCTGTCTGCAATGCAAATCTGATCTTAAGTATTCTAAAGGAAAGGCATCTAAATATATAGTTAATTTATGTACATTATGCTGCTCAGTTGACTTGACTTTGAAGATAATTTAGCACTTTCTCACAATCTCAGTTTAGTGAAACTTTGCAGTTTTACTATTTGAGCCATATTTACAGAAGACAACTGGCATGAACAGTCCGTTTGGCAGCCATAGCTGTTAGCGTTTCATTCATGACTTGAACAACAGCAGGGGGCGCTTCAGCACAACTAACTACAACTATGAGAGACCCCTCCCCTCCCCCACCACCCTCCAACCAGGCAAATCATGGCTCCTAAGGACCAAAATCCCACTGAACGTTTGCAAACTTGAAGAAATATCTGAAGCGCAAATTTTGTAGGCAGTTAAATTTGAATTAATTCGATAAAATTATGTAAACAAAGAATCGGTAAAATACTGCCACAAGTGCGATATTGTTACATATCTTTAAATATACTGAAGTGCAGTATAAATCAGCAAGTGTAGGCAGTTCCACATAAACCAGCTAAGCCCACGCTGTGAAAGAGAATGAGAGGTCAAATTAGTGAATAAAGAAAGAAATAAAATGTGCTCAGTGTTTCCATCCCAAGGCTCCAAAAACTTTGACGAATCTAGTGATTAAAAAGAGAAGTTTATCATAATAATATCTTAATATCATCTTGAGAGACCTGGAGAAAGTGAAGCGTGGTGTGTGTCGCGCAGCTGTCAGGCAGGTGTCAGTGCGTCTGTGTCGGACATTAAAGGTTTGTGACAGGCAGGTCGGAGAGGAGGACGCACGGCTCGGCCAGGGCTCCTGTGGGGTGTTTAACAAGTTGCATGCTTGACTTGCGCTTAATTCCACCGTGGATCGGTCGTTTCCTTCAATAAAGAAAAAGCACAGAAATGCAAACTTCAGTAAATAAACCAGCAAACGAACAGCACGGATATATTGCGTCGAGATGCATGAAAACACTGTTGTTCGTTGATAAGCCAAAAAAAATCTGATTTAAACGTAAAAAATGTGACAGTCTGTGTGTTGTTCGACGATGAATGGGGTGCTGATGTAAATGCCTTACTCGGTGTTTCTGCACCGTAATGATGCGGAATGTCAGCCTGCTCTGAATACACACGCACACACACACACACACACACACACACACACGTATCACACAGTCATCCGCTGGCCTTTTCACTCCTGACGAAGACGAACTGGAGCAGGTTGCAGCTGACTTAAACCCCTGTGCACCCTGGTGAATTATGCAGAAAATGCAGATGGATAATGTTGTGACTTCTTGACAAGGAAAACAAAACCCGTGAGAAGGGTTCAGGGAATTAGGCTACTGGGCAAAGATCTTGGGTGGGGGGGTGGGGGGGTTGTTTCAATCCGGCCAAATCAGCCAGTTCATTAGGGAACAGAAGAGACGAAGAGCTCCGTTTGAGTTGCATTCATTGAACGCCTTGAATAGTTGACAAACCTCTGGTGCAACAAATCAATATGTGTCAGATCAAATTTTGAAATATGAATTAACGGTCACGCGAACAGAGAGATAACAGGCTTATTTTAATGAGTGTGGCAACATCCTGATATTTTAAACTTGATTTTTGTTCGACAGATTATGGGCGCAAATTTTATGCATTTCATTTCTAAATTCAAGATATAAACTGCATTTGAAAAGCCCTAATAATCATAATAATAATCTGAATATTATGTTCGATAATAATTGAATGTACCGTTGACCATCTCTGCATAAGGGCTTTTTAAATGTTACCCGGATTTACCTTTCGACCCACATCATTATCTTTTCTTCGATGACCATTCTGAGCTTTTATGTGCAGACATTTTGCTGACGTGTTTATAATTTACACGTAATCACACTATAAAACAAATGGGAGATTTGAATTGACCTTGAAAACTCTGACACACGCTTTGCCTGTTTGAAGGTTATTTCACAGAGATCACAATCACCATAATCCGAGGACACCTTATGCTTCTCTCGCCTCACACTGAAAAAAAAGAAAAAAGAAAAAAAGAAAAGTCCATCTAATTGAGGCACGCGACCTCCTGTTCAGAAATAAAGTCTCTGTCTACACGATTAAAAGAGAAATTTAATCGTTTGGTTGTCAGACAACTTTGTCTCTTATGGATTTTATCCATATTCATGCTTTTGTTTATAAACTGTCAATATATCGATAAAGCACAGAATGTGGGAAATCAACCACATTCTTAAGCTTTATATTCTAATTCTTAAATTCACTTTAACAGGAACAAATGATACTCCCAGTTTATAAAGCCGACAAAAAAGCTGAAATTTTTTGTCAAGTTTTTCTTAACGAAACATGATTTTAAGATTCGGGAGCACATCCAAATATTACTTTTTGCAGGGTAATTTCGTCTAGTTCCTGGTAACAGTGACTCAAAGACCACGTGATCAGCGTGGTCCTATAAATACCTTTTGAGAGTTAAGGAGGATAGTGTGATAGTCTGGCTGGATACCTACCCAATCCCGTGCGTAAAAGATATTTTGGAAAGATACGTGGATATCCAAAAGTAGCTTTTTAAATGACCTGCAGCATAAACTGATCACAGACGGAAACGATCGCATCTGAAGGCAACACAAGACTGGTGCGAGATCTTTGACTTCTTTTTTCATATACGCTTGAAAACCAGAAGTTTTGTGCTCGATGAGAACCTCGCACGGCCCTGCTTGACCAGCCTCGGACGCCCAGGAGTCGCCAAATCCACCACAGGTCAAAGAGTTCTTTATCTTTTCAATAGATTCTAGCCATGTGTGCATTCAGTAGTTGGAGATAAAGCTGCGGTAAAAGTCTGGTGTGGTTGTAAGGGGGAGAGGGAGTGTGTGTGTGCGCTCTCGCTCAGTAGCCTCACCGGACTAGAGGAGGAGGAAATCTGGGAGAGAGGGGGAAGAGAAGCGGCGTCTCCAAGGATGACTTTAGGGACGGATATGTCCGACAGCTCTGCATTGTCCGAAGATGTGGACATCGATGTGGTTGGGGGTGACATATCCGTGGGAAAGGACGGGAAGTACATTCACCACGAGTTCAACTTGGACAATGACTCGGACGATAATTACTCGCAGAACGCGGCCGAGAGGGTTTCCTCTCCCGGGCTCAGCAGCTCCGACTGCCCGTCAGACCAGATGGGGTCCGGCGCAGAGGTCGGGACGGTGATCGGAGACAAACCCAGAAAAAGTGCACTTGTGAAGCCGCCCTACTCTTACATCGCCCTGATCACCATGGCCATCCTGCAGAGCCCCAAGAAACGTCTCACTCTCAGTGAGATCTGCGAGTTCATCAGCAATAGATTCCCTTACTACCGGGAGAAATTCCCCGCGTGGCAAAACTCTATTCGCCACAACCTTTCCTTAAACGACTGCTTCGTGAAAATCCCACGAGAGCCTGGCAACCCCGGAAAGGGCAACTACTGGACCCTGGACCCGGATTCCGCAGACATGTTTGACAACGGGAGCTTCTTGCGCAGGAGGAAGCGCTTCAAGAGGCACCAAGCTAATGAAATCCTCAGGGACACCGGTGGCTTTCTACCCGGCTTTGGATACGGCCCGTACGGATACAACTATGGACTTCAGCTGCAGAACTTTCACGCAGCCCACAACCCGTATCACCCACACCACACAGGTGGTTCATTCCCTTTCCCTAACGCCCCCTGCACCTTGCCCCCATCATCCTCCATATTCCCCGCGCCGCATCCCCTGCCTTCCCTGTTAGGGGCCGATTTAAGAAAGCCCTTTTATCCCCAGCTAAGCCCGTCTCTGCCGCCTCTCAAGACAGACTCCAGCGCCCCGAGTCGGCCTTCATTCTCTATTGACAATATCATCGGTGCGGCCAACTCCACCGCCTCTTCCTACAGCGCGCAGCCGGGCAGCCAGGCGCAGATCCTGGCCATGCTGACACCAGCACTGGCCTCTGCTTCCAACCATTTGAACCTTTCACAGGACAGCATATTACAACCCGGGGCACAGAGTCAGACTTTTTCCAGCAAAACCCCGACTATGAACACTTGTCCTTTCTAGAAAAAATGGCGAGATTGCCGGCTGAAAAATCTTTTATTAAAAAACCAATTGTGGCGTCGCCCTATGTGAAGGTAGGCTGTACATGCTCGGTGAAATAAGAGTGTTTTGGCTCTCCCCGTTTCCTAACAACGTAAGAGGAGAGAAAGGTTTATTTATGCTTTGTAAATATGTGTATAATATTGAGAGACAAAAGCAAGAAACATTCGGGAAAAAAAGGACTTTTTAACAATGCTGGCCTGCGATCTGGCATGTGGCCTTCATGTGCCAGAGGGAGAAAATGAGAAAGATATCCTGTTATTTTAACATAAGTTAAAGGTGACACCCGATTTTTTTTTTTAAATATAATTGAGAATTTTATTATGATTTATATTGTTTTTATTTTGTGCGTCGTGAGAAAATGGCACTGTTGTTGACATAGGCTGACAGACGGCAAACTCAGGTTTTACTTACTTAGAAAGCACATGGAGACGAAGGGGGGATTTCTGACTCAAAAATAACCATTTCCCACTCCCCCCCAACCCCCACCCCCCTCCCCTATGGTGATTTTGTGACAATATCATTTCATGTTGTCGGTGGACACGTAGGCTATGTGATTTTGGTATAAAAGAGCGCATTACCTCTCTCAACCTTTTAATTGTTGTTCGTTCCTATCTATTTCACAATTTAATCTGTGAAACATACAATATGTCATGTGTTGCCCATAGAGAGACACCTAAATGTTCATAGGTCATTCTTTTTGTTGTAACGGCAAGAATAATAAATGTTTGTGAATTTGAAAAAAAGAAAATCGTAATTTTTATTATTTTTATTATCACTGCATGGAAAGTTTTTGCTCTACAAAAAGGGTGAATAACATAGACTAAAGAGCAGCTGATGAGGGGAAGTAAATTCAGTCAGGCTATATGGTGTATTTTTTTTTGTGCAAGTGCAATGAACAATTTTGAAAGGACTCACATGCATGTACTTTCATAATAAGTCAGTCTTATTTGTTTTCCTTTAGTTAAAGGAGGTTTTTATTATTTACCAATTTGCACATTAAGGTCAAAGCTTAAAATTAATATTAATAGCTTGATAAGAATTAAGATTCTAATCTGAATTAATCCAGTTAACTGATTACAACAAGGTGATCAGACAAAAAAAAGTCTCTTAGTGAAGCAGTTCATTAAGACTCTTTTTAGGTGGAAGAAACGCACCAAATTTACATATTTCAAACACGACTTGTTGTATACAACAGTCATGAATATCACGCAACAGTGGGCAAGTATTCCTCTTGTGTGGCTCTTGCTCGCTTGTAAAGGACCATTTTCTAGCCAGTTACAAAGGCCCTAAATGAATGGGGCACGTCAGCAGGCCTCGGCGGTCTGTAATTGAAAGTGAACAAGGATATACCCACGGTCTTTTGGGTTTTCGTTGCTAATTTGTAGCAGCATTTTTCATCAGGCACCTAATCCACCATAATGCGGCTTTTTGGCCGTTTGTTGATGTTGTCAGTGTGGACCCCTGGCCCAAGGGAGTGAATGTGCGCACAGCGAGCGGTCCCCCTGTGAGACCAGCCACACACATTTAGACCCTGAAAAGCAATCTTCTCTAAAGGCCCTCGGTTTGCTCCGCTTTCATGTCATCTGTGTTGTCTCGGGATACATATAAAAGAAGCAGTGGGACTCGTCCGGCTACAGAAAACAGGCCTATTGGTCTTTTTCAGAGTTGTTGGAGCACATGTTTCCAGACAGAAGGGGGTGTAAAGCCTCCTTTATTTACCAGATCTGTGTGCAAATGGTTAAATGAGTTTGTGGGTGTTTTGACAGATGATTATTAAGGATGAAGGGTGGGAGGGCTGACTCCTCTGTTTTCCCTCAGCGCAGCTCACTGAAAGTCTTTGAAACGAAAACCAACACATGACTACTTTCTTTATCCAGGCGCAGCCTTTCTTCCTCTCTTTTTCTTTCTCTCTCCCTGCAAGTGCAAATTGGACAATTGATATATCGCGTAAGGATTTGGGAAATAATTTTGATTAGAGCTTCTCCAGCCACGTCCACGACGTTAATTGATATCCTGCACGTATAATTTGCAGAGTAAATGAGGGGGAAAAACATTAGCAGACTATTGAAGTTTTCTGCGCACACTCGCCCTGACAGGGAGCCATTACTCACCGCATCAGTCCATTAAAATCCACATGAAGCGTTTGCAGAGGTGGTTAAAAAACCATTTAAATAACGGCAGGGACGAAAACTAAGCCAATAAAAATCAGCAGACACAAAGCATAAGGCACACACGCACACACGCACGCACACACACACACACACACACACACACACACACACACACACACTGGGTCTGCCGCGGGGAGGTTCAGCCAAAGGCACCAGCTTTGAAAATGGGCGATTTGAGAGTGAACCCATTTCTATGGATTTTCAGCTCAGATGCGCACAAACTGTCCATCTCTGCCTGTAAGATTACAGGCTTGCGACCAGAATAGACCTGGAACTTGCTCTTCTTCAAACCACCACAAACACTGAACACATTAGACATCCGGGGAGCATCTTTCAAAACGCCCTTTAATTTTTCATGTTAGTCCTAATGGGATATCATCACCGCTCACACGTCGACGCTTCAGACAGATCCCGGTTTCCGTGCGCGGCTGTCACTTCAGGACCACCCACGGCTTCCGCACCAGAGCGTGTGTCTTTATTTAGGCGACGACATTCGTCATCTTTCGTGGCGTTTTCTCAAACGAAATAAGAAGTGAGTGATATGCGAAGTGACAGGCAAATGATTCAGCAGTCACCAAAAACACATTTATACATTTCGAGGCAATTCCCATCTCTTTCTAAGCGCTCCCATATGCTCTGTTTGGGCGTAAGCACGCTTAAACCCATATTTCGTGCCAATATAATTTATTTATAGACTGAGATGTCAACATAAATATAGATTTATGTCTTTTCTAAATTTTTTTCTCCTTTAAGGATTCCCGGGGGGAGTCCTAGGAATGACAAGCAACGGTTATAGTAAGTGCGTTATTATTATGATTATTATTATTAATTCTTTTTCTTTCGTTTCAACAGCGCCTGACAGCTGGGGATTAAATGAAATCGTTCTAGTTAAATCTTTCACTGTATGCCAATAACGTTACGTCCCTGATCGATGCATCTTATGTCCTGAAGGACACGAGGACAGAGGCTATGCTGACACCACAAGGAAACCGTGTGTGTGTGTGTGTGTGTGTGTGTGTGTGTGTGTGTGTGTGTGTGTGTGTGTGTGAGGGGGAGAGAGAGAGAGTGATAGAGATGTCAGGCTACTCTTCTTCAAGGTCACGCTCGAAGCTGTTGAAAGCCATTCTTCACTAACTAAAAAATATAATATAATATAATATAATATAATATAATATAATATCATATAATATCATATAATATCATATAATATAATCTCATTAATGAAGATGCAAAGTTTAGGCCCACAGGCTTCCATTAAATGCACGTTGGCCTCCACGTGAATTTAATTTTTCTAATGGTGTAACTGAAGGGCTGCATCATTAACATAGTGGGGAACAGCATGCATACAGACCTATTGAAGATCAAGGGCTTTAGACCCTCTGAAATGAATCGTTACCGCTTTGATAATTTGTTCTTCTAACGGAAATTCGACTAGTTTCTGAGCCTTCAACGGGACTCCCGTGAACTCTGTTCTGGAGGATAAATGCACCAAACAGAGACACACTGGGCCGCAGATCCTCGCTCTAAATACTTTAGCTGGGCTGTATTTTAGGGAGTAATAATCAAAATAAACCACTCACTTTTTACTTTCTGGGACATCACGTAAACCCTCACCCCGGCCGATCGCACACAAACACTTGTCCCAGCCTGTGGCCCCTATCTTTGGAGACGGGACAGCCACTCTTGTGGAGCTATAAGCGCACCGCAGCTGCGCACTTGTCCACTTCTTTCCCTTTTCTATGAAACAAATAGGACCATATCTTATACCCCATACCCCCTCCGCCCTCCCTCTCCTCCTGTGTGTGTGGCTGTGCGCGCGGCAGACGAGCCTCCACGCCCCCGCAGAGGAATGTTGGCCCGGTCCGCGGCTCCCCGGCCCGGAGGAGAGGCGAGCCGCGGCCCGAGCTGCACAGCCGCTATAAATCACAGCCTCCCCTCGCTGCTCCCAGTCTTCCTCCATCCTCCGTGTTTTTGCAACAGACAGAGGAATCCTGCGCTTAATTAATTTAGAATGTGTAAATAAAGCGAGGACAGTGAACTCCCCATCATCTCTGGAAACACAATATTAACTTTGGAAGATCTTCGCCCCGCCGACTCTGACACACTAAACGAACACCTGCTGCAGGGAGAGAGAGAGAGAGAGAGAGAGAGAGAGAGAGAGAGAGAGAGAGATGAGGGCGCGCGTGCACGGGCACACACACACACACACACACACACACACACACACACACACACACACACACACACGGAGGGGCAGGGGTATTAATGACTGTAGATATTATCCTGCAAAGATCACCAGAATATGATAGCAGGTGATACCCGTCATTCAGGCCTCTTTTAGCGGAGTGAGAATGTGTCTTTAGCCTACTGTAAAGTCTGGTTGGCGTATTTTTTTTTAAAATCATGCCTTCTGACCAGAACCTATTTGTTGTTTTAATTTTTGACCAGATTTCTGTCCCTTAAACATTTTAGATCCATTGAGGTGGAATGGCTTTTAAAACTGCTGCTGGGGCTGTGTTCATATTAAAGTCTGCCGGTCTGTGGCCATCTGTGTGTGAAACCTGGCACACCTTACGGCACTGACATATATCAGTGATGTAAGAATACAAAGCACTCTCCCTGTTTTTCTGCCATGTGCGTGCAGTTGTAGCTGCATCTGCTTTACATAACAATGAAAGCACGTTGCCCTGCTCTGAGTGTCCGCACAAGTTGCAGCAAATGATTAACATGAGTCAGATCGGCCACCTGACCTGACCTGACAGCAAATTACGCACCTCTGGGCACCACATGAAACGCAGGAGGCATGTCTTGATCCATTGACCAGCACAATTATGCACTAATGCCAAGAGATAATTCAAGTCACCAGACAGAGCTGGAGCTGCACATTTAATACTGAGCAGTGAGACTAAGAAACAACAATAAAAGCTTAACAATGGGACCATTGAGCAGTGTTAAACAATTTAAAGCCTCTCCAATAACACAGGCCTCACACATAGAAATCTACTTTCTTCCTTTTTTTCCTCTCTCTTTTTCTTTTTTGGTAGAGACACCATCTCAGTTGCCTGCAGTTTTATCCCCTGCTGAAATTGCATCATTTTCAGTTTGGGCTCATCTAAATCTATTAAGAAGCTTGATTCAAGTTTTGATTAAAATGTCCACCTGTTATTACAATGGCAGGAGTAGAAATTTTGCAAAATGTAATGGTCAATTATCAATTCTTGATGATCTCTGCACTTGAACTGATCTATATGGCTGTAGACAGGAGAGGTGGTGTCATGAGGTGGAGAGCTGCCCTCTGCGGCCCCTTAATTCCAACACTGGCGTGAAACCATAGCTAAAAACTCTGCACATTCACTTGCTCGTTTATTATACGATGAAATTCAACTATTTTGTGTTTCGATGGGGACCTACTGGGTGCCTTCCAACGTCCCCTGTCGGTCCTCGGGCCTCACATTGGCCAACGTGAGTCTTTCTCCATCACCTCCTCTCAGATTTGGCTTTACCAAGCCGCGCTAAAGGAAAGGAGAGCGTGCAGCACGTTTCTTTCTTGCTTTGATTCGGAGGCGCAGCTGCTGTTCGGTCGCTCTCACACACAATGAGCAGCGCGTCATGCGGGCGCTTCTCCAGGCTTCTTCCCATTTGACCTTTGATGCCAGCGCATTAGACTCACAGCCAGGATCCACTGCCATTTACTACACCCCATAATCATTGATTTAGGATTATTATTATTATTATTTTATTTCCCCGTTTTTGGTTCTTTCTTCATAGAAATTGTTCAGTTTTCCCCACACAGAGCAAACAGTAAAAGTTATTAATATGTCTTGCTGAATTAAATTAAATTAGTCAAAGATAGAGGCTCTCAGTTGACAAGAGCAGGTCTACAAGGCGATGTTTAGCTGTTTGAACGTCCACAATAAAACTTTGGACTTACCTTTTCGTTTCATTCTTGACATAAACCGCTTTAAGCTTTCTGGGCCAACTTCATTAACAGTAAGAAATGCGTAAAATAAACAGTTTATTCATATTTATTCTGCTTAAGATATTTGAGCTCACACAGTCCAATTAATAAAGGCCAATTAAAATGCAGCGTTTTTCCCTCATTGTTTTTCCTCCAGCAGCACAAGTGTTGTGCAGTCATCAAGCATTTTCGTAGAGCGCAATCATGAGCTGATGTAAGTACTTCAATTTGTCTGCTTTCTTACCTATCAGAGTCACTAATGGTTCTTAAGTGTAACAATTATACCTCAGACACGGAGGTTAGTCAGTCAAGTAAAACAAAAGTCAGCTCTGGGTGTGATATACGAAATACCAAGGACACTGCAGCCTCCTGTGCCCCTTGAAAAAAAGTGAAAACGAAACTTTGTTTATCTAATCTTTTTCAGCGTGAAAGTGTGTTTTCGAAAAGTAGGGAAAACCTCGCGATAAAATTGAAGTTTACTATCCAGAGTGAAATGCGATCATGCTGAGGTCGCGGGGCCAAACTTTTTAAGACTAATGTTTATTTAGAGAAGTGAGCGCTGTCTATGGGACTCCCCGTTCCCCCAGAATGCAGCACTAATATCTTTACCAGGCCCGAGCAGACCACCAGCAAGACTGCGCGCAGCTCCCCGCAGCCTGTTGTGGCCTTTTCATAACAGGGCTGCATTCAGGGCAGCATATACTGTGGTACACTAACCCAGCATTAAAAACAGAGTGAATATTAATGAGTGGACAAAGTTTACCCTCATTCTGTACGAGCTGCAATTCAAACGTAACGTCTGATGCAAAGCAAAACCTCGACCGTGTGAGATTCTGCTTTTTGTAAAACAGTCATTTGTTTTATGCAGTTGCAAAAAAATTTTCTGATGATATTTTAACTTCATAGACTTTATAATTTTTTTTCTGCTTGATCTGTGATTGTGTCTATTGTGTCTACACCACTATCGATTAATTCAAGCGTAGAGATCACAACAACAACAAAAAAGAAATATCATCATCATCTTTAGAAACAATAATTTTCATGTAGTATTAAGTCCCAACCTATTGTCATGAAAATCCAAATTATATTATTGTTATTATTATTATTATTTAATATGATATTTAATATATTATTTAACCAAGCTTTCTTGCTTTCTGGGTAAATCCATCCACCTTATTTTAAAATCTTGGCACCACATGCCAAATAAGCGAAACTGCATTAGGGAAAAAGTGGCATTGTCTCACCAGACTTTTGAACTAATTTAAAGACTGAAAAAAAAGTTTCATTATGAAGTGTAAAAACGGCCATATTTGCAGCGCATTTCCCCCCGCGCATGGAGAGCAGCAGCGTGTTTTCTTACAGTTTGTAAAATTGAATTAGATACGGTGGGGAATCTGACCTCCCGCCAGACCCGCATATTTTTCACCCCTCAGGTTTTAGTGTTCCTTGGGTATTTTTGTTTTCGCAGCTGGATCTGCCATTAGACATTGTGTCCGTGCCGTCCATTTCTATCTTTACCATCTCTCCTCCATAACCCCGTCACCCTAACCACCTCAGCAGCGGAGTCCCCCCCCAGCACCTCACTTTCTCCCCCTCTGGGCAGCTCACACCACGCCACCAACGTCGATCTGAGACGCAGGCTGGACACGGCTGCAGCACAGGCGGCTCTGCAGACATGCGCACTGCGCCCACAGAGTGCCCAGAGGAAAGCGCATGTATACACAGGGGAGAGAAAGGAGGCCACGGCCCGCTGTCAAGTGACAGCGTTAATCACAACTGCACCGCGCAGCTTCGTTTCTTTATGGACATTTGTGACAGATTAGAGAGGACTAGTATCATTCTGGTGGCTGCAAATATATTTCCCATGTAGAATGAGTGACTGTGTGAGTCAGCATTCAAAACATGTAATTAAATTGTTAATTCACAGTTTTCACTTATTATTTGTGTGGCCCTAATTCAGTAGAGCTAAAAGTGACTATTCAGAGGTACAGAATCCATTTTAAAGGAATCCATTTTAAAGGAAAACTGGTAAACATTTCCACTCCAAAAAACTCAAATTCTGTATGAAACAAAAAAAATAACCTTTGACTCAACATTGTATAATGATGTTGCTCAAATTTGCTTAGTGCAGGAGCATGAAGATCATCAGTCTCCAAAGATGGACATCTTTTTTTGATGCGAGTTATTGGCCAAAAGTGCCTGTACAATTGCACACAATATAGCCCCATATGATTCTTCAGCACATAAGAGCCCTGAGGAGCCACAACAGCAGTTATGGAGTCGGCAGCATCACAGCCTGCAAGCAGCCACTTCACTGGAGAGGTAGAGTGTACAGGAAGAGTCAAAGGACAGGCGGAAACACGGGGAGAGATGGATAAAGAGAGAATGAGTTAAAACAAGCTATATTATCACGTCTTCTAATGTCTATTATTTTTTATAGCTGATGTTGGTGCAGAGGAGACTTATTTTCGTCTGCAAGGAAATATGCTGCAGAGCATCCTAAATGGTCTCATGTGCAGGGAGGTCCCTTGCTGACGCTTACACACTCATATTGCATTGATATGCACACACACTGCAAGGTGTGCTGAAGTCAGTGTGTGTCAGGAGGTTTAAATTCATAAACCTTCTTCATATCAGTTGGACTTGCTCAGCTTTTATGTGGTTAATTGTAACCATTCACACATGCAGGTAGACAAAACATAATAAAAGTCTTATGAATAGCAGCCTGCACATATTCCCTCTACAAAGAGCGGCTCTTCAAATACCACACATATGTCGACTCAGACTACATGCAGCAATTCTTGATATAACGAGATGAGCCTCCAAAGCACGGATGGCCTTTATTTAAATTAATTTTCTCTTTTCACGTTATTAACTCAAGTCTATTCATACATAATAATGTGATAAAGACAGCTGCAGTATTGTGTTTCATTGCAAGAAGATGCCATTTCGAAGGTTGAAATCCAATTAGTGATGATGTATCATAAGTGGAGTGCATTTTTACATCTGTGAGTACATCTGCGTGACTGTATGTGAGTGCAAGAGACAGAACACCCAGGTTCAAAGGCGGAGTGAATAAAAAGGCCAAAGATGATAAGGCCACTCTGAGGCTCCTTATGGAGGAGCAATGTCACATATAAAGAAAGGAAAGCAGCGCAGAGAAACAACAGCCTCCACAGCGAGAGGCTGATGCTGGGGTGAAGTAGCCTGAGATTGCACTCTGAGCAGAGGTAAGGGGGCATCTGATCACATGCATGCATGTGCCTGTGTGTGTGTGTGTGTGTGTATGTGTGTGTGTGCATTTGGATGGGGGGAGCTTAATGTTGTTCATGACTAGTAGAGTCATTTCAAAGGGCTAGAGGCGCGGCTGGATGATGGATTGGAAGCTGAAGGGGCGAGCAGATGGGTAAGTAGAGAAAGTGAGGTTAAGTGGCAGTTAGATGTTGCAGATCTAAGCAGATCAAGAGTAGGAGTGTGTGTGTGTGTGTGTGTGTGTGTGTGTGTGTGTGTGTGTGTGTGTGTGAGAGAGAGAGAGAGAGAGAGAGAGAGGGAGCAAATAGACTTGATATTTTTCAGAGAGCCACCAAGACATAATTATAGTGTGAATATTGTATTTGTGACAGATTTTAAACTTTTCAAACCAATATATTTTACATTAGCTTAGCTCCTCATCCCTTCTAAATGTACATTCTCACAACACGGCAATTAATGTATTACCATGGAAGCAAGTGACAGTGTGTGGATAATGAGCAAGCTTGTTAGTGGTGGGTAATCTTCCCTGGCTGTCTGTAGCCTTAAAAAGCCAGTCTGCACTCTCTGCTTTATGCACTGGTGTCTGATGAATAATCATTCCACCTGGCAGCAACAAAATGGAAGACAAATTGGCTATAATCAAAACTTTTCCAGTTAGGGATCATATTTGATTGCTAGGTTCTGAAGTCGATATACTGAGTTTTATTCCACTGCTTTTCAATAAATTCAACTTAATTTGCCAACTCAGTCCCATAAAATCTGAGTCCACGGAGTTAAGGCCCAAAAATGATTACATGGACACAAAGTACGTGAACACGATGTCCCGCCAACACAAACTGTTTTTCGTATCAATATCACTATTTTGCAATGTCATTGTATTGTTTTCTAATGCTAAAATTTAACTTCCGAAAGAAACCATAAACTCAGATGAAAGGTTAAAGTTAAGTTTAGAACGAGAACTTTATGGTTGGTTTATGGTTTGGCAAAATAGTTAAAAACCTTCTCTGCAAATTAAAGGTTAACCAACAGAAGAAAGCCTCCTGGTAAGAAAGTGAGACAAAGCTATTGGAGATTAAGGCATCACTCAGCGCGAGAGTAATAAGTACGTGCCACCACACAAATATAGCTTGTTTAAATAACGCAATAGTATGAAAGGCAACATCCAAATGGGAATCTGGTCAAAAACCTGCAGTTTCACAGGACCACTAAATACAAAGATACAATAACTACACAAAGAGTCTACAGCCACACAATTGTACAGAGTGGGAGTTTGAGCTAAATGCTAACTCTAGCATGCTAACATGCTCACATTGACCATGCTAAAATATCGATGTTTAGTTTAGCATGTTGGTTTAGGATCTTAGTTAGCACCATGTGTTAGCATGGCAGAGCTGAGGCTGGATGTCATTAATTTTGCGTGTTTTTAGTCATAAACCAAAGTGTTTGACAAGTAAAATTTTAACCTCATGGTGGTGCTAGAGGAAAAGTCATGGGATCATCAAAGCTCGCAGACCTCCTCCTCTGGGGACCATGAATGTCTGTACACACTTCCACAGCAATCCATCTAGTGGCTGTTGAGCTATTTCAGTCTGGACCAAAGTGGTGCAGCGAGGGACAGGCCGACAATGCCACTGCTGGAACCACGTTGTAGTATTTGTACAGTATGACAGGGAGGATGTGATCCAGGCCAGCAGGCAGGTAAGTGGGCGGTGGCTTCAGAGAAAGAGGCTCTAAGAGTGGGGAGGGTTGGGCCTCACAGCCAGGCGCCAACGAGGTTTGGGGAGGAGGGAAGCGAGTTGTGCATGTTCATGTCTGTTTGTCTTCTCTCATATTGTGTGGGCAGGCAGGCTGGCTGGGACAGGCCGTCCGGGTGGCGGGCCTGTCGCGGGCCTGTCAGAGCGCTGTCACACACCATTGTGGCAGTGTGGGATTGATGAGAAGCAGCAACAGGATGACTAAGGGCTGCTAGGAAACAGGAAGAGGAAGAGGAGGAGGTGAGAAGAGGAAGACAAGAAGGAAGAGAACTCAAGTTGCAGGTAGAGATGTGAAATGAAATGAAAATGGAGATGAGAGGTTATGTGAGGCTTTGCTGGGCGTCAAATGAAAATGATGTCATGACAGTTTGTTAACAAGTTAAAATGCTCAGGAGAACATCATGATTAATGTCAGAACTGGAGTGTTAATCAGTTGTTATTATCTTTCAAGCACCTGAACATCAGCGTCTGCTGGACATCGACGAAATGATAATACTGTGCTCTTGGATGGAAGCTCTCCAAACACTCCCTAATCTTTTTCTCCATGTGTTATCAGGAATTTCCAGGGCAAGTGTCCTTCTAAGTCAAGCTCCCATTTGACTTGTGTGGCAAAAGAGTTGTTGCTTCCCATCTGGTCTGACACGAGAAGAAAAACACCAGGATGGATTGAAAATCAGACTGTGGCCAAATTGTTTTTCAAATCGCTAAAGAGCAAATGATTCATGCCATTTTAGAAATATTTAGACCACAACATCACAGCTGTGATGATGTCAGGTGAGTTATTATGTTACAGAAAGGGAATATTAAAGTGACTTTCTGGCTTTGATTGCTTTTGATTATTTGAGAAGTGGCACCCAGAACCACACAGAATGTAGGCATCTTGTCAAGAACTCTACAGTGCTGAAACAATAAATATCTATAATCTCTGGCATGTTCCAGGGACTCTGTCTCGCTCTGGACCCCTTAAAATCACTCAGTCCCCCCCATCTCCCAGCAGAGCTTCTAACTCCACCCACCTGCTACTCAGAGAAGGTTAAAACAAACAGCATTTGCAAATAAAGTCTGGTCTTAACCTCTCTTTCCGCTGAATCTGCTCTCCCTTTCTTTCTCCTCTCCAATTATCCTAATCCTTCCATCCACTCTGTGATGCCCCCCCCCTCACCCCCGACAGCCGCAAAGGGATGTAACGGCTGATGTACGAGGGGTAATGGCCCTCCTCTTCCTCCTTGCACCCCTGCTTTCCTCTCCTGTTGGTGTGCTCGGTGGTTCCCCCTCCCCTAATTCAATTCTACATGCTTTTCTTGGCTTGACCGGCTCCCGTCTTCATTCAACATTTTTTCTCTCTGCCTCCACTTTTTTCTTCTCTGACCTCCCCGCTTTCTCCATTAAATCCTTCTTCTCTCTTTTTTTAAACCTCATTTTTAGTCTCTTCTTCAACTCCCAGCATTCTCTGCCTCTGTTCTCTCCCCTCTTTCTGTCTCTCCTGCTCCCAGTTGCTGTGTTTTCAGTGCTGCCTCTGATTTGCAACCTCTGGATGTACCCCATCTTGCTCTCCCTCTCCAGGCCGTCTGCCTCCCTCAGAGGGAGCTGCTCACTGGGGCTGAGAGGGGTCATGCCTGGGTGAGGGATATCACTTCTCCCCTATCTCCTTCTATCTTTCCTTTCCTTATTCAGCCTTTAACTCCCTCTCTTTTCCCGATATCTCTTTCTCTTCTTTCTTTCTTGATCTCCTTTCCACGCATCCCTTCGCCTTCTCTTTTTCTCCTTCCTTCTTTTCCTCTTCAAGTGACATAATTGATTTGCTGAATACCTCCAGAAGCACATCAAGCCAAAATCCCACTCCAAATCTACCTTTAAAAATGTCATTCCACTATGAGAGGTATGTATTTGGAAATAAAATGGTATTTATGATTCCAATTTCTCCCATATACTATGTGCTGTATAAATGGACTATATTTAAAGGCATATACATGTGTGTAGCTCTTTTATGCAAACACAGAAATGATTTAGGCAAGAAAGCATGGGTGTAGGAGTATGTGAGAGTGCTGATGAATGACTGTACATGCGTCAAGCTGCTGTTGAAGAGCGTTGTGTACACAGATGCAAAAAGAGAAAGAATGAACCACAAAGAGAGAGTGATGAGGAGGAAGGAGACAGAAGAGAGAACAGAGACGATGGAGATAAAATGAGAGAAATAAGAAAAAAAGATTGGCTAGTGTGTGTTCTTGTGGGGGGCAACTGAGGGGATCATCTTCCCCTCTCTGCCCCTCCCTGGCCCCAGCCAGAAGCCTCCGGGGGTCCTAGGGTTCCTGAGGAAAAACATCTCGGCCCCCGTCACCCCTGAACCCAGCGCTGGGCTGTTTACCTTGGCCTGGCTGCCTGACAGCTTTACTGATGTTACATACAGGCACACAGGGACCCTGAGTCAGAGAGGGAGCAGGAGCACAGGGAGAGGAGGAGGAGAGAGCTGGATAGATGAGGAATGGGGGAGTGAGGAGGATGGAGGACGAGTGACGAGGATAGAAGAGGGAGGGGAGGACGAATGGCACAAGTTGAGGTGAAAAGAAGAGAGTACAGAGGAGGAGAGAGAGAGGTGTGAGGGAGCGAGAGTGTTAGCTTACTCTGATCTTAATCGCCTCCATCAGATCCATTTGGGGAGATCTCCAGAGGAGAGAGCTGTTCTGAGGGCAACAGAGTGCACGCTGAGTACACACCAGAAGAAATATTGCAGCAAAAAGTCTGTGCTAGAAATACAGGCATTAATTTTCAGCAGCTTTCTAAGTCGATCACTGTGTATATAAAGCAATATTTTGTTTTGAGGATCATTGCTCAATGTAGTACGTGAGATCTGAAAAGCAAATGTGGAACGGAGACTCAATATTTGTACAGGAGGTAACATTACTCATTAAAGTGTGGTGCAGAAACGTATACACACTTTCCATACTGTTCACGGGGAGAGAATAGGGCAGGGAGGGGGCCACTGCCACTCACTACACAAATGTTGACATAAGTATACAATATCTGTTTTAAATAAATGAACATTGCCCATTTTGAAACAAAGCTTTGCATCATGGAAAATGGAATGGAGTCATTCAACTAGAACACATATGAATTATGAGTTTGGGAGGCTGATTGTGAAACGGGGAACAGAATTTGGTGGAGATTCAGCAGAAACATCCCAGATGGCCAATTTCTTCACAGTCAGTGGAAGAACAAGAAAACATGGAAACGCGCTGCTTTTGATGATGATCTGAATTTGCATTCATCCTTCATCCTTTCAGGACAAAACTTCCCCTCGAGCCTGGCAGTTTGTCTATTTGTAGGCGTTTGTTTGTCCATTTCTGAACCACAATGCTGGGCTGGGCCGGGCCACAGGGGTTTCTGCAATGGGGTGGGAGGTCTGTGTTTTGCAGCTCAGAGCTCTAAGTCTTGTTTGTCTGTCCTGAGCAGCTGGACAAGCTGTAATAATACAAACGGGCCTTTGAACATGCTGCTGTGTTGTGCCGCTCTGGCTTAGGTTACATCCCACACACGCACACTTGCTCGCTCAGAAACGCACACATATGATGGGCCAGACTGGCAACCTCATACACAGGCACACAAATTCATACCAAAACCATGTGTTCACACGCAAGCAAATACAGGAGAATCTGCATCATGTATGTGAGCACGTGCATGCACAGATACATACAACAATACACCCTGCAAAATGAGCCTGCACTGATCTCTGCCTAACTGTGATTGATCATCTTAAACTCTGCTGCCTGTGTGACGGCCTGTTTGTCTGTCTCCTCTGTTTGTTTGTTTGTTAGTTTGTTTGTGTGGGCCGACGGGTGGCTTGCTTGTTGTTTGTTTATGGCTGATCATTTGTCACAATAAATCATTAGGCAGGGACACACACACACACACACACACACACACACACACACACACACACACACACACACACACAGCCTTGAGCCCCCTGGATTGTTTCCACCTCTCTCAAACTGATTTAGGCTTACATAAACACTTGAGGCTCACTGCTCTGTCACCCTCACAAGCTGGAAGCTGCAGCTCCCACAGAGAAAACAAAATGGGACATAGTTGAGTGCCACCCCACTCCACTACACTGACGGATGACTTCCTCTGTCATTATGTAATGGAGTTCAGGGCTTCACCTGCCCTGGCCGGGCCAGTGGCCTCTGTGCACACATCAGGTTATGAGAGGACGGGGAATTGGCCTGTAGGTTGCTGGGTCACTTCTCTGGGGATCTACATCAATACCAGCAGGGGAGGAGTGGTGTTGGGGGTGTCCATGTGTACAGTACTTCAGTACAGATTATACTTGATGTGCATAAACAGGAATATTAACAGTTCTTCATTTGCTTCTTTTAATGTTTTCAATGATTATGCAGTAAAGGGTGGGTTGTGTCATATCAGGCTAAAGCTTTATACACACCAGAGAAACAACCTACATTGCTATACAGCCAGTATTTTACATGCTGGCTCACTGGAGTGGATTCCTGGTGCACCCCAATCAAATAAAACATCATTAATGTTATTAGTTACACCTGCGCTTTTACTGCTATAACAAGTCTAAATGTTTATTGTGAATAAAAGTGTACTTGAAAACTCTCAGATCTGGGACTTTTTATTAGTACTTTATTGAACACAGCTGCACTGGGTAGGCCAACCAGTTAACCCAGTACACTGCACTCTAAAACCCTTGTTAGTGCCAATTGTTAGCGCAGTTGTCTGCTATAGCTGCCACAGTGATAAAATAAGACCGTTCCCATTAGAACACCACCACAGACAAACCTCACTGCATTTATACCTCAATGTTTATTCATATTTCCTATTGCAATAGGAGTTTTCAGTCAGATAAGCTACTCTACAACTGAGCTAACTAGCAAATGGCAGCTACAGTTAGTGGGTACTCTGGAAATATGCCCATTTATTTGGCGTATCAGTTTGACGAGTGGTCAGCTCTTACATATTGTACAGTTAATGCCCCAAAGGCAAAATAACTGAAAACTTGTGTGTGGGTGCACCGTGGGCGTGAGTCAGTTCTGGTATGCTGATAACAAACGCTTAATTTGATTTACATCACAAACTGAACATGCTGCATTGGACAAAATAATTGGAAAGTTCCACTTGGAACTTTATTGTGAAGTGATTTGATTTAATAATGTATTGGCTTTATCTGAATGAGGACATGACAGTGCCAGTGGAGAGAGCGAGACGAGGACGGACTGTGATCTGCCTGGATTATCCAGCCGTGGGTTATACAGAGTTGAACATCTGGTCACAAAGACAGCAGAGATAGAGTTACTCATCCCTGACAGCAAGAGAGAGACAGACACAGAGATGAGTAGACGAAGACTTTTTGCAAATTATTCATGTCTTAAAAAGGATGTCAACCAGTCTGAGGCTTAGAGTTGCGTGTACTGTCAGTCCCACGAAGAGTCAACAACATCTTGCGAGCCAAAGAGCCAAATATTTAGTATTATTGTACCAAATCAACACTAAAATAGCAGTGAGTATTTCACTGACAAGTGGTGAGAAAGAGGAATTCAACGGGATGCGTGTGTAACCCCAGCTGAGTCTGTGTAGCCATACGCACCTTATGATCTTAAGTGTCTGTAAGGAGTTTGACTTAGAAAAATGGAGAATACAGGTCTACTCTAAAATGTGCATTGAGCTAAACATTTAATCTCTAATCTTATCTTAATGCTTAATCTTAAATCAAAGTGCTTCATTCAGCAACATTGGTGGGATTCATGATTTGCAATAGCCTCTGCCGTACATAGAGTATGCTGTTGTAATTCCTTTCACTGTTCTTGACAAATCCAGCAAGACAGCTCCAGCAAAAAAACGCCACAGACCCTAAACAAGAAAATGAGACACAGGGGGAGAGAGAGAAGGGGAGAAAAATGAGGGGAGCAGAAAAACTAAAAAAGAAGGACAGCAAGACGACACTGTAAAAACAAAAGTGCGTCTCTGTCCTGTCCTCCCAGCCCTTTGCTGCCCTCTGCTCCTGACCTCGAGGCCTTGGGGTGAGTTTATAAAATGTTCCTCAGTGAACTCAACATCTGACCGCTCTGTTCTCTACCTGCAATAAAACAGACGTCAGCACTATGAACGCAAGCCAGCCACATCAGCAAAGACCATCCGAGTCTGCTTCAGCAGAGAAAAAGCCTTTCCAAAACACAAGAGCACATCATGCTGTTTGTCTGCCTAGGTTTGTACTACTTATTTATATGTTGACTTTATGTTGTGTGGAGATCCGTTTGTATGTGAAGGCCCATGCAGGTGCACATAGGCAAGTCCTCGCCTCATTTATCAGCAGTCTCTTATTTACTTGAGATCTTTTGAAGGCATGGGTATGACACATTTTTTCTGTCTTGCCATGCTGTTTTTTATTTAACATGCTGGGATTTGTTGCTTGGTTTGTAACTCCTCAGCCACAGTCTGCTGTAGAAAATGAAGGGGAAGAGTATTTGTGGTGGGAAGGTGGAGGTCACAACAGTGTTTGGAATACACACGCATGACTGGTCGGCCAGCCGTGTTGAGCTATGCAGACTGATGAGTCAGCAAAAACAGCTGTTGCATGTTTTCTGGATGGGAAGCGAGTTAGATGTCAGTTTCAGTTTTATCTTTTTTTTTTGTTGTTGTTGTAAATGTTATGTGATAGATTTGGATTTTTTCTAAGAATCTGTGATCCGTGTTTTTGCAAATTTTAAGTGAATTTCTGATACTTCAGAACCATAAAGTGTAGTTTAATGTTTCCAACAACTGTTTTGATGTGAACATACTATGCAAGGGGATGTCAGAAGATTACATGATGAATTGAGCAGAAGTAACTCAAATCATATGTTACTTACACCTCTGGTGCAGCAATAAGCAATTAGAGTAATTTATTTCAAAATAATGTTAAGTGAAAATAATTATGTGGGACATTTAAACTGAAAGTAATTTCATTTTGAATAAAGTAAGATGTAAATAATTAAGTAAGGGACTTAATGAAAACCAGGCCAATGTTAAGCTTATTTTTTAAAATAAACAAAAAGAGAAGCTAACTGAAATAAAAACTCAAATGGCGTCTTCCGTTTAAATAGCTTAAATTCTTTATTATTATTATTGGTGTTATCAGTGGTTAGTCAGTAATAGTAGCAGTGACTGGCAGTGGATGAGGAAAAGGCAAGTAAACGCACCACGGTGAGAGTGCTGGACACAAAACCACGGTCCACAAACGGAGGAAAAATAATACTGTTAGCCTAACCGCAGGTTATAACACCAACACGCGCTTTTACCTGCCTCATTCGGTTAGGCTTAAGGTTAATGCTGAATGTTGTCCGTATATGAGCAGAGTTAACGTCTCCGAGTTTCTAAAAATGCATAGCTGTTAGCCGCTAAGTTTGGAGTAACGATGCTAACCGCTTTGCTAAAGGCTGCTAATAAAAGCATTGGTAGCATCAGCTAGCAGTAGCTTCTAGAAGTTAGCTTGTGTGGCTAGGAGATGAGTGATCACGAATGAGTGCGACCATGGACCTGACACTGGATTCAAGTCCAGATAGACCTCAAGGTGACCGGGAAAACTGTTTGGGTCCTCTGATGAAGACAGACACGGACTGTTGAGACTTTCACAAGGTCAGATAACGCCATTGGTGACCGGAAGAGCGGTTGGGTCCCTCCAAGAAGATTCTGCTCTTCTCTCTGTGACAAGCCGTCTCGACAGGACTGAAACAGAGCTGAAAGGTAAACATTTTATTCAGTTTTATCGGTTTAAGTGAAGCGGATTATACAATGGGCCGAACTACATCTAAACCATGTACGATATCTGTCAACACTGGGATTTGAAAATAAGGGAAGTTTTCCTGCACCCGGCCCTGGGCCTTCCCACCACCCTTACCAATGTCCACTTCCTCTTACATTTAGACAGCGGTACACAGTGAATCCTCAAATCCCCACTAGGCAATCACTTGCTTGATAATATCAGATCAACTAGGATTGTGTTCACTAAGGATAGTTTCTGAATTAATGGCAGTTACGTGGTCAAATCAGACAGCTGGTTGAAAATGAAATGCTGTGAACATCCCTGCATTGTATGTACGAAAACACAAAAGGGCATATCAATTCATCATTTAGTTCATTACTTGAAGGATGTGTTGTGATGTGTCAGTGGTGGAGCATGTTTCTGCACCTTTTAGTTTGCAATATCTGCTTTGCTTGCAACATTTTTTTTTCCCTCTGTATGATACACTAAAATCCATGTGGCGTATTTCACAAAAAGCATGACGGTGCTCTTCATTATTCGACCCGCGAGGCAATTCATAAATACAAAAAAAGCAACTACTTTCATGTTTTTCTCATCAGTGAATAAAATAAGGTCTATTAGTACTGTAACCCTTTTTCGCGCGGTCCTTGAATGCGACACAGGAACAGCCGATATCACGTCAACGTGTCATGGCGCCTGTCAACAAAACGTAAGTTGAGGTGGGCTGTCGCGTTTTTCAAGACAAGAAATGGACAAACATTTATATATTTTGTCGTTGAAGTAAAAGACAAGTCAGCGTGCCTACGTTAAAGCTCTTTGGCAGAGTTTGTGTCCCAGCAAGCAGCTTTCACCAGACCACACGCTGACAGAGACACTGTTATGCAGGCAAGTTTTGTGGTGAGTGAGCTAATAGCTAAGAAGCTGAAACCTCATTCAGAAGGAGAATTTGTGAAGGAGAGTCTTGTTGCTGCTGTGGAGCTGCTCACACCAGACAAATTTGTTCCAAAGTGTCAGTATGTCTGGAATAGTTCATGGAGATGAAGGAAAACCTGATGTGGAAACTCTGTGATAGTAAGTGTCTGTTTGATTTGGCCTTCATGGTGGACATTACCAAGTACTCTTCAGGCATTTGGTGAGAAGTGTCAGGACATGAAAAGCAAGCAAGAATTTGTGTGCTAATTTGAACATAATTTCACACCAATGTCTCAAACGTTAAAATGAAGTAATGCCATTTCACATGTACCAGGTCAAAGGTCAGCTTCACTGTGACATCATAATGTTCTGCAAAAAATACTTTTCTGGCTGTTGTTCAACAACATAAATCTGGAGCAGAAGGGGAGATTGTGACCATATTTTACTTTTCATCAGATACTGAATTGGTGACACTAATCTTGGGTGTCCGAACTCCTGTGCTGCCAGGTTGAAGGTGTGTGAAGCATCCATGTTTGAGAATTTGTAGATTCTTTGCAGCAACATGCATATTTGAAGCATTGCAGTCCACGACAAGCTCTCTGGTGTTGCTGATTTTGTGCTTCAGGTGATTGTTGTTGCACCATGTGATGAAGCTCTTGATCAGTCCTCTGTACTGAAGACAGCAAGTGTGTTACTTCCTGAAGTCTGAGTAGGATTTTCCTTACTCTTCAGACCTCCCATGTCCTTGTTGTGTTGTTGTGGCATCAGTAGACTCATCCAGAAACATATCTTAATCCTGTGTGTTTCATATTAGAAAAACGGGATCCACCTTGGAGAACAGGAGAGTGATGGAGGAGTATCTAATGAGAAATGGACACAGAGATAAAGAGAGTGAGGAAAAGGAGATTTTTCAAAGCTCTGTTGAGCTCAGGTCTTGTGGCAGAGTGACAGATGAGACACGGGAGGGAAAACAGATCTAAAAGCGCAGTGGAAATGAAATGGGGAAATGACTATGAAAGAAGAGCAAAGGGGTGGAAAGAGGAGGATGAGTTGGTGGGAAAGAGCAAGAGGGCATGTGGAGGCCACGCAAACCACAAAAAATGGGTTGAAATGAAAAATTTGATGAAGCCCTGCTGGTTGGAGGGGGCCAGATTGAGCGGGTGGGAGGGATGGGTGGGGACGAGGCTATCGGGAGCTGCACATCTGCAAAAGCCATTAAGGAGTGTGTATGTATGCAGCGTGACGCTGTGTTTTCTCTGCCAGACCTGGCTTGGGCCTGCGCGGCAAAACTGGGATCAGGTTTCGTCAGCGTGCAGTGGGGGGCCGTCTCCAGTTGACGCGTGATGATTTAGTCAGGTGTGAGCGTGCACTTTCCAATTTGGAGGGAAATAAATTAGAAGTGATTTTTTATGAGGCCTCTGTCCCAGGCTGTCTTAAGGTCCTCTCTGTCCCTCCCGCTGTGCACTGTCAGCCCAACTGATGTGTTTATAAAGAGTGGTACACTGGGAGCTGCCCCCACATAAACACACACGCACACACTTGCACAGTACATAGGATATACAAAAACGCACATGTGTACGTCTAGACATGAGTAATGTAAACAATGGCATGCATAAAAAATATATATAAACATGAACATACACGAGAAACGCACTGTTGTGGCTTTGTCTTTGCAAGAAATACAATTTTGCAAGCTGCACACGATGTCATGTTTGACATGCTTTTCATGCATGTTTGCTCTTATGAAAATGGGCGCTGGTGGAGACAGCAAGAAATGTAATGTTCATTTCATTTTTGTAACATGATCATCAAGCAGGGAAAACAAAGGAACGGTAACCTCAACCACAGCTGAAGAGAAGTGTCTCCATTCTCATCTTCATGACATACAAGCCCTCTGGCTGGCAGCGTGTTCAATATTAGCATTTAGGCAGCGTTCTTCAAAAAATAACCACTACAGAATTCGTCCAGGTGCAGTTGCAGCTCTGGCTAATATTTAGATAAAAACAGAGAAAAGTAGGTGTGTTAGTAGTAGAGGATGCAGAGCAGAACAGATCCAGGCAGAGATGATGGTTTTCTGAGGCAAGGGACACATGTTTGAGCCCCACTGGGGTCTGGAAGCCGGAAATCCAAATCCCACCTGACCTCTGACCTCTGTTTGGTTCCCCTGCTACTGCTCCCACACATGGCTCTGGCTGCCTTTGCTAAATGACTGCCTGACTTGTCTTGTCTGGCTGACTGTCTTCATGCTTGTTGTTTTGTGTATCCCTGTCTCCCTGCCTGCCTGTCTTGCTGACTGCCTGATCTGTCTGTCTGTTGGCCTGTCTGCTCACTCCACACTTAACTGAACCATTTAATTGACAGGATACGGATCATTACAAAAGAAATGGCTTTTTAATTTGTTGAAATTGTTCTAACTAATAATTGTGATCACTCCACCTTAATTAGAATTGGAATTAGAAATCATGAAAGTACCATTGTCAAAGCTCTCACAAAAAAATCAGTTAATCTGTGCATTGTCTGAACAATGTCATGTCATCCATCATTGCAGAAGATACTGTACATGTAAAAGAAATGACCCCATACATTTGAACTGCACTAAAATATAGACAGCCGTAGCTGGAGAGAACAAACTGTATTCACCATATAAATCTGTCATAACTGTCCACTGCACTGAAAAACTGCATGGACACGGCTACGGAAAGTACAGCAGGTCAAAGTTGAATAGATAATGTTTGAGATAATATGTTTATAATTTTAGCCTTTAGTATTTTAGCAACAGTTTAACTAAACAATGTTTTTGTCAATGAGATATATTCAGAGAAGTTAATTTACAGCAGAGGCACCTCTGTTCGTGGGGCAACAGATAAGACACGCAGGTCAAGGCTTTATAGTCTTCAAGGCAAGTTTATCTACGAGTCATGTTAAAGGTGACACACCTCGGTCAAAGGATGATAAAATTAAGATGTCACACGCAACAAATCCAGCAACATCAGGTATACATATCATGCCTGTTCACTTGGATGTTAAATACAGCCGTCCTCAGCAGAAAACAGCCCCATAGGACGTCTGTGAAAGTGGGTTATTACGATCCATATTTCAATTCATCGTTAGTAACTTTGACAGAAGCAAAGGAGGAAGCCAGTTGACAAAGTTTAAAGAGCAAAAACATTCACACTTGGAAGAAGATAATTTCTAAGGTTTACTCTCACAACAATTTGGACAGCGTGAAAGACAGTCCCTTGTGGGATATGTTGTCCTGCTCCTCATACAGGGATATACTGCGCCGGGGATAGGAGGTCATGTCCACCCCAATATATGAAATATGGAAATTCCACCTTCAATGTTTGTTATGTCATCAAATTCCTCCAAAAGCTAAAAGAAAGCTAATTCTCTGAGTCCAAAGCACACTGGGTGCTCACTGAACTTTCCCTATTTCCCTATGTCTCCATGTTCTACCAGCAGCAGTGAACACAACAGCTGTGCATGGCTCGCAAGCACATGCAGAGGTTTTTGATTCTGTTTTGTTCCTATGCCATGGACAGATCTCTGATGCACAAGTTGATTACCCACAGGTGCAACACGGTCTGTTTTAATTTCAGAGTTACTGATGCACATGTTAAAGAGTACGAACCAGTGTGTTACTGCTGTTGTTGATCAACACATGTGGTTGGGTGTTTTTAACAGGCTGAAGGATGAGTTTCTCTCTGTTACTTGCCTTCTGAAAACTAGGTCTGTTGTTGACTCATGAACACTTACCTGAGACATTTTCAACCTGATGATTGGAAGGAACTGGATTAACTGCTGGTAGTTCTCCTGGTATTTCTGTTGCTTTGGAAGCATAACGTTCTGCTTGTTGTTCTTGCTTCAATCGAACTGGGTGCCTTTTCATAAAAGCTGCTGATGGTGTGTTTCACAGTGTTAATGCCCATGCAGGTTTGGTCATATTATGAACATTTCCCCCTTGGCTGCATGATTTGTCAAATTCAGTGGAAAGAAAATCAAAAATATCTTTCAGCTGTGGGCCTGGCTTTGCTCTGCCATTGTTGCTGAAGTGTGCTGCGTTGTCTGCAGTGGTCAGTGTGACTGTCTGGTCAGAGGGGTCAGTGAACGAGACTGGCCGGCTGGCTAGCTTCCCCCATAGGTACTTATGGAGCTTGTCAACGCTGGACCATTTTTTTCATTCTTTCCCTTACTCCTTGTTTCTTACCTGTCATGTTTCCTTCCTTCTTTGTGTCCTTGATTCCTTCCTCCCTTCCCACATCCCTGAAAAGGGAGAGTTTTGATACAGGGTTGTTGGATATGCTCCATCAATTCTTTTCCTGTTCATGTGCAGCTGATTGCAGGCATGTTGGGTTTTGCATTTCACTCTTGGTAGGCTGACAAATGAAATCTCATCTCATCAACACACCACAATGACGTAAACTGAAAACACGCTGCCTCATTCAGTAACTCATTTGAAAAACATCCAGCTTGTCAAAGAAATGGTATTTCGGCTGAACAGTAATTGTGCATCAGTTGACTAAACATTGTGACGCAGCATCCCAGTGATAAGCGATTTGGAAGATTCATTTGTAACTAATAATAATAATAATACCAGACTGGTAAAATCTGAAAGGTTGCTCTAATATTGTACAGGCAAGGAGTACAGTTCAATAAAAACTTTGTGGGTGGTTTTCCTGCTTTCAGAGGAATAGTCATGGCATTTAAAATAAGTCTTAAGCCTTTGCAAAGGGTCATAATACAAGTCAGTAGTTTATTTTTCTAAAACCACTTTTAGCAGCTGGACATTTACAATGGAACTTTGAACAGGAAGTCAGTACACAGCCGTCAACTCCAGGAGAGTCGGTCTGAATTTGCCTAACCCTCCTACACAGAGCAGATGAACGAAAGAGATTGGGAACTTTTTACTGAGGGGGTCAAAGTCTCCTTCCTTTACGAGTTGTTGCAACATGAATGGGAGCACAGAGAGAGGGAGGGAGGAATGAGGTAGGGAGGGAGGAGAAGCAGAGGAGGAGGAGAGGGAGGGAAGGAAGTGAATGGTGTAGTTTTTCTCAGCTATAGCGCCCCTGAGCGAGGTGAGAGGTGGGGGCCAGGGGCCACTGGCTGGGTGGTCAGCATGATCGGCGACCTGTGTGTGTGTTTATGTGTGTGTTAATGACTGTGTGTGCACGTGAGAAAGTCAGAAAGCGAAAGGAGTTCCGTATGCTAAGTATTCAGCCATGGGAGTAATCAAAAGCATCTCATATTTCCTGCAGGGCTGTTTGATCCTTTCTTTCTCGTCTTGTTTTTAATCAGTTTTCTTTTCCTCACAGTGCTCCTTCTATTCTTGTGTCATTGTTATTCCACGCAGAGCTTACACATGCACATTCTCTGAGGTTTTACTCTTTATGGGCTGCAGAATGAGGTGTAGACCAAAATGACTACTCTAATCGAGTAACCACCGGGCCCTAAAACAACTGCATTTAGCCAATATAATTCATTCCTCTTGACCATAAAATATCCAGGCTTAATAAAAAAGGCATCGAGTATTGAAAGCTTAAGTGTTTCACTTCATACTGACTCTTGCTAAGAAAAACACAGCAAGCAGAGAGCCATTTTCAGTTTTGGGATGTGGGATTGTGTTTTTAAAGGAGTAATTTGACATTTTTGGAAATATGCTTATTTGCTTTCTTGTCGAGAAATACATGAGAGGATCGATAGCGCTCTCATATCTGGTTAGCTTAGCATAAGGACTGGAAATGTGAGGAAATAGCTGACCTGGCTCAGTCCAGAAGTCCTTACCAGCACCTCTAAAGCTCATTGATTAGCATGTTTGACAAATTGCGGAATGGAATTAACTACTCATTACATAATACTCATGGAAAAAGTACTGTTCGCTTTTTTTTGCACACAGCACTGGTGTTACAGAGATTGAAAGTTTTGTAGCAGAGGCCACAAAATTGTAGCACGGGTATGAAACCATCTCTGAAAAATTCCACAAGTACTGCAGTTCATCACTTAAACAAGACTGTGTGTCTTTAAATTAGTTAAACGTGAATGTTTCACTAAAAATGTGATTAAAGAAATAGAAAAAATGATATCATTCAGCCACATAATTACATGGGCTAAGTTAGTCTTGAATATTATATTTGCAAGTTGTATTGGTGCATAACATACTCAGGCTTGAGGTACCAAACCTAACCCTAACCTCACACCCAACCCTAACCCTGCCTCTTTGAGTCCCTCGCCCTCCTTTGCGCTGATTGGCAGCGTATCGATCTCAATCATTCATCACACTAACTGGCCGATGGCCTTGGACCATCATCACACTTCCTCCACGGCTAGCAGCGATGTGATCTTTGGCTGCGAGCTGTCCTTGGTCATGGCAGCTGGTTGCTTGTTCTTAATGTTGAACAGCATAGTGCTACCACTACTACTGAACTGAAGAGAGCATCACACACTTACATTTGACTGAGTTGCCTTTCTGGAGGAAGTGTTCCCACGCTGAGCTTCGTTTAGGGCGCTCTACTTTTTACCTCATAGGCTTTTCACACAGCACTTCGCCTCAGGCTAAGGGAGCTTTTAGCTTCAGGCTAAGCAAATGGTTAGCAGAGTGTTTGTGCGTATGGAAATTAAGCTATTGATCGACATGTTTAACTGATCAAAAATATTCTTTGTAGTTAACCAGTTAACGGTTAACTGTTGACATCCCCAGTATCAGTCATCTCATTTAAAGGACTAGTGTGGAGGATTTAGGGGCATTTATTTGCAGAAATGTAATATAATATTTGTAGCTATATTTTCATTAGTTTATAATCACCTGAAACTAAGAATTGCTGTGGTTTCGTTACTTTAGAATTAGCACTTTATGTCCACAGAGGGAGCAGGTCCTCTTCCATGGAGCCAGCCATATTGCACTGCCATGTTTCTACAGTAGCCCAGAATGGACAAAGCCTGTTTCCCAAGATGTCAAACTTTTTCAAATTCATTCAGTTTTGATTTGTCCCACATTCAAAGCTGATCGACAGACTTATCACACACACACTGACTCAGTTTATTTACCTATTTACTTATTTATACGTTCCTCCAGTCATACTCATCATCTGTCTGTCAGTTGTCAGTCATATGTAACCTGAAGTGCTCCTGCAGCCTTTTGAGTCCACAGTAATTCTTATTCAGACTGTAGCAGCAGTGTGGGCAGCGCGCAGCCACATTCAAGAACAGCTAGCTGTCATCAGACACTGCTGAACCTAAACACTAGCAGCCACAGACCTTATTCCCTCTCACCCTGTTACTACACTCCTATTGGCTTCCCACACCAACATTAAACAAGCGCACATGTTCTCTCTCCTTCGGTATTACACTGAGAAATATTTTTTCATATCTTCCCACCCAGCTCTTTCTCTTACGCCGTCCACACCCAGCATCTTTGATCTTCTGACTCCTTTACTTCTTCGCGCTGTCTCTCAAGCGGATATCTCTGTCAAATGCACACATGGTAAATACGCCTGCATAAGTCAAACACAGTCAAAAGTGAAGCATTGTAAATTTATTAGGCTTTGATCCAGAGGGTTCATGTGTGACAAAATGTGTTTGTGAGAGGGGAGAAATCCAAAACTGGCAGGAGTAAGGGGATGGATCAACAAGATCAAGCGATGTGGGGCGAGAACATTCATTTCAGATGGCCCGGGCCGTGACAGAATTGTTCCTGCATGCTGTTTTCCACCGAGCGCCGGTGTCATGTTCGCAGGTTCCATGTGTTGTAAAGTCAGAGTGGTTTTGGCACGGGGGGTGACGCCAGCTCCTGTTCTGAGGGCGAACCCCATCCTGCCTAATGCATGGTGGGCTGCAGAGCAACGCAAAGCCAGGCAGAAGGAGTGAAAGTGTTGACAATGCTGAAGTTGGAAACCTAACCCAACCCTGACACTGAATACTCAGTCTGCCACTTCATGTTCCCCTTCACAAACGTCAACCCCTTCCATAGCTGTCTGTCTTCCCCTCTCTCGCTTTGTCTTTTTGTCTCATAAGCTTTTCTTTTTACTTTCTCCTTTCACTTTCAGGATCAGGTTTCCAGTTTTTATAGATAATGATGTTTTCAGTCAAAAGTCTGTAAAAGTCTGTGTTACTTTCATGAAGCAGAAATTTTCCTTTCCTGTGTCTTTTTTTCCCCCCCTGCCTACGCTTGTACCATTGCTTCTGTCATGGTCTCTTTCTCTGTTACTGTCTGTTGTCACTGTGCTTCACTCAGCATTTTGGTCCTCATGTGCATCATAAAAGTGCACAAATGCTGTATAACATTGAATCACTGAATCATAAAAAGTCCTAGCACAATATTTGCACTTGGGAGAATACTGCTGCTGTTGTTGGACAGATTTCTGTGGAATCCCTGAAGTTGAACATCTGGTCCAGGTCATTGTGTAGGCTACATAGATGGAAAGACAGACAGACAGTCGGACAGACAGACAGATGGATGTGACATTCCAGTGTGACTGGAAAGGGAAAGATGACTCCACGGCCATCACTTCAGATGCTCCTCATTCCTGTCCACACAGACTTATTGTTCCTCAGAGGGAAAGGAGACAGGTGCACACACTGATATGACACCCTCCCTGATTCATGTAGTGAACATACCACCAGACACCCTTAGAGTGTAGTTTAAAGGCAGCAGGATGGAGTAGAGAGCCAAAAGATTAAGAAGACAGTGCAAACTAACTGGCTGCAGTGGGCGCTGTTCTGTCACCGACACTAAGATCATACACATGACACCTTTACACAGATGGATATAGCGATTCTGATGCCTGATGGTGATGATGATGATGATGATGATGGCCGTGATGGTGGGAATGGTGAAAAGGATTTATGTTTACTGGCACTGTAAACAGCTGATAAGGGGCAGCCAGACTTGGCATCTTATTCTGCAGTAGCTGCATATTACTGTTGTTCACAGTATCACAGCCTGATAAGGTTTGAAATAAAGCACTTCATATCATGGTTAGGCGAGGAGGAGAGTAATGGGGATGGAGTAGAAAGGAAAACTAAATGAGGAGGGAGAGGCTAAGAAAGGATAGCAAGAGGAGGTCACAAGGAGGGAGGATGGGTATATGAGGAGGATGACAGAAGACAAAAGGCAGACAAAAGGAATTTAGTGCTTTTAAAGCTGGTTGGTAAAAAGCAAAGAGCTGAGGACATGAGTTAATGTTTAATATAAAACAGTCAGAGACTTGGCATTTCTTATAGATCTCTTCATCACTGTATAGCAGCAGGAACTACCACACACAGCACAAACATCCTGCATAGCATTTACCTGTCACAACGAACTGTAACTCTGCTCTCCGAGTCTAAGTGATGATATAATCAATAATGTTCGCTGCTCCCCAAAATAACTCCATTCTCCCCGTGCGCAGCTCCAAACTGTGATGACTCACGATATATCCAAAAACTCTGATACAAACACTTGAGCGGCTCCATTATGTGACTGTACTTTCATGCTTTAGCGCACAAGTGGATGAAACATTGGTCATTAATGTGCAGCAGCCCTCTCAAATCCATACCCATAACAAAGCTGACCCCTGGCATACTCCATCAACCTGTCCCTGCTTTTCTATTCCCTCAGACGTGTGGCGCAGACGTGTGTTTTCCCATATTCTTCAGCATCATTCAAAATCATTAACGAATGAAAATACACAAAAATTATGTACCATCGCCGTGACTGTCAGGGTTTCTGAGGTGGTTTCCCCTATGGAAGATCAACTTAAAACAAGGTCAACAGCTTTCTGTATATAAGTGTTGGGAAAAAAGAGATTAATGCAAACCGCTGATTTAGACATTAGCGCTTCTGTAAATCACTTCTAAATCAGAACTTTGACCTTGAGCAAATTTACGTACAAGAGATTTTCATAAATGACGATCCTGATCGCCTGTTGAGCTCGAGTTTGTGTTGGGGCACGGCGAGAACGACGTAACCGCACAACAGCTTAAGATAATCCTCAAGATGGCTCTTCCCTCATCTTATCGTCTCCTCTCGTGCTTAATGAGACGTCTCTCCTCACATGCCCGAGACTCTGGTTTGATTAGCTAATGAGGCGCCGGTACACGTGCACTCGGGGGTAATGATTTGGTGTCATGCGTAAACACTCAGACGCAGCTGAGGAAAAGCTAGTTAGTCCTTTGTTTTTTGTTTTTTTTCTTTGGGGTGAATATTCAGTTTATTTAGTGATTATGTGATATGTTAAGAAAGTGCAATTCAAATAACAATAAAACTGATTCAGCATTTGGAATTAAACGGGATTGTCTGCATTCCCTTATATTATAATAAATTCTAAAAATTAGCTTGAAATGATTTTTTATGTCAAAGCAGTGGGTGACCATGATCGTCCTGCTTGTAAGCAGTTTGTCATATTAAGCTGTACTATAATGAAAAGAATACACGCTGTATTTTCACAGTCAGGTGTGAGTGACAAAGAAATAACAAGGCTCGAGCAGTGGGGTCATTCAACTCAGCGGCATCTTGCTCAAAGCAGTGATTATCTGTGATAGGAGGCCCCTTCCACACTATCACAGTGTTAATCTCAGCTGTGGGCTCAGCTGAGAGCAGGTCAAGCTCTCTGAACGACACAAGTCTCCATTCACTGATGGTTCAGTTCCCCTGTAACCTCCATCATTCAGTCCAGACATGCTGTGCTTTACACCGACACATACAGCATGATATCATACACTGTTCAGCATCACTGCAATCTTCTTTTTTAACTGCACTGAATGGCGCACATACTGAAGGATGTTATACGTCACGCTTGATATCCAGACAAGAAGGGGCTCTCACTCACTTAAACACATTAGCTAACTCAAAATAACCCTGTTTACTTTGACATCAGGATCTGAAACAGTGCAGTAGCATCCAATCAAGTGTCTTACTTCAGGTGTAGATGTGGAATGGCCGACCCGGAGGAGAGAAGGCTCGTCATCATTATGGGAGCCTGAACAACAGAACTTCTTACTTACAAAAACGTGTTTTCTTACCTCACTGTAAACCGGCTGTCGAAATGTTCTGAATCTGTTATTCCATACTTACAATGCAAGTTATACATTTCAGTCATATTTTACATGACCAGGACACCTTGTGCTGCCTTCAAATGGAACTTCTGAGTTTGTGACATGTGAGGTTCAAAAGAAGCACGCCATTGTGGTTAACTTTTGAAAGCCCTGTTGCAAAGCAACTGACCAACATAAAAGGAAACCCAAACAACTCTCCTGGTTCTCTTTTCAAAGCCTTTGTAAAGAGGACTAGACCAGTCATTCTGCCCTTTGATCAACAGAAAAACTGTAAATGAACAAGTATAAAGGAGTGTGCTGACAGTAGACAGTACACATGCGCCAATAGAAGGCAAAGGAAACACAGGCAAGGGAAAAAGAAAACAGATGAAAGAGGCTCTTTTTCAGAGTATTATGGGTATATAGTTTGTGGATTTAGTCAAGGAACAAATATGCTCGTGTTTTTCAAATGTTACAAGAAGACCAGTCAGGCCCCATGTTGTCCGTCCAGATTATTGCGCTCTCCAAATATGTGTTAATCACATGCACGGACCTGTAATGTAAATGTATGGATAAGAAGCAACAGAAACACATAGAGAAATTTCAGAAGAAATATTCTAGTGACACTATATGTAGTATGATGTGACATGTTTGAAGCAAGAGTTCCTCTGCTCTCTCCTCTCTCGCATCAGACCTTTTGCAAAATAAATAACGTAGAAAAAAAAAACCCACTCAAAATCAAGCAGTCTTGACCTTCACCTTGAATTTCTGTGCTTCCCCTTGTAGCTCCACACACACACACACACACACACACACACACACACACACACACACACACACACACCCTCGTACAGTTACAGAACTAGAACAACAGCTCATGGTGGAAGCAGGTTGGCAGGAGGGTTTTACTGCTCTGACTAAAATAAAACCTGAGGACTTTGTGGTCCACAGTGCAGTTGGAAAGACAAATATTATTTTTTTTACGAGCGAGAGAAGTCCGGGGACAGGCCGTATAAAACGCCTTAATGATTGAATGGCTGAAGTATTAAACCTTGTAACTTCAGTTGTGGGGTCTTGACCTGGATGAGGGGAAGGCAAGAGAAGAGAGACAAGTCCTGTCAGAGCAGTTTGATCTGGTAAAAATCCTATTCACACACATATGTATACACACACACACACACACACACACACATATACACATACACATACACACGCACATCAGCAAGCAAACATAGTGGCACACACCCCCTTACACTTACCTTGGCGGAGGAGTTGCTCAGTAAATCTTGATGTTGGAGGGAATATTGCAGTTTAATGATCAGTTCTGAATGAAGACTCTTGAATCCCTTCAAACACAGCAAACTGTATTCTGGTGAAAAGAAGTGCGGTACCTTTTTTCATTTGGCTTTTTAAAGACCTTTTAACCTTTTTTAGCGAGCTTTTATCCAGCCCTAATATGAAAATTCAACACATTTCAATATCTTACCAATCGCACTTAAAAATATATATATATATGTTGAGCACACACTGGATACATTTTTATGTTTTTCTGCATTGCAATTATGAGTCCATAATCTTTTTTTGAAAGCGTATTATCTTTGTGATGGAGCTTTGAAGCACAGCCACTATGAGGCACCACCAGGTTCTCTGATCCCATTATAGTCAAACCCGAGTTTTCCTCCAGCACTCAGGCACTTTGAACTGTGTATGCTAATGTTGACATACCAGACCGACAACTCGCCGTCATAAGGCTCATTATCCGTCTGCTACCCTGTGGGATGATCACCATCATTATTCCGACGGAGCAGACACATCCATTCACGGTGCTGGTCAGCATTTCAGGAAGGGCTCAGATTCCAGGCGGGCTTTTCTCACGCGTCCCCCGGGGGGCGATGGAGGGATGGATGGATGGATGGAGGGATGGGTGGTAGGAGGGCAGGAGGCAGATGAGCCTGCAGGCATGTCAGATATGCCAGGACTGTGAAATGCAAGCACATACACAAATAAAGTCACGCTCAGGGTATGCATGTGAACAATCTCTGACTGTCTTCGTCTCTCATTCTGTCTCTGTCATGCACACATGCATGCAGCCTCGGACTTTTGCTCCCATCTCAACCACAAGGGGAGAAAGAGCCACAGGTGTTGGTGGCAGACACACATTTATCCAACATTAATACAGATGCAAATGTCCCTCAGACTTTATTCCAAACTGTCTTAATAAAACAGATAAAACTAAGTAAATTTTCTGCCACACGTGCGTCTGACATTTGAATGAAAGTCTAAACAGTCTCTGTTGCACATGCACTTCAGTGTGTACTTTGTGTCTCGTGTGTGTGTGTGTGTGCGTGCGCGCAGATGTCCCTCTCCCTTTCCAGCTGCAGCTCTCATGCTGGGGCCTCCTCCTGGTAGCCATTATGGGTGTGTTTGTGTGTGTGTGTGTATGTGTGTCTGGGTGGTCTCGTCCCGTCTCCCTCCTTCTAATAGTTTTATACTGTTCTGCCCTGGCGGTGCCCGAGGGCAGGAGAGGGTTGGGAGGATGGAGGGGGGGGTAAGGTGGGGTGACGGGTGTTACAGGGGGGTGTGAGCGGCCCCGTTGAGAAGAGCAGACGACAGGCCTAATAAAGCTTCACAGGGTCTAGGCCCATCGCTCTCAGCACTTCCTCCCCGCTGCCCTCTCTGCTCTCTTCTGCCCCCTCGGTCCGCCACTACCCTCCGCCCCCCCCCCCCCACCCCCCCGCAGGCACATGTGGTCCGGCCCTAATGGGACCCAGCTGGACTCCCACCTTCCCTCTCTTATGGACCCCAGCTCCGGCTTTCCTCTCTCTGTTCTCCTCTCTCCCTTTCAACGTTCAGGCCCAGATGGCACTCCTTCAGGCAGGATATTCCGTGCTGGGGGATGTGTTTAGTATCCTTTCTTTTTGTTTTCCCCTTCCTTGCCTTCCTCGTCTTCCTCACTTCGTTTTCTTCTCTTGTCACAAGAGATGGCGGCCATATGATGTGGCTAAAGTCACGATTCAGGGGAGGAGAGAAGAAGAGAGATGAAGCTGTCTTGTCGTCCCGCAGACCCTCACTCATGCCTGGCATCCCTAGACTCTCCCCTGTCCCACCACAGCCAGTCGTTCACACGTCAGGCTCCCCACGGCTGCTCTAATCAGTGCCCCTCTGCGGTGAGGTAGCGTGGGGAAACATTTGTTCCCCAGACCTACTCTGCTTCATCTCTCTGGAGTCGCAGCCTCGGCATATAAACAGGGCGGTGCCAATTGCCCGTCCCTGAGTTTTTATGGTACGAAGGCAGAGCAAACAAACAAACTGGAGAATTTTACGCAACAGCCCTGCGAAGCATTCTCACAGTGCTATGGGGAACAAGTGTTGCCAAGTCCCCTCAGCTGTAATTCAGGCACGTACACATGGAAGCATGCTGACATGAAAGTGAATGTGCATGAATTCGCACACACATGCCATATAGCATGTTCTCTGCAGCACATGTAACAAGACTGCCAGAAGATAATGATAGAAGCCTCTTGTCATGCATCACTTAATCATTGTGGTAGCACCAAAGTGCCTATGGCAGCCTTTTATTTTTGTTTTTGACAGTAAATATTTAAATCTTCAGAGAGAGCAGAACTGTGACGACTGGGACATAGTATTTTTGTGGCTGCCAAACAATAAATTTTTAAAACACTTCCTCTTTGCAGCTGTACGTGCAGAAAAGACTGAGACTTTTATCGTAATCGCACTGGGGACAGGCAGCCCATAGCGCGCAGTTTACCATAACATCTTATCATTCTCAGACCATAACTAGATGTTCACACTGATGAATGGTTCAGCTCCTACTGTGTGGTCCGTCTCCGGGCCCTTGCAGATGGTGTCACAGTGGTTCCCCTCCATGTCAGAGATGAGAGGGAGTTGGGTGCGGTGACACTGCGTTTGTGCTCTTGAATTCATTATCTCTGACCAGATCCGTCCCTGTGATCAGAGCGGGAGTCAGGATGGTGGCGGAGCGGGACGGGGAAGTCGTTCTTCCTGTTCATCTTTTAAAACTACAGTCTGTGGTGTCCTCTCTCTCACACACACACGCACACACTTGCACATACACTGTCTTATGGCGTAAACATGCATTCAGCACTTGGCTACTGTAGGCCTAAACACCAATCAACATAAGCAACAATTCCCTCCTTAGGTGCCTGTTTTTACAGGGAACATGTAAATATGCAGAAGCAAATAGCACACTGCTAACTGTTTCATGGGAGCTTTAAATGAAAGAGGACAGTGTGACATTTGTGCGCTTTCACGCTACCTCACTAATTGACAATCAGAGGTGGTTATACAGCAAGAAATATAGCAAAGAGAAACTGACTTGAATGATTACATGCAGGTGTCAGTAACACTTGGAAAGTTTGTCACAATTAATCTGTTGAATTTAAAAATCTTAAAAAGGACCCTACCCTAACCCTAAACTGTTCTACCCTGTCTGTGGCCATTCCTTTCTATACTGAAGACATACATCTTTAAAAACAGGTCTATATTTTAATTCTTAAAAAAAGGCTAAATCATTTCCTAAAGCAGGGCCCTATAGAGTTTAGCAAATGTAACTGGAAAGGAGTGAATTTTTTAGGGCTATTTTCAGCTGCAGATTTAATTAGCCAGTGAGTATTTCTGTCAGGACAGTTTATTTGGGAGTGACAGTAAGTGAAAATAATGAAATACAAAATAAACTAAACTGCCCGTGTTCATCGTAACGAAGAAACATGTTACCAAGTGCAAAGGTGTGTCTCATTTTTAAACAATGGAGCTCTGTGGCACTGTGGAAACAGACAGCACTTGTTAGCAGCATCAAACCATTGTTGGTTTTCCTTTCATGAGATTTGTTGACAGCAAGAAAAATATAGAGTATCGCCAGTGTTATCCTTTGTTTCTCAAGGATGCACACAAAGTATTTGTTAAGAAACACTGACTGTAAACACACTGTAACTGTGTTTGTTTATGAGGAAGTTCTATAGGGTTTCCTTAAGCACAGAGGAAAGGGCGAGTTTGGTTTTGGGGTGAGTTTCAGTTAGGGATCATCCCTCCACAATACCCCCTCCAGTCCATAAGTACACTGGCCTTTTCTTAGGTGGCTTTCCAGGGGGATTGAAACCATGACTCTTGCCTCCCCCCCCAAACTCCATATGTCCACATATCCTGGAGCAGAGGAGGCCCCAGAGTGTTTATGTGCGGCAGACGCCCAGGCTAAACAGGAAGGGACAGGAGACCATCACTGGGGACTGAGAACGCAGACCCACATCAGCATGCCCTCTCAGTGTAGATCAAGTTTGCCATTGCACCCTTAAATGAATATCACTAACATTACCGAAGGACAAACGCCTGTAAGCGACCCCATTTCGTCCAGAGCGCTGTGGGTGGCAGACGTGCACGTCAGTACGCCGCTGTGAATGAATGTGTGTTCACACCTGCGGCATGCGTGCATTTGAATCTGCGTTCGTGTTCGAGTGTTGATAGGCGCCTGGAGCTGGATTGCAGAAACGCTCGTGACAACCGAGGCAGCAGGCAGACGCTACACTGTCCATGCAGGCCTTTATATGAGCTGTTCAGACAGAAAAATAAATACTGCTGGAGGAGGAGAGGAGAGGAAAGCGAGCCTGTTTGAAGTCAGGGAGCTGCAGAGTGGAGCTGAGAGACAGATGAACCATCCTGTTTCAGAAACCTGAACGCACCCTTGTTAAGGGCCAGTAATATATGTTTGTGTGTGGCAGCAATAACACAGTTCCAAGACTTGGCTCTGTGTATACACATAAGCCTGTGTAACCCTACACACCTCTCTGATGATGTCAGATTAGCATTAAGCGTGAGGTTGGAGCCTGTGTTTATATGCATTTGAATGTGTGTGTGTGTGTGTTCAATGTGGTGAACAAGATGTCTGGTATTGTTTTTTGGGCAGTAAGAGAAATGTAAACAGCGGAAGGTAGTGGCTAAGGGAGAGTGGAGGAGCAGAGGCGTTCCATGCGTGGGTTTGCGTATATGCATGTGTGTGTGCGGCGGAGGGGATATGACATCAGCGGCTGGGCAGGGAGCGGGCGAGGGGGCTCTGGTCAGTGTGAAAGTCAAGTCTGTCACACAGACGTCGTCCGACTGCACGCCACGCTCACAACAGAGCACTCAGCCACTGGGAGAGCCTTGAGGAGTGGCTGACGGTGGTCTGCCAAAGCCTGTCAGCTCCGTGGCAGCTTAAATGTTTCAGTGCAGGAGTCTGGAAAGAGAAAAGTAACAGTCGCAGCGAATGTTGGCATTGGATTTCTACATTAAAAGCTTTCCATCGCAACTCCATGGCCACGCTGAAAGTAAATGGTGTGTACTTTTCTACGGTAGATTGAGCATTTTAAGGTCAATTAGAACGTAGTTGATTAGAGTTTTCTCTTTTAAGTAGATTTTAAACGAGTTCAGTTTCATTTCAAACAATCCTGCCCCCTAAAGGAAACCATAGAATAACAGAAATATAGTTGAGTGGTAAATCCCTCTGATCTGCAGTGTAGTTCTGTGCCTAGAGCAGCAGCGTGCATGTGGCTGTGTGCCAGGCTTGTGTGGATGCTGCCAATTCCAGCAGTGAGACATGCGGAAATGCCCACCTGTTTCCTTTCCTTCAGTTTTTATATTCATTACTAATACCAGACGCTACTGTGATGAGTGCTCATTTTGCATGCGTATCAATTTTTGGGGAATAAAAATTCTCCCTTTTTGAGAACCTGTCATTTAAATCACAGCCCAGACAGTCATCTTTTCTCTTCACTGCCAAGTTTTCTTTTCTTTTAGGAGTTCAGCCTCTGCACAAGCCGCCTGCTTATGTAGCATTTGCGGCATCTGCAGGGTGGCCGAGTAATTAGAGGGTAACGTCAAGAAGAAGCAAGCGCCCGAATCAGCCCGGGAGGTGTTGCTCTGCAGCTGAACCAGTATCCTGACCTCCACAGGCGAGGGCAAGTGTAAAGAATATTCCCAACAGGGATCAATGAAGTATCACTTTTGCAGTAGTGTTTCATTAAGTATTTTGGTTGGGACCACCAGTGAGGGTCCAAATGCAGACAGAGGAATGATGAGACTTCTCTCAGGCCAAGGCTCATCGCTTCTCTTTCGTCCTCCACCAGAGGAGGTGGTCCTTGTTTTTTCTGTAGTCCGTCTTTGATCCCCGTCTCTCTTCTTTTCCTACGATTCATCCTCCTGGCACAGACAAAGACTGCCCTTCCAACAAACACAGCCGCTGCCTTTCAGGGCCAAGCGTCAGGCTGTTGAGGAAGGGAGACAACAGTAGAGGAGCATGGAAGCTGGGAGGACAGAGAGGAGAGGAGAGAAGAGCATGCAGTTTCACCCACCCCGGAGGTCTGTGGCAGCCCCCAGCTCTCAGTACCTTACCTCCAGAAGACCTTATTCAGAGACTCACCTAATGAACACTCCTGCCCTCATTCAGCCCCACAATGGAGCCCTCCACTGCCATTGAGCCTGCTCACAATGGAGAATATCGCTCCAATTAAACCCCAGAGACAATGAGCTGGGGTAGGTGAAGGGGTGGAGGTGTGTGTGTAATATGTGTGTGCATGAGGGGTCGAGCTGGGGGGTCAGCAGGGTAATGAACAGGCCCAACCTAGCAGATCTCTTTGGAGGTCCACTGAAGTGCCGTTGCCTCTGATGTGCTATTTGGATCAGTAAGAAGCAATTAGGTGCCCATTCCCAGCACATCCCAAACCCTTATCCGTCCCTGGGCACGTCTAGCGTGTGTGTGTGTGTGTGTGTGTGTGAGAGTGAAGGACGAATTGGAAAGAAAAGGGAAAGGCAATGACAGAGTGAGCTTAGGCTTTGCCTCCACAGCAGACAAGAAAACACGAGTAGACGGTGACCAGACCAGATTTGATTGCTTTAAAATGGAATTAAATATCAAAGAAATATTTGTGTTGTGATAATATATGTAAATCAGCTCTGTGTCTGTCAAATCAACAGTTCTGTCACTTAGTTGTAATAATAGATAATTAAATGCTAACATGACCAGAGCATTACTTAGGTTCTGTGTAGTACTGTGACCTGCAACAGCTGGGCACGTTATGTAGGAAGAGGAATAAAAGAAGATGGACAGGTGAAAAGAGAATCAACAGGAGAAATGTGAAGAGAAGGAACAGGTCAACAAAGGAAGAGGAACAGAAAGGGGAGGAAAATAAAAATAAGTATTTTCAAACAACAAATATGACAACAAAATCTAAAAAGAATTCCTTCAAAATAAAAGCAACCATTTAAAAAAAAAATGTGGAGTGATTTAGATGTGAGGTTGTGTGTAGGGATATATGCAGGGGAGAAAGTAGAAACAAAGCACAAAACCACACACGTAAGAAATGTACCGATGTGTCTGTGAGCAAAAGGTCCACAGGCTTCCATAATGTTGTATGTCTGATTATTGACATTGATGCTCAAAATAAAGAGTCTGCAGAGACGTGACATTTGACGGAGGCAGAGGCGGCCAGGAAAGCCAACAAAGGCCAGAACAAAGGCAGGATCTGGGCCATGATAATGCAGCTCAGTGCAGATCCCACTCATGAATATGGCAGCTGTGGTGGTGACACCGGCGATGGTGTTAACGTGTGTGTGATGCTGTATCTTGACTGCATGTGTTTGCTTGTGTGCCCGAATCATTTGACCCAGAAATTATGCATGTCCTCACATGCCTGCTTTCTCACTGATGTGCATGCATTACTATATCAAGCCCACTAATGTTAAGGCATTTGTGTGTCTCTATCTGCTCGTAGCTGGCTCCCACTGGGGCTAAAAAGTCAATCAGGTAGTCTGTCAGGGGAGCAGGACACACACTCTGCCCAGGGATCAATGCCCTTCACCCCTGGGACTCCTGCTTAGTCAGTGGGGGCATCCAGAGCCCCGCAAAGCTCCTTAAATCCCTCGCACCGGTCTGACAGCTGACTGCAGGGGACACCTCTCTTTGTGTGTGTGTGTGTGTGTGTGTGTGTGTGTGTGATTGAGTGTGTGTATTTTAGTGTATATGCTCTCAAGTGTGTGCAGTTGTCCTTTTGCTCGTGTGATGAAGCAAAAGAAGGCACAGTGTCAGTCTTATAATTAAAGCTTTTTCCTATTTAATTGGTCTACATTTATGAGTGTAAATACAATGTTTTGGGTGTGTGTGCATGTGAAACAGTGCACTGTACTTTCCAAGGTTTATTAAGACATCAGTTTTCTTTCTAGCTTTACGGCATAAATTGGTTTACAGAACAGTGCTTCAAGTGCTTCAAGTGCTTCAAGTGCTTGAACTTGTTTGTTGTTATTTATTCCCCAGTTTGTCTTGGATTTTTGTATGAAAACCTCATCTCTCAGGCAGAAGACTAATAGCTCTGTGTGTCTGTATGCATAGCCTCCCTTCAAGCTGTTCAGGAGCAATGTCCTTCATTCTCTACCCGGGCAGTTTTTGTAGGAGCTCGCCTAGCTTTGTTCAGGATCTCATCTGCCCCCAATTTACTCTCCCAGTGACCTCCCAACCCTGACCTGTCAGTGCAGCGTTCCTTTCTTTATTACTGAAAGCCGTATTGTTTTCAAATGAAAAAGGACATAAATACTCGCTGATATTCTAGAGCCTCACTCGAGTGGAACTGAAAGTTGTAGTAAATCAAAGGCCAAGAAGAGGAGTCCTGCCACTTTGTCCATGTGTCCATGCTGTGGGTGTGTATGTGTGTGTGTGTGTGTGAGCTCTTTCTTTGTGTATGCAAGTGTGTTTTTGTTTGACTGGCTGACTGTGTATGTGTCTGCTGAGTGTGGGAGGGTGTTCGTTCCCTCTCTTTTTTTTTTTTTTGCCTCTTAATCTCCATCGTCTTCCTCGCTGGTGTTGCCACAGACCTCCTTCTCTCTTCCTCTCCAGTTCCTGTGGCCTCCCAAGGCTTCCTCTAGCCGTCAAGACGTAGGACTGCTGAGGGACTTGGACGATGGTGGTGGGGGTGGAGGTTTTGAGGAGTAGGGTGGGTATCATGTTCTCCCTCTCTCCCCTACTACAGATTTATGGGGGCTCAGTCCTTCTCTAAATATTTGCCTTTCCCCCTGTACTGTGGGAGATTGATGGCCTTTGATGTGTGTGTGTGGGGGGGGTGATGGAAGTGCAGAGGCTCAGGGTGTTGGGATGGAGGACGGGAGGAGTGTATGGATAGGTAAAGACCCGGTTTACGGCCACTGAGGGGCCCAGTGATTCTGATGTACAGTATACGGTTGCTGCGCGTTAAGGTTAATGTCTGCATGCGTTTTCTGAAGCATCCTCCTCTCTGTCATCTTGCTCGCCTGTATTGGGTCGATATGGTTTATACATCTTTACAGTCTGGTACATGGTGAAACCAATGACCCGATGATTTTAACATAAATGTTTTGGAGTAATGGAACAAGCTCTGCCAATTACCTGTTCCGCAGAGGATTATGCTGGAAAATCCTGAGTGGAGCTGCTAATAATAATCCTATCCAGAGTCAATCACGAGTTACAAAAACATCTGTTATAAAGCTAACTCTCAATCTCTCCGAATCTCCTCTGTAAATAATTGGTTTCAGATTCCAAAATCTATTTCCAGATCCAACAAAAGTTGCATCATCTGGAGTTAAATTTGTCGACGTCTGTTTTCTTTTTGAATACAACCCTTGCTTTCACTCCCCGAAAGCTAATTGCACGCTCCCCACAGCAAAGGCCAACTTATCCCCAGACAATGATGTTTATGTATACATAATTGTCGTAACTGCGCAGCATAACGGCCCCATTCTCTCTCCGCCTTGTTGTCTAATCAATCTAAATAAATCTTATATAGACACGCAGCCAAAGTAGTAACTGCCCTGTGAAAGCAAATAATTGCTTCGCTTATTAGAGCTGAAAGGAACATAAACAAGTAATTTTAGCTATCATGGTGGCGGTGACACAAACTTTCTCTCAGTTGCCTCCCCTCCGCTGCACATCTATAGTTCCATGCCAGCCATGACACACACATGCACACACACACACACACACACACACACACACACACACACACACACACACACACACACACACACCCACCCCCTCCACCCACTCCACCCTCCACATCTCCTTTTCTACTTTTCTCAGTTAAAAGCTCAGTGTCAGGGGGTAAGTACTGGGGCCCTACCTCTGCACCCCGCTGAGTGGGGGAGCTTCCACCTCAGACACACACACACACACCCACACTCGCATTTATACTCAGATTTTCATGCACGCATGCTTACACGTCGGCACGTCTGCAGACCTGCAATAATAAACAGATTCAGATAAACACAGAAAACGCAAAATGTTTTCGCAAACACACTCAGCTCAGCTCTGGTTCCTATTTACCTCCCTCCTCCCCAGGCAGCCATTGCTCCATAGCAGCGCTGTGCTAGTGACACGGAAGGGAAAGGGGAGGAACAGAGAGGTCATTCGGATGACTAATGGTAGAATTCACAGGAAACTCCGGGAACATTCTTCTTCAAATTATGCTATTAGCTGCTTGGGGGAGCAAAGAGGGGGAGACAGAGGGGGAGAGATGGAGGGAGAGAAAAAAAAAAACAGGCAAAGTTACTGTGTGTGTGTGTGTGTGTGGAATGGGACTGGGGGGAAGAGGAGGGGGCAGGCCTTAAAACAACAGAAACAGAAAGAGAAAGGAACTTGTAGCCGTTTGGCCTCCTGTTCTTTAGTGGAATGTGGTGCAGTGGCATTTACATGTTCGCAGTGATTTATCAGCGCTGGCGTCCCCCCCTGTCTCTGTCAATACAGGCCTCTCAGAGTCAGGAAAAGGCCCTAAGCCCAAGGAGACAGTGGGCCTGGACAATTCTCCCTCTCCCCCTGCACCTGTTCCCTCGGCGGGGGGAAATGAGAGCCTGTAATTATGTGTGAAAGGGGCTCTGCCGGATAGCCGGTGTGATAGTGTCAATCCGCTAATGTTTTGTATGGGTGGACTATATGATCCTATGAGCACGAGGGGGGGAGCTCTTTGAGGATTTGTCTCAGTATTGTGTCACACGACAGGCATTTACATGTGTTTGGTTTGTGGGGTATTGTGTGTGTTTGTGTGTGTGTGTGTGCGCGCGTGCATTATTGTCAGATGTGCTTATCTTGGTTTTGTTTTATTGAACATAATCTCGCATAACTGGACCTAAGTCCACAGTGCTGTGTCAGCGAAAGTTGTGGCTGCCCCCACTGTCATTCCAGTACAGGGGGGGAAAAGAAACACTTATGTCTTAAACCAATCACAATCATCTTGATTAGTATCAGGAGTATTAGTATTAGGATCAGTATGCAGCGACGGTGCCCTTGCAAAATAGTGTCGCCAACCTGTTTTCAGATACCAGTGCTTTGTCACGCTCCTCTTCGTCTCAGACGGACGCACAAAGTGTCCTTCAGTGTCTGTATGAGACGCATCAGGCTTTCAACTCCACTGTAAACCCATTCATGGCAGTATTAGACACCCAGGGCAGCTGCTCCAGCAGTCCAACACCTTCTCCTCCCAGTGATGCACAGAGCCTTTCTACCAGAAAGCCTTTTATAACAGGTGGTTTACATTGGAGTTAGTTGAAAGCCTGGTGCGTCCCATACAGATGCTAATGCACGACTGAGGCAGTGGCAGCTTGCACACACCTGGGTGTTCACCTCAACTATAAACTCAGCTGGTCAGACAACATGGCCATCAATTCATCTTCATAAGCAGAGGAGACTGAGGTTCTTTAGAGTGTGCAGGACACTTTTAAGAACATGTTAGGACACAGCGGTGGACCTGCGGTCTTCTGTGCAGTGGTCTGCTGGGGAAGTGGGAGTGCAGAAAAACACTCAACAAACTTATTAAGAGGGCAAACTTTGTCCTGGACTGCACTGTGGATTACTGAGAGGAACATGTTAGACAAGGTGACCTCAATGTACTCGCACGTTAATTATCTTTGTGTGTTCTCTTCATAAACATTTTAACCTCAGATATTGACATGAATGTTACTTAGAGGATGTTGATGATAGTAACTTCTAAATCCCAGCTATTTTTTGAGGAATTCTTTGGAATTTTGCCCTTTAACAGGACAGAAAGGAAACGAGAGAGGGGCACGACATGCAACAGAAGTCCCCTCCCAGGGACAGAGTGGCCTCAGTGTATGTGTCCCAACCACCAGGTCACCAGTAATGTTCAACTTTTGAACCAAAATGTATGCTTTGCGTCATAAATAGGAAAAACAATTGACAAATTCCCTTCTCAAAATATTGGATTATTTCTGGAGGAAAAAATGGTTTACTGCTTCCAGCATTGGTAGATAATTTAATAACTGGTAAATCTGTGTGAATTTTTCAGCTGTACTGTTGGTTTTACTCCAGGGTCAGGTTTCCTAGCCTGAGCATGACTTAAGTTGAAAATGGCTGCAGTGGGAATAAGGTCAGTTATTAAATATCAATTTATGTCCTCCAGGTAGCAGCCTCTATATTCAGTGGTCTGAGCAAGACTGTGCTAACTATAAAAGCTCCGATGTCTGTGCTTGGGAAAATAAAAGGCAGCAGAAAGCACGCTGGGGGGGGAAAGGGAAGGAATTAAGTGTATGTAACGCCTGCTGTGGCGGCCATAGCGGGAAAAACTGTATTCTCTCACTCATCCATGAGGGAGACAAGGAGACAAAAGCTTATTTCAGTTTTTCCAGGAAATGTGTCGGCATTGTGCATATGTGAGCGTACGTGTGTGTGTGTGTGTGTGAGTGCGTCTACAGCAGTCAGCATATACAGGAAACCACAGAAAGCTAACATTTATCTCCATAAAATGAGGGAAAGGTTTTGCTCCACCTGCCTGATGCAGAGAAAATCACAAAGCACAGCGGTCAGACAAAATAACCAATGATTTCTACAGCCACCACTAACTTCATAAACCATCTGATCTGTGTGTGTGTGTGTGTGTGTGTGTGTGTGTGTGTGTGTGTGATTGTGGAGCGACACTGTGTGAGTCATAGCAAGGCTGCAGGTGATTGGTCAGGAAGTGGTCATGTTATTATCTCTAATTGAGGGGTAATTGTAGAGCTGAGTGTACCGTACTGTATGTGTGTGTGAATGTGTATGTGTATCTTTCTATGTGTCTGTGTTTGTGTTTAGGTGTATGCAGAGTGGAAAATTACATCTAGAGTTTAGGCTTGCTGTGATTAAAAACAAAACAGAGTAAACACTGGGCTTTAGTGGGCAGCAGTGGGAATGGCTGGATGTTCTGCATCCTGTGTGTGTGATAGTGCGCAGCGATTGTCGGTCTGCCGACGGTGATGAAAAAAGTCCTGCGCACAGGCAGCCAACTCGCCTAAAGTTGCCAACTACAATGGGTCTTTAAGCTGGTTATTATTTTAACCTGCTTACTATTATTTCCAGCTATGAATAATTAATCCTCAAAGTCAACTGACAGACCAACTAATGTAAAAAGCATGTAGTTAGACTCAATTTGCCACCGATTTCTAGGAAAAGACCACCTTAAAACATGTCAGTGCTGGTAGAACTGGTGCATTATTCTCATTTCTGCCATTATTTATATAATTTAGCTACCAGGGTTTAGAGAAATACATCTCTGACATGCCTGCTTCTCCGTGGTACAGTCTGCTGAGGGGCTGCTGCACCCTTTAAAAGCTTCTCCTTTTGTGCCGATTTACATTTGTAGTGCACTAGTATCTGTTGCAAGAAATGGGTTTGATCTTGTTTTTTTAGCCATTAATTATCAATATGTATTTGTCTATTATGCTTCCTGCAACGCGTGACGTGTCTTGCAGCAGATGGGTGTTTTTCTATCACATGCTGAGTCTCAAAGGAATGAGTCCTCCATGGTTTGAGTGTGCGTTGGTAGATTCACTTATATGCTCACGTCCTGTATGAAACGTCTGTATCCGCTCTGTCTTGCATTGTTATAAACTATGATAACCTGGGTCACATCTCTTGCCCACATCCATGCACGGCCTCACTTCCTCTTCCTCTCCTTGTAGTTCTCGTGCAGTAGTTCTGTATTATTAACCGATGCTGTGGCTGCTTCGATTTGATCAAGTTTGCTGTGTGTTGTAATGTAAAACATTCTAAAATTAGTGCAAAATGTTGTTAATACCTATAATGCAACAACCACGACTATCGTGCAGCATTTACTACCCCCAACCTTGACTGACTTGCAGTGTCCCTGCATAAAATGGAAGAAAATGGACTTGAAGCATAAAAATACGGTTTGTGTTATGTGTGCCATGTTAAGCTGTTGAGAGTGACTGAAACATGAACTGTTACCCTCAGACAACCGTACTCATTGAAATAGGAGCAAATCTGTTCTGTCAGATGCGAGTGAAACGTCTCCAGAGCAGAAATGCTGCAAGTTTCAAGGAGCGGTAGCTGATTTTCCTTGCATACATGGCCATAGCTTTGATTGAAGACAAGGGCATACTCCCATCTACTGTATGTGGGGATCAACGGTTTTGAGATGCAGGAATTTGGTAATTGAATCTGAAGGAGATGAGGCAGTTTTGGGGAAGTCGCTTAAAGTAAACATCAAAAAACTGTACAATATATCGAACATGCAGCCGTAGTCAGGAGACCTGTGGATTTATAGTTGACGTGTGTGGTTATGGCATTGTAACAATGTCAACAATGTCAAATCTCCACCGACAGCTGAAACTTGTTGGAGAAAACACAAGCAGCCAAAGCTGACCAATCACAATTCTTGTGGTTTCCACATAGTATCTATGTAGCCCCGACGTGTAGCCATATTTTGAAGGAAATTGAAGTCGGCTATGGCGCAGATAGTTTTCCAACAAAATGCTTTTGCTCATGCAGACTGGTTGTTTAGAATCGTAATTTTGAAAACAAGGGTTCGTTTATTTTTGCATCATCATATTCGTAGCTTTTTGTTCGCTAGTAGGTGTTTCAGGCCCAGGTCTAGGTCTTTTCTCACCTCTCTACCGTAAAACTGCAAGTAGACATACCATACATGTACATATTTTTTTCACAGTGGCTTCTCCCCTCTCTCTGCTCCAGCTGGCTCTCCTTCCTTTTCCCTCAGTACGTGGGGGAGGAAGAGTTTTCCTCACTCTCTGACTCCCCATCTTTCCTGCCGTCTACTGGTTTGAACCCCCGAACCCTCCCCTCTGCAGATAGCTGTCTGTTCTCACCTCCTCTGAGCAGGGATCTAATTGAGGGCAATCATTCAGATAAAACCCCTCCTGATGCTGCTGTGCTTGTGCCTATGTGCATGTTATGTATGTATGTGTTTGTGTGTGTGTCTGTGTCTGTGTGTGTGTGTGTTTGTGAGAGAGAGAGAGAGAGAGAGAGAGAGAGAGAGAGAAGGGGTGTCCTGTCTCCTTCTACCTCCATCCCCACCACCTCCTCTCCTCTCTCACTCTCTCCACCACCATTAAAATGCCATGCCGCTCTCTCGACCTGTCTACCCTGCTGCCCCCCCAGCAAGCCTTTTGTGTGGCACAGAGAAGAGGCACTGAGGCAGAGAGAGAGAGAGAGAGACAGAGGGGGAGCGAGGGAGAGAGAGGCCGCTCCTGTTGTTGACTGGTTGTCTCGGACCTGTGGGAGCACCTCCTTAACATCAGGAGAGCTGGGGGTGCTTCCAAAAGCGCTCCACTTTTCACTCCTCTCAGCCCCCCAACCACCACCCTGACCCCAGCCCGATTCCAACCCATATCAATGACTTGTGCTTTTTTTATTGCCTCCCTGAACTTATTTGGTGATTTGGTGCCTTTTCCGACTTTTCATTTCGTCCCCGCTCTCTGTCAGGGTCTCACTTTGACTTCAGTTTGTGGTTTCCTACATTTCTAACACACTCCTCTCAGCAAACGTTGGGAGTTTGCTCTCGGGTGTATCGAGGCCACTTCGGTGGAAAATCGGTGTTCCTGCCTCCTCTCCACCAGTTTTCGCCCAGAACGATGGTTGAATGCTGATATAAAAGTCTTTCTATCAAAGAGGCCCCTCACTTTTTGTTCCTCGTGGCCAGACACTGAAACCTAATGTTTGCACATGATTTTTTTGTAGAGCTCAAAATGTTCGTGCTACAGATTCCACTTTGCAGGAACACGATGTTACCTCGCCTGTCAGCTGGCCAATTATCCTCTGGATGGAGAAAAGTAGATGCAAGAAATGCCATGCAACATTTAATAAACATGTCTTATATAAATTAAAGCATGATCCCATTAGTGATAGACACCCACAGATGTCTGCTATAATGACACTGTGCATCCGTAAAATATGCGAAGTGATTGCAAAGCCCTCCATGTGAAGAGCACCCCACCATCCTCTGTCTCTCTCTCTCTTTCTCTTTCTCGTTCCCTCTGTCTCTCTCTCTCTATTCAGCCAGTAAGAGCCAGTGATGTTGTCATTGTAGTGCGACTGGTGGTGTGACCCCACAGAGCAGGGGGGACACGGTGGTGATGGTGGTGGTGGTGGTGGGGAGGTTTGGAGAGGGTAGAGTTGGGGGAGCTCGGAGGGTAATAGGGTGGGACAGGCTGTTGTCGAGTGATCCAACCCCACTTGGCACCACTCTGCTCCCCATAGTGTCCGTATCCCACTCAGGGTTCTTCTCATTCCTCTGACGCTCCTTCTCAAATCACTTTCAATTTTATTCAAGAAGTTTTATCGGCATGAGATCATTATAACATCGCTTCCATTTGTTCCGCTGTGTCTCGGGCCTTCTTCATCGCTTTAACACCATGACATATGTTTTATATAACTGACAAGGAGGCACAGATTACTGACGACAACTTTTCTACAATCATTATCGTGAACTATTACCCGTAATGTAAAATACATCGCCCATACAATGCAGAAAACTGTCAGATATCGACATTTTTTATAACTTTCCGTTACCTTTCATCAGCATCAAACCGAGTTTTTGATGCTGTTTAAGGTCAGCATTTCTCAGCAATAGCCGTTTAATTTACTTCCATTCAGCAATTACCTCTGTGTGTAGAAGTTTTCATTGTGAGTGGTGGAGTCCACCTTTCCCACGCTGGATCCAAATTGCCTTCACACACAGAGGGGATTCACGGGAAAATGATGCAGCATTACTGATTTAATCGCATTCATATCAGCTGTTTCTTTTCATGCTCCTACAGCCAGTGTTAGGTTTTGTGCTACTGCAAACCGAGCATTTGCTGGTAATTCACATGAAAAGCATTCAACTGGTCAACACCAAGGTTCTTTTTTTTTTTTTTTGTTCGTGAGGCATTAATTTCTCTCAGAAGTAATACAGCATTCCTCAAAACTCTCTCCTCTCAGCTCCTGGTGCTCTAGACTGTAGGAGTTTAAAGGCCATCTTGTGACCCTGGATCTTCTAACTCTGTGTCCCCCCGTGCTCCATCAGACCTCCTTCTCAGACTCCCTGTTATGTGTTTCTGTGCGCCTAGTCATGTGTAGGCTAAGCAGAGAAAAAAAAAAGGAGGAATGTTCAGCAATCTGAGGTAAAAGAGCCACTTTGGGAACCTTATTCTGCATTCACTTACATTATAGTTGGCAAATGGAAGAGCCACTAAGTAGAGCTGAATGAAGTTGCTGCTTTGGCTCTAATGTGATTTGGAGCTCTGGTTTGTATGTGCATTCTGTGGGTGGCTACTGTACTCGTAATGTGGTTTTGTGTGCGTGTGAGAGAGAGAGTGAGTGTGTTTGGCACTGTGGGCTGGTGAGCAATCCAGCAAGAAGACCCCTCTCCAGTATCAATTAAAGCCACCAGCTCACTCCACTTGCTTCTGTCACCCAGGTTTACCCAGCTCTCCACTGCAGCCAGCACACGAGCAGCGAAAACATTAACATAAGTAAGCCCTCTACTGACAACTCTCCCTCTCTATTTCTCTCTCTTCTCGTATTGCCCTCTTTTCCACATTCTCTCTTCGCCTTTTTCTCTTTTGCAATCTCTCGCTTGTCTCTTTCTGACTCTCCAGCCTTCTCTCTCTGTCTCTCCAGCAGGGAAAACATCATTGTCATGGAGAGAGGGATGACAACAATGAAGCGGCTGCAAATCACACTGATTGTTAGTGCTGGACCTGGTGGATGGGGAGAGGGCTAATGTAATTGTCCAGGCCCTTGTCACTGTTGATACAGGCTCTTCAGAAGGCGGGGTGATTTAGCTAAAAGCTATCTCTAGGCCAAGTAATTAGACACACCATTCAGGGTGGCATTAGCTCCGGCTGCTGCTGCCACTGCGTCCCTCGCGCTGTGTGAATACACACACGCACACACAAACGCATCTCGCTAAGGCCTTATCACGCCACTCTGGGTGTTATTCAAACCATTAGCAGGGAGCATGGTGTTCTGGGCTGGGAACAAGTGTGTATGAATTTGTGTGTGTTTATATGTGAGAGAGAAATTCTCGCATGTGGTGGCCTCTCTCTGCTGCTGTGCACTTGCCTTTCGTGTTTGCCCATATGTATCATCGCTATCGGCAGCTTCTGCCAGCTGACACGGGCCGTCTAAGATCGAGTTGAGGTAGTGCCGCACACTTGACTTCCCTAAAGCATCCTGTGTTCGCCATCTCCCGCTGTGACTCCGTGCTCTCCCATTAAATCAATTAAAGCAATCCAACACTCAGCTCAAAACAGACGGGGCAGAGTAGAGCAGGCACTGTGCCCCCCTGTTCAACGTGTACTTCAGTGGCATTCTAACCTAAAACCCATGGGAATTGAACTGAAGTGTGTTGGATTGTTTAGCTATACTCACTCCAGCATAATGCCTTCTGTAGAGGCCCGTTTTCATTTGAGGCCTTGAGATGAATAACGCTCTGATTTCTTTTTCTTTTTCTTTTTTTTTCCAGTTGTATGGTCAGTCCAGATTGTTTGGGGCATGAATGACATATATCACATGAGAGAACCGTCTCTGACTGCTGGTTTACATGATGAATCTGTGGCGCTTTACTGTTTCTATCAAGGCAATTCATTTTGTGCCCATCTGTTGTGATATGAAGAAGACAAAACTTGCACAATGTAAGGCGTAATTGGTAAATTTGTGAGGGAAATCGATTGAGCAATTATGTGATAATGGCCGGTGCATGAACCCAGCACTGCTCTTTGTTGATGATAGACTCGTTGGTTTATGAAACCCCCAGCCCAATCCCTCCCTCCCTCCCCCCGCCTCCTTCCAAAGCAAACCAACATATTTCTGAATATAGGAAGAAGGAAAAAGCACATAGAGAACAACAAACTTGCTGTAAAATGGTGACACACAGCCACTGTAATGGTTTTAACAAAGATGCATCGCCCTCTGCGTTTCTTCTTCTACAGCATCCTTCCTGTGTGCTACATGTAGGTCGGTCCCACTAAAGTGATGGAGAGCAATGAGATCTTAAAGTGCCTTCACCTGAAAAGGACAGGAGAGAGAGATTTTTCAAATTTTTTGCATAGTTAGTATCAAACTGTCTAGTGTTTATCTATTATTATTACGTCCTCCAGTTGTCTTTTGTTCTTTCTCATTTCATGGTGAAAAAACCTTTTTGAAATCCAAAAACCTGCGTCCTTTTGTCTCTCTGTGTGGTTATTAACACAGACAGAGATATTGCTCGATCATACCCACATTCATACTCCGACATTAATCAGAAGTCAAACTAAAAGATTTGCTAATGCACTTGGGCAGATGCTTTAAAAACATTGTTACTTGGAGGAATGTATTTGTCACACTTTGGCGTGGCCGCTGTTCATTTCCTCAGGTGATGGCTCTGAATACTTTTTTCACCACTGACTGGCACGGCCAAATGTAAACATGCATGTTGCACTGTTAAGATGTCAACCATGAAGACTTTCGTGTGTTTGGCTGTCTCGAGTGTCAACAGACAGTAAAACAGTGACAACCACTTTGTAATTCTAACAGCCATAAAAAAGACTGGTAGCATTGCTGGTGAGTCAGCTATGCCCTGCAAGCATCCGGATGGCCCGAGGGTGGTTTGTGTTTAAGTTAAGGCCAAATGGAAAGCACTAAAACTCCTCCTAAAAATCATTCCCTCTCTCTCTATTTTCCACCGTTCACCCCTCTCCCCTGCTCTGCTCCCTCTTTATGGGGACACCGGACTCCCTGACAGTTTGTTTTAAATTTGACCGTGCAGATGTTTCTCTGGGTGACTGACTTTTATAGTTTAGAAAAGATTATATCAGCTTTCCCTAAGATTGTGTTACTGTATTTAAAAATGGCTGGAGATCGAAACGGGGGTCGGGGTGGGGGGTGGGGGGGAGTTTGTACTGTAGGTCTCTAAATCCTGGGTCTCCCTCTCGGTCTTAGCAGCACAGACTGGACAGGGAGTTGCTGGGGAGGATGGAGGATAAAGGGGGGGAGATGGAAATCAGGGGAAGGAGGTTAGAGTTCACAGCAGCCAGGTTTGGCTTATTGCATTAGACACAGATTCTTTCTAATTTCAAAGGACAACACCAGCGTTAAATTTGAGGATATTAGTTTTTGATAGGCAGCTGGGGCAAAGCACACAGTAAGGGGGCGGGTGAGGAGGACAGGGTGAGTCCTACTTTTTCACATTACAGGCCACATAGCCAGATGGTCACTCCTCTTTTACTCTGTTCTTTACACATTTTAAAAAAAAGATCTTTCTGTAGGGTCTGTCCACTGGGAGCTGTTCCTTCCCCTCTACATCCCTGCAGCACATTTTTCCTGCTAACTAGTTTAAGGTTGACTGTAAACTGTCTGGGTATTAGGAAGGTGAAAGTACACTTTTTGGATTTCCATGTTGACCTTTGAATGGTGAACAAGTGTTTTCTGTCTACTCGTGTGAAGGCTGGAGTGACACAGCAATTTTAAGTGTGATACTGAAGCTGTAATTCACTGTACTTTAAAGTATGCTCCAGTTATTTCCTTCAGTAAGACCCCAAACACTGCAACGTCCTCTACTGGGAAACAGGTTGAACTTATTGGCCCAGAAGAAGGGGCCGGTAAGGGTAGGGAAGAGAAGGGTTAAAGGACGAGGCATACAGGCATAACGTGGAAGAAAAGCATACAATTTATTGGTAATCTTTATATCAGACAGTCTTCCCCTTCCGTATCGGTGTCAGGATGAATCAGTTCGGTCATTCATCCACATTCTCACAAAGAGCAAAACCCATCAGCAGCAACCTCTAATGTTTCCTTATGAAAATATGCAGAATAGCAACAGTCACTGTAATTGAAAGATTAAAGAAATGGAAGCCGGCCATTGCGTCTGGCCCGGTCTGTAGGTCCCAGCGATTTTAATGAGAGATGAAGAAAGGGCGATGTGGAGGTTTTCTTCACAGGTTCGGCCTGTTTGTTTAACAGGGAGCTCGGGTTACGTTCATTAAACCACGGGCTGCTGCTCCACTGTGAGGGTGTAATGCATACGTTATCAGGCTGCGTGGCAGGAACAGTTCAGTACTAAACTCTGTGTCCTGTCTGACTACCTGCCTGGTGCGCTGGCTGACTCCTTGCTTGCTGGTTGACTGATCATCTGATGAGCCTGGGTGGCTGACTGAGAGATCAAACGACGTGAAATTTAAAAATAAAATGTCCTTTCAGGCTTTAAAATAGCCACTTTAAGGCCTTCCTCAGACTAACACAGGACAACAATGCTCATTCGCCAATGGCAGCTCAGCAGCAGCGCTGTCTGGGGTTAATTACAGTTAAGGTTAATTGTCCATCAGTTCCAGTTGTGGTTCTGGTGCATGTAGCAGCATCAAAACAGCTCTTACCATTGGCCCTATACTTACTTGCTGTATGAGAGGAAATTGGGCTTAGTGCTGGTAATTTTCTTGCTGTGGTGGCCCACCACTGCTGAGGAAATGCATAGGTAATGCTGAAGGACAAGACAATGACTACATAGGCTGTGGTGGATTTACTGGCACCCTGACTGACCTGATGTCTGACTGGTTGGTGGGCAGTCTGACTAATCCATCTTGCTGAATCACCACTTCCTCCTTTCTCCTCCTTTCTGCTTGTGGGGTATGATGGGTGCAGGAGTGAGGATTACGTCTCTGTGCTTGACTTGATATACGTGATACATAGACAAGGGGTGTGTGATGGAGGGCAGCTGGAGGTACTTCGCATGATTCCTGTCTAAAATACACAGGTCCTTGTAGTGCCTCAGTCTGCAAAACTCTGCCCATTCGAGGAAATATCTGAGAATGTCCTCAGACGAGGAAATGTAGTTAGCATGTTTTCTTTATGTTGTTAGTTAACCGGCAGTGGCTGACAGTGTTAGTGGTTGTGAAACATAGTGTACAATAATACCTGCTAGAATATTACAATGTGTTCATTGTTATTACATAATTAGAAACAATCAGAGGTCCAATCAGAGTTTGCATAAAGATATATTATGCAGAGACATGTGAAAAGACCTCTCTTGTAACAAACCTTGAGCAGATACAAGTATAGTCAGAGTCAGACATTTTAAGGGACATAAACATAAGAAAAACCAACCTGTTCTCACTCCCAACTCGTCACATGTGGATGCTTGTTCAGGACCCCATGGGGTCACTTTTGAACCTGATGTCTTAAAAAGTGACTCCAGGGGGTCCTGACTCGGCATTGGTGTGTGATGTCTTTAAATTACAGGAGGCTACGGGGTGTCATACTACCAAATCTATTAGAGTAAAATCACTTACTGTGTGTGTGTGTGTGTGTGTGTGTGTGTGTGTGTGTGTGTGTGTGGCTCTCTCCTGAGTTTTCGTTTTCAATACCAGAGACCAGGGTTTGCATCGTGTGTCCCCCGTGTGGTTTAGGCAACAAAAGCACTTTGGTTAAGGTTAGGATAAGATCATGGCTTCAGTTAAATGTTAATAAAGTAAACACTTCCTGTCTCATGCTTCAAGTCACTTTGGACTCTTGCAGTGTTTAACCAAGACCACAATCCTTCACCGACCTTAACAAATGTGTTCCTGAACTTAGCCATAAAAGGTCTGATAATGCTGTAGCTGCTGCACGTGGATGTTGAAATATATACGTTACAGTATATAAGGGTAATGTAAACAAGACGGCATTGAAGTGGCATGACAGCAATGTGCCCTTTGTCTTCTATTTGACTTAGTTCCCCAAAACCACCAAAGTAAGATGAGAAATAGTATTATGCAGGAGTTAGTCGTGCCGCCGCCTCTTCACTTCTTCCTGCCTTCTGCTCCTTCTCAAGGAAGCAAAGATTGGTAGTTTGCAGTAATGTACATGTAGAACCCAACATGATTGTCTTGAAATAGATGAAAGGGCACCCCTGCCTTGAACTCTGAGTGGCTTCCATCTCTTTATCCTCTCCCGTTCTGTTCACCCCTCCAGGCTACTCAGGGATGAGGAAGATGGCATGGGAGACAAAGAGCCTGTACCTCCACCACCTCCCTCGCCTTCCCTTTGTAGCGCTCTCTCCATCACTGTTAGTCACACATGATTATGCCCTGTTGAATGCCGACCAAGTGTTGCTATTTGCCTGTAATAGCATGACAATCAGTGTCAATCTGCTGGGCTCCAAATGTCGTTCACACTGCGCGTCCTTTGACTATGCGTTTTACATATGGTTAGCATACACAGATGTCGCCTTGTCTCCACTCGGACCAACTGATCCGGTTTATGCGCCTATTCAATGTATGAGAAGATGCGGCGTATATATACACTGTTAATAATGATCTACATTTTTCCATATAAATACCCACTTGGCACAATATTGTAGCCTACATCTAAAGGGTAAACAATTGACTGTCTGCACTTGTCAAATCAGTTATGTTTCATTGGTGAGGATGTTGTTTTGAATTGTTTTCAAGCAAAGATGAGAATGAGATGAGGGTTACGAAAGAAAGGACTGAATGGGGACGATATAGAAAAGAGAGAGGGGAGACAAGGTGGCGAGGGGCTCAGTGTTCATCCCTGTTAAGTGTTTCTGCTTCACCTTTAATCTATGGAAATGTATGGAGCAGATGAAGTATAATTGTAAGGTGGACTTTGACCATTAAAATCTCTCAAGTGCTTGTAGCAGGAGGGGCCGCAGGGAGACCGGGCAGTAATCACTACGGGTTCACTCTGCTGATGATGGGGAGGGAATTAATTTACCCTGGAGAAAAACAAATTAAGGCTCTACTCAGCCCAGCGCTCCGTCACACAATAGCATATATAAATATTTTATCTTGGGCGATCCAGGTTAGCAAAGGTTTAGTACATCTCCATTTTCACAAGGGCCCGCTCTCCACGCCGTGGCCTCCGCTCCCCTCTCGGCTCTCCTCCTGATGAGTGCCTGGTGTCCTCTCCTTCACCTCCCTGTCTTCCTCCTTTCGCTTTCCTCGCCGGCCTCTCCATCTTCCAGCAGTGTCGTTCTCGCCCGTGCACGTCATTTCTCCTCTCGCGCCCTCCTCTACTTGAACTCCCGCCGCCTCTTGTCTGCACTTTTCCTCCACCTCCTCCAGTTGTTAAATACAAAAATCCAAATATTCATCCTGAAGACCAACTTGCGTGGCTCCGATGTCTTAATCCCCTCTGACACAGACGTATCGCTTGTTGACAGACAGTGTAGAGTACACCGTGAAAAACAGGATTCAGCTGACACAGTTGAAAACGTCTCAGTGATTTATGGACCTGTGTGTAAATCAAGCTTGGGGCTGCACTGTGTTATAGAAACAACTTACTTTTCCTATTTAAAATGTTGGATGTTTTGGATTGCAATAAATTTGCCCTGGCAAAAAATATGGGGTTTGTTATTTTAGCTTCCTTTTTCACTTGCTTTCCAGTCCAACAATAAAAAATAAGAGCGTGTCATACTATATTATAGGAAATATAATAATACTGTAAAATAGCTTTCCACTGAATTGGACCTCACTAAGAGTGCTGCTTGTAAAGAAATACCTTCAGTTATAGGTCCCCTGAACGCGTCTCCTAGCCTACAGTTGGGTAGGTCCAGTATTTATCAAATTAATAATAATAACTGCTGTGTTTATCTAAGAATAAAATGATTTTGTGTTTATATCAGTAGAAGTTAGCCCTGTGATAGGATGGTGATCTGTCCAGGGTGTTTTCTGGCTCTGCCCCAATGCATGCTGGGATATTGTGGTACTGAAATGGATGGTTGGATGTTTGCAGTGCCTACAGGGAAGTCAGAGTTTACCCAGTCTTTTTTATTAAGCACTGCTTCGCCGTGTCTGTGACTAGCAGTGGAATGTAGCTGAGTTTATTAAAGTGCTGTCATGTACAAGTTTGAGGTACTTGTACTTGACTAAAATACTGGAAATATTACCTTATACTACTATACAACTTTCACAAATTAAGATTTTACATAGTTAACATATGTTAAGCTTATAAATTATAATGATCTTTTTAGTTTTAAACTACCTAACAGTGTAAAAATAACATGTTTTGTACTCACAGCAATCTAATTAGCCCATATAATTTAATACTCACTCACAGGGGTCACTTTAACTGCTCATTCAGTACTTAGATGCTTTTACTTACTTAACATTTCTCAACTTGTACTTGCAGTGAGTGAGGGATCTGAATGCTGTGCATGACAACCTCTGCTGGAGCTACACTGGTGTTGAAATGAGCGTAGCGTGTGTTGTTGTGCTGACGTTGTGTTGTTGTTTTTGTTGTCAACAAAATGAGGCAATTAGAGCCACAGCAAGCCAGTAATGACTGCGGTGCGGAGGGGAGGGGAGGGCAGGGCGACACCCGGTGTGAGAATCAGCACGCGCCCCTGCTCTGCGTCCCGCCTCGCAGCAATGAGGCTCACGCTCTAATGAGAGGGATTTAATGGATTTAAAGCGGTTGAGGATTCCTGTGCGTCCGCATGCTCTTGGCTTCGCCGACTAGAAACGTCTGTAATAATTGGTGAGCCGCCTCCACATTAACAGGAACCGTAGAGAGGGAGAGGAAAAAAAAGCAGCATCTCCTCTCCACTGCTTTCCCACGGCCGTGATGAAAACAGGTAGCCCGTGGGCCAACGCGCATGCAGTGAGAAGAGGGTTGTGAGCGTTTGTGTTTTAAAATGTGTAGATGTGAAGGTTCAGCATAAAGTTGCTTTTCTCACATTTTTACATGGAAGATCTGTAGTACTAAGGGTGGCTGTGAATTGACGCCATTATTTCTTATAACCATTAAGTCAGGCAGGTGTACTGTAGAGAAGAAGCTTACAGTGTATTACTTTTTAAATGTGCCTTGGGTTTATATACCTTTTAACTTAGGATAAGTGTGTGTGTGTTTTATATTGTTCACGAACAGTTCTGCCAATAAAGAAATAAATAAAGACATGCTTGCTTTTAGTAAACATGTTTTTATTTGCGTTGGAGAATGCTGTTTAATTGGCATCCGAAGGTCACATTCTCCTTTTTCATTTGCCGCAACATTAAACTAACATATCTCTGCCAATGAGGCTTTGAATTTAGAGACACAATTCTTGGCTCTGGTTGCTTGTAATTCCTCTTTGATCCAACCTTTTCAGACGGAGCTCCCCACCAGCTGTCACGGAGTCACAGTGTCCTCTGCTTTGTGGATCGATAGGCCTAGTCTGCTAATTTATTGTTAATATGTCCATTGATCAAGTGTCCTCTGGGGCCAGATAGAGAAACAGCACTTAAGCCTAGTTCAAGTAAAGCCCTAAGTAACATCACATCAAATAAATACAATCAAGGGAAATCGCCGTGGTGAGCCGAGCCATTCTAACTGAATGAATAGATGAAAGTCTCATTAAGAAACTATGTGTAACCGTTATTATTGCTCCATTTAAAAGCTGCCAAAATCCATTTTCTAATAGATTTTTATCCATTTTATCTTAATGTCAAGCTGCCAGAATTTATGTGATTTTCTATTTCCACATGCATTCATAATGGATAACAAACATGTCAACATTTCTGTCACATCTGACCCAAATATCCTGCCTCCCAAAACCTCATCTGAATTTAATAAATCACATCAAAATGAAAACACCGGCGACAAAACCATGAGCACTTATTGAGTTAACAAGTCAAATTCTCCTTTCCCTCCCGGCTCGCTGCTCGCAGGCTGAGGAGAATTTCAGGACAAAAGAAACATTTAGTGTCTGCTTGTTTATTCCTGTGCTCGCTCTGTATTTATTCACTCCTGTCACTCATCTTTTTTTCCCTCTCTCCACCTCGCTCTCCCCTGCGGCTCGCTCTCACACACACACACAGGCAGTGTGATGGCGCTGCAGCAGAGAGAGAAAGATCTGGGCGACCATCTGAAACCAATTATGGCGGCGCTGCAGCCACCCAGAAACTCAGTGACGGATGGGGATCTTGTATTTATAGCTGGGGTAATTGGCAACACTCAGACACACACACACACACACACACACACACAAGGAAGTACAAAGAAATAGACACTTTTACATGCACACACGAGGCACAGTTTGTGTTTACACCCAGGGATAGACAGCACACACACACACACACACACACACACACACACACACACGCACACACACATGCACAGGCCTCACAGGCAGCAGAAAAGGTGCACACTCCCTCAGTCCATGTCTCGTTTGCAGTCAAAGTGACGCAACCCGGGTACGAATCAAAGACCTTTGTCATGGGAAGACAAATAAGGCTCAGGGATGGCCTGAGAAGCATGTTTGTGTTTTCCACGGTCTAATCAGAGCTGATGTTTACAGCCGATACTGCAGCCGGGACAGAGGTTGTACATCTCAGCTATCTGTCTCGGCCTGTCAGCGCGTCAAACCTGCATGTGAAAACATATACAAAACACATCTGCCTCTTGTTAGGCTCCATAAATGGCTGCCATGTGGTCTGCTGATAAATAGGCCAGTCTATTTATTGGAGCACAACAAATTGGCTACAAACACTGACAAGGAATTGAAGAACTATAAATATTGCGACGTGATGAAATCTTTAAACGTGCTGCAGGTATTTTACGAGGGTCCCACTCCTTTGCCTTTTTTATGTAGTTGGAGGTATTTCTTTTGACTGCTTTCTTCTTTCACACACCGCCTTGTTAAATAGGTTGAGGGGTGGGCAGGGGGGGACAATGGCACTCTCACACTGAGCAGGTCCAGGGCTGAGTGTGAGTGTGTGTGTGTGTGTGTGTGTGTGTGTGTGTGTGTGTGTGTGTGTGTGTGTGTGTGTGTGTGGAAGGCTTGGCCGCAACTAAGCTGAGCAGATCCGCCACTTGAGAACGATAAAGAGCCCTGTTACACCCGAACTCTCAGAGAGACGTAACCAGAAATTCCTGAATGAATCGGCAACAGACAAGCCCTAAACCCCGTGTAATTACATATTTGGAGTTTATCAGGGTTTATGCGAAAATGCACAAGTTTCCCTTCCCTGGTGGTCCTTAAACACATCCATATGTTTCCATTTCTGCTCCTCCCTCTGCTCTCTCTCCCTTTCTCTCTCTCTCTCTCTCTCTCTCTCTCCCTCTCCCACCCTTTTTTTATCTTCCACCTCCTATTTTCCCTCCATGAAAAATGGCTGTGGCGCACAGATGGATGATATGACCCGTTGGAGTGGTGTTTTCCTATTGTTAAGTTGTTGTTGACTCTCTAGACTCACAGTGGGACGGATCCAGTTTGGTGTTTTGGAGTGTGTCAAGGCCATCAGCACAGGGCCAGAGCTCTTGGTGGAGCTGTGTGCAAACAGAGGAAGCCGCAGCCTGTCCACATCGCACAGACTGGAACACACACACAAATCTGGGGAGGCCTTCTATCGTGTGTGGGCCAGTTTTTTCATTTCTTTTCCTCCCTGTCTGCCTCCCTCTCTCCTCCTCTCTCTCTCTCTCTCTCTCTGTTTCTCCCTGCTTGAGAAAACCGATCTGTTTTAAAACACGTGCTAAATATTACCATATTTACATTTTCCTGTTTCAAGAAGGCAGCAAAGGGGGAGTGTGTGGTGTGGATTTTTTTTTTTTTTTTTTGCAGTGGAAAGGTCTCAGTCCGGGGTTAGGCGCTGTTTGAAACTTTAAACCTTTTTCATGCTTATTTGTTTTATGATTCTGCAGGGCACTGTGTTTACACAAAGAGTGCAACATCTGGATTAGATAATTTGTTGGGAATTAACCGAGCCCGTATGCTTATCGACCTCATCTGATTACATCTGTTTGATGTTTGGTGCTTTTTTTTTTTTCTGCATTCATTATTTCTCAGCCGGCTCACCGGTATTCCGTTTTTGCTGCACATTTTTGTTTGATATGTTTTCAGACAAATGGAGGATTAACTTTGTGCAGCATTAACCTCACCTCTAATCAGCAGCAGGCCCTCCATGCACTGTCACGTCTCTACAGTCACAGCACCGCTGGCCTTTCCATAATGGCCTATTCCCAATTAAATCTCACTGGTAATGTTTGACTTTCCAGTGACGCAAGAGGCTGCTGGAGTGGACATGCTGCTGCCATGCTTGTGCTTTGGTATTAAGAGGACACATTAAATGATTAAATCCTCTAACCTTCTCGGAGGATAATCGAGAATCTGATGATGTTAATTATATTTGTTTAAAATGCAAAAACAATGATTCAGACGGAACGATTGGTGACTCAGTGATTCTGAAGCCGCTGTCATTGCTCAGGAACGATCTATTAATCACTGTCAGTGCTTTCAGCAGGGTTGTGTTAATGTTTTCCTCTTGTAATAATTGTCTCCATGATTTTCTCGACTTTTTCTCCGTCCTCTCTGTTTACATTCTTCCCTCATTCCTCACGTCTCTCTCGCTCGCTCTCTTAATCACTGCCTTTCATGTATATTTTATTAGCCCCAACCAGCAGCTAGAATACTTCGCTCTGTCACACAGTTAGTCAGTTGGTTGTCCAAAGTAGTTCAACAAACTTGACATATCCATTAGAACTGTTTGAGCCTAATTGCTCTGCCACTTTGAGTTTATTGGGGTTTTTAAACATAGTTATTGCCACACTATAAATCTCAAATCCTCAGTCAGTCAGTTTAGCACCAAACTGTTTGCACGTATTCATGTATTTAGTGCCTTATGTAGGGTTGGGTGATATAATGTTCCAGGTACGTAAGGTGAGACAATAGAAATCTTCAAACAAATTGCCACTTATGGCACACTGTCTGTACTGTGGTTGCTGTCCTTTTAATGCAGAATCTCTGGGTGTGGTCGAGCATGATGGGAAATCTTTATGGCAATATTGGTTTAATATGTCAAAGTGATGAAATACAACCCCAATTCCAAAAAAGATGGGATGCTGTGTAAAGCATAAATAATACAGAATGTGATCATTTTGACATAAAACTCAATTGAAACAGCACGAAGACAAAATATTTAATGTCTTGCCTCATCAAGTTCATTGATTTTTATGAATATCTGCTTATTCTGAATTTGTTGCATGTTTGCAACATGTTGGGACAGGAGCAGCTAGCGACTGGAAAAGTTGTGGAATGCTCCAAAAACACCTGTTTGGAACATTCCACAGGTGAACAGGTTCATTGGTAACAGGTGATAGTATCATGATTGGGTATGAAAGCGGCATCCTGGAAAGGCTCAGTCGTGAGGATGGAGCGAGGTTCACCACTTTGGTTCTATTCCCGTATGAATAGTCAGTGTTGATTGTTTTAAGAAAGCAGGTATTTAAAGCCAAACCATCATCTTTTCCTAAACCCAACCATGTAGTTTTGGTGCCTAAACCACACCAAGCTGTAACTGTGACACATGAAGTGTTTCTCAGCTTTATTTTGAAACTCTAACTGGACATTGCATATTTATTATTGCTAACTTGACCGCCTAAGAGACACGAAAGGCAATGCTGGTAGACTGGTAGGTTTTATTATGCTGCATTGGGATATTACTGCATGGGCTTGGGAACACTGTCAGACCGTTGTCGGTAAACACAGTTTGATTGCAAATTGGGGTTGGGGGTTCATTTATCCAAACAGCCAAAAACAGACATTAAATTTGAACACCTTCTAAAAGGAGTTTCCAGAAAATTCACCATCACAAATGTTGATATTGCCATGTAAAATTACACATATCCTGATTTTTATTTCGTTTTTTATATTATGTGGTCAAGGATGTGTCAAGAAAAGTCTCATAAGTAAGCTAATGGACACATGATAGGACATTTCTCTCTGGCTCTTATCCATGCTACAGCCTTTATCTGCCTAAAACATGTCCCCCCCCCGGCCTCTATTGGGCTTTATCTCCACTCTACGATCCATTACAAAGCTGCCTGCTGTCCCCTGGGTGATCTGCCCCGTCCCCTCTAATCTGGCTGAGCTGCTGTGATTCCATCACTCCTGTGGAACCGCACAGAAAGATTAGTCAGACTCTACGTACAACAGATGTGTCCAACACTTGATTTGTGTGTGTTTTATTGACTCTGGCCATCTGTTAATACAGTTGCTGGTTCCTCCTCTTGTGTTTGTTGATGCACACAGACAGGGGAGCTGAGTGCCAGAAGAAACATTCAGCAAAGCAGAGATGAGAGATAGAGACAGAAGGACAGAGAGAGAGAGTGGAGTCGGAGGTCGGAGGGTAATATTTCATAAAAGGCTGCTGGTTTAAGTGTTAACCTGCGACCTGCTGTATTCCTGCATATGGAACGGAGGTGTTCTTGTTTTTAGTTTAGTCAGAGCGTTGATACAGGAGAGCACACAAGCAGAGCGCGTTGATGAATGAGTCTCAGATGTTCGGTGCTTTCACAAAACAGTAAGGGCTGAAATTCCTTCACTAGGAGGAAAGTGAAAGATTGCTGGAGATATCTGAAATTCCTCTCTGTACCATTCCTTGGATTCCCTCTCAACACCGAAGGCGCATAAGGAGCAGTTGCTGTCAGCATTCCTCGGGTTGTCCATTTGTGTGTGGCTGTGCATGCTCATGTGCATCGCAGGAATTTCTGACCATGCAAGAGGAGGATAATGCCCAACAGTTGCAGTCACTTGTGTTGGGTTGTTGTCTCGTGTTTTCTTGGACATTCCACCCGACTCCTTGTCTTCCTCCTCTCTGTGTCACTCCTCCTCACAGCCTTCACTCCCATGGTGTCTTTTTCCCTCTTCTCCTGGCTCACATAGCATTCGTATGAATGCCTTGGAAGCCACAGAGCTTAAGAAAACTTTTGCCACACATTAATTATCCTCCATCTCACTAAGATGCCTAAAAGGTGAGATGGATTACATCTTAAAGCTTAACCTACTCACTCAGCAAGAATTACATCATTTAGTCATCACAATCTCAGACAATATTTTCACTCTGTGCTCTCCTCGCTGGCTGCCCTCCTACCCTGCATTCCTCCCACCCGTCTCCTGTGTTTACCCACTGAATGGAAAGTTAAGAGCAGTCTGGATTCAGCCGCCTCGCTTTTTTACAACAGCGGTGATGTTGCTTCTCGCTACCCTCTCTGCCGTGTCATGATGATGTGAGTTCTTGACACGGGCGTCGCTTGGCCAGTTGAAACCCCAGAACTCCGCGTGAACCTGCTGAAAGGGAGGTGGCGTCCAGCCTGGGTAAACACAGTGTGAAGGGGGAGCCAGGGACACAGCCTGTTGGTCCTAAATGTGGAGGGAAAAAGTCCAATAACTGAGCCTGTGGGAGCGAGCAGGGCCAAGCCTGACCCGAACACAGGCTCGCTGGGAGCAGGCATAGGAGTGAAGTTGGATCGCAGCTGCTCTGAGGGACGTATAGGTAACAGACGGGATTTGGACCTGGATCTTGCGAACAGGAAATCTTTTTCCAGGGGGCAGTATCCGCTTTGCAAAGCAGCAAAGTGTAATTCACGTCTAAGTCAACCCACCAAGTGGATTTTTCTTAAAAATAAAGCTTGAAAATAACCATTAAATTGCTGCAATAACCCTATAAGGAAGTGATTCATGATTAAGTGTATTTTATCATTTAATGAATTGCGGTTTTGAATTACATGTTAAACTGAGTAAACTGAGAGCAAATTGACCTCAACTCTACAAGGGAGACATTCGAGCTTTACATGGACATGCACTGCTACTTATGTATCCGCCCTTCGTCCTGTACATTCGCCCCTCTGAAGAGGTATGGATATCGCCCTTCATGCCTTTTTACCTCATTGACTCTCGGTTCCCCCTTCAACTCTGACCGCTGAGGGTTTTAAGCACAGTCCAGGCGAGCAGCAGGGGTTCATGGGAGGAAAAAAAACCACGCACAGAGAGAACACTGTATTCAGCACAGAGCTGGAGGTGTTAACAGTAGTTGTGTCTATGTGGGGGATAACACAGGCAGACTTGGGTCAAATATTCAGAAATAATTCTCGCTGCGTATTTTAACTGCATGAAGTGTGGGCTGGGTTTAGCCAGTCAGAGCAACTCTGATGGAATCAGGATGATAAGTATACTTCACTGACTTTCCTGTGTTTTTCTAAACTCGTTGGCGCTGTCTGATATGGTAACCTCCACCCACCCAGCACACCTGACGTATGAGCACCAAGCGTGCTTTTATTTTTATCCACCTGTGGCGAGTGAACAGAAAAATGCTGGTTAAACAGTTATAACTCTGATTACAAAAAAGGTGGGAGACTGTAAAAACAGAATGTAATCATTTGCAAACAATCTGCGTTTACTGACAACAGTTTTACGAAGTGTTCCTGAGCCCATGTAGTAACATTTATACAGTCATGTGTTCACAAAGTGGTGAACCTTGCTCCTCGCTTGTGAACGACTGAGCCTTTCCAGGATGCGCCTTTCATAACCAATCACGATACTATCACCTGTTACCAATGAACCCGTTTACCTGTGGAATGATCCAAACAGGTGTTTTTGGAGCACTCCACATCTTTCCCAGTCTTTAATTGCTCCTGACCAAGCTTGTTTGAGACACGACATCAAATTCAGAATAAGCAGATATTTACAAAAATCAATGAAACTGATGAGGTACAGTATTGAATATATTTTCTTTGTACTGTTTCTAATCAGTGTATGTTAAAAAGAAACAGCAAGTTATCACATTCTGTTTCATTTATGCTTTATAAAGCGTCCCAACATTCTTGAAATCAGGGTTGTATAACATCATGTTGTATAATGAATTATAAGTCTGCTTTGTAACAAAACTAATGTATTACAAACACAAAGCATCATCTGATGGTTGGGAAAGGTCTGTGTTTTATTATCAGAGACCTTTCACCATGCAGTGACAGCATTTTGCTGTAAATATGCTGAAGTCATCCACTCTCCACTCTGTGGCCAACCCTCCTCTTTGTCATTGTGTTTTAGGAAATAAAACCCTTTTGAACTTGTTCTGGTTCACCCCTGTGGCCACTTGCTCCACGTCCCCGGTGCTACCTCACAACCTCCAGGATGCAGTTAATGCTTTAATTGGCACTTAATTAGTTAATTGACCCCAGTGTGCAGGGTGACGAGGGCTTGGGGGCGCAGGTGAGGGTGGAGAGGATTGGCCCAAGGTGCTTCCTGTGTCACATCACCAGCGGAGGTACCCATCAGCCCCTTTGAAGTGGGACACAAACACTGGAAACACTTTCATCGGGCCGATGTGTCATCACAGCCGGGTCCCATGTATATGTATGGGACTGTCTGAAAATATACAAAGTCCAATTTGCCCGGGACAAACCAACCTCAGGATAATGAATCACATGTGATGTGTATCTGATATGCACCCTGAGTCATCACCAGATGTTTCGACAGGATTACTTCCAGTTCTGGAGAAGCACTGTGGATTTTCAAAGAGAAAGCAACAACTCTCCATGTAGCAAGACAAAGGAAAGAAGTCAACAAACGTTTGCCGCCACGAGGAGTAAAACAGAAGAGTTTGTGAAAATTCGACACTGGAATGCTCCCAGTGCCTCTGGAAGGCAGACCAAAGTGTTTCTTATGTCTGTAATTGGGGGTACACATGCCAAATGAGAGGAGTTTTGAGGTCAAGTACAGAAGAGGAAGTAACTTGGGCACCAGGCCTTCAGATAAAAGCTTACAGGTGGAACTAAGTACAGTCCTACATATGTAAGCAAGCTGTGGTGCTTGTTTGTTCTGGTGTCTGTTTGTATGTGGAAAATGCAGCTCCCAGCGCATAATGTGTTTGCTCAGTCGAAGCATTGCATGCACTCTGGATAACATCCCCTGTCTCTTTCACTTGGCAAAAACACATATGAACCTGTGTGAATTTGTGAACCCATGTGCAAACCTCAGCGCACTGACATACCCACACAAACACAGAGAAACACATGCACGCCTGTCGTTCGTTCGCACACACGCCTGTTGTTCCTCCTCCGCAGTTCACTCACACGTATGCAAAAATAATTAGCATTTGCTTGAGTTTACAACGTCCTGCTTGCTGCTTCCTCAGAAATGAATGGTGCTTTTTTGCAGGCCGCGGTCTGCGTGTGAATCTGTGTGTGGGTTCCTGCGTTCGCCCCTGTGTGTTTGCACCCATGTGTGTGCATCAGAGAGGGACGCCCAGCAGGCAGTGTTGTTGTAGGTGAGGGTGAGGAGCCCCCTGATGGGCTGCTGTGGCAGAGAGGCCAGCTTTGATCAAAGGCCCAAAAAGAGGAGGAGGAGGGAGGGAGGGAGGGAGGGGAGAGCAGCAGGCCGAAGAGAGGAGAGGTGAAGCAGGGCTGCAGAATAGGGAACCCGGGATGACGGTGTCCTTAAGCCCATGGTGGGACCCTCCAACAACCAAGAAAAAACACCTGCTTCTCTGCTACCACAGCACTGGGTCACACTCGCTGGAATATCCTCCTCTAGCAGCACTGAAATATTCTAAATGTTTATGGAAGTTGGTGTTGCAAAACAGAGCCAAAGGTGCACTAAAAGTGGATTTTCTTTCCGAATTAATTTCCTTTCGTAACATTTGGAGCGCCGCTGAACGGATGCCAAATCTGACTCAGTTTCTGCATTAGTTTTCCTCCTCTGACGAGATGAAAAAAGAGGCACACGCAGCTGAGTTTTCCAAATAATTGAATCATGTATTTATTCAATAGGCTCTGGGCAGCGTATTGATTGTCGACAGATTGAGTTACGCTGAGGATCTGTGGGAAGTCTCACTAAAGGAGACGACCTAACCAAGGGCATGTGTGCAAGGAGCCGTGTGGCCAGACAAATGTATTCAGACGAAATTCATGTCGCTTAGGTCATTCTGGCCTCACGTTTGCCTTGAGGGAGACGTATTTAATTTAGGCCTTTAGTTCTTCCCAAAAAAAAAAAGGCGCTTTAGTTCTAACCTCCTGCTACTTCGTTTACTTTTCTCAGCTTCCTGATTATACTGGGTTGAGGAGCGTAGAGGACGATTTATGTTAAAAATTATTTCAAAATATTTTACTTTAATCCATTTATTTTTTTAAAAACGTGTCACATAAAAATAACAAGGTGATTTTTTTCTGCAAATAAAAAGTGCCAGAATTCAAAGGAGACACTGTCCGACACTGGTGTGAGTTTCAATATTTCACTGTAATAAATATGGGCCTATGGACTGGGGTATTTATAGCAGCTTTTGCCACACTGTGGAAATTCCGCCAAGCTCAGGAGCTGAGAAATTATATTAAAAAAATGAAATAAAAGTAGTCTTTGAAACCCAAGGCCATGCAATCTTGAAACAAGCCAGGTTTCTCTGCCAAGCACAACTACAAACATCCCTCCAAATCCAGGCTTCATTGGCCTTGACGCACTCCCAGAGAAAATTAAATTTGACACAATAAATTAATGCCAGTGCGTCATTTCAGCAAACCTCAGCTGCACTGACATGTAGCTCGTTCTGCGAGATGTAACTGTGTAAAAATGTAAAATGTGTTGGCTGTAAGGTTCTTCTTCTCCTCTTTGATAGAGCTACTGAATTTTGTAACAGGCTCCAACAATGACAACAACAACAATAATAATAACAGTAATGCTAAATTAACTGCCACAGTGTATTATTGTTATCATATTTTAGACCTAATGTATTTGGTTTAGTAGCACCATTTTAATTTGCTTTTTTAACCTAACAATCAATTGAAGTAAATATATTTAGATAAATACTCATGTGTGCTCAGTGAATCAGCCGTTTGGATCTGCCTTTTATTATTTCCTTGAATTATCTCAAACAAATTATGCTACTAAAACTCTGATTATTTTTTAAGTCCTTAAGTATTATGTAATGGATGATGTTATTTGGTGGCCCGCAGGAGTTTATGAATCACAGCAGCGTTTCAGGACTGTATGGAAATGGAGAACATGTGTTTCAGTTTTGACTGCATGATGCACGTTTTCATGCCGCTGTGCGCTTGGTATAAGGGTGGTTTTCTTAACCCCTTCATTCACCTGCATAATATCGTTTATCCCCCCCCCCCCCGTATTATAATGAATGGCGTTTCAATAAGGATGAAGGCGGATTACAGCCGAATTAAAAGGAAAAAAAAAAAGAATGAAATCCGACCTTGAAAATGGGTGTTAAATAGTCCGATCCTGCGCTGGCAGGGCAGTAGTGAAGTTATGACAAACGAGTGGGGGCCGCTGGTGTGTGCAGCCTGGCAGCCAGCAGACAATTAAAGGCTGTCATCTATCTTACAGTTCCTCGCCTGTCATTAGTGTATCAGAGTAATAGCCGTATCATTGCGCTGTGCTCTCACAGACGGGCTGCAGGCTGTAAGCGTCAATCACTTTGGCCCTTAACTTCACCAAGCTTGCCTCAGAGTCAGAGTGGACCCCAGAGGCAAGCGTCGTTATTAAAGGAAAGGTAGAATGAATGAAAATAAGTCTCATTGCATTTGATAGAAGCAAATCAGCAAGTTTTGCCAAATAATATCTGATTTCTTGCAGAACAATAAATGCGTGACTTCTGGGACGCAGCACATATTTTCTGCGCTCTTCTTCACTGATGCTAAAACGGACACTGACTTCCGTTATAATTATAGCCGTGTTGCTCTCTGCATAGAGAGAATGACGCTTGTTGGGCCGCAAGCCCGAGCCTGCTGCTCTGCGTGCAATGGGAAACGCCGGCCCTGCGCGGGGCTGTTTAGTGTGGTTTCAGAGGAGTACCGATGCCATATGCGCTGCCTGTCCTGCATGATGCATGTGCGCCTTGTGGGGTACACTAAAAAAGAAAAACAACAATTAGACATGAATGTGTGTGTCCAAACAAACGAATCAAAGGGCCGTTGTGTTTGTGGGAAGATGACTGGTGGGGGAGAGCTCTTCCCCCGTCTCTCTTTCTCTCTGGGCTGACCCCGCGTTTGAGTCCTGCGGTGCGAGGCCGAGACACACAGATGGGCTGCAGGCTCTCTTTTCTGTCGCCCCTCTCACTCTTTCATCATCTGCCTTTTACTCCCAGTTCAATTAATTCCGCGCAGTTTAATTCGGCTCAGGAACTCAGTTCGGGGCTGTGTGAATTTTGAAAAATAGTGAGATAAAAATCCGAGCATCCATTAATCCAAAAAGCGCATTAAAAAAAAAAAAAAAAACTTCCTGTCTGTCTCCCACCCACAACAAACAAACAGCAGTCAGTCAGTCACTCAGTCCACGCCTGTCCCAGACAAGCAAAAATACCAACTGCAGTGTTGTTATGGTTTTCCTGTAGACACGTGAGGATGTGGTCCCGCTCCATCAAATATAATAACAGGACCAAACAGCTGTCATGATCCGGTCATATTGTCCAAGAACAATATGACGCGTCAGGATTTACTTAAGATGCTGCCCATGTTTGAAAATGGAAACTGTCGCGAGAATGAAAAATAAACAGTAAAATAAACAACAGCGATGACAATAAAGGGAAGAGATGTCAGAGACTAACAGCAGTTTTAGATCAGGTTTGACATCCAGCGGGCGTTTAATAGGCAGAAAATGACGCTGCTGGGCTTTTGGATCAAGTTTTGTGTGATTTCTATTTTATTTAAATTTTGTTTCAAATTAAATGCATGTTTTAGCAGACTCCTAACTGTGGGTTAGCTCTGCGTCGCGGATTTGAAGCTATTCTGATGCGACAAACGTGCGTTTTTCCGCACAAACGCGCGCTTTCGATGGCTGAGATGTGCGCGCAGCTTGTGTGGGCCTGCGGCGGTGAAAACCTCACGTCCCCGCCGGCCCGACACCAAACTGTCTGAGCCTCAAACCCCGGTCCGTGTGTGTCCCTCTCAACCTCCCAAGCTGCTCAGAGAAGGTATAAAGCTCCAGAAGTACATCGAGTCTGAATAGACCGGGCGGGCCAACAAAGCGGCGCAGCCTGTGGGGGCCCCGGCCGTGCAGGGTCTGTGTTTGCAAGCCTCCGGTGGCTGAGGCGAGGCGGTGCACGGGGGCCGGGGGGGCTCCCACTGCATTAGGCAGTAGTAATAGGTTTGGGATGACTTAAACGATTTGTTGACTGGGACAATAAATCTGTTGTGTGTTTCTTGGCATGCTGAGGGGAGGATTACAAGTTGTCACACAAAGGAATGCAAATTGCAAGCCAAACTCTCCGAGAGGCCTGTGGAGTAGCCAGCTATTTAGAGCATTTGTGCGGATCTGTGCTTCTCTCTCTCACTATTTTATGTTTCTCTATTAGTCCTAATAACTGTGAAGGGCCTGAGAGTAGCCACTGTATTCATCTCAAATCAATGGCTTTCCCGCACCAGGCCCTATAGGCCTCCACATTTGCATTCTATCGAGTGAGATGACCAGCAGGACAATTGGCGTTAAGACTCTTTCAGGCGGCCAAATGGAAATCTTGAATCCTAAATGACATTTTCTCTCGGCCCTTTTTCTAAAATCCACTCTCCATATTATGATTATTTTTGCTATTTTCTGCACACAGTTTCTCACTGGTTGAACCCAGAAGAGCCCAAAGGTGAGATTCAATTATATATTTAGATATAATTGAATAGAATTGAAAAATAAAATAAAAAGATTTTTTTTTATTCTATTCTCTCTTTTTGTCCCACTCATATTTATTTCATCCTTACTTCTTACTTTGTTAGACTTTTTTTTTCTTTTTTGAATTTATTTCCTTATTTATGGGGTCATTTTTTTCAGTTTGGTCCTCTTTGCGGAGGAGTCTTCATTCATAACTCCTCCTAGCGACTGCAGGATGAAATACAGGGACAGCAGCCTCCTAAATTAAGAGCCCATCAGCAGCAGCAGCAGTAGATCGACCCGGTTTTGATGAACAGTAGCCGGATTATTCTTATAGATGTGTTTTTCCATATTCTGCATCCAGCAGACACCGCCACTAAAGTGCTTTTCTTTCTTTCTTTGGTTGGTTCGTTCTTTCTTTCGTCTCAGCGTCCCTCAGGTTAAACCGGACTGTGGTCTGTGCGCCAACTTTCCGTCAGGCGGCAAATGCCTGAGGCCGGGTGGATGAAACCGCAGGACGCGGATCAACACATAGATAGTGGAATTATTCCTCTCAAATCTCAGCAGTGGGCTCCTCGGTCTGACCCACCACTGCTTGAACTGAGAGAAATTGCAGATGGCAGAAGCTGCCGGATCAAGTTACTGCGCCGAATCAAGCGATCATCCTGACACAAACTCCCACTAAAAGTCGTGATGAATTCTGCCAGAAAATGAACCCCTGCTAATGTGATTTAGAGCTTTATTTGACTATATTTCCTCAGTGCTGTAGGAGGCATTGCCAGTTAACACCGCTGTAAGCAAGTGGATCAACTCAAGCCTGATTCATACATAGGTTTATAAATGTATATCTGCAAGGTTAGCTGACATCTTGTCGAATTATAAGCATTAAATATTCACATTTAAAAGCAACTTTATCAGCTCACTCAGCAAAATAAAAGTATCCTCTCATAGAACCAGTTCTTTTCAGGGTGCAATGCTCAAATATCGATATTTGCATACAGTAGATAGTTTAAAGCAAACAGTAAACCTTCACTGTATAGAAAACATATTAGTTTGAGTGATTCAGCTTAATGTTGGGTCTCTGCAGCCTTTCTTATGTGTTCTCTGCTGTATGAGACCTCAGTGCTGGGTTATGCACGATGTCCAATCGGTTTCCAGTTCAGTTCCAGGTTTTAATCTCGTAAACCGAAGCTGCTTCAGAGGCTGATCACCTGATTCCTGTAATGAGCTCTGATGGTTGATTCATAACTGTGATTGCAGGAGTCAGTTTCATGTTTTGACTGAGCGGAGCCTTGTTTTAATTGGCCATCGGTCTGGAAAGAGCACACACACGCAAACTATTAATGCGCACACACACCGCCACGACCACACAAAGAAGCTACAATACTTCTCGCTATTCCACAATGCATTGTTTTCAGCCATTTGCCCAAGGTTACCATACCTATGTGCCTTCTCCCCCGCTCCTTTACACAGCACAGCAGAGATAGTTTAATTAAAGAACAACATTATCTTAGGGCAGCAGCACTCCTTGCAGTGAGGAATGCCCTGTTTTCAGTGCTGTGTCAGGAGAGACAAGAGAGCATGCCGCCTACACTAGCTGCTGCTTAGCTTCCTCCAGCTTATATGGCCCATGCTCTCTCAATAGCTTTTAATGGTGTGATTGTAAAACATCTTGTCACATGAGGGAGTTACAATGATGTTTTACAGCCCCTAGCTTTCAAAGATGAGCCATAATATTGCCCTCCGTAACTTTTAAAACAGACTCGGTGTGTGCAAAGACTTGCATAATGCCAAGGACCTTTTTTTTTTTTTTTTTTTCGGAAAAAAATGCACACTTCAAGACAGGAGTATGTGTGTTCTGGTGTGTATCATAAAGTGGGTGCTTAAAAACAAGGCCGCAGATGCGGACATGGATACATGCTGCACTCGGGCCTGAGCACACTTACAGGCTGACCTGCAGCACACACACACACACACACACACACACACACGCGCTGAAACAAATTGTAGCAGAGAAGTGAGATATTATCTAGATTGGGGAAAATATTTGGGCCATCCTTGAGCAACAGAGAATACTGCAGCAGCTGGACAGCACAGGTAGACAGATGAGCACACAGAGGCTTGACAGACAGGCGGACAAGGTCGATGGGCTGTTTGGATGGGGGAAGGAACGGAGCCCTGATCGCTTCCTCTTTTTTAAGAATTATTTTACCCAGACAAATGTAGCGTTTGCATTCATGGGTTATTAATCTGCTTTCCATTATCTCCCTGTTTTCAATCAACGCTGGTGTTTGAATGCTGATCTGTTGGCCCGGCCGGCCGCGCGATGTCTGAGGCCGGCCAACAGGGCGGGCCGTTTAAACAACATTTTTTTTCCCTAATCAACACGATCGTAACCCCTGCAGAACAAAGGCATGAATATCCATTTCCAAGGAAAAGGGTGAGTGCCCTCTCCATGCCCCCCTCACCCTCCCCACCCCTCCGTGTACTGTACTCGTTACCCTGGTAACCCCATGGGCAGAATGCAGATCAGGGGGACCAACGAAGCGGCCCTTTGCGTCCCCTCACAATTCACCCTGATGATGACTAACACTTTTGTTCATGGAGAGGGCAGGTGGGAGTTACAATACGCCTCAAATCACTGCCCACCCGAGATCTCCCCTTTACTCTCTCTAACCGCCCCCCACATATCTTTCTTTCTCTTTTCCTTCTTTTCATCTTTCCAACATATTCCCTCTGTCTTTGATCCAATAATTTATATTTATCTTCTTTTTTAATTTTCCCCCTTTTCTTCATCCGTCCACTCAGGGGTGACAGTGAGTGCCACAAAGCTCGCTCACAGCAGACGGTGGCGGTGGTTTGCGAGAGGTCAGTGTTATCTAAACAGACCCATTGGGCTATTTGCTATAGCACCCTCCATCAGGCAGGAAGCTCTGAGGAATCAGCCCATCACTTCAATCAGCCACGACAGCGTACAATGAATTTATAATGGCCGGAGCAGGGCGAGGAATGAAATCAGATGAAAACCCGAGAGAGTGAGAGGAGGAGGGGGGGGGGGGGGGGTGGCAAAGAGGGAGAGGGGTTGGGGAGGACAAGAGAGCAAAAGATGGAGAGTAAGAGAGACGAGCCAGAGTTCAGTCGCTGTTTGTGTCAATGACCACTATGTGGGGGAGTGTGTTGTTTGTTTGTGGTCTGAAACAAACAAGTGATTGTTGAAAGTGGACTGTGTCTCACAGTGAACTGTACAGTGTATGTGAGTGTGTGTGTGTGTGTGTGTGTGTGTGTGTGTGTGTGTGTGTGTGAGGTTAAACCCTGCCTGACAGCCTGTGTGCAGTGTTTTTATTTGAGCGTATGCACAAATACACGTACAGTAGAAGCTACATGTAACAGTACACATGCATGCATTTATGTGTGTGCGTGTACGGGGGGATGCGTTGATGTGTTTATTGGCCTGTGTGCAAAGAGAAGTAGTAATCTTATCTCTGCTCAGAGGGTAAGTACATGTGACAGTAGATATATACAAACTCTTGATCAATATCTTGATAGATTGTCAGATAATGACTCTTCAGGCAGATATGGACAATTGCTTCAATATGTATGTTTTCCTGGCTTGTGTGCAGACAGCTTGGCTGAGAGCCACCATCCACAATGCACGGTCCAAAAGCTGAGCGCGGTCCGGTCTCGGCTTGGACTGACTGACTGCAGCCGGCCCCTCACTCCCCAGCACAGCCTCTGCCCTTTGACCACATTAACCAGTGCAGTCAGACTCATCTCCCAGTCTTCTCTTATCACTTGGAATCAAACATTAAAAGAGGGAGGGAGCCAGAGTTACTCATAAAGTCAGAGAAATATGGGCACTGATGGGGGGAGAGGGAGAGATAAAGACAGTGAGAAGCAGAGAGGGGGGATTAGAAAAAGAAAACTAGAATAACTCCTATCAAAGGCCAGGAAGTGGGACAGAGGAAGAGGAGCACTGGCAGAAACGGGCAGAAAAGGGAGGTGGGATGAAAAAGAAAAGGAGAACAAGCAAGACACCACGCCATGTCACCTCATCCTATGAGCTGCCGCCTCCTGCCTCACCAAGTTTGGCGTCTAAAACAAGCAGGGCGGAGTTCAGCTGTAGGCAAACAGGCCGTTTTACGAGTGCCGTTCCGCAATTACCTGTTACCTTGACTGTCGTGGGTTTTAAGAGCGGCCTGGCCTTGGAGTTACCTGGATACACCTGGAGGAGAGCGATAAAAAAGAAGAAGAAGCACAGGGTGGGAATGAGCTCCTATCTGAGTGGCCACAGTCCGCCCCCAAAACTCCATCTGTCTGTCTGCTGTGCCACGACTGCTGGCGCCCACACACACCCCACCTATCGGTCTGTCTGCCCGCCTGTCTGTTCGTCTGTCTGACTGATCTAATAAAGCCAAGTTGTCTCAGTAGTTTCATCATCTAAGCTTATATATGCTGCTCGGCCAGCCTGTCCTCCGTGCACGCACACACGCACGCACAGTTCAAGATTTCAGGCAGGTGGTTTGCTGATAGTGATGGGTAGGAAAATATTTGATGTCCCCAGCTTGGCCATTTAACATTCTCACCCTGTGCTCTGACCTTAAAGAGTGTGCATGCATGCATACAGCGTGCATGGGTTTGTGTGTGTGTGTGTGTGTGTGTGTGTGTCTAAGTGTGTATTTTCTGCTCTTGTGGATCTGCACAGTGCATCTCTGTGTGTTTGTTCGCTTAGCTTTTAGCCCCAGTTAGCCGGTCAGACCCCCACGACCCTATTCAGACCCGCACACGCACACATACACCGTCCTATTAGCGGGACTTATCAGAGCCCATTTGACCTCCACCTTCTCCCTGACCTCTACAGGGTGGAGGTCTCCATCCCTTGGGAGAGAGGGTCAGCGAGGCGAAAGTGCGTGTGTGACAGGATGGGGGGCTGCTCTGCTGTCTGACTGTGAGCAAACACTGATGGTCAAACACACGGCCTCCTCCACCACCCATATTCTCTGCCCCTCTCTCCATCCTCCTCTTCAACGGCTTCATCTGTTAACTTGAGATGCAGCTTCAAAAATCCCCCCAGAATCAACATCATTGTGATAAAACCTTGATACTGAATAACAAGAAAAGCACTCTATGCATGACTCCTAAGTGTTGTCTTTATGCTTCTTAGCTGTTCAATCCATATCCAGCTTCTGCCAAGAATACAGTATTTTCCTGTTTTAGCAACTGAATGCTGGTAAATATGAGATTTCATACTGCCTGACAAAAATGGCACCTAAAAGTGGTTTATGATATTCAACCTTTTTATGAATCATTATTTATGATAACAGCTGAAATTTTGGAGGAGTGAATGCACCGACCATGCTAACTCCTCCCAGCCCTCTGTAATATTAAGTTATCTCTGACGGGATCCGCCCCCAGCCACGCCGTGCTTTTCGCACTCGTCCTCCATGCCACCTCTTCTCCCTGTTGTTCTCTACTGTTTCCATGCGGGTCAGTCTCATGGGGTGTCTTTATCTGCAGAGAGACCACTAGGACTCCAAAGCCAAATTGTACCTCATCCATCTCCAGCAAAAACCCACTGCCAAATTTACCATCCATCCAAATCTGCCCCACTCACCATCCTCCAGCACAATCATGCAACCATTTCCGTTTTCAAAAAAAGGAACTGACGGTATATCAAGCTGCGGTCCTTCTCTCGTGAACTTTGATTTGTTTCTCTGGGTCATCCAGTATCTGGCACTGTTGGAGCTTGACTGGAAAATGCAGGCGTATTGCTCAAATTTCCATTGTGTAAACTTTAAACATAATACTTTCCTTTAAATCTCTTACCTCCCACAATCAAGTTACCAGTTTTTCCACAAATGGGACTTCTGAGGCGTTCGATAGAGCCAAGTGTTTGTGCTGCGGAGTTAGTTTTGCCGTTCAGATTGGGTGAATTTCAAATCAGGAAGAAAATATCTGCGGCTGCAAAGAAAACTGTTCGAGCGGCAGAGCACGGCACGTAGAGCACTCTCTTTGGAGGTCTTTTTTTCCACACTCCTCCATCCTGTGTTCTCCAGCAGACAGAGTCTTCTATTGAAAGGGAACAATAGGGTTCTTAATCAGCGGACCTTTCCCCCCTCGCCAGTTCCTGGGTCAACTGATGGCCCACACTGCTTTGTAGCAAGTGAACAGCAGAAAATATATGTTTATGAACAGGAGAATTAATCACAGTAGGTATCTTTGGATAAAGTCATATTTGTTTTTTTGTTTTTTTTTATACCCTTTCTCCAGCTCTGTCTAGGAGGGCTTTCATGTGGCTGTAATTACCATATTTCATTAGCGTGTGGAGTGTCACTGCTGGAGCATCAAAGCGGTTGGCTCTTCGCATGTGCGGCAACCACTGCCAGGGAAGTACACAACTATCTGTTTTTTTCCCAGAATAAATTCGCCCGCGCCTGTTTTTGAGTGCACTCTCTCCCTCAAGCTGCTGTCGATATCAAAGAGAACCCATTCCGCATGTGAAGTGCCCCTTGTGCAGAATAATAAAGCAGTGCATCATGGCAAAAAACTGTGAAACACAACACTCTCACCACCATCTTTCAATGCACACACAAGGACACACATGCACATATACGCATGGACACACAAGCACACATGGTATTCCTCTCTCCTTTGTACCTACTTTACTCTCCTTGGTACACATTCACTCCTTCTACCTCTGCACTCAAAAACAAACTATTTTGCCCTACTGTATGTTGAAATACAGAACCGGTCGTGCAACATAGCTAGTTCGCTATTCTCCTTCCTTAAATGCAAGTTTATTTCCAACGTAGTAATGCATGCAGTTTGCATTTGATGCAGTACGTGAATTTAATATCCTCATTAACAGTCATGGGGGATAAGGTTGGGATTTTCACCATTACAAACAAATCTGACCATAAATATATTCTGATAAAAAGCAATATATCCATTCATTGTAATGAAAGAATAAGTCACCCAGCGCACCAGCATGGCCCTGTTATGTGTGTGTCTGGATAACACTGGAGTTATATGGCATGGATTTACAATAATTAATAATAAAAATGTATTGTTGATTTTGGTGTCTTCAGGGGTTTGATACGAATTAAATAACACCACCTTATTCTTTAATTATTGCCCCTTGTTCCATTTTTAAATCAGGTTTTAATCACCAAGAAGAGGCTCGTTGACACACTGAATGTAACTAAACAAAATCAAAACTACTCAGTATAACATGACGGCCTCATCATGAGCAGAGCTTTGATTCACCTTCACCGGACGCCGTCTTGCCTGGAAGACTTGCACCTGACCCGTGTTAAGGCACTACAAGGCCACAGGGCTCAATCCGACGGCTCAAAGCCACACATCTTCAATAGGACTCCGGACAATGGGAGAGAATAATGTCTCAACCAGCACAAACACAGATGAGCTGTGAGTTAGCAGAGCTCACCAAACAGCACCGCTTCCCCTCTCGCTATCAGCAGGATTATCTAGAGGGAGAAGAGCTATCTGCCCTGCGGCTAAACACACTTTTGTTTTCCCAAAGCTTTATGGCTTCCCTCGGCTAGACAGAGAATCAAAGCTTTCAGCGGAATATGTGGTAACAGTCACCACACAGGACATGGTTAGGGTAGACAGACGTTCCCTGTAGCACGCAATTACAGATCTGGTGTTAAAAACAAACAAACAAAAAAAAAAAAAAGAAAATGCCATTTTGAAAACATCCTTCGGCAACAACCAGACAAAGCCGGCGCTCCTCGCGTAGCTTTCAGCGCCTACGTGTGTTGCTACAATAGATATGATAAGCTGAGAGACAACAATGCGTTGTCTTGGCTGTGTGATAACAAACTCCTCCGTGTGTTATTGCCGTAATCGGTGTGCGACCTGCAGCTCAACCATCAAAGCAGCACACACTTGAAATGCTCTTAACAGCTCCAGCTGCTGGAGATCGATGTTCACCTTGGCTCCGGTGACTTTCCCTCTCTGAGTTATTGATCAAAGATGAGGCCACAGTGCTGAAATGTGAAAACACTACAACGCTTCCTTTCACTATTGTGCGTTTCTATTTTTTTTTTTCAGCTGTTTACTGCGCCACATTTGTCATATACATTGTAAAGTATATGTCAATAGAAGAAGCTTCTAGGTCCAAGACCTTGAGAGAAGTTAACAAATGATCCCTTATCTTGCTTCTATTTCTTCCACCCCATCAGTTCAGCGACGCTCTGTGAGCGCTTTAACGTCCTGTCAAGGCAAACACATGCAGTTTGATTCTTAATCCTTTTACCAGAGGTGATATTTAACAACTTCCTGGTCCCCTTTCAGGCAAGTCAATGGGTCTGAAGCCTGATCTACTGCAGAGGCTTCCTCAGGCCCAGTAAGCTTTAACCTTGGAGCCCCCCACTCCTCCCCAAGAGGCCCAAGCCAACAGGGAAGGAGACTGGGGGGGAAGGCAGGCCGGAGGTGTGCGGAGAAACGAAGGACCTGCCACATTATATGCTTTAACATGACTGGCAAATCCACCACGGTTAAACAAACTTAACCTTCATTTGTGAAACGGTGCAAATCAAAGGGCAAAAAACGACTTGTGCAAGTAATTACCACCGGGGGAGAGCAACAGGGCAAAGGAAGGATGGAGGGGAGAGAGGTGGGAGGGATGGGACGAGGCAGCGGTGGCGGGGAAGTGGGGGTGGGGTGGTCGGTTTCAGGGACAGCTAGGCGTTAACAGGTTGAATGGAAGGAAATGGGAATCATTTAAGGTGAGGGGCATTTTTAATGAGTTTGCTCAGAAATTGATTTTCCACTGTAATCTTTTATTTATATGCGGCTGGCGGCGTGTCCCCGGCAGACTGAGGGTCAGCCCTCGGAGCGCCCTGTCAAGGCCCCCACTCCTTCAAACAACACCCCAAAGTCCAGGGAAAATGGTATTCTAGCTAAGGCAAATATTGTCCTGTCTTGGCTTAAGGGGCGAAAAAGCTGTTTGTTCTAAAAAACTTGCTCTTCACCGTTTAAGAGGAGACTGTTTAAGAGGCGAAGGCTCTCTTGAAACATAAGTGTTAAGTTAAAATTGAAGCAAAATTTGCTCTATAATTATTTCTACTGTTCAATTAGTATTGATTAGAGGCATTTAATTCAAAGAGGACCATTACCAGTTTAAAGCTATATCAAAATTAAACTCACTGTACTTCAGACATGAACCTACATATTTGGCTTATTTCGCTTTATTTTTACTTGTTGACTTTTGAATAAGTGTCCAGTCAAGTTAAATCTGTGGAATATGTTTTACTTACAGGGTTGAGCAGATTTATTTACTCTGCTTTTTTGAAATATTGACATGGATCTTTTAATTCTTTATTGTTTGGTGATTAAGTTTGCATATCACAGGCACACATTATGATTGATTTTAATAATGCTAAACTTTTAATTGATGCATTTCAACTGAGGCAAACTAAAATATTTCTTCCATTTTATTATTATTATTACACAATCAAATATAAAATTGTATGTTTTGCTCAGAAGTTGCTCAGAAATAATAGCTGAATTGGGTTAAAATACAATTATCTCATAAATGCTTTACATCTTTAAAATCTTCTTGCAAAAGAACAACCTAAAACAAAAAGTAATGAAGGTTTTGTTTTGTCTTCTGTGATATTTTCTGACCTTGAAATGTGTGTATCTGTGATAAACATCGCAAAAACTGGTTAGTTTAAAAGAAATCTCAGAAATCTTTACAAACACTTGGAAATCTTAGAATATTTGCGAGTATACTTATGTCTATATTTTTGTAATGATTTCAAAATACAGTTTCTCTGGACTACCAAGTTTAAGTCCGACCAGAGGGTCTGGTTTTCATTGGCTTATCCAAAATATACAATGAAATTTTATTAATTGGATCAGTTATCACGTGACATTTAGTTGTTTATTTTTTGTTAAAGTGTGTCTATACACACATTCAGTATTCACATATGGTATTCAGAAATCAGTGCCTACCTCTGTGTCTGCATGTCTTCAGTGTCAGGCTCTGTTATGAGGCCTTTAACCAGCGTTTCACAGACAGCACTTTGTCCCATTTGAGCTGTTGCCGAAGATATTTTGTGACTGTGGCGCCACTTAGTGGTTAAAGTGCTAATTACAGCAATGTCACAGTGAGTTCGTGTGTTTTTTAAACTACTCGTCTGTTATATATTGTAACAAGTTATTAATTTATAATGTTGCAGACACAGATTGACTCTTTACAACCCAAATATTCTGCTTTGGCCACTCAGCAGTTCAGCTGGAGCATCTTGGGGTCAAGTGTCCTGTTCAAGGACAGCGAGATGGTACTTGTAAGTGGAGAGCGTCCATCTTTCACTTTGCTGTACTTTCCTGTGGACTCTTAACCTGTGACTGCTTCTCCACCTTTGTGTTGTTTCTCCAACCTGTAGGCTGTATAGTCAATGTGAATGTTGTTTTTAAACACGTCAGCCACATTTCTACAGTAAATATATCCTCTCATTTACTTAAAGAGTGCTGCTTTGTTGATGTCATGCAAAGCATCAGACCAAAAACTATGGAGTCAGATTAGTCTCAATATTCATGAATGCACTATGATTCATGTAGAAATGACTCTCTCTCTAAAGTAGCATGTTAGCTATGTAACACTAATAGGCAACCCAGGATAATTTGGTAGCTAGCAAGCATTCATAACTCAAACATTATTAATCACACACACAACAGAGTTATCACCGTGGAGAATGATTACAGTCAGATTTAGGTGTAATGTTCCACATGTCATTGGGACCATTGGCACCATGCCACCAACTAGCTCCACTGCTAGCAATAACATTAGCGAGCAGACAAGCTAACGCTAACCAGCTAGCTGTAGCTACCCTACATGATCTGCCATTGGTTGCTTTCTCACCAGTTAAGGTAATTTGCAAATGGAAAGCTAGACAATTTACCCACCAGATCAGCCCCAGGAGCCCGGATGAATTAGTTAATGTTACCCATTCAAGACAATATTTTGCTACATTAACTAGCAAGCAAAGTGTCCATCTTAGGTAATTATTTAAAAAGATTTGATGAGAAAATCAACCTAATCTTAAGTGACTTTAGTGGTCAGGTTCCCTGAACTGATTTTTTTTTCCTTTACTGAAATCTGGAACATTTCTAAACAGAAATGTGGAATTTGAAATAATGCTTTTTCTAGAAAAAGCATTTAACTTCCCCTGAGACATGAAGAATGTACAAACAGACTTTCAACTCCTTCAAACACATTTTGTGCTCGTCAGACAGAATAATCTGAACAAGATGACAGCCATGAAGCCAAAGTGATACAATCAGTTGCCATTATCCACGCCGTCAGTAAGAATTCAGTTCAAACTGTCGTTGACTCACATGTGGAGTCACAGTATAGTCAGCCAATATTTCATGACGGTCCCTTTGAGAAGAGTCGGCTGGTTTCCGAGCTCGTCATTGCACTCATATAGCTGTCTGTGGAGATTGTTGTTAACCCATTTAAGTGCTTTACTAAGGCAGCTAGTCTTGCTTGCATTAAGTAGGCAGCATTAAGTAGGCCTAAATGTTTTCCCCCTGAGGTCTGATCATTGTAACAGACTGTGGGACATCTTACAAATTGTCTCCCAGTCCTATCTGGAAGTGTTTGATGCAGCTGCAGTGTTAGTAGCAGAGGCAGAAAGCGAGTGGTGCTTTCTTAGTTTCAGCCAGCAGGTGGCAGATTGAGATCACCTGTTGCACATGTTTCCTCCTCTGCGCTAATGTTCAGCTGAAATGCTAAATAACTTTCAAATTATGTTTTCAGTATGACATTTATGGGTATTTACTGTGTTTTCATTTGCTAACTTATTTACACTAAATTCAGCCTGACACTGACACATTTACCCTTTGGTTCATGAATGTGCCTGTCAAATGCATAAATGAATAAACTGATACCACATGATTCAAGGAGCGCTTTCTGTAATAACTCTATATAAAAATACAATCTTTAATTCTACAAATATTAAGAATTTACATGGAAAGCATAGGAGATTCTGTCTTTCTTCACTGTCTTTAGGAGGCTGCTATTGATTTGTTCTATTTGATTCTATTTTTCCTCCAAGACCTGGCCACTGAAAATGATCTGACGAAATGAATCTTGAAACATTTTGGACAGTTTTCAAGTTTATTTTTTCCATTTGTCTTCAACAAGCAAGAAAATATACTCTTTTCTTCCAGAAATAATAAATATACAATATTTCTTTATGAACAAAATGCACAATTTACAAAAAGTGGCAACTGAGTGCTCCACCTCCTACACAGTACTGTCCGACTGTAAGCATTCAACTCATTTATCACAGAGTTACAACAGTTATTAGTATGTCCTATTCTCATTATTAGTGTCAGTCTATACAGTATTACAGTTTTTTTTTTTTTATTAGGTAGACGATTCCACGCTTCAAAATTACATCTTCATTGTGGTATGTGTTCGTTGGTCTACCATCATACTTTCATGAGGTTTGAAGTCCCCACCCTTTAGAGACCAACACGCTCGTTGCTTGTGTCATGGCTGAGAGCTTATTCCACACATTTTGAGACGTGACAAGTTTGTGAAGACTTGGCATTTCGGCAGGCTGGAGCTGATCAGTCCCTGTGGGTGGAGGCCGACAGCAACACTGTCCTGCCTCAGGACACCCTGTCCTCCATCTCCTCTCTGCTAGTGCTGACGGTCGTTCCTTGTTTATCAGGTACATTCCACCGCTGGGTGCAGTGGTGTCTTGAGTGTTTGTGTGTCTGTGAGATAACGCTGTCTTGTGGTCAGGACGTGAACAGCATGTGTGATAACAGCCAGGTTAAAATACAGGACAGCGTCAGCGTGCTGTGGACTAAGGCTGGCGGGGCCGAGCTGGGGTTGGGCGGGGTGGAGGAAGCCGGACTGGGTCGCCGCTCTGTGGCGTAGATCTTCATCTGTCTGCGCTGCTCTTGATGGGTCAACGGAGGCTCCACTGTCACGTATCCATTGATGATCCTCACACTGGGTGGTGGAGTAGTACTGGAATAGAGAGAAATGTAATGTTCAAACAAAAATGCCAAAAAATCCTACCAACACATGAAGTTACTTTATAGAGCTGAATATCTAAAAACTAAAGCAACCAGATCATAACAGATATCTCACCTATCCCCAATGCGGACCCACAGGTCACTGAAGAGGCGGGGTCTGCCGTGGCCGCGGTGGGCTTTGCGAGGCCGCTTGTGTCGTCCGAATTCCTCCAGCTGGCTCAGGCTGTCGGGGAGCAGCATGTGGGGCAGCTCCTCGTCTCCGAGGCCGGGCATGTTCTCTGGTTCCTCCAGCTCCAGCTCCGTGTCTGGTGGACCGGTGAGCCAGCTGGTGGTAGACGTGTCAGTGGTCTCCTCGCTGGACCCCGCTGCAGGCTCCTCGGCTGGTTTACTCCTGGACCAGGAAGAACCAGATTTTTTAGACCATATAAATCCTTTGTGGATACAACAGTATCACTTCAACTTTTGACTTACAGACAGAAAACAAGCCGTTTGTGCATCTGAGCTGATCATTATTGAAAATGCACGACTGCTTTGCTTTGCTAAGATTTCAGAGTGGCTGCTGGCGAACGTTATTGTTTGAGGCTTCTGACCACTGTGTTGCTTTCCACTTAAAACTCTTGACTTCAGTCAAGGGCATGAACACCACATAGGGTGCCTTGCCCTATAAACGCTGTACTGAGTGGCAGAAATACCCAACAGGCAACATTACAGGAAGTTGTAACTCTTGTGGCCGTACTGTTGCGTCAAAACTGACATCTGCCCAAAGCGGACCACCCAGAATCGCCGGCCTCTCCTTGAAAACATTTGCCATGCTCCTCTTTCTTCCACCCATTACTCATACTTTCTCCTCTCTTTCCTGTCAATATGGCTCTCCTGCAACTCTGCGTTTCAAGGTAGATCAGAAAGAACCTACTGTACACATCATGTCAGTGACCGAAATAAGCAGAAGAAAGCAAAACATGCAGTGACAGGATTTCCAGCGCTCATGTCAGAGTTTGAGATGACGGAGTCAGATATCTAAACATGATATGATGGATTGTAGGATGGATCATAGTCATGATTTCCTCAGCTCACTCATAATTAGTTTTGTCTGTCCAGTCATTATAAATTTGATGTCTGTACTTCTACTTTTACAGGCTTGAACTCCCCTCCCCCGGTCATGGTGATGATAGCTCCAGGCCCGTGGTCAAGCTACTGTGGAGCCAAACCCGGCTGCTCTGTCTGTCAGTCATATAATCGCTCGCGAAGACCCTTTGCCAGTTGACTCCGGTCTGAGGCTAACAGCTTTCATAAACACCTCTCATTCAGCCATCTTGTGGTGTTTTTCCTCGCCTGTCATGTCACCTTGTATCAGGGAGCGAAAAGTGTCTGAGTGCATGGACTCGTGTAAGTGTGTGGTCATGTGGTTGCACGCGTGTGTGTGCGTGTGTGTGTGTGTGTGTGTGCGCGCGCAATGTACGCAAGTGTTTTGTGACCACAGTAAGTCAGTCCACTTGTCAGCTTTAAAAACCAGAACCACTGGCTAAAGCCCACAGCTCTGCAAACAAGGTGGAGGGAGATAGAGAGGCTACGTTTCCAGTTTGCAGTGAGACATTCATGACGTCTCCGGCTGGATGGATGGATGGATGGATGGATGGATGGATGGATGGATGGGGACGTCTTTACTGCTCTTAAAGAGATGCCCTTTGTTTTGCCTTGTTTTTCCCCTTTTCACCCTGATTCAAGTGGCTTTTGTTGCTGTTTTATGGGCCCATGGATCAACCCCCTTGGTGAGAGGGGAGCTGCTCTGTGCCAAGGAATGGGGGTGTACACACACACACACACACACACACACACACACAAATATTAAGAGGGCTTGTAGAAAATGCAGCAGGACGCCAAGCCTCTGTGTGAGTTTGAGTGTGTGTGCGCGCGACCTTGCTCCTTGGCACCGTGCATCGCCTCACCTCCCCCATGTGTACGTGTGTGTGTTTGTGTCGACCGCGGTACCAGTGGCTGCTGAGAACAGGGCAGAAACACCACTGGCGGCTTGCCTTTGGCAGCCAGGGGGGAGAGGGAGAGAGGAAGGAAGGGAGGCAGCAAGGGAGGAAGGTGAGGGAGATGATGAGGTATCAAAGGATTCCTGCATAGCTGAGCTTTATTTGTTACAGAGCAAAATTTGGACCGTATCTGCCCTGCACTTCAATAAATCTACTGAGGTTAAATAGCTCCACTCTAGAGGGAATAAGATGGAAGTGGACTTTCTTTTTTTCTCCGTTTGAAGGCCTCTGTTGATGTATGTCCACATGTATCTGCACGCCTGCCAAAAACTGCGAGTGCGAAAATGCTCTGTTTCGTGGCCGTATTATCATAACATTATGGCGGTGATGCTCGTCTCTTTCCATTTATTATCTTGTCAAGTTAACAGGATCTCAAGGTCTCAAGTGCAACCTGTGACTGATTATCCACACCACACTGGAATCATCCAGTGCTCATAATTTAATCACAGGGGAATTATTTAGCCTCCAAAATAAAACAATGCACATGTTTTCTTATCATCTACACCCCTGTGAGAGTCGGTCATGTCATACGATTACTGTCATCAAGGCTGAGCACGATCCTGCTAAAGGAGGGTGTTCACTGTTCAAGCTCATGTTTTTGGTGAACGGTGAACTAAACGTGTCTGTTTGTGAGTGTTGTTAACTCCCGTGAGAGTTACCCAAAAAACAAGACTTGCACTAGACTGCATTGTAAGAGATCTGCAGCCTTTAACAAAGGAGGAATGAACGTTAACTAGTTCCCTCTTCTTGGGACTGTGAACTCATGTGAACTGAACTTTGAACCGGCTCTTGTGATGTGTGAACTTGCACAGCACTGACTGTAATGTTGTCATCAGATGTATACTGTGAGTAACCCGAGCAATCGTCCGCTTTTTCTGTTTTTAAACAACAGATTTTTTGTTTGTTTCTTTGTAACCACAGTACTTTAATCAAATGACATGCTCTGTCATCTGTTTTGGCTCTGCTTACTCACTCTGTGACTGGCTCTTGGTGATCGGGGGGCATGTGGACGATCTCGTAGCCCTCCTGCCTCAGGATGTCCAGCACGCTGTGGTTCCCCAGGAAGTGACCTAACGGTAGACAGAATGCCAAAAGTCATGAGTCAAGAGTCAAAACCATGGGCCGAGGAAGAAACCATTAAAATTTGGAGCAGATCTGAATTACAGGGCACATGCATGACTTTCATTATCATTATAAGATAGGGCAGGTGGTCACTGTCAACTTCAGTCATGACAAAACATAGCCGACTGTGGAAATACGATGACTCCATATCACAGTCCACAGAGTCAGTATTCTTCGGGGATATCTGTCACATGTTGTTGCTCAAACTTCATACAGAAAGCAGTTGGAGCACTCAGGGACAGTGATTTCATCGGAGAACACAATTGTAATGCTTTTTTCTCAAACTAAGGCATGTGTATGGAAATGGAAATACACAAGTATCATGCAATGATACTCTTAATAAACACCATCAGAGACATGAAGGAAAAATGTCCAAACTTTACACATAGAGTGGCCTGTTGGCCTCTCCAGAGGTCTGACTTTCCTTCTTGCTTGATATGAAAAACCCAATATTAGATGACCTGAAAATGTTACGCAGACACTCATGGTCCCTGGAGGATAAATCCTGAAGACGTCCCCTGATCACTGCCCATGTCACTATTATTAAGACTCAACTTGATACAGATTCTTTGAAATTGACTTAATGGGATCTCAGACATCCTCAAAACACATCTTTTATGATCAGACCAACACTGGATATCCCTGACAATCAGTCGACCTCCCCCACCAAAGATGACACGTTTCCATCCGAGGTGCAGGGAGGCTTGTTTCACGGCAGCTACAGTCCCCCTGTAGAGAGACGGGGCTGTAGAGGATCTGTGAGATAACAGACATGCTCTTCATCTACTGGGCCCACTTGTTGCTCTGTAATGACCCCATATTGTCGGCACTCAACCTCCTGCCTCCTCTCCGCCCCTCTGCCTCTTTCCTTCAGCTTGTGTATGATTCCTTCAGACTAACATCAAACATGCAGGCCTCAGCCCCACGCTGATAAAAGCTTTTTTTTTTTTTTTTTTTTTTAAATTTCTCCCATCAGCCGATAATCCTGCGTGTCACTCAACCTTGCAATAAGATGTAATGTAGCCTGACATCACCCCCGCTACACACACACACACACACACACACACACACACACACACTGTAGCAGAAGAACTCATATTTGTGCTCACACGCATACACAAACCTGCACATGCAAACATTTGCACACACGCAGGAATTCACACACTCACACACCTCGGCTCTCTGCTGCAGCTTATTAACAACACGTTGACAATATTCGAGCCTCGCACTCGCTTTTTGTCAGGGCCTTCTGCTCCCACTCAGCTCCTCACCCCCTGCCAATTTTATCATTATAATGTTCCTGATCATTCCTGAAAGTCAAAGAAAGAGGCACGCGGTGTTACACTTTCTTGGCAGCCGAGTTCAAAGGCAGCGCTGGGATAGGCTGCGGAGTGAAAGGAGGCTTCTAACAACAGAGTGTCGGCGAGATCAGATGGGATTACACAGAGGGGAGAGTGTGAGTTTTTGTCTGGTTGAAGGTGGGTGTATGTATTTGTGTGTGCGCGTGTGTGTGTGTTCTAGTTTTGCTATGCTTATGCAGACTGCTTATGCAGAAATGCCCTCACAGTTTACAAAAGCGAGGATGTGTTTCATATCCTTGTTTCTTTCAGATATTTAAACTGAACTGTGAGACAGGAAAAGTTTTTATGAAGGAAAGCAGTTACAAGGGATCTTGTCACTGCTGTGTAAAATCCACATACAGACCTTCAATGGAAAAGATAGCTATATAATGAAGCAAATAATGATTTTGTAGCCATGTTAGTCTACCACTTAGGTTATAGTTTCTCAACAACTATTGGATGGACTACCATGAAATGTCAGGGTCCCCAGAGGAGGAATCCTAATGACTTCGGTGAACCTTTGTATCTACTGTCACCAGTAGGTCAAAGTTTTCACTTATCAAGTGAAATATCTCAACATGTACTCGATGCATTGGCAGAAAATTTTGTATGTTCATGCATGGTTCTGTTACCTTGAGAGGCAGCAGGATTCAGGAGATCGCACAATATGAGAATCCATCTTGCCAACTTCAAGTTATGCGCTTCCGGCTGAAGCGCAAGTCTGTTCGGCAATCGGCATCAGCTATGCCCGTAGTTAAGCGACAGAGATTTTTCAAAACCAATAGTGGCAGATCCTAAAGAGGTTAGCGTAGATGCTGTTGTAACATTGGTTTTTATCAGAACTGGAGTGAATTTCTTCATTGGAAGAAAATCAAACAACAGAAGGCTCTTCTCGATGGAAAAGATGTTTTCACTCTTCTCCCAAATGGCTTTGGCAAGAATTTCACTCTTCTATGAAGTCAAATGGTCTGATTGGCTGAAATTAGCTGTGGATAGACTATGATAGCTGGTTTATCCAATCACCTGCAGAGTATTTTTTTCAGTACCTGCCCTTTTCCAAACCGTTCCCATGGTCGACTTCCCCGATGGTTCTGTGTAACAAACCATGTGGCACGTCAGGTTAAGCCCCCTGACGATGTACCTTAATGACTTTTTCTTTTGTGCCGTCACAAGTTTGACATTTGTTTTTTAGTGTTTACCCATCAGCTTTTGGTTGCATTGCCATGAAATCTGGCTCAGACGTTCACCTCAAGATGAATTGTAATAATCTTTAATCTTTTCATCGTAACATCAAATTTTAAATTTGCCCTATACTTTGTTTTCTGACTAAATACCTACAAAACTACTTGGTGTTTAGTGCTAATGGGTAAATGTGAGCATGATGCTGAACATGATAAACAGATTAGCATCAGCGTGTAAGATTGCTATTTTTCAGCATGTTAGCATGCTGATGCTAGCATTTACCTCGCTGTGCCTGAGCACAGCCTCACAGAGCTGTTAGCATGTCTTCTCTTAGTCTCCTTTTACTAAAAAATATTTCCCGTTCCGTATTTGCCACATTTATTTTATGGAGAAACTGCAGGAGATGTAACTACGGATGATTTATGTTACCACATGACACATACAGTAGGTAGTAGCCTGTAATACTAAAGTAAAAATCACTGCTAAAATGCATGCACTCAGAAAAGTCCCACTACACAAATACCTGCTAAATTACTGCCAAGAATAATTCTTCCCCTCTGCATTCTACATTCTTCCCTCTTTTCTTTCATCCCTTTCTCCTAACAAGACTCGGGGGCCAAAGTCAGCTCATTCAGTGACTGCATGCTGACAGATTCAACCACCCTCATATCTGTGTCAAGCAGCTATTTCATTAATTTCTGCAGGCTGAGGGCAGAGAAGAACACCTCCTGTGTGTTCTGCTGGGTGTGAGGTCAAGCTGACTGTTTGATGTGCTGACTTGATTTCCTCTGCTTTGCCGTCATGCATAACACACCCAGACAGAGCAGCGTATGTGTGCGTGCGTGCGTTTGTTTGCGTGATGAAATTGTAGTTTTCCTTCACGACCAGCAGACGACCACATGTTTTCAATTTCTAAGACACACCTGCTGCAAATCTGACATTCTTTAAACATTCAAATCTGCTGAGTATTCCTTTCAGTATCCCCCATTTGTTGTTTCCAGGCTCTTGTAAACAGGCACCCACTCCTTAAACAACCTACTGTACACACAAACAAACAGGCAGGCAATGCAAACACTTTTGTCTGCAATGAAGGGCTAAAAGAAGACACGAATAAACTGCAAACAGCTACAAACACACACTTGTGCACACGCGCTCCCACACACACTCAAACAAACTGTCATCCTCGTTGTGAAAACCACCATTTCTCAAAATTTGGTAAATTCCCTGTTTGAACTTAAATTGAGGGATTGCACAGTTCCCCATGAGTTGGCACAATTTGTCAAACAAACAAAAATGTTTGTCTGAGTTCCTCAACATTTGGGCTTTTGGAAAAAGCTTATTCACAAGCTTTTCATCTGACAATAGTGGCATGTGTATTGTTTGATTCTGAGTGTTTTTGTGGTTGATCCCTGTGTGTGGGTGAGCGACTGGGTCCAGAGATAATAGCTCTTTCCATACACATAACTGTGTGTGTGTGTGTGTGTGTGAGAGTGTGTTTGCGGGAGGATGGGCCAGTGTGTTTGTTTGTGGAGTATCGAGACAGTAAACAGTGTGGTGCTTCTGAAGCAGAGAGCAGGCCCAGCAAACAGCTCCATTAGCCGAGACGTAATGAGAGGTCAGCTGACTCCTAATCGCTCCCCTGCTGCGTGTTGTGCTCGCAGGTTGACTGCACCGGGAGCACACTGCAAAACATGCTGCTGCTGCTGCTGCTGCTGCCGCTGTGGTAAATTCTTACAAGTGACTGATAACATCTATGACTTTATGCATACAAGTAAATGAAAAACAGCAACAAGGGCCTATGTGAAATGGAAAAAAGAGGAACAGTGGAAGCCATCGTGAGCAAAGCAAATTATAATGTGCAGAAACTGTTCAGATGCCTTTCTATGTACTGTATTCTTCTGCTTCCAGACATTAACAGAAAATGGACCACATGAGTCTGGAAGGCCACCACCAATTAAACTTAACAATGAGAAAAGAAAATGTTATTCCAAAGATTTAATTCTTTTTTTTTCCCCTTTTTGCTGTATCACCGCCGTTCACATGTTGTTTTGATGTTTCACAGCTGTGAGCAGCTCCTCCATTTCCATGATTAATGTTTTTATGGTTATATTTAGGCACTCATTCAGAGAAGGTTAGGGAAAGATCGCGGTCTTGGTTAAATACTGAAAAAGTCAAAAGTGACTTGAAGCATGAGACAGGATGTGTTTACTTACTTATTAACATTTAATCGAAACCAAAATCTTTCTGTAACCTTAATCAAAGAGGCTCTGTTGCTTAAATCTAACCACAGACTGGACTGCTGTGTGCAGGCCCACCATTCGCCCCTATTTATATCTCCTCCACGTGAAACTGAACATAATCCAGCAGTGATTATGTTTTCCTAAATAATATAAAGCAAAACAAATGTTTAACATAGATACTGTGTCTTTTCCAGGAGACAGCGTCAATGGGACGGTACTTAAACGGGACAAAACATCAACAGCGCACTCAAAATTCAAGCTTTGTAAGTACTCAAGTATGATTTTCCGGTGTGAACAACATGATCAAAACTTGCTCACAATCAATATGTTGCATGGAAGTGGGACACAGCTTCAGTCTCTATCGTCAGTAACATCACAGTGTTTAATCTGTGATCTGTGGCTCGGGCCGACACACAGGCGATGCAAGTTGTGGTAATGTGGCTTCAAACCACTTCCAACCACTTTCACATATCACCGAGCCGCCGGCCTTTCTTCCCACTCTGCTGTCATCACTCTAATAAAGCAGATATGCTTGAAAAAAAAAAAAGTTCTTTGCTTGGAAAAAAAAAAAAAACAGATTCGGCTTTAAGTCGAAGCAACCGTGACTTTTTGCAGTGTGTACGCTACCTTGCAGGGTGTTTCCCCTCATGTGGCTCCCGAGAGCCGAGTTAATGACCCAGTTACTCCTTTGTTTAATAACCTCTCCATCCTGATTTCCACTTACAGTAGCGACTTGATGTACTCCACCTCTCCCTCTGTCTGTCTGTGTTTACTGTAGCTGCCTCTCGTCTCAGGACTATCTCTTCATCTGTCTGGTTTTCCAGCCTTAATCATGTCGCTGTAAAGCATCTGCGCTTGTCTGCTTGTCTGCTTGTCTTCCATCCTCTCTTTGTTTATTTGCTTCTTCTCCCTCCATTGGGAGTTTGTGCATGTTGCAAACAACACATTAGTGTGTGTTGCAAAAAGAGGCGTTGCAGCATGTCTCTCTGGTTGCCAGCCGGGCTTGACTCCAGCCATGTCAGCACCACCTTACTCACACCAGCCAGGGCCTGCACTTCTCCTTCCATCTCTGCAGCCGTCTTTCCCCCCATGCTCCATCACGGGCTCAGACTCATCGCGCCTCCCTTCACATCTATTCATCCTTTCCCCTCTACATCCTTCTGGATAACCTCCAGAGTGCAAAGACCAGCTGTTAGCAGTGCAGGAGGAGAATGGAAACTGAGATTGATCCAAAAACGAAGAAAACTCACGGGAAGAGAATTATGTTATTTTTAAGTTTTGCGCAAACAAATGTGTTTGCAATTATACTGTGTAAACAACGGATCAACTGATGCACACTGGTGGTTTTAAAAAAAATCCCACATGGCTTACAAGCAGACCACCTCATATGAAAACTGCAATCAGAGCACAAACAGTAAGGAAATGAAGAGAGACTGCATGAGGGAAGGGAGTAAAGCAGACAGTTTAGTGGTGGATTGAGGGAATAAAAAGAGAAAGGTCGCAGACAGGATAGATGGAGACGGGCAAGAAGGCCATACATCCTCCTCCCAGCCAGGATGCATGCTGGGGACTGTTGATCTAAACAAACACAAGCTGTTGCCTCCCAGCCATTTGAACAACAGATGAGGGGAAAATGGAGAGAGAGTGAGGTGAAAAGGAGGAAAAATAAAGTCTCCTCCATTACTTTATCGTTGACAAGGGTGTGTTCCTCTGTACAGTTGTTTGGAAATGTGTTCCTGTGTGCGTGTGCGCAGGCTGACATGATGGGGAAAATTCCTCTCATCGCCACATGTTTGTGACTTTATGCGTAGGTGTCAAATTGGGTGACAAATGAAAGGAAAAACTAACATGTGAGGTGCTGGACCACCGTGAGGCACCTGAAAAGCCTCTGCTGGACGTTTCTTTCATAAAATAATCCTGCATTTGGTGTTTTGATGGTGGTGGTGGAGAATTCTGCCGACCAGAGTCAGTTCGAAATCCCCCATGTTTAGTTTTATTGACCATTTCTTGAACTGTTATTCAGCCAGCTCCAGCATTAGCATTTCCTTCTGCTAGCTCGCTGTAACGATAAATTTTGCTGTTGGCACTTTTCATTTCAGCCAACAAAGTCAATGGTCATAGGTTAGACTGCTTTTGTGTGCTTCTGTGTGAAACTGAAGACCCACTATTTAAGAAAAATAAAGAGAATTTCGAGTGGGGAGTCAATTTTTTGAAGCCAAGTCGTTTTTTACTTATATTACCCAGTTTCATAAATCACAACTTGCCTCAAGGGGCTTTAAACCTGCCACTGTTATCATTGCACATGTACCGTGAGACAAGTGGGACAGGATTTCTTGGGGTCAGTTGCATTCAGATTGTTTTCACACTCATGAAATAGTTCAGCGATGCTTCTTGTCTTGTATAGAAGCATCTTTTGTTTTGATTCTGCTAATTTATTTAAGTTTTCCTTTTAATTGGCTACCTGTTAACCAACCACTGTGTGTTTTCTACTCATGGACGCATTTGTGTACCTGTATGTGGGGAAAGTCTCTCTCTCTCTCTCTCTCTCTCTCTCTCTCTCGGACTTACCCTGTAGCACCACCATGCTTTCCTTGAACAACATATGAGTAATGCAACAAGGATTTTAACAAGCCCAGCATCCCCGCGCCTTGCTGTGCATTTCCATTTGCAGTTTTACAGTACTGGGATCCCTCTATAAATCACACAGCAGCCTTTGGATTAACAGAGCGGAGCCGGAGAAACAACTACCCACGGCACTTCAGAAATACTTGAACCATTGCCTTGAAAACAGAGCACCGCTTTCACTTGATGTGTAAATCTAAAAAAGGCAGGATGGTAAATTCCACCTCTCGGCCCGGCTCTGAGTTTGTAGAAGGGGAATAACGGCAGTCTTTTCCTTCACCCTCCCTCATCTCTCACTCATTCCTCATCTCCATAATGACTTCACTTCATATGCATGCGGCACGACGTCTGTATGTCTCCCTGCACCGTACTGAAGCGTTATGAGTGACAGCTGCCGACGGGGCCGTTCACGTCCAAGTTCTGCTTGACGTTCCGGTCAAATACGGAGATCAAGAGAGTTGTGGGGGGTCAGATCCAGAGGCTGAGTGCTGCGTGCGGTGGGCCTGACACCGCTCCATGTCAGAAAGGCTGGAGGGCGTGCTCAGTGGCGCAGCGTTGGAAGCTTTAAAGTGACTCCCCACGTTTAAATATTTAGACTGCGTGAGCTTGCCACTGCCGTCTGCAAAGCTCTAATGGAGAGAAGAGAGAAGGTGAAGAAAGTGGATGAGGTGAGGGAAAAACACAAGGGTGCCCGGAGGGAAAGAGAGACAGTTGGAGGAGGAATACAAAGGCGCACAGAAATAAAGAGAGGAAGGGAGGTGAGCTGAGCTGAGCCAAACAAAATTTGGTGAAAATTGCTCCAGTTGTTTGTTTTTGTTGCTGTCAGCTGTGGTCTTTACCGTCTCTCCCTGCTGGGAGTGAAGGGAGCAGCTGATCAACGGTGGAGAAAGACTCCTTTCTTATGGACGCGCACACTTGTGATGGAGGAAGCCTTGGCATCCTCGCGGAGCTCAGTCTCATGGCGACCATTATCTCTCTCGTCTCATTCTTCACTGTCGGTTCACTTCCTCTCCTCCGCCCTTCAGTCAAAGTTGCACTTAAGAAAGAAGCACGATGACTTTTCATGCAAGCAGGTAGAAAATAATCACACATCTCCTGTCACGTGAAATACAAATGCTCGTGTGCGTCGTCCTTGTGTTTGTGTTTTAACCGAGCGCATATTTGTGTGCATGTGTCAGTGAGTTGTGTGTGTGTGTGTGTGTGTGTTGCTGGCATACATTACACAGACATGCTGCCCAGCAGGCATGAGGTCAGAGATAAAAGTAAGTGTGTAGGTATGTGATTGTGTATGCAGCCCACGGTATGCACAGTATGTGTGTCTGACTTTCTCAGGGCCAGAGGCCTGGTTTTCATTCTTACCATTTAATCAGGATCTGATTTACACCTGGAACGCCAGGTGAATGCAATTAACTACCAAGCAGGAAAACCAGCAGCACTATAGGTCTCAAGAAGTGAACCTTTGTATTCTTTTGGCTACACAGTTTGTGCTGTGGCGCATGTAGGGTAATGATGTTAATGCTCAATAGATCAAAGCAACAAAGACTGAAGCATCCATGTGTTTATAAAATGTAGCATTAAGCTTACTGGCTTTAAAAAGGCTAAGAGATGTTCTTTCAGTTGCTAATGAAGTGTGTAATCTTCGACCAAGCTAATGAGCTGTACTGATTTAATTAGAGGCAGGAAGCCAACCAATGTAGTTAAGAGTTACCATAAGACGGTTTCACGCAAACTCACAAAGTCACATTCCTGAGCCTTTAAAAAGACAACATAACCTCGCATGGGTGCCACAACAGAGCTAATGCTGTTATACTGCTATTGCTATATTGATCAAAAAGGTATATATGCTAGTAACTATTGTAAAAGTACATGCAATATTCAGCGAGATAGCTCAAAGTGTACACTGTTGTATGCACTATTAACATACTATAGGAGTAGACATAGTGAAGAATAACATATTTCTGTGTTTTCATTTCATTTCTGTGACCTGGATGGGAACTCTTTTTTTTGTCTGTGTGTATGAAGCAGACAATCCACACATTTAAAGCTTTTATACATTTAATATAAAGCGTTTTGAGATAAGTGCTACGTTCAGAAGAGTTGCTAAGACAAGCATATGTGTGTATTTGTGTGTGTAAGTGAGAAGAGACGGGTGTTGCACTGCTGGGAAGAACATTTTCACCATAGTGGCAGGACAGAAGTAGCCCTGTATTGGAGCGAAGCACTGCACACTGTACACTGACACACATACGCTGTCACCCTGCAGCAAACAACACGGGCTTGTAGGCCAAACCGCACTCCTTTTAAAAATAAATTTAAATGTGTGTTAAGCTCAAACTGTCAGTAGGAAAGCACTAATAATATCTCTCTATATCTGCCGTCTGTGCTGAACAGAGGACAACACATGACGCACATACACGGCATCTCTGTCACTTCATAAATGCTTCTGCACTATGCAGAGGGGGAGCCGGCGTGAAGAGACAGAGCTGGACAGCAGTGAGGGACGCCATCAGTTTAATAAAGGCGAGACAGCGGAAAGTGGACAGGACTGAGGAGGACAGACCAGTAAGGCAGCAGCTTTAGACAGATAGACTGGAATTAGAGGCAAAGACGAACTGGAGTGCAGGCGGAAACATAAAGACAGACGTATGAAAAAAAAAAAAAAAAGGGCTGAGAAAAGCAGATATGCAGTAAGAGAGGAAGAGCCACGGAGACAAAGTGTCATGCACGCCAAGCAGACTCTCTCCCTCAGTCATCACTTCAACACCGCAACACCACAAACGACTGCAAAACACATGGGCCTGCCCTGCCTGCACAATGGACTATTATAGGCCTGTGCAGCAGAACACAACGCACAGAAATCAGCTTTCTGCAAACAGATCCAAAGTGGAACAGACTTCAAAACAAACAGCACGACAACATACATGTGCCTTTTTGACAGCGAGCGCTCGTCTCGGTGATAAATATCTCCGCTGATCATTTGACTTTTGCGTCGCGAGCGCACACAGACACACGTGAAAGTGTGTGTGAAGTGGTGTCTAGGCCGTGGCAGCGTCAGGAAATTCCATGGGATGTTTTCAATAAGGCCGGGCAGCGGCAGCCAGAGAACTGGCAAATGAAAACCTGCTGAAGCACACCACAGAGCTCCAGCAACACACCGCCCCTACACTCGCAGCGCTCCTCAGACCAACTGATAACTGTGCGTGCATGTGTATAAAAATGACAGCGTGTGTTTATTGTTTGCGTGTGATGGAGACGGTGGGCGAATGGGAATGCATATTTTGCCGCGTGAGTGATGGAAAAAAAAGTGCATTGGGGCTTGTATGTGTTTGCATTAGCAACAGAACAAGTGTCCAATGCGTGCGTCGGCGAGCATGCCTCCCCTTTACTGCTATCATCTGGTGTTGCTGTGTCATTCTGTCCGAGGGGAAACAGTGATGCGTTCACTTGGCCTCACACAGAACGCTCACGTCATGCTACAGTGGGTGCCTATGATTGGTCCCAATTACATAATGCTGATAGTAATGGTGAACAGCAGTGACCACAGTGGTGTAAAGGAACAGGATGAGAGACTGCGAGGAGACAGAGGGAAAGAAAATGGAAAAGCTGAATAGCAATTTTAGATAAATATTCAATCAGTAACACAATGTTGCTCACATCAGCCAAAAAGAAATAGCTTGACATTTTCCCCTCATTTCCAGTCTTTATGTTAAGCTAGCTTACTGGCTGCCGGCTGTAGCTTCAGATTTAAGAGACGGCTACGAGAGTGGGATCAATCTTCTCATCTGCCTCTCAGCGAGGAAGCAAATTGGCTTATTTTGCAAAATGTCAAACAAGGTGACAGATATACAGCCTAGCATATTATCACATTATAGAGTCGTTGATGTTAGCAAATAGTTATCTTACACATGCAGCAGAGACAGAGAAACTTTTCATTCGACGTCATGTTTCTGGCAACCTAAGAAATGTGAATGAAAGTCGAATATTCAGCCTCCTTTTAGCTCTCGTTTGACTTCCACTTGCTAACTCCTGACCAAAATGACTTCAGCTGCCAGCTTTCCTCACTAGCTAGTCGCTAACTTTGACTAAATGTTGCTAGCCTGTTAGCATAAAGCAGTTTATCAGGAGTTTTTTGCTGAACAAAAACAAACTGCTGCTGCTGCTGCTTGAAAAAGGCAGCTCATGAGACGATGTAACATATGGATCAGTGAGACTGAACCATATGTTACATTTTTGGGACTTGCGACCATAAACCGAATGAACCATCTGTAAATTAGGCTTCATAGCAGCCTGGAGCTAAGTGAAAAAGTTCATGACTGCGAGCGACCTCTTTAACATTACATGTAGTCACTTGATACAATGGCAATAAAAAAAAAAAAAAACTGATTAGTGGAGTTTTACTGATGTATTGTAGGCTTGCGGTAATGTAAGCTCACTGGATAAGAATTCAGCCTTTCAAAATATATTCCGCATTACCGACTGAAACAGAGAGCCTCAAGTTGACTGAGTTGCTTCTGTGGACCATCAATATCATCAAATCTTGGCCCCAACGTGGAGCTGCTCAGTCAGTCTCTTTTATACTGCCTGGGGTGATTCAATTATGCCTGCTGGAGCTCTTTTAGCTCTGTAATTTGTATTAATAACCTGTTGGTGAAAGTGAGGAAAATAAAGAATGTCTGTTACAGCATGTGTGTGCATGCAGATGTGTGCAGGAGGGAAGAAAAGGGAAGAAAGAAACTGCTTTAGCAAGTACAAAAGCATACATTTTGCACATAAAAGTACTTGTGCCACAGGAAGGTGTAGGTGTACAGTGAGAGGAAGCGGGGAGGCTGGGAGGTAAGGTGCTGAGCTGAGCAGAGATGGATTTCCTGCCTGAACCACTTTATATACACGCCGTATAGTTTAATTACCCTGTGAAAAAACTCCTGGATGGGACTACGACATCGGTAACTCTAGAGGGCCTTGACCCGAGCGCTGCCCCGGCTCTTTCCCGACAGTCCTGTTTTCCGTCTGCTGCTCTGGACAGGGTTCAGACTGGAAGTGAGGGGTCCAAGGGAAAGGCAGCTAAAGGGACAATTAATATTTATCTCTTTTATGGCAGCAACGCAACCTGATAAACGCAAAAACAGCCACTTGACACAGACGTAAATAGGCACAAACAGAGGATTACAGCAACAGTGAGATCTTAGGATGAACAGCGCCAGGGCCGCGTTATGATTATTCCATTTTACAATCCACAAGAATAAGCCATGTGCTCTGAGCCCACCGCCTGCAGTTGCACACGTCATGTTAATGTGATTTTTGAGATCTGACCATAAAGATTGGATTTTATGTGATCACATTATTGTACGCCCACATTTGGCCTGAAAATGGCTGTTCTACATCTCCCCAGGCTGTATTTATTTTAAAATATGTCTGGACAGTCTTAACCCTCACACCTCCTGCCCCCTTTACTTCTCCTCATTACTCAAAATACGCATTGCGGTGAGATTGTAATCAGACTATAAGCGGAGCAGCTTTGATTTTTTTTTTTTTTTTTTTAAATCTTGGAGAGCAGAGTGAACACAGTCGATTTCTGGGAGTCCAGGCCATCACTTAATACATCCTGGCATCATTGGATGATAAAATTTCATGGCTGGTTGCGGCCAAAGAGAAACTGGGACCAGCAGGGACAGTTACAGGACCGTAAAGACGTGAGTCAGCGTCCGAAAGACAGAAATAATGGATGAGAGAGAGGAAGCTTTGTGATTAGAGCATGGGAGAGACTTTATTAAGGCTGATTTATTAAGCCTCTTGCGTCTTGTTTTTGGTAAATCAGCCCCGTTTGTCATCGGAGACACAACTTGTGTCTAATCAGCAAAGTTCATCTCTCTCGTTTTTACATACAAGAGGATTGAAACCGCTGGTAGGAGACACGACAGATGTTCAGCTGGATTTACCGACTGTCGCTATAAGAGCAGCTGCACGTTTTTGCTGGTATGTAATGGAAAAGTCTTAATATCCTCTATTCTATACAACTCTGCAATGAATTAGTCACAAGTCTTAACTCTGCGGTCTTGAAATTTTAATTTGACGTTGATTGTGCTGACACTACACTTTGGCACTGGCAGACACATCACGGTGGGTGGCTTACATCTTTTGAGAGACCTTGTCTTTTTGGGGTTGTTTGGGTTTCCATTAGTTTCTTTTTTATTTCCATAGAAGTACACTGAATGACTTTCAATACTGTTACAAACCTTACCAAAATTGTCTTTTGATCAGCATTTTTTTTTTCCAGTAATAGTCCAATTGCCGTCTTTCTAAATGTTTTGAAATACCCTTAACATGCTGTAATTCATATATACTTCTTTTTTTATTACTAGTGTTTGATTTCAATCTTGAGCTTCGAAGTTCTCCTTGAATGAACCTATAAGGCCGCCCCAGTAACTAGTTGCGTAATTAGCCTCTGCCGTAGTAAATCAGACACTAATTACATGCAGATTGTGAGTGCAAAATTGGATGAACGTGCAGCATGAATTTTCCCCGCTCTTTCATGTAAATCTGGCCCTCATTGACTGCTATCTGCTCTGCCTTTACAGAGACGTCTGTGTTTACTGTATGTGTATATGTGTGTGTGCCCAGCAGGCTGTAACTGTAATGGTTCTTATCACCTCACACTCGCTGTCAGCTCTCTCACACACAACGCTGCAGCTGGTAGGTGACCCGACACACGTGTTCACCTCCAGTCTATCCAGGCCAGGTTGGACAGGGGAAAGCTAGCACATGGCCGCCTTCCCGATGTGATAACGTTTAGCAGAGGGCAGCGATTTTAATGGGAACAAGCGCAAAACGTGGCACGACATGCGACCCGTTGGTTCACTTCGATCCCAAATTATAAAAATTCACAATGCAAGTAGCAGAGAGGGATGAAAAGAAAATTTTATGTAGACTAGAGAAGAACACTGTTACATATCATCATCGTCATCACTGCTCGTAGTCTGCTTAATGTAACCTGGCAAATTCTGAGACTCAGCCTCAGACACAGTCCATATTTATCCGCGGAAGATTTCTTGGCCGAACGCCATCCTTCTCCTCAGCACTGCCCTTCTGCACATTTTAACAGATAAACATATTCACAAACTATTTTAGCAAGGGAATTTAGGCATAAGTGCCTCAGCTGTTGTACGTTCAGACTTGGGAAAACTGTTTCTTTCACTGTCTTAATCTCCAGGGATTCAGACATTTAATCATGTAACTCCCACTCACAGTCCAGTTTAATGTTCACTTTCTGCCCTCTGTGCTTTAGCTTGAACTCAGCTGTCACACAGCAGTATAGTGCTCCATCAAAGCTTTAACTTTGCCTTGTTAGCACACAAATTGATACAGATGCTATCCTGGAAAAATCAAACATAACTGTAAAGTAACTCCTCCTTGATCTTAAAATTACTGCTATGTATTTTCAGGATGTTTTGACAAAGCCAAAAATATTGTCTCCAAGCTGTCAGTCTTAGAAAAATCTTGTCATCTCCCTTCCAGCCCGGCACATTTGTGTTAAACAATACAACATTGCTAACAACCTGTAATAGAAAACATGGCTGTTTTTTCTTTACTTCCTCACTACTCTCCAGTACAAGTCCTCAGTGCTTTTTTTAGCCTAAGGAGTTGGACCGGCTTTGTTGGCATTCTGACGTTCACACGACTTTCACTGTGTTTCATAAACACAGTGTGAGGGATGCATCCTCGGCCCTCACTTCTTCATCTGCGCTTCACAGAAACACCACTTATTTAAGTACCATTGCACAATTTAATTCCTCCATCACAGTCTTAGTACATACGTTAACTTACAGTGTTCAGTCCACGCACACACACGTGCACTGGCACACACATGGCAGCTGGATGGGGCGACGGCAGCCTTGTCCAAACAGCACAAAGAGCATAGGGAAAAGAAATGCTCAGAGGAAGGACGCAGGCATTCAGCATTAATCATACACTGTGGCACACACACACACTTGCATGCACTCACTCACACACACACACACACACACACAAGCCCTAAAGGTAGTACCACCCATTTTCAGACACACAGTCATACAGTAAACAGACACCCGCCCACCACCTGCTTTTGTGGGGAAACACACTTATGCGTATGTTGATACACACACACACACTCACACAAACACAGATACAAACACTTGCCTCAGGACACACTACACCATTCAGGAAACATTAGCAGCATTAGCCAGGAATGCTAATTGAAACAAACAGCTCATGGTTTCTTCATTTCTGAGGTGGGAGCTGGCTGTAATCGAGACTTCTGTGTGTGTGTGTGTGTGTGTGTGTGTGTGTGTGTGTGTGTGTGTGTACACATGTATAGACACACAGTTTTTCATGCCAGAGATCTGGGAACCATTGTGCACTATTATTGTCCTGCTTTTTCTCCAGCTTTGCTTTCAAACACGAAAGAGAGCAAATTGTTCACCATAAACACACATTAGTGCTGACAGGATCAGAGTTCCAAACCAAAGCAAACCTGATCTCTCTTTCACTTCACAATTACATGCAAACACACACTCTCAACTCCAATCAGAATGTATTTGGAAAGACCTCATTTGATGCAAAATAGAGATTCAGCTTGGAGCGGCTGTCGGGATGGATTCTCATATTGCTTGGCCCGCGGTTTAGAGAGACAGCCCATAACCAGCAGGTTAAAGGTCAGCTGCTGTGGCGAGGGTTAGAGATGCAGCGCAGTATCTGAGACTCCCTTACCTGCACCGAAAGCAAAAAAGAAGGTCTGGTTGGGATTTCTCTGCAGCAGGGCGGACACGCGGCGAGCCATCCGCTCGTTGCGTTTGTAGATGAGCTCCTGGCGGAAGTAGCTGTCGATCTGCTGGGCCGTCATGCGGTCGTGAGCTGGCAGGGAGCTGTTGATGAAGTGAGGCAGCTGAGAGGACCAGGAAGGCGGAGAGAAAGAAAAAGTTTAAAACCCTTCGTGGTGGAAAAATCAAAAGCAGAATAAAACGATGGTGAATCATTTACATCAAACACACAAGAAGAAAGAAGTGACATTAGAGAAACGGAGAGTGGCAGAAAATGACATGGATGAAAGAGGAGGACTGAACGGGGTTCTTGGCAACAACTTGGCAAATGTGTGCGCCCGTGTGAGTGCGAGACCTGGCAACTGCGAGTGTTTGTGACACGATGCTTGACAGAAAATGACCGCTGCAATGCTCAGCTATATGTAGGGTCATTTTAGAATGAGAAAGCATCCATTAATGAAGGAGAAGGAGCAGAGAAAAGTGTCAACACCATGAGATGCCGCTGTGTACACTAATGTGTGCACATGTGTGTGCGCATGTACAGTACATGTACCCGCGTGAGTGTGTGTTTAATTGCTCTGTGTGATTTATTAAGAGCCAGCCAGGCAGAGACAGACCACTCTGGCTCCCTTCCACTCTTGGCTGCATCAGTGGATTCAGCAGGCTGTTAATCTGTGAGGATGAGCGGGGGTCGGCGGTGGGGTAGCCGGGGTTTGGCGTCGGGGTCTTTGCTGTCCGACTCAGACGCGCACACAGTCTCACTTTCTCTGTCTTTAGTTCTTCCACTTCCTGTCAGGGTATCGCTGTACCTGTATTTGACTTTTTCTGGCTGTTTCTCTTGATATATATGCAATAAAATATGAAATATTGGAGATAGGTGAAATCCCAATACACCAGAGCATGTCCTTTTGGTCTGTTCCCTCTTCCTGGCATGCTGTTTGCTGCCAGTAATAAATACGTCTTTTCTTAACGGAGGGCTGTTTATGCGATTGTGGTGCTGGAACTCTTTTCCATGTGTTGTACTTTCTTGTTTTGGACTTGAAAAGATTGATTTTGATCTTTTATCTAGATTTTAGATTCCAGCTTTGGTCCATTGCACTTTTATTGCACTTTGTCTTCACAATATAAATGAATGCTTTTATTTATACATATTAAATGTATATTTTTGGCCCCTCTGCTTCCTGAAAATCAGCATATGGCATACACATGTTTGGGGATCTGTAAAAGCTCAATATTATGCACTAATCATTTCATTTGGATTGGTTCACTACCTGCAAGGAGGGTGCAATGGGCCTCTGTGTTGTTTATCATTCAAACTGACCTCTGAACAGTCCTCCTCTCCCTGTTAACACTCCAGTGGGATCTCTGTTTCTGTCCTGTCTTTTGTCACCTGACTTCATGGGTCTGTCTCGTACAATCAGGAGTACACCTAAAGCTACCCAGCTCTCAGTCTTTCTTTCCAAGTCAGAAGGAGAGATTTGGGTTTTACGCCATGTTTTCGTGTCTGCATGTGTGTTGGAGTGCACACGTGCAGATGTGTTTGATCTGGAATTGTATTTGAGTGTGACAAGAACACACATTTATACGTACAGTTGCTGTCGAAAACTGAGTTACAAGTTGACACTACAGTAGAACAGCTGCAAATGGTGCATAAATCAATGTGTGTGTGCATGTGTGTGTGTGTGTGAATGCTGAAAACATGGGCGGATTTATTGTACCACATGTGAAAAAGGTGCTGCTCTCCAGCATCCATCCAGAATCTGTATCTGACACATTTTCTCTCAGTCCTCCAGCTGCTCTTCTTTCAGTCTGTTTCACATAACGGTTGAAAGGTTCGCACCTTCATCGGCCATTTATCTCTTTCATTTGTGATGTGTGTTAAAGAGGAGCCCCATCGATTTGACACATAGTTTAGCAGTCTTGAGGAGCACTGCTGCATGTGTGAGAAAATGTTGCATAAAGCTTTTTGTGTCTCCAGAGGGAGCCGCGTGACGTCTGATAAATCGCCTCAAGTGATGTCACTTTGGATGCTTTGAAGACAAGTTTGAAAATCTGAAGGTGTGGAGTTAGAAAGAAGTGAGGTAATCAGACATCTGTAGCCTGTTCTTCATTTCTGCTTGAAACTAGCCCAAAAGTCTGAAACAAATAGCTGGTGGGCAAGATGCATTGTGGGTAATGGAGGCCCCAGAATTTGACATGGAAGAAGAAAGCGTGGACGAAAACCAGATCATATCTCTGGTTCTGTTGCATTGATTTTAATACTTTAATTACTCTATCACAAATCTGATGGTGTTATAATTAAGTGCAATGCTACTCTTCTCACAAATATTCACAAATCTCCAAATTCTGTGCCTTTTTTCGGACATTTTCCATTTTTATAATGAGCTTCCGTAAGTTGGAAAGACATAAGTAGACAGAAACCTTGTATGTATCTGTGTTTTTTCAGCATAAGTGACCTGAGTTCATCTGGATTGACAGGCAGGGTTCATGATTCATTGGTAAAATGAAGCAAAGTTGGATGAATACGGAGGAATAAGTTAAAGAGAGAGAGGGGTGGAGTACTTCATCGTTGCTCTGATGAGTGAGGATTGCATGAGTGTTTCATGAGAAGACTAAAAAGTGTCCTAGCGGAGAGGGGTCAAGGTGGGAGTGTCGCGGTAAATGTAGATAACTTATCACAGCAAAGGCCATTAGCTGCTTTGCATCCCAACCTGCACAGGAAATGTGGAGTGACAGGGAGATATTTCCTCCCTTCCTCACTACCGGTATCGCTCTGCACTCACTTGCTCAGTCTGTCCTGCCAGCAACTTACTCTCCTGTTCTTTCTTCATGTTTGGGCTCTTTTAAAGTCACTTTTCCTTCTTCTGTTACACTTCACTGTCATTTCTTTTACATTTCTTTTCATTTCCTTTCTTGTGCTGTCGTTTTCCTTTTCCTGAAGCAGCATCAGTTCCTATGTAAATATCAGAATAATCAGGTACTTAGGTTAAATTTCATTTTACAAAACAATGCAGATCATTGCAGTTAAGATCTTTGACGTTGCTTCATTCCAACTTGTCTTCATGGAGTTTTTATTCTAAACCTTCAACCTTTCTTGTAAGTTATTGTTCTTTCTTATCTGCCTCTCTCTCTTGTTTGTCTTTGTCTGTCTATCCCTGATAGATTTGGGACCATTTGAATGTTGAAAAGCGATAACCTGTCCTGCACTCCTCTGTTGGGCTCTGCTGCGGGGGCCCATCATCAACCTCTTTCTAATATGATAAAGACTGAACTGGTCGAGCATCAGGGGTGTTGGAGGCCTCCGGATTATGTCCTAATCTATCAAAAAACACCTGCTTTTTATGGCCCTGAAAGTGCACGCAGACACACATTCACACGCACGCACAAACCTGCTATAGATCACCAGGAAGCAGGCACCACAGCCAGGCATCTGATTGCTCTAGCATGTGCTGGGGAATGTTAATACATGTTATTATGACATGAGGAGCAGGGGTGAACTGGTGTGATTTAAAGCGCTCGTGCGGGAGATGACTGTAGCCTCGACTGCAGGTGAAACTGTGGCTAGCAAGCTCTTCATGGTCCCTGGAGAGGAGACGTGTAGACAGAGATAATAGGGGAGACGGGGGGAGAAAAAAAAAGGGAGATCTGTATCTTTTGTCAAGGCTTAACAACGGCGGCATGGTGAGATGTGAAGCCTCTGAACAGTAAGTCATGAGTACTTTCTCTTGCTGCGTGTGCCTCGAGTGTAAATGATGTGGAATCTCTGCAGTTGAGCGTTGAGTTGAGGTTACATGGTGTGTTTGATTTAATGAGACTTGAGGATCAGCGAGGGACGTTGACACAGCATAATTGACTTACGAGAAGGACTTTCGAGTAAATCTGCATTTGAGGTTGGAGATGGAGCGAGAGCTTCTGCGCGCCGTGCTTACATATGTGCGCCAACTATATATTGAGTGGTCTTTTGACAGCTAGTGGAGCTGGATGTGATGACTGATGAGGAGGCCATCACTGAAGGAGCAGAGGCTATGTTAGGAAACACAAAGTGAGAGGAGGTCGGATGGTGTATTTACGGCCGAGTCCAGAGCTATTAAAGTGTCAGACTATCAAGTAACTTGAGGTTGAGAGGGGATTAAGAAGGCAATGTGTAGTTTTGTGGAATTGATGTGCAAGCCTAAAAGTTTGAAGTGACGATAGCGTAATGGCAGAGAAGTGGGTGTGAGAGGGTTGCCAACTGAAATCGAGGGTCTGACAGGATTGGGTTATTGAATAGCATTACCAGTGTTTTTGGATTAAAGCTGCAAGTAGCTGGCTTTTTTGGTGAATATTATACTATCTCAGAAACTACCATCCTTTTGTTCAGCAAAACAAAGAGTCACTTTCACTCCAGATAATTTTATTCTTGGCAGAGAGTGACATTTACACGAAAGCAGACTTGGTTGGCCCTGTAAAGCGAACGCAAGAGGGAAAATATCATGTCATATGATACCAAAGGTGCTGAGATTTTCCAAGATATTCATGTTTTACATCCAGGAACCAGCTTCACTCCACCTGACAACACCGACGACAAACGTCTACATACAGTATGTTGACGTGTTTTATTAATGGAAGTCACCCTGGAACCATTCATCATTAGTTGATTGTGTTTTCCACACTAGTTGAAAGAAAGAGGGTGAATGTGTGGGTGCGCAGCAGACACACAATGTGCAGGGGGTGATGTCATGGGAGCATATATGTTCCCAGGATCCTATGTTTCCCAGTTCAATATTCTGTTAACAACCACTAACCCTAACCCTAACCCTGGGAACATAGGACCCTGGGAGAGCACATATGTAGAACTCGGGAATGTAGGACCGTGGGAACAATGGAAGACTCTGACGTCACCCCCACAGGTGTGATTAATTTGGTATAATCCTCCTGAACCGAGTATCACCCTTGTGTGATGTTGTATTTGACTGAAATGAAATAAGACGTAGTTCTTCTTTCACCTTGCCATGTGTACACAAACATCTCTGCCTTGCTCCAAGCTCCACTTTAAATGTACACGGAGCTACAAAGGTATGATTGTAAATGTCGTCTAGAATCTAAAGTGAGAGACCGACCTGTGAGGTGTCGTGGTTGAAGATGATGGAGCTGAGGTCTCCACAGTTGTAGTGAGTAATGAGGTCTTCAGTGGTGTAGGAGCCCTGCAGGCTGCCTGCTCGCACGCCCTCATGCTGCAGCAGTGTCTGGTTCAAGGCAAACAGCACCTGCAGGGAGGGAGAGACAGAAGGACAGGAAGGGTGCCGTTACTCTCTGCATCCACAAACTGAATGTTCTCCGCTCTGCATTCGAGAGGAATTTGCCATGAAGGGGGAGAAATTGTGCAAGCATGGCCAGTGTTCCTCTTTAAAAAATATAATGTGACCTTAATATACAATGAAGCCGTTATTCCTGAATGTGAAATGTAAGTTCTTTTGCAGCGTTTTCATTTCGTTCAGGATATTTTCATACACTTTCCATACAGGCTGACTACAGGTAAAAGCAGACCACAAAGGACATGGCAAAACTCCACTGACTTTCCTCTGAAGGAGGCAGAAAACAGGGCAAGAGAGAGAGCTGAAGCGAGAGAAAGAGAAAGAGACCCTTTAAAAATAACCCTTCTTTCTCTTTCACCAGGCCAGGGTGCCATAAATTTACAGCACCCATTAAAATCAAAAGTAAACCCTCTTTAGAGGGAATTTATAGCGTGCAGCCGCCAGCCAGCCCAATGACTCCACAGCTGTCCTAGACACGAGGAGTTAACCTCCCTGCTCCCGCCCTCTGCAATCCCACGCCACCTCTGACTGGCCTCGCAACTGGGACTGAGTTGTCAATCACCTTTAAGCTCTCTTACAGGAACCAGAGGTGTGTTATAGGAGAAGAAGTTTTTTTTTTTTTTGTCCTTTCTGTGGACAGCAGATTTCACACAGATCTACATTGCACCTAGTAAGACAGTTTCAGTTGACTTGATTAGTGACTCCTCTCATCATATCTTCAACCCACACCAGTCTGATGCATGACTATGATCCTAATTACCAAGAAACCTGACTAGAGCTTTGGAAAATACTGCAGTGAGAACGTCAGCATCCAAGGCCGGATGATTTGTGGAGCAGCTTAAGGCCGATACAGCTGCACAACTGATTGAGCCCGATGTCAAAAGTCTACGTCGTAATTCACGCAATTAAGTTATGTTTTTGCAATCATAAATGCCCATATCGTGCATATTGAATGTTTCAACTCCAGGTAACCTTTATGCTGGGATAATCACACCAAGCTCTAAGCTCCACCTTGTGATTCTCTCCCTCTCTCTGAGGTCATTGCGCTTGCTAACCAGTCTCGTCGGCTCGTTTTGGCTTTTGCGTGCTTTTTTCATAATGCAAAGGGACAGCTGATGAGCTAACGGCATATATTACGCTCTCATGCACCACTCTTGTTCCACTTTCACTTCAGAAGAGCGTCCATCCTCCTCTCTTCTCTCTGCCAGCGTCGGATCCCGAGCCCTTCCTCTCGCCGTAAAACCAAGAACCGAGTCTGATCTTATTTATTATTTTCCACGTTTCGTTGAGTGTATTTTATGCGCCGCTCAGCGCCGCACTGTCGCCTCGCCAGCATCCAGGAATGGGTCTCAATCAAACCTGTGACCATTTCAAAATATGACTTTCATGCTTTTCTCAGCTTATATGTCAGCCTTCCCAAACCCAGAAGCCCCCTGCTGTTTGAGTAATGACACCATACCTCATTCCAGTTTCTATTTCCATCTCACGTGAGACTCTTTTATTGCTCTGAACTTCAGGTCATGTTTAGGTGTGATGCCAGCCCCAGAGAGGCTAATACCTGTTTGGTGGCTAACTAGCCACAGTAGCTAATTCTGCTTCTGCAGATGCCCATTCCGTGCCAGCAAGTTGCCACTGCCCCCAGTCCTTGACCTACAAGGCTCTCTGCCATGTCTTGAGGGTTTTTCCAAGAGAAACACCAGAGCAGGGCCTGGGCAGAGTCAGGGTCTGGAGCTGGCAGAGCGCACACACCTGCCAGGCGGTTTGTAATGCTGCCAGCTCCAGTAGTTTCCTTTACATGGCAAACTGTGCCAGACACGTCAGACCGGAGGGTGAGTGCAGCAGAGGATGCATGGTAAGAAGGGAGGGTGTGTGTGTGTGGTTGGTTGTGTTGTTAAGGGAGTTGTTATTTCAATATTGTCTGTCTCCTGGGGAAAGAACATCTCTTCAGCTGTAACCATGGAGCCTGAGTTTGTGCTGGGCTGAATGAAAGAGCATGTCAATCACTGTGGGAGAGGCAGAGGAGGGGAGAGGGGGAGAGAGGAAAAATGCAAACATTCCCTGTGTGTGCATTTGTGTGTGTGCTTGCACGTATATGCATGTGTGTGAGTATGTGTGTGTGTGCACGCACGCATGCTTGTGTTGAGTGACAGAGTGGGTGTTCTCATGCTGAAGTGCTCCACTCACTCCGACCGACTGGCTCTTTTACAACCGGGCCTTTTCAAAGTAACTCACATTGACACCGCTCACCGCATAGTTTACTGCTGCAGGTCTCTCCTCTCACTTTATTCCTCGTCTCCTCTAATACATGCGTGAGAAACTCCCATTGTAATTAAATAAAAGCTTTATAAGAACAAAGCTGGAAGGAGCCGAGCTCTCGGATGGTCTTGGAACCTGCGATCTGAGCGGAGCCCTCCAAAAATTCATTAGTGAGCGCTGGAAAGAAAACAGAAAAAAAAAGGGGTAGGGCAGCAGTGGGAGCAATATAAAGAAACAGAAATCAGAGAGATCTTTAATGTTTCAGAAAATGTCATTTATCAACATGTGTGTGCATTGCAGCAATTGACCTTGAAGTGCGTTAAATCCTGGCTGTTTGCTAGCAATAGTGTTAGCTTGTTTGAAGGTTTTACAGGTCTGAAGCCTGAGTAGGTGCCGATGACAAGGCGCTGGAACCGAGAGGGCTCACTCTTGTCGACTACATCACTCCGCTATTATACCTCCTTAAATCTGAATCGGAGAATGTGAGTGATGGATAGAGCTAAAGGGCTTTGGGCTGCGATACAACAGAAGGAAGTGTCAAACTGTAGAGGCCAAACACTGAGCTCTGGCAAAGAGGAGAAAGTATTATACCCGGGACTACTTTTTACTTGACAGCTGGAGGAGTCAGTAAAAGCAGGCGTGTTAACTGTTAACTGTTAATTTAAAACACACATCATCATCAACAGCAATTAATACACCGAACACGAAAATATAAAACACTGTCATGTATCAGCGCTGTCTGCTTTGATCTTCTCCCCTCCCTCATGTCCTCTTACTCAGAGCTACCCTTTTAATTTCTCTATACATTGCTCACTTTTCTCTGAGATGTAATAAAACAATGAGAGACTGTTGCACAGAGAGAGAAGAAAGAAAGAACAAAGGAGGGGTGGAGTATTAGCAGGAGGAAGACAGAGCAGAGAACAAAAGCTGGAGAGAGCTGGAAGTGTGAAAGAATGGTATAAGACAAATAAAGCCTTGTTCTCTACGAGAGGAGCATGTGTTGTACAGATGGAGGTGATTCTTCCCCGTTTGTGCAGCGGAGAGCTCGGGTAGGTTGTATAAACAGTGTAAGGGTATAGGCCTGGCATGGGTACTGGGTATAACCAGGCAGTCAGGTGCATGAAAGCATGGCGGTGCCTGCCAGCATGAGGCGGGGGATCGATTTCTTGTGTGAAGAAATGTGTGTTTGTTCCTTCACACATCTTCCTCTTCCTCCCAGCTTTATTCAGTTCTCTCAGATCTGTTCATCTCTTTTCTTCTGCTTGTTTTGTTCACTCGGTTTTCGTCCTCTCAGGTGTTACGTGTAACGTCATGACAGTGATTATCGTCACATCGGCTGCCAATAGGAAAGCGGATGGATTGCTTCCCTGCAATGGTTGGCGACCATTTTGGTTGGCTTTTGATGGAATGGAGCAGTTCTTATTTTTTAAGGCATTACTATTAGTCATTTTCTATCCCTATTTCTATGTTCATTCTGCCTTTTTTATCTTAAGCACTTGCTGCGTGTCATTTCTTTGCCATAAAGCACTTTGCATTTCTTGTGTGGATGGTGGCAAACAAGTAAAGTTTATTTATGTGAGTTAGTTGTGAGTTCAGTTCTGCTACAAGGTGATTTTCCCCTCTAAACTTTCCAGATTGTTTCATTTGAATCGTTTTAGAAGCCCTCAAATGTAAAACTATCCAGCATTTCGCAAGTAAAAAAAAAAGGAAGGATTAAAAGAAAAGGCCAGTCATGCAGGCGGCTCTGTGAAGCTATAATTATGCACAGTGGTGCTTTGAGCTAAACGCTAATGTTGGCATGCTAACATTATCTGTGTGACAGAAAGCACATTTCGTTCTTCTTCTGGGAAGTGTGGTCTTAATTTCCAAAACAAAACAGAACAAGCAAAGATGAAATAGAAGCTATCAGTCCAAACATGATTCTGTGTTTTTGGTAATTGCTGCCAGACACATAAATGAATTTATCAGCAATCGGTTGATTCTTTAAAAGCTTGGCAGCATCTCTGAATACAGACCATCCAAACAGGATGGTAACTGAGCTTCTCTGTCTTTATCTCTAGTCATTTAATCAGCCCCTGATAAAGCAAACAGTACAAACAGTTTCAGGGTGGTGCGTTCCCCTCGACCGCTCTCGTCTCCCTGAGAGCCACTTGTGTTTCATCGCCCAAGAAAGAGAAGAGCTAGACCCCCGACCCGGGACACGCACGGCTGGGTTCCACCGGGCCGAGCCAGCTTCCCCCCTTGGGCTCCGGCTACAGACGACAAGAGGGGATTGGGTTCACAGCACCCTGGGGTGACTGTAGGGAAGGAGGTAGAGTTGAAATAACATCCAGGGCAACCCAAGAATAGGAGAAGCGCGATAGCTCATCCCCTTTCCCCACGGAGCAGGCCCAAAAAAGGGTGGATGCCAATTTGTGTGAGTGTACTTTCCCTTCCTGGCCACAGTAGAAAACCATAAAAGAATTCATTAAAAAACACCTTTGTGTCCGTTTTCTCTTAACCTGTGCTCTCTCAGTATGACTTCATGCTTGAATGTACGTATAGCAGAGGCTCTGCGTTTTAAAGGCCTGCTGTTGTCTGACCTTTGAGTCCATGCTAGCTCTGAGAAGCACCTTGAATACATTAGAGTGGAAAGATGGTGTCACACAAGACCACATCAAAGTAGTCTGGACAGCCTCACATGATAGCTTCGCTGTTGTCTCCTACAGTTTTATCAACAAGATCGTCTTTCTTTTTTTCTCTCCAAGGGAATCATGTAACCTGTCAGGGGCTTTAAAGGCAACATTCGAGCATAAAAATGCCTCAAACGCGACCTCCAACGTCGGAGCACTGCCAAAATAGTTTTACAGCCCTTCGGCGCCTTTCTGCGTGTATCGTTTGCTTATTTGAAGGTGAGCAGCACTTTCAACTCATCACATCTGGCATGAGCTGCAGCAAGCCAGAGCCTTGCTTTCTTCCAACTCTTTATCCCTGTTAATACCCACGACACACACACACACACACACACACGCATGCACACCCACAAACACATATACACCCATAAGAACACACGCTCATAATTATACACACCACATTCCTCTTTGAGCAATACCTGTATACAAAACACTTATTGTAGAAAATGACAGAGGAGACATTTCAGATCTTTTCCTCTCAACACAGCGTCATTATTTTGAATATTGTTTCTCCTTTGTCTCTTCTGCTCTTTCTCTTCCCACTTCCTTTCTCTCTCCTCTCATTCTCTCTCTCTCTCTCTCTGCCTCACTAAGTCTCTCACCCTGCCTGGTCTACCTCCTGTCTCATCCTAGGAAATCCAGGGATTACCAGAGGAACAATCCCAGTGGCAGAGGCCTGCTGCTCCCAGCTTCCACAGAAAGCCTCCTATTCTTCCCCCTCCTTCTTCCTTCCGTCCTGTCTTATTTCCTTTCTGAGGCAGGGGGTGGGGGTCAGATGATGGGAGATATTCCTCTCTTGGCTGGGAATCGTAAAAAAAAAAAAACCTCCAAACATCCACCCGCTCCTTTTTCTCCTTATCTGTCCTTCTGACCAAAGTTCCTTCTCTCCACTTCCACTACTATCCTCCTTTCTCTGCTTGCTCTTCTCCTCTTTTATCTTCTGTCCTCCAATAAAACCAGACCTATAGACACCCATATACACTCATACTGTATACACCCCTCCAGTCCCAAGGGCCTCCCGTCTCTCCTTAATAAAAGTCTCCAGTGATTGGGGGGGGTGGGTGTCGCCCCTACACTTGTCCACAAATAAACCCTGCTGTTTGGCTTGGCAGCGCTGCCGCTGGGCCAGTCATCCCGGCTTTCCTGCCTGCCCAGAAAACAGAGAAAATAATAAAGTATCACTTGATCCGGAGTGAAAAAGCACACAGCTGGTCCCTCACCGCGAATGCCCACAAGCAAAGGGTGTGGGGTGTGAAAGAGTGGTGGAAAATTATAGAGGGAAATTGTGCTAATTTTTGTTTTCTTTCGACATCAAGGGCCCTGGGCTGTGGAAGTGGAATAAGTCTGTGTGTCGATATATCAGGACGTAACAGAGATAGAGGTGACCAGTGGAGAGGGGGAAATCTGTCAGCCTCCACCTCTCCGCATCTGATTTCTGACTAAAGGACTAAAAAACATGTGAGAACACAGTGCTTGATTTAAAAAAAAAAGGTAAATTAAAGCTGCACAAATCAGATTTATCACCCAACTCTGCAGATTCCTTTTGCTCTACAGACTTTTTTTTTAGCATCTTTTAGCTAATTGTTTTGATGTTACAGCCCAAATGTATAGCCTGTTACACTGCCTCAAAGTTACCAAAAAATCAATTAATTCAAAATCGCCATAATAAACTTTATTTGTACAGCACCTTCCATACAGGAAATGCAGCTCAAAGTTCAAAGTGCTTCACATAAAAAAATACATAGAATGGACAGGGATAGAGAATAAATGTGAAATAAGATGAACTTGATAATAACAGTGAAAATGAGAAGTCGCAGCGAGTTACAGGCTAAAGTGATGAGATAAGTTTTAAGGTTTAGTGAGCAGACTCCCCTGATGTCTATGGGTAGTTTGTTCCAGAGCTTTGGGGCATAATTGAGAAAAGCTGCGTTCCTGATTTCCTTTCAGCTGTGGGAACCTCCAATAAAACTCAACATTACTCCCCTTACACAGAGATGTTTGATATTCAAAAAGATGTTATAATTATTGCAAACTGTATAATGTGCTGAAAGTGCAGCCTGTTGTTGTGACGTGGCATGCTTTATTTCAAGACACTTTAATTTTTTTATAGGATCACTGATGTAAATAAACTGCACCTGAAGCAAATGATCTCACTCACCATCATATCCGCCACATTTCCTCACTTGTTTTAGGGGAAATAACATTAAAGGACTTCGTACACGAGATCAGGTCACTCTAACCTTATCGCCCTCAAAGCTCGGGGTCCACCTCTAACATCACGGCCTCCGCTAATCCCAGCACATTTCCCAGCATGCTTTTCCAGAGAAAAACTCATTGAATTCCATTGGATTTATCCCGCTCCCATTATGATGTGTGATGCTATCCGAAACAGATGAGCTGGGGCTTCTCCACGGCATGAGAAAGGAGCAAGCAGAACACAGCCGCGTATGTTTAAAACATGCCTCCCCAGCCCCAAACCAGGACCTCACCACTCTCTCTTATCTCCACCAGTCTGCTTTGGTTGGACTAATGGCTTTGGACAGAATAATTCCCAAAGAATGATTTGTCCTTTGTAAAGTCCACATCTGAGGTCCGGCAGAAACATGAGAGCTGCACATAATCTCCCGCATGAACATAAATTGTGTAATGGAGGAAAAACCGAATCCAGATTGAGGAACAGCAAGTGTCCAAACAGTTGACTGAATTCATTCCTTTTAAAGAGAGGAATCCTTGCAGAGGTTTCTGTGTGCGTGCAAGTCAAGCACGCATGCAGTCCTCAATCATAACACGTCGTTCTGCTGATGCTCAAATGATGCAATGCCAACTTGAGTCGAACTGTTTTTTCCTCAAATAAATCACTATTTCAGTTCAGCTTTGTGTGTGTGTGTGTACCTCAGCCTGCATCAAAGGCTGAATTGTTCTTGTTTGCACTATTTGACAGGTGGATTGGATTTCCCCTGCAGAGTGGTGGACACTTTAGTAGCACGGAGAGTAATGCAGCAGAACATAGCTATAAAAAAAAGCATACTTTCAAATCAAAGGGATATGATTGAGATGTTTTTATGTACGAGTTAACATCTGCATCTTGTGCGTATGTGTTTCAGTAGGGCGTGTGTCAGCAGACGAGAAGGTAAGAGGAGGAGGAGAGAAAAATGAGGTGAGAGGGATGGAACAAACAAAGAGACAGCACGAGGAGGAGAAAATGGAGAAAGAGAAGAAGTGGAAGAGAGACAGCAGGGGGTGTAATGTAAAAATCCCTAAGAGACAAAAAGAGAGACAAAAAGGCCAGATGTTTACAGTTAACCAGGAGAGGTAGAGAAAAGAGAGGCGGGAACAGACCTACTGCCCCTCTCCTCCTCCTCCTCCTCCTCCTCCTCCTCCTCTAACAGGTCTGGAGCACAGCTGGGCAGTTTTGTCCTCCACCATTTCCCTTCATCATCCTCCCAAAGCCCTCCCATCCTCAGTCCAGTCCCCATCCCTCCAAAAACAACTCTTCATCTTCCATCAATTCTCAAACCCTCAATCACCACCCCTCCTCCCTTTCCCCACCCAGGTTATGCGCTCTTAGTGACAAATCTCAAGATTATACAGTTCAGCAACAGCCCTTCATCCTTCTCCCACCCATCCCTCCTGGTCCCATTCTCCCTATTCTTTCATTTGATGGCGGCTCTCCTTCCACCACTGTCACCGATCTCTGTTTATTTAGCTTTCATGTCCTTCCTCCTTCCTGTGCTCCGCTTCGTACACGCTCAGCATGTGTGCATGAGCATGCACTTGTAAGTCTGTGCTTGTGTGCATATGTGCACGCATGTGGGTACTGTTTGTGTTTCCATATGTGTCTGTCTTCACTGCAGAGTTTGTCCAAATTGCACAGTGCTCTGACTGTCTGATAGACTGGAGCAGCAGAAGGAGGAGTAAATGGACCACACTTCCTCTCCTCTCCTCTTCTCCCCTCTCCTCCCCTCAGTCATGGCTCTATTAGACTCGATGCTGAAGCTAACGCGGCGTAATCCCACACAAGCACACCATTTCACGGCAAATCAGCAGAAGAAATGTTCAATTTCATGCAAGCGTATTCAGCCTGCAGAAAAACAGACAGAGACAGGGCAAGATTGTAATGTATACCTTTCAGGCACAAAAGAGACACAGACTGTGAACAGGCTGTGTGTGTGTGTGTGTGTGTGTGTGTGTGTGTGTGTGTGTGTGTGTGTGTGTGTGTGTGCGTGTGTGTGTGTTAAATAAGGGTTTTCAGGGGTTGGAAAATCACACTATGAATGAGGGTCACGCTGCTCTTTCATTTCAAAACGTTGTGTCAGCATGTCCATGAGGAAGCAGAGCCAAATTGCCTCCCTCTGAGGGCGAGCTGCCTTAAATGAAGCGTGGAAAGGGACACACTGACACACAAACACACAAGTGTGTTCAACTTTGCCAACTATTGGCAAGAGTTGGGACGACCAGAGACACTTCTGATGTGTCTGACAGATATTAAAAGTATTTTCAGTGTTTGAAAATGTTTATTAGTTGCATCTTTTCTGCATCTGAGAGGAGGATCAACCCTGTGCACACAGTTTGTCCTGCGTAATTTTACGAGTGTGTGTGTGTGATTTTGTCTCCGTGCATTCAGAGGCCGGTCTAGGACATGTTCTTAAGTCTCTGCCAGAAGAGGAAGAACGTACCTTCCAGTAACTCCTAAATTGTCTTTTTTTTTGTAATTTGTCTGACATTCAGAGTTGGATGGCGTGTGAACCATGCAGAGTGCAACCAAGGCTACGCTAGCTGTCGATGGCGGTCAGTGAATGCCTCCAAACTGTCGGGCGTGTCTCGTCTGTTTCATTCTCTTTCTGTGTGAATGAAAAGCAGACTTGCACTCAGTCTTCATGTGCTGGACTGACCAGGTAAAATTGGTGCACTTGGACACTTTTTAATCCGCGTCCGCAGTGTCTGATCACACGGAGAGATATTGCACACTCGCAGACATATATACAGTACACACCCACATAAAACCCAGCCACCCTCACAGAGGCCTTTTAGGAGCAGCCAAGAACCTTCACGGAGGAGTGAAAGGCTGCAGCTGGTGATTGAGACCAAAGTAGAGAAGGAAAAGTAAGAAGAAACATAAAATGACAGCTGAGGAAAAAATGTGTGAGTGTGTAAAACTGAAAATGAGGTATGAAGAGGTGGTATAATAGGGATTCCTGATGTTATTAAGTGTTTTACTTACCCATACATACAGCACCATGTGAAAGGCAGTTTTTGAAAAGTACTGCCTGCAAGAGCCGTATTGTATGAAAAATGCAACCCAGAAGACAATAAAAAAAAAAACCTGGATGCTCTGAAAAGGACGATTTTGTGACTCTGTGACTTTAAGACATTAATTGAAAGATGCATGAGTTATATTTTACTGATAACACGTTGAAGATAGTTTTCATTCAAGAACCTTTGAGATAAATTAGCAAAATGCTTTGTATTTGGTGTAATGGCCCATTTTCCTTAAATACTCAGTGAGCATCAATAAACTTGACCTCCCTCGATCACCAAATATTAAGCAGTCAAGATTTTGGGGGGGAAAAAAATCAATCAGATTTATGAAGTTAGGACGTCAGCCAGGAGGCTTCTAAAGTGCTACTCTTAATTTCTGAGGTTCACTTTTGGCCTCACCACACTGCAATTAATTAAGAACCTGTTCATACTGACAGCTCAACCAGACGTCAGGCCGAAAATTTAAATGAGGAATTAATCATCTTTACGAGCGACGCATGAATGAGTCTGTCTGCATCATCAGGGCCACGAATCAAAGTTGCAGGAAGGAGAGTTGGATTTGTGCAAGTGTGTTTGCTTGTGTTTGTGCGTATGAGAGACAGTGTTTGCACGTCTATGTGGGAGTATGATGGAGGGCAGAGACAGAGGCAGCGAAGCCAACATAGAGACAGAACAAAACAGACAAACAAACAGACAGGAAAATTCACAGAAGCACCAAGTGGGAGGCGGAGAAGGGGGGGAGAGCCCAGCGATAGGATATGGGAAATAACTCCTCTATGCTGCCAGTGGTTTGGGGGTGGAAGGCAGAGTCCTGACGGCATGTGGTGGAGGGTTTACAGTAACACTGGCCATAGATTAGTAGCTCTTCCTCTCGCTGGCCTTGACTAGGGGCGGCGCTGGCCGTCACATCAGAGACGGGGCATTTAACTGCCCTCATAAGACTCTCATTATTTCATAAATCTGCAGTTTAGACGCTCAGCTCTGTTGATTTGAGCCCACGCCAAGGCTTAGAGAATGTTTTTACAATCTCCCTAATTTATTTACAACCTTGATTCATTTCTGTGTGTCTGTGCACGTGTGTGTGTGTGTGCGTGTGTGCGTGAGTGAGAGAGAGAGAGAGAGAGAGGGAAAGAAGTGGAGAAAGTCAGAGGAAGGTGGCAGATGCAGAGAGATCCAGGTGAAAGTTACACAGCTCATTCTTGTTGTTTGCTTGGCTGCCTTATGCATCGTCTTTGTGTGTGTGTGTGTGTGTGTGTGTGTGTGTGTGTGTGTGTGTGTGTGTGTGTGTGTGTGTGTGTGTGTGTGTGTGTGATCTAATGTGATAATTCTAGCACAGCGCCAACAGGGAATTCGATTTCACCACGTCTGGAGCTCACATGAATTTCGTCCTTCATGAATCAGTGACATCTATTTCCATTCCCAGTTTTGCTTTGTCACATTCTTGGCTGTCCCTTTATCTCTGTATTGTCTCTCTTATTGGCTCTCTGGTGCTGTTTCTGTGTGCTTAAAGTCTGACCTGAAGCCTCTACTCGTCAAAGCATGCGTATACATAAACACAGATACTACACTATTAGTATATCTTTACATAAATGCATGTACGTGTGTGTGTTCATGCTCTTGCGTGAACCACACGATACTTCTATTGGAATGAAATATGCTGTTAAAAAGCAACACAAACGTCCTTTCTTTTATGGCTTTCTTTCCTGGTTGAGAGGCACATGCACTCACACACACTTCCATATTCATCCAACCTCCAACCACCCAGAGCTCTCAGCCCTGCAGCCTCCCAGGGAAAGTGCTTGGTATGAAGAAATCCAATATGATTAAGACTATGATTGCTGCCTCTAATAGTTTTAGCACCCATACCCTCTATTAAGGAAAACATTGGGTTTGGACCACAGCTCAGCACAGGCTTGTGACAGAGGAGATCAGCCTGTGGGAAAGACCCGTAATTCAGTGTTTGGGAGTGTGTGCGAGTGTTTATGCGTGTGTGTACTGTAGGTGTGAGTGGTACATATGTGGGCGCATGCATCTGTCTACGTGTGTCTGTGCTTTCTTCTTCTGTGTGTCTGCTGCTGTGTGTTTCTGCGCAGCCCACAGTGGCTCAAGGGCAGACTTGGTCGGCCATGCTGAGGGTTTGTGGTCACCCCGACTGACAGATCACAGGATTGTGGCTTTAAATGGGCCGCAAATCATCAAACAGGCCACACGGATGGAGAGGAATGCTGAAGCAGACGGGAGGAGTACTGGATAAACAAGATTACAACTTCTGCAGTTTGTCCTCGCTGGAAGAATAAAACTTGTGGATGAAACAGCCGGTAGAAAAAAAGCTCAGCTGAGATCAGTACAGTGTTTAGTGCGTTATTTAACTACATACTCCATCATATTTGTTCAGAACAGAAACTATTCTGTGACATGGAGAATATACACTGCTCCCCCTTTTTTCCCATTTTCGGAAGGTAAACTAACCTTTTTTCAACTTTAGAAAACTTAAAGTGTGTTTTTTAGTTATGTTTCATCTTAGCTTCATCTCAGCTTCTTCCACTTCGGACGATCCAACAAAATGCCCCATGAGCTAATCCATTAACTTTGGTATTTCCATCGCAAAGGATTAAAATCACCACGATATTTCGACGTTTGAAACATTGGTGCGACCAGGCTTTTAGGCTTAATCTTGGAGACAAACATTTAGTTTTAAACTGAGAACGCAGGATTGAAAGTTTACTCTTCTCTACAAGTTCCAAAAGTGAGTCGGAAAACTGATGCTTGTGTTGTGTTATAGGAAAACACTGACTAAGAGCTGGGGGTGCAGTTCTGTTCAGAAGCCAATCTGATGGTGCCCAGACACAGAACCGTTATTTGGATGGAAGTGACTGAACATGTGCAACACAAAACAAGACACTTTATGTGCTAGAGGACACCTCATCACATTTTCTCGGGTGCACTAAAGGGCAGTTCATCACGTTTTCTCCATTGAAAGACACCCTAGAGGGGCGCATCATTATGATTCCTCCTCTGAAGGGTGCACTCGAGGGGACTTCGTCACATTGAAAAGGCAGCCCGGAGGGCACTTTATTAAATTTTCTTGCACACTGGGTCACTGTAGAGGGCACTTTATCATGCTATCTACCACAGAGACATCTAAGAGGGCACTTTTGCAACGTTTTTTGAACACGGGTCACTGGGGGGTGGGCGGGGGGGGTGGGACTGCTGCTGATTACCGCTCCCCTCCACCGGTGCACACACTGCTTCTTTGTGACCCTGGCCTAACCTTAGTGTTATCGCTCTCCTGATCACTGCCTGAGACTGCAGGCCAACTGTCTGCCTGAACTGGCTCTGGAGCCACAGACACACTAACAAACACAAACACATTTTCACAGTCTCACACACACTCACACACACACAGACACACACACACACACACACACACACACACACACACCTCATCTTAATGGGCCAAGTCTCACCACAGAGGAAATCATTTCCTATCAAAGCTGCTGTGAGTTTCCAGAGCTGTTTATTTAGTTTTTATTGTAAGAAGCGATATGCCTTCACTGTTCTGAGCTGTAAAATAGAGCAGTGTTTCACCAACCGTCTGCTCTGAGCCTAATCTTTCTGCATTAACATGGTCTGAATTGCTTCACTACGCCCTTGTCTATTTATATGAGTATTACTGTCTAAACATACAAGAGCTTTTTTTTTTTTTTTTTTTTTCCACACCAAGCTCTCAGTTTCCATCTCACCACACTCCCTGCTGGGCCAAAGCCTATCTTAATTAACACAGGGATTTTACTAGATCACTGTTGGTTTAATACCAGCTACACATCTTCTTTGACAGTAATTAAGTGCTGAAGTTGAGACTCCAGTGTGTTACTTAAGATGTTACGTGTCTTTAACACACACACACACACACACGCACACACACACTGACATGACATTTTGACTTGAGGGTCACTGAAAACAATATCTGTCAAAGTCGATTGAGTAGAAATGGAGCCACATTCAGCAGTGCTCCAGTCCGTGTGTGTGTGTGTGCGTGCGCATGTGCACGCGCATGCATGTGTGTGCGTGCGTGCGGGCATCTGTGTGTGTCTCTATGTGAGTGTTTATGTGTTCTCCTGCATGCATGAGTGTGTGCCAGTGACCCAATCGGCAGTGTGTGGTTACGGGTGAGTAGCCGTGGTTTCAATGCCTACACACACACACACACACACACACACACACACACACACACAGAGGGGCTTGCTGACAGATGCCTTACACAGTTCAGGGTTACAACAGAAGAATGGAAAAGAATGATTGTGCTCTGTGGCTCCCACAAATAAATACTCTGTCCACCACAGCCATTGTTGTGAAAATGCCATAAAGGAAGTGAAACACAATCAAACACACTCTGGTATAAACATGCATGCACACACAAACATAAAAGGACTTAAAAGATTTTCAAAAAGCTGACAGAAACACGCTGATGTTTGCAGTCTCGGGATGTTACATTTTGAACAACAGTAGGGAGCTCAGGAACGTTTACCCCGCCAAAACAAAACTCTTCGTTTCTCTTCTTTCTTCTCAGGTCGCCATCCCTTTCTCTCCACCTCATTTCCTCTCCTTCACTGACCCCCTGCTCTCTCCGTCCACACCCCCCACCCCCATCCTCATCAACACCCCCACCTGGTTCATTTCAGACCAGAGTGGCAGTGGCCATGGCAACACTCCAAGAAGGTGGGTGAGTCAACAGAGAGCCACAGAGGCCCTTCTCTCGACCCCCCGCCTCTGGGGGGGGTGCAGCGGGGGGGGGGGGGGGGGGACCTCAAACTTTACTGCAAAGATCCCTGAATGGCTGAATGAGAGGAGGAAGTGGGAGGGAAAGACAGAAGATAGACAAAATAATGTAAACACTTATGAAAAAAGAAATGCGACTTCTTGATCTCAACAGCAAACACTCCTCCACATGTGAGTCATGTTAGCTCGGACGCCAGTAGCACTTGTGCTATAAAAGATGTCTGGATATCCCAAATGTTAGGTTATTGTCGTGTAGACTCATGCTGCTCTGAATTTTTAAAGCTGTGTGAGCCAACTTATAACGCTCCAAAGAGGCCAAATTGTCTAAAACCTACATTTATTTAATAAGTTTAGAGAAAAAGTGTGACAAAATGTGCGAAATAAACAAAGATTCAATGGAATCGGCAAGATCAGAGGATTAAATCGCAGAGGGAGAGTCATTTTTTTTACATTTCTGATACAATATAGTAAAGAGATAGACAGGAAATGTGGGGAGATGATGGGGATAACATGCAACAAAGGCTCGTAGCCAGACTAGAACAGGGATGTTGCAGTTACGTGGAATGTGTACAGACCCCGAGGTCACCATGACGTCTTGCAAATTTGCACCATTAACTGCAAACCGTCTTGTCTGTGTCAAGTCCAAAATAGACAGAAGTTATCATAAGCAATGTCCTGCGAGCTGTCACTACCCTCAAGTGTTCAAGATCTTTTGTCTGCTCCCGAGGATGTAAGTGAGCAGCAAGTTGGAAGGCAAGTGAGGACAGGCCTGAAGGAGGAACGAGGAGTAGAGAGGAAGAGGAGACGCAATGCTTTGCTGTCTGGCTCTAGTGCTGCGTTGAGGGCGTGATGGCTTGTGTCAGTTAACACCCGCGCGGTGCGTTTCTCCCGCCGTTGCCAAAATGGTGGACGAGGTGTCTGTGCGTGTGTAAGTGCATATCATCATGTGCACTGTCAGTGTCAGGAGTCAGAGTGTCTGTAACTGTGAAGACACACACACACATAAATAGAGCCGAGCGTCCTGGGATGGATGACACAGACACATGTTTATCATTGAGGAGATTGGCTGGATTCCTTTCATCTGAAAATGGCTGACTGTTCCCTCGCTCCCAGCCTGACCCCTCGGCTGCCTTTATCTCCCCCTCGCTCTCACTTTCTCCTTCGCTCTCTCTCTCTCTCACACTCTGTCTCTGTGACCTATGTGATTTGTATTTGCCTTCTCTCTCTCTCTCTTTCTCCCCGGACGATTTCTCTTCAGTGCTTTCCTGCCTCTCCTGTCTGCCTCTGACCTCTTGTCCTTCGTCTGACTTTACACCCATTTTAGTCCTCTTCATGTCTTTCTTTCTGTCTCTCTTTCACTACCCTCTGACCCATCTGCTTTTCATCTGAGCCCACATCGCCGGAGCAGAGAAAGCTGGCGGTCGATGGAGTTAGGTGGGGATGGGGGAGCCGCATCCTTTATTGCTGACTGATTGATGCATGTGGACCGTCTGTGTGTTTGTGTGCGGCGTAACACCCATCGTCACGTGTGTTTATGCGGGCACATTCCTGCATGCGTGCGTGTGAAAAAATAAGTGCGTTATTAAGCTGCACCGGGGATGTTTGCCTTCTCATAATAAATGCACACAGATATTTGGCACACTCTGACACCACCACCCCACCCCCCCCAACCCTCACACACACATATATACACAGCAGTTCTCAGTGCGATGAGCTGTCAGTCCCTGTTAGGCTTGGCATTCTCGTTAGCACGCGGTTTGGATCCCCTTTCAGAGGAACTGAACTCGGGACCTTTTCCCCCTCAGTATTCCAGAAAGCAGCGAACAAGTAGGAAAGACAGACAGGAAGTGAGAGCCAAGGACCTCTCATGATATCGGAGAGTTTGTATTTAATCATGTGTTGAAATATGCTGCGTGAGTTTTAAATTCCCAGTGTTCCTAAACAGTTTCAAAGCCCGTGCCCAAGCTCAAATAATTGCATCTTCATCTAAAGTGCTGCAGGATCACCCCTCGGGTATATCAAAGGCCAGCTGCGGGAGAGAGAAATCAAGCTTAGCAAAGCACATTTACCTTATGAATAACTTTACCTTAAAGGTTCAATTGCATTCCTTCCAAATGAGCCCCCAAAGAACTCATGACTGATTAAAAGGAATTTATGGAGAAATGGAGTTGCTTTTTACGAGAGCCAGATCAGCAGGTCCTCCTGGGTGGGCAGTGCTTCCCCAAAAAAAGCTGAACCCAAACCAGACACCGTTCCAAATGATTTCATCCACAATCACTGCCGCACCGACGACTGCAACCTATCCAAGATAAGCACTTCTTTTTTTTTAAACAAAAAAAGAGTGAGATAATTGCTTGAAGCGGAGGGGATTGTCCACCATTTCTGGAGAAAATTTCTCCAAAACTTGGCACCCTCCCAACCAGAAAAACTCCCGCCTCTGCGGTCTGCACCATCCCAGGTTAGCCCGAGTGAAGACGGATGGAATTCCTGGAACATCTTGCAGACTTAAACCAGACTTCACACTTTCTGAATTCTTTGTTTTCCTTCAGAGACGCTGCTGATGGTTTTGACAAATAACCCGTCTGTCCTGGGGGAGTGCGGTCGGGGTGTAAGTGTAGGTGAGGTGTGAAGAGGAGCAGCTTAAATGCCATATTTGGTGCCACAGGGTTCAGCAGTTTTGGGGCCTTGGGGGGGGGTGCAGCAGTTTCAGGTTTGGTCTCTGCGTGCAGGCAGACCACAACAGGTTTGAATGGAAGGAATGAGGACAGAAATGTTCGACTTCAATATGGATTCTGCTTTTTGTCAGTCAAATTTAAGAGTTCTGTCTTTGCTGAATGAATTGCCTGATGTGATGCAGCCCCAGCTTTTGCAAAGCTTTTGGCTTCTTACATGAGTAACAGAGAAAGTGAATACTTCAAAAAGGATTAAATAGAACGTAACACACACACACGCACACACACACACCCACACACACACCCACACAAAAGAAATACCAAAGTCACAACTCAGACTGTCCAACGCAACAGATCGGACAAAGTAAAAAAAAAAAAAAGCTGCAAGACTCTTTGTTTGATTCCCTTTGAAAAATATGAAAAAGCACTTTTTAATCCCTCCGTTTGTTTTTCTTTCTCCCCTTTCACTACCTCCTGTAATTTCGCTCTTTCTCTTTCCCCTCCTCATCATTCTCATCTTCTCTTCCCATGGTTTCCAGGGAGCCGTCCAGCTTTTGTTTGAGTCAGGGGCCGTTTTGTGTAAACAGCAGCCGGGTTGAGGTAAGATAGTGAAGTTCGTGTGGTTTATATGACCTGACCAGTTTCTTACATCAGTATTCCTCCTCTGACAAACACGATAAAAATGGATTTATGCTCTCTGTGGTTTTATATTTATATTTATATATTTATATGTATATATGTTTGGACTGATGCAGTGCATCGCTATTCATTGCATATGCTGATTTTATGACACCAAGGCCAATGAACTGATTTCTAAAATCCTTTGCTGTTCAGTCATAGAATCAGTGCTCATTTATTGGAACCTTTTGGACACGCAAGTTTGATTTCTTCTGCAGCCGCAATAGACTCCCTTTATTTGGCTTAACTTGCCTCCTTGGCAATGCAGCACAAAACTAATCCATTACATGCAAGTGACAGAACACACAAATTACGTGCTGTGCTATTTGTAGAGCTAGCATTCCATTTTTTTTTATGAAATCCTATTAGTGGAGGCCAAAGGTCATGTCTTTTTATAAATATAATAAATGTTTCTTGCAGGCAGCCTCAGCATTCGTGTACTTGGAAGCGCAAATAGCCGAATGCAGAGAAATGGACGCACACACTGTTTTTTTTGCCATTAGTCTTTTAAATCACCGATGCTCACAGTAAACAGTCGTATCATATGTCTCCAGAAATTGGTCAGAGGACAAAACAATGAAAGTAATTTTGTGATCATTGCACTCCTACGCTGGGCAAGGCAGAGCTATTGTGGTGGATGGCTTTTGTCTTGAGGCAGCTGTAGGAAAATGTAAATCAGTGCTGCAGTCATGATCAGCTTTGTCAAGGCCAAGACCAAACAAAAGTCGAGGCCAAGTCTGATGGAAAAGAAGCCCATACCCTCCTTCTGACCACTGCCACAATACAGGGTGCAAATTTGCAAGGATTGTTACTGATAGCGTATTGGGCTTTTTATTAAGCTTGTGTTGGAGACCATTCCTCAACAGCATATAAATCTAATGTGAGTGAGTGCATAATCAATAGCCAGCTGGACATTCATCTATAGATCATGGAGCAATAAAGGCAATTACGCCTGTGATTTCCACATAATTGAGACTTCATTTGTGTCAGTCTCAGGAAAAATAACAAGACCTCAAGAAAAATATGGAGACGCGACCAAGATAAATGAGGCTGGAGACGGAGAAAAGACCACAGCTTTAAGAACTGCCATCAGTAACGACATGAGATCCAGACTGCGCTCGAGTCTGCAGAGAGGGGAGTGGTGTTGCAGTAGTGGTCAGCTGGGACCTCTCGTCCAAACATTGTCGTCACTCTCATCCTTTCTCCATCCCTCCCATCCTTCACCATAACCCTTCATCCATCCCAATAAATACCCCGGCTGTTAGCAGGCATTAAAAAGCCATTCGCACTGCTCTCAAGTGCTTGGGTTGGCCGTCACCAGAGCTGACTACAGAGGCTTTGAGGTGGCCTCTCTCTCTCTCTCTCTCCATCTCTCTTTCTCTGCATCTCTCATACGCTCTCCCCTTTGCATTTTGGCAAGCTGATAAAATAGACTTGTGTTTCCATTCCAATACTCACTCACTCTCCGTGAGCTCTGCACAAAGATCTAGCTTTTGGCTGTCAACAATGGCACGCATGCCTGCTCCGTCTGTCTATCAGGCCTCCGTCAGCCGCCCGAGGCGCTGACACGATTACCTGAGAGAATTGACAGCAGAAAAATCCATCAAAAACATGGGATTTGTTCATGTTGATCCAGAACATGGCTTGGCTCACTCTGCGCTCAGTCCATATTTTTCATATTATCAGATTGTGTAAATTTGCAGCGTGACATAAGACGTTGAGGGCCACATCCGTTAGAGACCAGTGGCAAGGAAACATCTCTCTGGAGCCCTTTCACCACTGGCGAAAACAGACCCTCACAATAAAGTCTGGAAGAACAGGGACAGATGCCATGCATGACAAAACCACATTCCACTGTGAACTGTGAGGATGCAGCCAGACAAAACCAGTGGAAAAGTGACCTCTTAAAAAGTGATTTGCAAGTGCTGTCGGGCTTCACGTTTGATTTTAAAGTAAAAACATCTTCTTCTGTTTATCATTTGATATCTTTCCAGAGAGACACTGTGGACAAGGAGTGCATATTTTAATGGTTCGTTATCAACTAAGATGAAGCCAATCAAAATCTGATCCTTTGTTTACTGTGTTCTACAACTCAGCCTGCTAGAGCTGCAGCACAGCTCTCCTTAATTACAGCTGGGCGCTTCACTGCGAGGATTTCTCTCCGTGTGCACGAGAAAATGAGTGCGAATATGCAGAATTATTTGCACTGGTGGCTGACTCTGTTATGACACCCAGGTTGGCAAAATACATGGATTTGCTGAACTTCAGTGATAACAAAGCTGTTATTTCTCCTCTCTTGTTAGAGAAAAGCGAAAACGTTGAAGTGGCATGTCATATCACCCTCCACTAATTAACGTTAATTCCATGAGTAAGTTGATGGTAAGCCAGAATACAACTTGTCTCATTTGTCTGCAGCCGGCGTCTGTTATCTTGCTTGGATGGTTTATGAGGTGAAATCTCGCATTGTGTTTTGTCTTTTTCTCTTTGTCTTGTCTCTCGAGCTGCTCGTCGCGTCAGTTTCACGAGTGGCATTCCTCCAGTTAAACGTTCCTTCACATCATATCAGTTTATAGTTTTGAATCAGGACCTTCTGCGGATGGATATATATTTCAACATTTGAGCAAATGTAAGCATGGGATCGGACTCTGTATCAGCATATACCCAAGATTCGAGGATTTGGATAGGGATCAGATTTGACTGAGTTTTGACTTTGAGAAGGTCTGCGGATTTTGCCGCAAATTGCAGCTCATGTCTCACATCTTCCCGGGGGGGGCGCCTCACAGTCTGAAAATCTCCGCCGTAGACCTTAAACATGCCAACCAACAAGGATCCGTCTTCCTTCTCCCCTTCACCAGTCCTCAGTATCAGATGCTTTAGTTTTGTTTTTTAATATTAGTATGTACATTGTTCTAATTATCATATACAGAGTTGACGTACAGAAATTATTCCCAAACCCTCAAAAAATAAAGCTTAAGTCAAGGCTGCCATTTTAGAAAGTGCTACCAGAGAACAAGCATACTCTTAAAAACGTGGTTCAGATATTTATATCCTGTACTAGAAAGTGATAAAAATGTGCACAACATAAAGGAGTTTGAGTCTTTCAGGGCAAAACATGGTTGCCATCCACACTGGGTGGTATATTATGGGATGCTGTTAGTTACTCCATGGCAGGTGGTTTGGCACAGAGCTGACAGGGGCATCAGAAACCAATAACTGTGCCTGCTTACACACCGACTTTCTTCAGCCAAGTTAAACACACATATCGGTCTGTTTCCAGAGTCGATTTCACTGAGAACACGACTGTACTTTAGCGTAACGGCACGCTTTCTTTTCTGCATTTGAACACTAATAATTACATTTTTACAGTGAAGATGTGGATTGCTTTGTGATTTGGTGATTTGTGCCAATTTTCGGTATCAAAATGTGATTATTTTTGATGAAAATATTTTGATGTCTTTTCAGAATACCTTGACAAATCCTCATAGAAATCACACAAACAAAAGAATAGTTTGATGTGTTCTGAAATACACTTCGCAGTTTGCTTTCATGCTGAGAGTTAGATGAGACATTTGATACCGCCCTCATGTCTGTGAAGCTCCGTCCAGCAGCCGGTTAGCTTAGCTTATTTTAAGGCCTGGAAAGTGAGGAAAGCAGCTAGTCTGCAAATCCGCCAACATTACAGCTCTCTCAGTTGGTTGCCTGGCAACATCATGACGATGCCAAGACTCCAGGAAGTCACTTCTCGCAGCCAAGTAATAGTCTGGCGTATAACCCCCCCGTGAAAACCAAAAATTATTGTCTTTTTCACACTCAAATGTCACACAAATGAAGTATAACATGTTACTTGGTGAGCTTCAGAGCCAGCCTGTTCCCCTCATTCCAGCATAAGCTCAGCTAATTGGCCGCTGCACATAGTATAAAAGTGAATGAGTATATTTCCCAAACTGTCAAACTGTTGCTTTAAAACTCTATCGACACCCCTTATAACATCACAAAGGTGTAAGTTAGTGTGTGTGAGCTACAAACGTGCTGTGAGAAGTTTTAGAAATACCAGTGTGATCACACAATGAGCTTCTGTTCAGCGTGTGCAGCGGTGCAGCAGAGCCAGGCTTTACAGCAGAAACCAACACTTGTATCCTCAAGTGTCCTCAAACCGCACTGAACCTCTGGAATATTTGAGTAGAGTGCAAACATGATTTAATTTAGCGAATGCAAATGAAGCATTGAAAATCTGTCTGTCGATGAATGCGTCCGTATTCAGCGTGCATAACTGCACATAAAGACCTGCGCTCTAGACGCTCCCCGCGTGCCCACGAGAACAAATTTGTCTGCGACAAAGTCAACTTCCCCACCTGTTCACCATTAATATAGGTTTTACTCCATCAAACCATTTCCCACACAATCCCACATCTGTGATTCACACAACACACACATTCACCTCTGCAGGCCCTCAGGCTGACATGTTTCCCTGCTAATCTGTTTGCACAACTCTGGTGTGACCACAGACCCATTACACGTCGTCACATGATGCACACCCACAAGAGAGAACGAGAAAGAAAAATGAGAAAAGAGCCACCCACTGAGAGACCCGCTTTCTTAATTTTTTTCCCCCCTCACCCCTCTTTTCTCCCCCACGGACCATGTCCCCCTTTCTCCCTCTCCTCCTGGCTCTCTTACTTATCCCATCCCCTCCATCTCCAGCCCTCCCACTCTGTTTGTGGCTGTAATCACAGCTGCCCATCATTTAGGCTCTCCCTAAACAACAGCACCCCTCAGAGACCACGGCCCCACTACGACTCTCTAAGTAAATTTGATTTCTCATCTCATTTACATTCCATAAACTCTGCCATATGTTTGATATTACATTTAAACTGTTCCAGTGGACGCCGAGAGAGTGTGTGCCTTGGGAAAGGTGGAGGAACTGTGTTGGAAAAACTGCACTGCTGAATGACAGGTGAAATTGGTCATGATGTGAGAGGGCAGGAGGGGGGAAAAGACAGAGAAACTTCACAGCAGCATCCTTTTTTTTATTGTTGTCTTTTTTATTTCGGCGCAGAGGAAACTGTCGAGTGCAGAAAGTGAAAGATTTCCTGTGTTATTGTTGCTTTTGCTCTCTCCCAGTACCACCAAATTGAACAATTTTATTTTCCTCTCCTCTTTCCTGTCTTGCTTGGGTGGCTTGGGGTTCCTCTGCCTCCCCCCGACTCCCTGCTTGTCCCTGTTCCTCCACTTCTCTTTCTCGTAATCCCTTTTTATGTTTCTTTTTTTTCTTTTGGTCCTTTCTCTCGTGGTAGGGATTGACCAGGTCACACGTCAACAGCAGGGCAGCCAATTTTAGCGTTATTTTTTTTTTTTTAATATCCCTTTTACGTGCCAGATGGATGGAATTTTCCCATAGGTCTATAGAAAGAGTGCCAAACAGTTACATTAGTGTACTTTTCCTCACTGTCCTGATATACTTATCTTATGGTGCAAAAAAACTCTCCAGCCATCCATGCATTCGCTAAACCGCTTATCTCGTTAAAACCGAATTTACAAAGACTAATTGACTCAGGCCTGTGTCATTACAAGGAACTGAAGAAGTCATGTTCAACAGCAGTGCAGGGGGGAGTTGGGGAGGGGGCTGCTGGGGCTTTAGCCAAAGGGATGAGGTCATCCAGAGGGCAAGGACGAGGGCAACTGGCTCCCTCAGTCAATCCGGCTCAGAGAAAATTCTGGGAACTCTAATTTGAAAGGTGAAACAGAGGCCTGACTGCACAAATGCCTGAAATCCCCTGAGCTACTGAGGGGACATGGAGGTAAAACAAATTTATTGACCAGGAGCTGAAGGATTTTCGTGAAGGCTGCAGTAACATGAGACCTATTGCACATGCAGGTGGTCAGCTGCTGGTTTTTAAATGCGGGTCCAATATGTTGCTGTTTTAATCCGCACTAACCTGGTGTGGCGTTGTGGTACGGCATCCACATCTAGGTTTGTTTCATGAAGACAGGCTCATGCATACAATCAAGGAATAGATCCTTCTGTTACAGTAAGGAACAAGAATAAAGAAGACTCTGAACAGATCTGCAGTGGGAGGATGAAAGTATGTACAGGCGATAATATTTTTCAAATTGGTGTCTTGCCTCAGTTTGACCTGTGAAGTTCTGTGTTTGTGCTTTCACTTATCTCTGTAATCTATCCCCTGCAAAACTGTTTGTGCTGGTAACAGAGCATCTGTGCCTCAAGTCTTGGTAATGGCACTGGAGCCTGTCTCCTGCCGCTTGTCTGTCTGATTGTCTGCCTCACCTCCTGCCTGCTTATTTACTCAGCGATCCTCAGGGCTGTGCCTCACTCTGTCTTCCTGCTTCACTTCTTACCTGCCTGTCTCTCTGCTGGTTTGTCTGTCTGCCTCCTTCAACAGAACGGTATATTTAAGCGTCCATCATTCGGTAAATTATCGGGATAACCTTTCAGGCACTGCTAGTGATTTTCACTGATCACACATGCAGCTACATTTCTGTCATGCATCTTTTCACACATGCCATGCCAATGCCAAATATGGGACAAGGGACTGTCCAGCAGATGGCGATAATACAACACTGATGAATGCCAACCGCCATTAAAACTCAACAGAAGAAACTGCAAATAAGTCACGAATTGAAACATGTCATCAGCGGAGTCTTGCAATTGGTTCGACCAATATTTACATTTATTGCTTAGGTGGCCTCTAGTGGCCATAGTAATTATTACAGGAGCAAAATAGGAAGTCAGGTGATGGTATAAAGAGCAAGGAAGTCTGCATATGGAGGAAGGTGGGGTGGACGGATGGGTCGGACAACACAGGATACCTCTGTTCATGTCCCACGTGAAACTGAAAGTCAACATCACAACAACAGTAACGTGCTTATTTTAACACATGATCTCTTCCTAAACCTACCGAAGTAGTTTTGGTGCCTAAACTTAAGCAAACTGCAACCATCTTGCAATGTTAGTGACGTGAGGATGAAGGACGTTGATACTCTCCAGTGGTGATATATCTAATTTGGGAATCATTTTCAATCAACCTACTGCATAACTTAGATATGAGGATGTGCTGGATGCAGCATTTTCCCTGCAATGTTGAGTTGGCAGATTGGCAGTACAGATTTCCCTGAATATCGATCCCTGCTCCCATTCACACGACCCCATGCAGGAAATGCTCCAGAACATTTCAGGGACAGACTGCTTGTATGAAAGGGGCTTTAGATGAAGAGGTGTGTAATGACCGTCACTCCACCCAGCTGGGGGGAGATAGGACGAATGACAGGATTTATGTGCTCCATAATAAAGTTTACAAGTGGCGCCTTGTGTCAAGAGAACTGGCAGTTTTTACATTGGTCAGGGAGTTGGGGACCAGCTTCAGGGCTCTGTCATGCACACTCAGTTCCTGGCAGCAAAAAAAGCAGAAGTTACGTTAAGTGTTAACGTAGCTATGTTTTTGAAAAGGCATAAAAACATTTGTTTACAAGGCCAAGCAGGAAGCTCAACTGGCTCCTGCTAAGACAGTGTAATGTAAGTGTAATGCAACCCCGGCTCACCTCTCTCAGAATCAGAGAGATGTTTTACTTTGGGCCAGTTATGTCAGTGGTTGAAGCTTTTATGATGCTGGGAGTACTGACGGGAGTACAGTCTTGCAGACCATGACTGTTTGACATTTGCCAACCATCTTGACTCAACACAAATAGTGCTACTCAGTGTCCGATTGTTAAACCATGACTAAACTACATTTGACCCAAATCAACACTCTTTATATGAGGCTAGAATCAAAGTGTTCTCATACAAGACAGATGCTCGACTGTGTGAATGTGTGACACACCGAATTGCCAAAAAAATGACGTAAATGTTCCCGACAAGTCTGACTGGATAAATAAACATAAAAAGCACAACTAAAACATTATTATTCGACTTGCAGGATAATGCAAGTAAATGGAGTGAAAGTGAAAATGAACGTGCAGGTTTTTAGGGAGGGGGGTATAGCAAGGTGAGAGGTGCAGGGGTGTAGGCAGAGCTCAAGTGCTCCACTGGGTTGTGTATAATGGGGACAGGGCAGAGGGGCCAGAGAAGACGCATGGGTCACATTAAAACCAGGTTCAGTGAGAGGGCTCCACTAATGCTACCTAATCCCAGACAAGCCTGGCTCACACAACACACACACATGCACACAGTTGTTCTCTGCTGGCACCTATTTATGACTGTTGGCCAGTGGTGTGTGTGAGGTGTGGTAGTATGTGTGGCTGATGTCACAGGCAGGCCGGGACGCTGAGTTCATCTCGGACCACTGAGCTTCCGACATGGAAAGTTGCATGCCATGGCGTACTGGCAGTCTTTTTTTTCCATGTTCACCTACGCTGGGCGATTGATATGCTGCATTGTCTGGTTAATGTCTGCTGCTCGTTGTTTGTGCTAATAAACAGTATTGTCATGGCTTTGCTGTGTTTAGATTTGGTTCCTCAATGGTCTTAAAAACAGATGGTGTGGCTGGCAGATCAGTGCTCACACTCTACTACTTTGTCCCATTTAGCCCCAATTGTCTGTGTCTGTTTATGGGTGAAATTCTTGCCACTGCACTCCTGAGGAAGAAGAACTGAGGATTACACACTCATAAACCACCAAAGCAGCACATGCTTGGAACAAGATGAAGAATTATCCAGTCTGTCCTTCAAAATGACAGCATCAATCATGTCAGCAAAGGCCTTAAAAGTGATATATGTTTACGCTGAAGTTACAAATCCCTCTGAAGGATGTAGGGAATGATGGCTGTTGTCCATTATGAAAAAGTGTGATGTAGAGTTTGTGAGCCACAAACTCTACAGAGGCAGGAGGTAGTTGGATGGGTCAACAAAACGCTGGACTTTCACAAGAGTCCGTTGTTCACTTCCTGTTACCTAACAACATGTCATCGTTTTGTCATCGGCATCGGCAGGGTTGTATAATATAAAGGTTAAAGGCTACATTCCCAACTGCAAAAAAAATAGCTTGAACACCTGAAGACAACACATATTCAAAAAAGTGCTTTCCAAATGCCTGTGCTGCATTTAAGCCCCATCTTTAAGTCAAAATTGGATAAAGCATATCCTACTGAAGAATGTAATTATGGGTGATGGCGTCCAGAGAAAAGCATGAACTCCTTCACATCACAATGATCCTTGGTTTTAGCTGAGGCTAACCTGGTTAAACAAAGGTTATAAAACAACGACGTCCCAAAAGACAACAACATTCCAGAGGGGCCAAGTGGGTCTCTGAGGAAATCAGTCAGTCACATTCCTGTCTGTGATCAATCAGCCTCTGGCCCAGACAACCTGAGATTAACCTCAGCCTTCCTGGAAACTACCTGCCCTTCCCATAGAAAACAACCTCCAGCTCCATACAATTTACTGCAGTTTCCCTTGTTGTGATGAGCAAATGTGTAATATAGAGATACAATGTGTGTGTGTGTATCTTTGAGACTACCTGCCTGCAGGAAAACAGGCTCAAACACCATTCACCTCACTGCAATTTCCACTGCTGGGATGACAAAATAATTATACAGAAACAGAGAGCAGTTTAGGTGTGTGTGTGTGTGTGTGCTCGTGTAGGCGTGTGCTCGGCAGCTTTGGTCCTCATTTGAAGATGACGATGTGCAGTGAAGATGGATCCACAGTGTGATGTGAGGCAGTTACAATTGAAGCAGAAAGGAACGCTCATTTTCTCCACCAAAGGGAGAACGTGGGCGAAGGAAGGAGGGAAGGATTTGGCACGCCGAACGCTAAAGTATGGAAGAGCGCTCTGACCTGCCACGCTTAACTCACTACCTCAGCGGCATTCAGCTCAGTGACAATGTGGTGGAGTCATTACTGCAGGTCTCTCAGGTACGATGAGGAGGGATGTGACTGCCTTTGGATTCACTGAGTGGAGACAACGCATCAGGTTTATAGAAGAGCATGGAGATTACAGTGATGTCAATGTTTCACTGTCGATTAATCGAGTTAAAAAATAGAATAAAGCAAAAAAATCAACCCTGGACTACTTTTATCGTTCTTACACCATCGCTGCATGTTTTACCTCTGCTTCATTTTCAGCTTTCTTTAAGGGAAGAGTTATCAGTATATCAGTGTTGACTCAAGCTTTTTCCAGTTAAGAAAACTTAAATTGTGGCACTTTAAGTGGAGCACTGCTTGTAGCTGCACTGTACCTGGTTCCTGTCAGCTCTTGTCTGTTTTTTTTTCTCCCAAAATATGAATCCAGTAAAAGAAATTGTGATTTAATCAAGTGCACAGTGCCCCTGTTATGTCAGCGTCCGCATCCAGCCTCTCTACCTCCCTCCATCTCGCCGTCAGCCTGCAGTGTTCTGGCCAGCACATAATTGTCTAAGTGCTTCTGGATGGCAGCGGGCTATTTGGTCATTAAAGGGCCTATTAAGTCATTAGTGCAACAGTGGGACTGCCGTCTGCCTGCCGACAGGACCAGATGATCGGCCTGATACGTGTTGCCTCGCAGTTTTCCACATATTTGCGCAGGTAATTACAGCTTAGATGTGAAACACCCTCAGATGTCACACTTAAAGAGGGGATACACGTCGCCAGCTCACTTTAAAGGTAATCTCCTCCTCCCCTTCTCCTCCTCCTCCGCCTCTTTTTCCACTCGGGGTGTGTGTGGATGAGCAATGGGTTAGCAATGGGACAACCAGAGCCTCGGGACATGTCAGGGAGAGAGAAAGATAGGGAGCGAGAAGGAGGGAACAGAGATCCAAAATGAGTGAGGAGGTCAGAGAAAAGAGGAGCAGAGTGCAGACAAAGAATCGCTTTTTCCATCAGTCAGCCTCTGCGGCCAACACGTCCCATCCAACTTACACGCCTGTCACATAATGTAAATATTTGGATGTGAGTGAGGTTGGATGTGACTTAATTCCTGGCTGTAAAGATGTCCTGTTTAGGTGAACACGGTCCAAAGAACACAGTGAAAAGTATGCTGCATGATTTGATACCACGCATGAGAATCTTATTTGGATTTCAGCACTGCTGTTACTCTTTGCAACCCTTGCCCAGCCTTTGGAGACATTCACTACTCTGGGCTCACAATATCATGTTCGCCATTTACCATAAATGCTCATCAAATAATGCACAGCCAGAACTCCCTGGATCTGAACAGAGAAAGACATTCCTTCTGGATACGTGCTGCATTTTACTTTTACTGTTTTTAAATCATTTTCAAATCGCTGATCTGTGTCCTTGGGCCATATGCTTTATGAGGTCCAATCTGAATTGGAAAACCAAACACAAATGCAAATCAAATTTAATATCATACAAAGTAATACCGACTTATGGGAAACAGACTGTGTGGGTCTAAACACAGTTAAGGGTAATGTCTCTGGCCCAGACAGACAAAAATTTCACTTTATGACCGCTGCGTGTAAATTCATTGGTTGCTCTCCTTGCACCATGCACTTTTCCTTTTATATTTTCATATATATATATTGGAAAAACTCAATGTCATCACATTTCATGTTATTTTGCCATGAAGAAATACCTTGTTGTAATACTTTAGCCACATCCCCCGGCCTGAAAGTGCCCCACTGTGACCACAGCATGTGTGAAACTGCAGTGTCAGCACAACAGCAGAAAGCCCCAGCCTGACATCTTCTCTAGCAGGGGGATGGCACTGACGGTTCACTGATTGAAATATAAATGTCAGATTGTCACTGAGGCTGTAAATAGAGCTCACCGAGAGGGGGACACCCTGCTGAGAGGAAACCAGATTCTGTCACCTACCACCCTCCCATCCCCTTAAAATCTTTAGCCGCTGCCCCCTTCAGTCCTGAGGTGGCAACGCTGGGATGTACCGACAGTCAGTCTCTCTCTCTCTCTCTCTCTCTCTCTCTCTCTCTCTCTCTCTCTCTGCTGATGGAAACTCAGCCTGGTCAGAGGTTGGTCCAGGTACTCTATCAGACTGACCCCAGCAGACTGCCAGTCTCCTTACCGCTCCACTGCTCCGCGGCTCCACTGCCACCTCCCGCCATGACCCTTGACCCTTGCCCAGGAGACAGGCGCCACCGATATGATGTAATTTCTCTCCGACATGGGCCAGTGGCCTCGGCTGCAATGCGACCCAGGGAAAATAAATATGGGTGTTTATTTGGTGGGAGTGTGAGAGGCCCGTGGGCTGAAGCCTGCCCTCAAGTTTCCAAAAAGCAGCTTTGCACTAGAGCTGTTTTTGTTCCACATCTCAACTCCAATAATATACAGTATCTAGGTGAAAATAAGCCATTGTGTTTTGGTACTGTGCACCATCAAGACAATGAAGCATTGTGATGCGGAGACTGCTGAGCTACTCGATTGCTGTTTCTCAATTTGAGTAGATGCCAAAGCACCTTGCGTCTTCTGATTTATTATTTATAGATGACAGATACATTTGCGATGGTTTAATACCTGATGCATCATGATGGTAATTCGCTGATCCGCCCTTGAGGTAAGATGGTGTATAGGAGTCGCCTCCTGGAGCTGTGATTGCGCAGCTTGCACCCTCTGACCCAACTAAGCTTTCTCCAGCCGTTTCCACTCAGCACTCAAAGCATTCATAAAGACTCTGGTGCTGGCCTGCCCGCGCAGCTGTCAACCTACATTGGCCTCCAAAGAAATGGAGAAGAGCCATGCACCATCCACCTTTGTTTCCACAACCTCTAAACTCCCTCTCAGAGAGACATCCACACCTCCCTCTGATCTGAAGAGACCATAGAGAGGTCTCAGACAGACAGACACAGCTCTTGTTAGACCACAATGGTCTAAAGAGGGCTCCGGCACACTTAACATCTCTCCATCCTTCCCACGCTGCCGCCAGTATTACCACTGCAAACAGGAGATAGCTGCATTAAAACACCCGCTCCACTTCCTCCCATCCCAGAGAGGATGATCTGCTGTAGCTCTTTTCATCCAAAAACAACTTCCTCTGAGGACCGCTGCTTCAAAACCGCCCCTCTCCCAGTGATTCTAGCCCCACTGCACTGGCACCACTGGGACCAGGCGCCCATGAGAAACCTACAGTGTGACAGATGATGAATCACCAGCGTTCACGTTTCTAAGAGCCTCTCGGTGAAATCAAAGTTACAGGATATTGTAAGCAACTACTTTTATTGGGAACAAATAATATGTGGGCCGTCAGGGTTTGGAACCGTTCCAAACTCAGATCTCCCTTTAAGGATTGCTCATGTTTCAGATTAGCGTTAGTGGTGAGACGACACACATCACTCTCGCTGCTTGCTTTTTTTTTGCCTTTGCACATTTTCTGTTCCCACTCAGTCTCTATCTCTGCCTTTGTCTCTCCGTGTCTCACTTCTCTTTCTTCTGACTCCCACCCACACGTTTTCTCTTTGACTCTTTCTCTATCCATCCTTCTGACCTCATTCTTGTTACAGTCAAGCGCGGAGGAAATCAATCAACCATAGTGTTCAGATTAAATCACAAATTATTATAATTGAGAATAATGGTTTCCATGTCAGTTTCAGTTCGGCTCTGAATTGTTTTCATACATATCTGGAAACAAGGGGGTTGGACGCTCAAACGTCCAGTGGTGCTTGTGCTCTGGTGGGGTGAAATTGAAGTTATCCATGATCCAATTTTGACTGAACTTTCCATGCTAATAAAACTCTTATCTGAATTTGAACACCTGTCTTGTAAAAATTTTACCATGCCTTGTAAATTCGGTGCATTCTGACTTTTCTTTTCTCTGAATAACAATAGATTATGCTCATTTAAAATTGAATAGAAGTCCTCAGGAAACATAAACAGTGCTTTCTAAAGTTGGACACTGTCCTGCTCCTCAACCCTATTAGGATGTAATTTAAAACAGTGTTGTTTTTAGGGGCAACTGCTGTGCCTGCCACACTAAATACAGATCAGCGTTATAGAGACAGTTAAACTGAGACTACTTTATAGATGAAAAAGACAGGAGGCATGACTCCCTTTAAGATAACAAGAAAACAGCATGGGATATAACAGGCTGTTAGGCAAGCACCTCTCCTCTTCATTGCTGAGAAGCACAGTGTGCCTCGCTGGGCTTATTTCTAGGGGCAGTAAAGCTCCCAGGCATGTGCAGGGCATGCAGTGCGACTTTGACAGCGTAGTTAGGAGGTGCTGATGAAAGAGGAGAGGCTGGGAGCCCACTGCCTCTCAAATTAGCCCCAGAGCCCTCCGACCTGTCACATGAAGGCGAAGGCCCTCACAGATTCTGTTGCACTGCGCCGGCAAAGTGCACGTATGGAGCTTTTGCGTGCATACAGTGTGCCTTCGTGTGTGGTGTACCCAGCATGCAAAGCACATGTGTCTGGTTGTGAGTACTGCATAAATGCACATACTGTTTTTTTTCCTCCTTAATGCAGATTAAAGGTAGTATTAGAACATAAATTAGAACAGAGCATCTTCCTCATGCTGTTGAGGCTCATCACGGATTTCTGTGGGACCTCCCACAGTTTGAAAAATGGCCTCCAGCGTCAGTGACCTCCAGCTGATTCAATCTTTGAGTAGATGCATGCTCCCTTCATCTCTTTATCGCCAGACAAGAAATTAAATATGAATATACTCCCCATGCTCTGCTCATCAAGTAATTAGATTATTTCATTCATCTGGCAGACTCCGATTACAGCGCGAGTCCTACAGTGCAACAGAGAACCAGACAGACAGTCTGCATTAATGAAAGAGAGAACCCTCCGCTCTTCTCACCTTCTCTAATCTGTTCTGCATGTGCATTGCTCAGCCTGACACCCTTTCTGCAGATTCAGCTGATCAGTGTGTTTGCTTAGTGAGGTGGAGGGACATCCATAATCGTAAAGTTGTCTCCAGCAGAAAGGTTTTAATCACTTTTTTTTCTTCTCGTATTGTCTTTTCCCACATTCTCTCACTGCTCCTCTCAGAGACGGTGCAACACCCAGAATCTGTTCACACGCTCAACTTTTACTGTGGATGGAGCTCAATCTGCTTGTCTTCAGAGCTACGTATTGCACAATCTTACATCTGCTCATGCCCCCTTCTAGGCCTGGCTTGTCCTTGCAGTTTCTCAAGGTTTCCAGTTGCGTACAAACAGGGAATCAAATGCAGAAAGGAGAAAATAGTCAACTGTTCCATCATCCTCTTACCTGAGAGAAGTTGAGCCCGTTGAGGGGGTGACACTGCTCCTCCACCCGCTCCACTGCCCCCGTCGTCTTTCTCATCCTCTCAGCCTCTTGAGCCAAGAACAGGTCCAGCACAGGCGTCCCCCTGGACCTAACGTCCCACTCCGTCAACGAGTTGACCATCAGCATCACCCACACAGGCCTTTTCCTCTCCCAGTTTCCCGCAATGGCGTTGAACAGGTAGTCAGCATACAGGCCGCGGCCACGCTGGTCAGCAGTCATCCAGTAAGGCATCATGTGTTTGACATAGTCCAGGTGGCGTTTGAGGCGGCGGTACAGGTCTCGAGGTAGCAGGGTCTGCAGGTTCTCCCCGTGGGGCAGGAGCTGGCAGCTGGTCAGCTTGGAGATGGTCAGAGGGTCGGTCAGGTCCAGCTCAAAGAAAACATTGTGGCTGTTGTGGAAAGCCTGCTTGGACCTATCGGGGATGAAGTCCCAGACTCGAGTGTAGGGCACGTGGATGGTACCAAATAAGTAAGAAGGTGGGTGAGGAGGCGCTCGCTTGATTGTCCATAGGAAAGAGTTCATGTCACTTTGCTGTCGAAGAAGCAGAGGAAAGAGGGAAGGAAAGAAAATAAGATGGAGGTAAAGATTTTTAAGAGCAAAAGGAAACAAAAATACCAGAGCCATCATGTTAGAGCAATTCAACTTGCCTTAAAACTAAAGCTGACACTTTTTTCCTCTATTGTGGTTTACTGGCTCATAGGCTCGGGTCAACAAGTTAAAGATTGAAATACCATTTTGAGATGACGGCAGGGGAAGCATGAAGTCTAGTCAGCTCGAGGCTGTGCTGCGAGGGCTTGCTGCTGTGGTGCAGGCAGCGGGTTTATAGAGGGGCCTTCTGGGCTGTAAACAGACCCCCGTGTATTGTTGAGGTGCATACCTTGGTTGCCAAAGCCTCTTTCGGCCTGGGAAGCATTTTGAAGGCTGCAGTGCAAATATACTGCACTGAAGCTCATAAAAGCCAAAAGCTGAAAGAAACCTGCTCTCCGTTCTGACCCCACTGTGATACTTTTGTTTGTGAGATTTTTTACACCAGGCGGGGAAATCTGGTGCTGACAGCCTTTAGTACGACACTGTTTTTGTCCTCTACGCTTAATATTACAGGAAGTGTTTGTCTACTGTGGTTATCTTTATACAAAACAATGTCACAATGGAAATTAAATAATCACAGCCACTCTCAATGAGCAGAAGGCCGCGCTGCCTTTAGAATATGTTTCTTGTTAAGTGCTCTGCGAATGTGCTGTGCATGTGCTGTGACTTTGATGTTGGCATTATTCAAATATGAAAAAAGAATTAGCTTCTATAAACAATATCAAAATTCTGGCTTCTGAGACACGGTGTAATCAGGCATTTGAGGGATGAAACCCATTACTGTAAAATAAAGTTATTCTTAGAAAATGTTTACTTCAAAAAATTTAATCAAGGTTTCCTTCAGCTGCGTGTTCCAGCGATGCTGCACGCTGCCAAAGCTGCCTTTGTCATATAAAACGTTTCAAAACGTCTTGCCAAAAGCGAGTGCAGTCGTCTTGTGGGATGGTCTGTTATCATCACAATTAACTACAATGAACAGAATTTCTGGCGCAATCGCTTTCTTCCTCTGACAAAATAAATCAAAAGTGCTAGGCCTATATAATTTCAGAGCAGCGTTTCCTCTTAACTGAAATGTTTAAACACTTTGTTTGGGTTCTAACTCGATTTTCACATTGGCAGAGTCCAGCCGACACTGCAGCCTGACGGGAAAGCTTTGGACGGCATTAGATGCATTAGTGCGTCTTCCATCTCCATCACGTTTTTCAGACACGGAAACTTATAGAGCTGAACTTTTTTTTTTTTATGCATGTGCAGCATTTTGTCATTCGTTAACTTGCGACTGGCCGCTCAGGCCTGCCGCATAAATGAGGACTTTTCGACATGGAAAGTGTTGCGGTCGTGTCCTGGAGAGAGGCGAGATCCCCTCCGCTGAAGCTGCGTGGACTTTTCTGGAGAGCCTCGACGCGCAGGGCTCCGTTTTATGGGGGTAATTACTCTTAACAGAAAACAGAGACCACTGTACTGACGCATTACAAATCACATGAAGCGAAGGAGCACCAAGTCGTCAGTGATGGCTGACAACAGATCCATTATCCGCGTGATGCACTAATGAAACAAAGGCCTGTGATCTCCAAACGACTCCCTAATGATATCGGAGCGCGCTGCCAAGTGTCACATTTAAAAATGTCTGTTGAGGTCATATTTTTTTTTCCCAGCAGGGCGCGTGTTGGGTGTGATGTTTGATTTTGATTAACTCTCCTCCTTCATGTCGAGGATGCATTCAAAGAGGGAGGCAGGCTGTCAGACAGACAGGACCTGGAGCTGGAGCGCGTTTGGCTGCTCCTCACGCGAACACATCCATAATTTAACCAAAATGCCCGGTAAGTGTTTTAATAGGCGTTGCGCTGAAACGTGATCGCGTCATGAAAGGTCAAAGAGACTTTTTTTTTTTTTTTTTTTTTCCCCAAATGAAGTCGAGTCACCCGTGGGTGTTCCCCGCGCGTTTGTCACATAAACAGCCGTAAAGTTGGCGAGCGGCAACAATTTCTTCTGGCAACTGCTTTCTTTCATCCTTAAGGCCCGGATCTCTTCTTGGAGTTTAATGTATGGGCCAGTTCACAAACAGCCTACCTGAGCTGTGAATGTGAATATTATTATTATTATTATTATTATTATTATTATTATTATTATTATAGCCAGTAATTAACAGGTAATCCCAGTGGTGCACATTCACACATTTCATCCCATCTTTTCGTTAAATCATTGCACATCAGTTCATTTGTTATTGATAACAGGTATTCAAATATTTAAAAGGCCGTCACCTTTGACCTCATTACAGAGCACAGACCATAATAAATGTTAAACCATGTGACGTGTGATTGTCCTCCTGTCGTTGTAGTAGAGCATAAAAGTGTGAAATACTGTAAAATAATAGTTTAGTTTCACTATCATTTCTCCAGCTCGAAGTCACCACGAAAGAGCGCTTTAGGTGACAAGTGTCACCATCTTTATGTGTGTCTCTCGCTTCTGTAGGCTGAATATAACAGACTTGACAAACTGGGTAAAATGTTATGTATCACACTGAACACGCGTCTTTCTCGGGAGGAAAAGATTTATCCTTGACTAGATCGAGTGCCCCGACACAACTCACCGACTTTGGAGCGTCGCACTGCTTCGGTCTGTCCGGTCGGTGTGCGCCCCAGGGTGCCACAGTGTGCAGCAGAGCGCTCAGGAAGACCCAGCTGAGTCCCCGCAGACAGACCATCGTGTCGAGGTGACAGGACACTTCTGACGGGCAGCTCTCAGAGACTTTTCTGTCCCTCCTGTATGCGCTCGTCTCACTGCCCAGTCTTCGTCTCCTTTTGAAATAATAAAAAAAAAAGTTACCGGTGGCCTCTTGGCTCACATGTGCCGCTCGGCTGGAGGACCATTCCGCCCCTTCGCCGTTCCCGACGCTCTCCGCGGCTCAGCTGAGTCTTTTCTACCTGAAACTTTTTCTCCTGGCTGCTTTCAGTCGGCGCGGTTCCCGAAGCAGGAGCTGAAAACTCTTTGGAGAGTTTCCGCGGTGCGCTCCGAAAGTTTGGAGCGTCTTGACTGGGAGAGAGGGAGGTGGGACGATTTGAGTAGCCCCCCTACCCCACCCTAATACACACACAACACACACACACATCCCTGCGTGTGTGAGGAGGAGGGAGCGCAGGTTCAGAGAGGGATGCAGGTTTGCGTGAGTAAAGCCCCAAAAGAGTGCGGAGTGGTGACTGAATGTTCTTAATGATCTTCCAGCGTCCTGCAGTGGGAGCCTGGACATGACTACAAGGCAGTCTTGCTTACAGAATGCTGGAATCTGTGGCGTGCTTAAGTTTATATGGTTGCTTTTTGATGCGTAATTGTATTAGTTTTTAATGACACTAATTACGCAGTTAATATATTTATAGTGAGCTTGTGTTGCTTTACTGTATTTATTTTAGATTTCATTACTGCAGGGTTATTATGTGCTCTTGCAGCTTCAATATGTTAGAAAATATGTCTTATAGTTAGAAAAAACTTCCACCTACTACATTGTTTTCCTTCCTCTGCAGATGAAAGGCCTGATGTCTAAAAGCATTTTCTTGCATCAATCTGTGCTGTGAGCTTTGTGTGATGTCTTTTCTAAAATGTTCAGTATAATCAGGTTTCTGTAGCCCTTTAAAGAGACCTGCAGAGCCAGGTGGCATACCCACAGTTTTGTTTGGTTTGGTTTTCAACACAGTCATTACAAAGACGTAAATGAACAATATTTCATATTTTGTCATGTGCTTCCTCTTCAGGAGGATTTCATTTATCTCTGTCCTTCTCTGTTTGACAACCCTGCAGCACTACATTCATATGAGGGTCTTGTTGCAGCAGAGAGCCTCAGACCTTATATCTGTGATTAATGGTCACAAATAAACAGGTCCAAGTAAAGACAACTGTGAGAAGTGTTTTATTTATTTTCAGTGCAGCGCTCTTCTTGAGATGTGTTAGTCATGATGTGAGGCAGAAGGATCGCCGGCGTTGAGGGAAAGTGGCCCCTCTCTTTGCAGGCCACCGTGTCACTGCTTTGCTGCTCTGCTGTGACCTCGGTTATTGTCCAAGTGGCAGACAGTGTGACAGAGTCAAGTAGTGGGAAATTTATCATGGAGACCCCTCAAACAAGTGGCACCGGGCCCCTCCCCGCAGGCCAGTGGCACACAGACCTTGGACAAGCAACCCTTTGTCCTCGGCCATGTTCTCCCCTCCTCTCCACTCCTCTTCTCACCACTCCGTGCTCACTTCTGTTCCTCGGCAGCTTTGTCAGCAGCCGACTGTCCCTGTACGCTCATTGTATTTTTTCCGTTCAGATGGGGCAGATTGGGCGTTTCTGCTGAGTGTCTTTGATCAGCTTGTCTTTTAACACAGTCTCACGTTGTAAAACTGTGACACTTCTGCCCTTTGACCCTTTGACTTCTTTTATTGGGCACCATTCATCAAGCTTTTAGAATCTGAAAGGCTGGAAAGTCAATATTTCTTTGTTTCATGCAGCTGCACAATGGCCTACTTGAACGCAGCCTCAGATGGGTTTAGATTCATGAAGGCAGCATATAAAGGAATTACACAATAGAACCATGTTGATCTGATCTAATCTCTTTATCCTGACTACTCCGTTTCTCCCCTTTGCTCTGAGACAGGTGTGGGATTTCAGTTAGCGGTTTCATCTGCTCTAATATGTCCACCTGTGGACTCAGGTACTTGCTTCAACCACACTTTGCAGAGGGCTTCTCTTTGAAGGAGCTTTTCACATTCTTGGCCGGTTAGAAGAGAGCTTATGAGCGGCTGGCTGCAGGAGATTCCTGGACTGGGGCCAGCGCTTACAGCATAGCGCACATATAGCCGGGGACGAAAGAAGACTTTAAAGTTAATGTTCTGTTAGCGGACCGCAGAAACGCTCACTTACAGGACGCACATCTGGGGAGGCGTTAGACAGCGAGGAAGGCAGGTTTTAAAACGTTAAACAAAGTATATATGCAGCAGAACACTGATGCTTTCACTTTCATTGACTTTGCATATTTCTATTGAATGTGTCCATTATACACCCCCCATACGGACAGACAGGGAGAGGCAGACAGCAGGAAGAGAAAGAGTGAAGAGACCTTGTTAATGTTTGTGGCCCTGCAGCTCTGAGGATCCTGTGTCTACTTGTCCTTGTGGCTCCGCGGCTGCCTGTTGGTCTGATGTTGTGCAGAAGTCCTGCCACAAAACCCCAACATTAACTCACTGCCTCTGCCTCAGCATCATTACTTGTCTATCAGTATGTAATGACAGAGGTACTGCTTCTATTACATGTACTACCACCGCCACTACACCACATGAAAAGCAAAATATGAGCTATTGCAGAGACACAGGAACTGAGGCTGGAGGCATTTGTTTATCATGCACACAGGGACCCCTAGTGGTGTGAAGACGAACTAAGATGATGCACGGTGTGGACAAAGGTAAGGACACAGAGAGACGGTTGACCCGAGGGCAGAGAGATAGCGCTTCAAAGAAAATGTGAGCATGATGGATATGAAGGAGTGGCTCATAGCTTTAGGCAGCCGTACTTCAGAGACTGACTGTCAGACTGACTGCGAAGGCCACATTAAACACCCTCTCCGTCTCTGTCTGTTGTCTCTGCTCTCAGCTGGACTACACACACACACACACACACACTCCCTGACTATCTCCACCTGTCTCTTGCTCGGGCTCCAATATCCTCTGTCCCGCTTTGAAGATGTGGAGGAATAATATTGACTGAGTCTCTGGTGAAATGTTATTGTGGTTTCCCTTTCCGGACGTCCTGGGGAAAGGGGGGGGGGGGGGGGGGGGGGGGTAGGAGTTGGTAGAGAAGGAGGTGGGTAGTGTTCGGGGGTTGAATATGTCAAAGAATGTCAGAGGGGGGTTCAAAATGAATCTGTTTAAGAGAGTCAGAGATAAGTGGGAGTAAACTAAAACCTGAATCTCTTCAGCTCATGTTTGGTTTGTGCTTGAGACTTTCGCCCAGTATTTGTGGAAACATGGACACTGATTTAGATGATGTTTAGTGACAACAGGCCTGTATAAAGTTCTTTTCTGCATATTCTCGGCAGTGACGTCCCCTGTGGCGCGTCCACACACGCAGGGGATGGTTATCTGTCTATCTTCATCATCCAGAATGAGCAAAAGCAGGAGGGGAAAGATGAGAGGAAGAGATAAAGTGACAGGGTCATGGTCAGGGTTGTTTTTCTGGAAGCAATGTCTCCCAGTTTTTCCTTTTTTATTATTCATTTTATTCATTGTTCTGGGATGAAGTAAGGAAAGAGGGACATGATACAGATTTACATTGATTATTATTTACAGTAAGTGATGAAAGTATTTCAGTTTATTCGGAGCAGAGGCAGTTTTATATGCAGTGATGGGGCACTTCATCATCACAGAATGTGAAATTTAAGCACAGCTTTATCTCCATAGCAGCAGCTGCAAGACATTCATTCGCAGCAAATCAAACAGCAGCAGGTCTTGTTGTTGAACCATAATCATTTCAATGTAGTCCCAGATATCCAAATGTCTGTGCATGTATGAAAACAGCAGTAAATGCAGAAGTTAGCCATCATTGGATGTGACACCAGAATGTCATTTGGCAGTGCTCCTACAGATTGAATGTAAAAGATTGTATGTAATGCAGAGCTGTAGATACACAGACCGGTGACAAGTGAAAGGATTTTTTAAACTCTGGACACAGCCAGGCTGTTTCCCACTGTTTCCAGTCTTTGTTCTAAGCTAAGCTATCTAGCTATTGGCTGTCTTTCTATTTAATGGACAGACATGAGAGTGCTATCCATCTTCTTATCTAGCATCCCAAAATATTGCTTCAGGAAAAAAGATATGATGGTCTGAAAATTACTTGAATCATCATCTCAACCCAGTTAAACACCTGTGACTCGTGATTTTGGACGGACTTGTTAGACAACATCATCCAAACCCCAAATGAGGGCGTATCCTTTGGGAGAACGGTGTCCATCCCTCCAGCTGAGACCCAGAATCTTTACGAAGGAGCACTGAAGTTGTTCGTGGTGACACTTGTACTCAAACACAACCACTTTATGTAGAGGTTTTCTTTTATATGTCAACCACCTGTGGATGACTTTCCATTTAAAGGTAAAGGAGGCTTCTCTTGTTAGTCACAAACATCAAGTACGGGCATTGTCAAGATGGCTCCTGTCCCGAGGTTTTAGTCCAGCCACAGTTTGGATCACAGTGTTTATTTTTGCTCTTTTACTACAAATACATGCATATTTACAGTCAGAGATCCATATCTTGTATTTACTTGCTCTCACATCAAAGGCTTGGCTGGCGAAGTTGCCCCATGATGCTCTGCATTCTGTCCCACTGATCATTGGCATTGTGAGTAATTGTATTATTCATATGTGGAACCCCCCCCTGCTGTCCTCTCTCTCATTCTGTCCCGTTTCCCCCCTGAGAGCCGAAGCAGGGGAGGCGGAGGAGTGAAAAGACCCTTCCTGCTGTTCAGCAGATCTACCTTTTGGCTATTCGAATGGCAAAAGAATAAGATATGGAGGAATAATGATGTGTCCCCTCTTGTCATTTCAACAACCACAGTGACACTGCTGCAAATCTCAGCACTGAACAATAGATGCATTCATATCATAATATTATGGTAATACGGTATATATATACCTAATGTTGGTCTGTATAATACTTTCAGCGTTCATTGTCAGTGTCCTGTTTGTGGTTTATCCAAGCAGCGCCAAATAAGGCCTTTTGCGTTGACTGGGGAGCACAGTATAAACAGCATGTGTTATGATACCATTAAATCAAAGCCTCTCGTCTGCATTGGTGTGCAGGAACCACACATGAATTCCAGCCTGAAGGATCAGATGAGCTCTTCTTTAAGTCGACAAAAATCTGGATTTGGACTTGACCTTCTTTTGAAGACGGTCATCTGCTCTAATGAGGTTCTTTGAAGATTATCTTATTGTCCAAGGTTCTTTTATGTCACATGTATACTAAATTCATGGCATCAAAGCTCGCCTCGGTAAAAAGATATCATGCTTACAGATCAACAGAGATGGGGAAGTGTTGCTTTAACCGCTGTCTGCCCGCATTGTTTTCGTGCATGGTGCTCTTCCTTGCTTGTGTAACGTGAGTTTGCAGGACTGACTAGAGAAAGCAAAGCTTGGCCCTGTGTCTGAGTCAGTGCAGTGTCTGTCTGCTTGGATGTAAAAAGTTGGGTTTTGCGGCAGTGAGGCTCTAACCGTGTTTATCCCGCGTTTATTCAAGGATTATTTTGTGTATGTCTGGCACATCTCTGTGTTTGAGGGCGTAGTTTTAGGCATAGTCATAGGACATCTTGAGATTTGTTTACCCACATCTGTGAAGCCAGGTGTCCAAAATACCACACAGCATGCGCCTGCGTTTCGGTCTCAGGATTCAAACCTGTGGCTGTTTTGGAGGGACCATAAACTGTATAGAAAATAATGGACGTCACATCACTGAGTGGTTTGTGGACTGCTGTTTTGAAGCCTCAAGTTTGGCATTATGGCACCGCCATCTTGGTTTTTTGGAGCCAGAAGGGATGATTTTTGGATGAGAAGGTGCAGCAGGGGAGGATGTGCATTGCTACACCCATATCCTGATTGGATCTGACTGCTTTATGGTCCGTTTTACTCTAAATGGGAACATAATTTGCTAAATGAACATCATGCTATATTGAATTAGATTTGAAACAAGCAATTTAGATCATAAACTCATTAAGAAACTATTTACTGAGGTACTAAATCAAGTGCTTTTTGCAACCAGGGGAGTCGCCCCCTGCTGGCCATCAGATTTGGAAGAGAGATGTGGCTTGAGCGTATGTATAACAACAGTCCAAATGCCTGCCCTGTGTGTCAGCTCCCTTTGGGTCAGTGTGGACTCACAGAAATAGGCACAGAAGGGCAAACGTCTTGACTCAGCTGCCCTGTCAAAGAGAACCATACGATGCCTTCACAAGCTCTTCAGTCTCTGTGATTAATAATACTGGACTGCAGCAGTGAGGTCAGAATCAGTGTAAGGCCGTGGGAGAGGGGGGCTTCCACTATGGATGTAATGTTATTTTGGTAACACAATATGACATTTCATGCTTCCTCTCCATCATCTGCTCTGTTCTGAGTCTGACTCTTTTTTCCCCCCACATCTCCTTTGGTTTTGGGCTCTGTTTATTTTCAAGATCAATGCGCGGTTCTGTAACACTTGGCTGGTCTGCTCTCTCAAACCCAAAGACTTGAGTTCATGTGTCATTGTGGATATGCATTTGTCTAAATATGAAATGTGAAGGGGGAGAGAGAGAGAGAGAGAGAGAGAGAGAGAGAGAGAGAGAGAGAGAGAGAGAGCATGGAGGAGATGAAAATTAAAAGAAAAGAGAGACAAAAGGAAAATGTGGTGATGGAAGGCAATTGAGGTGAGGAGATGCAGACGATTAGCTCTGATTAATGACTCTGTATTGATTACTTTAAAGGCCATTTGTCAAGTGTCTGGAATGAATGACTGGTAGAAAAAGGGCAGAGGAGGTGGAGGTGGGAGCTTTCGAGATCTATATCCACAATAACAACTTGGCTGCAGAGTCTGATAATCACACACACATAGACAGCGACGCAGGTACACACATTGTGTACACACACACACACACACACACACACACACACACACTCCAGACTTCTCTCTGCTGTCTGGGCAGAGCTCCTACAGCTACTCTTCACTCACACATAGAGCTGTTCTCGTGCTTGACAGGGAGCAGAGGAGCTGTCAACAGGCCCGGAGCCTGTCAAGAAGCAGACTGTGCTACCACGCTACACTGCTACACACACGCAGATATAAACACAGATTCATACACGCACACCCAGTTGAAACGTGTCAAACAGCATGGCTTCTATGAGAAAATACACACAAACACACACGCACAGAGGGTCAAGAGACGCACATTAAACAGCGTGGCTTGTGTGACTGAACTGTAAGAGACATACACAAAGAAGAGAAACACACTGAACAGCGTGACCCTTACGACTGAATACACAAACACACACGCAGAGACAAATACACAAACAGTCCGCCCAGGAACGTTCGAGAGAGGTAATTTTCTGCCTCTTCAGCTGATCCTGAACATGTGTCAAGGTTTATACTGTAATCTACTGTAAGAGACTGAGAAAAGAAAATACACCAGCTTCGCTTCTGCTTTCATTCTTAGATTTATTTATGGTCTTGCCTGAAGCTCTGTTTGGGCTGCCACAGGACATCTGTGTTGTGCTGCCATGATGATATCCTGAAGCACTCATCATGACTTGCTTTGGTATTAACTACTTCGCTGCATCAGGTAAATATTGAACATTGTTTAAGATTGGTTCTCCAAACATTATCATCTTGTAGAGTGGAGATTTTCCCAGTCCCTTCTTTTAACAAGCCAAGCTGAGTAGCTCAGTTCCTTGTGGCCCGAGTGCAACCCATCACTAACATGACGATGACAGTCTTTATCTCCGCCTGGCCTCATAGAGGATGAATTACAGCCTGAATCTGACTGAGCTCTGAAGCTCAGGTCAATTTGGAGGGCATACAGGAACCTTAATGCCTCACCAGGGAGGCCAATAATAGATCAGAGCCATACAGATGTTATACCGCTGCACCAGTGGACACATATATACTGTGACATGAACATTTGTGATAGAATATGTTTCATGTGGACAGAGAAATTGGACATGAATCAGTGATTCAGGGACTTTGCTGCAGTTTTTCAGTAATCATCAAGACTATATAGCAACAGCAGTGACCTTATTTTCAACAAGGCTAAAAGTCGACTGCTACAGTGTACTTAGTAAGCACAGATGTGCTTTGAGCAGAATGCTAACGTCAGCATGCTAACATGCTTATGATGACAACGCTGATATGCTGATGTTTGGCAGCTGTTATGTTTGCCATGTTCACCAGTTCTTTCGTTCATGTTCTTAGTTCAGTGAATCAGTGTGCTAACATTTGCTAATCAGCACGAAACTGAGAGCACAGCTGAGGCTGATGGGAATGTCCATAGTTTACAGGTATTTGTTGTAAACGGCAAATTTAAAGTTTGTCTTGATGACGGTGTTATATGATTAGCTGATCAATGCAATGCAAGTACAGTTCTTTCAAAACTGCAAGTGTGAACCTCTTGGCGGCGCTGGTGGAAAAGTCAGAGGATCACCAACTGCATAAGAATACTTAATCTGTGAATGTCTGTACAATGATGTTTGTGCCAATCTCTCTAGCAGATGTTGAAATATTTGACGTGCTGGTGGCACGAGATGTAAAATCAGAAAGTCATTAGGATTCATCCTTTGGGCAAAGTTTGAACGAACTTTCATAACAATCCAGCCAATAGCTGTTGAGGTATTTCAGTCTCGACCAAAGTGGTGGACTGACTCAACGGACTTTGCCAGCGCAAGAGCAATAAAAAAATTCCACCCATTTCTGTAGACATTTTTGGACAGGTTCCAGCTTTTGCATTAGTGTCAGATTTAATCCTTTCATTAAGTTAATTTTGCAGTATATGAACTTTGAAAGCCTCCAGTCAGAAACTCTCCCTCATTTGAACTGATGTTTATAAATGATCACTCAAGCAATGTGATTTCATCTGCCATTGATAATCTAGTTTTCAAATTATTTTAAAATGAAATTATTATTTAAAAAGATTATTTAAAACCCAACACAACTTCTTCTGTCTTTTGTAAAACAGAGCGAAATGCTTTAATCAGAATAGTTAACGTGAAACATCTGCACTCCTGCTGTGTTCTGTCCTGTACCTGCTGACAAACACCAGCCGTGTACAGTACAGGCATGAGCTGAATGACAAAGGGAGACTCTGGCAGCGACTCTGCTGACCGCTGTGCTTATACGAAGGCCTGAAAAGAGCAGCCTGCCCTCACTGCAGAGGGTTAAAACATACATCACACTCTGGGGAGTTCAGAACTCTGCAGCCGACTCGGTGAGACAGTCGGTTGATTTATGAGCCGAAGCCGAGCCCGGCGCAGTCTGCTGGGTCCAGGCACGGCACCGTGATTGAAAGTCACATCCGAGCCAATGTCCTGGGCGCTCACTCACCACAGTGCACCCGCCCAGAGATAACTGTGCTCTGTTTTGATATCGTAGGGTCTCAAATGCAGTTGACAGATTAGCATTTACAAAGTAATTTGAGCACACAGGATACAGAGTCTACTGTTCTTGTGAAGTGGTGTTTGAATTTTATCCCTCGTAAGTTTCTCTTTCCCTCCCTTCCTGCTATTTGCTGCCATTTTATCTTTGCCCCCACACCCCACCACAGCCACACACTATCCCATCCCTGCATTCATGCAATTAGGTACACTGAATATACTGAACTCCAGACTTTTTTTTTTTTTTAACAGTGATTCAGAATCTGGTGATGAGTCAGAGAATTGGTTGTTTGCACATGACATCACGTCACTCTTTTGTTGTGGCATGAACTGCAGATGGAGGGCCAGAAGTGACTTTGTGCACAGGAAGCACACACACACACACACACACACACACACGCTCAAAATGCTTATGTTTTGCATCATTAATGGTTGCTCAGATCGATCAAACTGAGAAACCACGTGGAGCTTTTGTAGAGTACCAAAAGTTGTTGTTCATAAGGGTGAAAAATGCAAAAAATTGACCGAAAGACGCCAGAAAAAAATGTCTGCGGTTGGGAGGAGCCAAGTCGGCTAATGGTGGAAATGGTGTAACATGAGCTATAGTTTCAAATCTATGGTGATGGATTTAGTCATAGCTACAAGCAGCACGACTAACACTTGTTAGATCATCGTTAACAGTTTCACATAAGACAGGTGAACATAAACGACGTACCCCGTCAGTTCATTTGAAAAATCGCTCCTCTTCATAACAGAAGTGTCACATCCAACACATTTTCTGTTTACACGTTTCTCTTGGAATCTCATCTCATCATTTGCCCAGTAGGAACTTTCCTTCATCTCATCCGTTGCAGTTTTCACTTCCGGCCCTCCATCTGAATTTGACGTCACGTGACTGCAAACAGCCTATTGGAGAAATTCTGTCTGCTTACACATGAAATTTGGTATAGACGCTCATTCATTCATGCGACATTCATGTCAACCTCAGAATGAATTGCATTCACTTTGATGATGCTCTGATTTTGCCTCTTGAACCGTCATGAGGCCAAAATTCTGATTTGTCGAATGATTTGGTTTATGACCACATACCTGTACACCTAAAGACATTCCCATCAGCCTCAGCTGGACCTTGTAAACATCAGCATGTTAGCATTTAACTCAAAGCACAAAGCACCACTGTGCCTAATGACACATTCACTGTCATATCAGAGTCATCAGAATTATGAGTTTCTGATTAGTAAATAGCATTCAGATCATTTTCAGAGTTGCAATTCCGACTGAGAAACTTTTTCTGAAAGTGCTGATATATCCAGCTCACAGTGATCAAACATGGAAGCCTCACATAAGCCAAAATGTAATTTAACATAAATTTAATGGATATGGTGTTAAATACTCAACACACAGTATTTTAATCACTATCAACTCTATAATTAAACCACAGCTGTATTGATGACATGAATGCTCCAAGTCATCAGCATGGAGATCTTTTCCATTCCTACCATTGATCCCATATGAAATGAGCATTGTACTGATTGCAAACAGTAAGTTCTTCTAATTTAACCTCATGACAAAGTACCTCATGAATGCAGCGCTGAAGTGAAAGCCCTGCTCCTGATCACAGTATATCTTGATGCTCACCCTCATCTCCTGAGGGAGCTTGTGTTGTGTTTGGATGTGGCGGCGGCAGGTCGTAACTGAAGTCAGCCAGCAGTGCCTTAACCGGCTATCAGCAGCCTTCAGTGATAATATCTCAGGAGATGGTAAATGGGGCATGGCATGTTGTCAGCCATGTGGTTTGGCAGACAGAAGATAACAATAGCCGGGCGATGCAGGTTTCAGCAAACCACTCACACTGCAAACAGACCGATCCAAAACCAAATATTTTGCAACAAGGGTGACCAAAATGAGCCTCCTGTTGTGTAGTCGGTGGTTAGAACCTCATGACTGTGTCAAGCAGATATTGTAAATTAGACTGGTCGTTTTTAGCAATGCAGTTTGATTAAGCTCCAAAGCTTTGTGTGAGTTTCTTCCTATTAAAACAATAATTGCAGAGCAGCTTCCTAACTAAGAACTGGGTCAGAGAGTAAATGATATTGTATGTTAAAGACTGTTTACATCGGATAAATGAATTTGGATTAACCAAAAGTAGGTCACTCATAGGGGGGAAAAAAATGTATAATCATGATCAAGACTGACTTTACAGTTCACAGTTCTATTCATTTTACGTTTGCTTTATTATTCTGTCCTCAGTTCAGCCTCATAAAAATGCTAATGGTGTCATGAAGGTAATTAAATACATTTATGACTACCATTTGGCTTACTACTGCTATAACTTTATTACTTGTAGCATTGCACTACAGCCAGCTAGTTTTCTACAGCACTGGTTTCACAGTTTTCTCATGGAAATCAGTAATTTCTTCTCACTATCTTACACCGGTCTCTCCTTTCACATCCTCTGTGTGTTGTAACATCAAACGTTACACAAAAAAGCGTCTCGTCGGCACTGGAAAGAGTCTCTCTCCTTAAAATGTGTTTCTCATTTCATGCTATTATCATATCACTGGACATGTCCACATGCAACTTTTGTTTTGAAGACTGTGGATTCAGAGAGTAAATGAGCCACAGAGTCAGTAATTTGAGCTCTAATCCCGTCGTAAGCCCTCACGGAGACTCAACTGTTTAGTGGAAACATTTCCGAAGCCAGACATCATTCAGGGAAGGAAAGTGAAGAAGATGTCGATTCAAATGACTGAAAAATCCTCGAGTTCCTGTTTGTCTTGGCTTTGTTGGTTGCTATGTGAAAATGGTGTGTGTGAGAGGGAGAGGAAGAGAGAGAGAGGGCTGTGGAGATAGATGGAGGGAGTGAGTTTCTGGTATGAGGGCAAAGAAAATATCAAAAATCACAAGGTTTCTGTTTGAGTTTTTGCTTATGCACTGTCAGAAAACTGTCATGAATCTCTTGATACAGTAAACAAGTGGGAGCCAAGTTGGTGCATCTTCTATTCTGTTTTATTCTTTTTTCATAGTAAAGTTTATAAGGGTCTCCACAGTGTAACAGCACATATTTTAACTTCCATCAAAAATAAAGTGAAGCAGATATAAAATCGAAAAATCTACTTTTAAATCTGAAGAATTATCTAAGATTTTAATAAACATTTGTCACTGAAACTAACAGAAACTGGAGGCTTTATGAGTGAATTTGCATCACTGCATTTGTTTAAAGAAATTCAACAAATATAAATTATGTAGAATTTAGGGGAGCGGCTCTATTTTGTTTCACATTTAAAGTAAAGTCACTTCTAACAAACTAATTTATCCGCATTCTGATCAAACACAGTTGTTTCCGTCCACCTGCAGTTCACCCCATTTTAAAGGAAGTGAGACTTCTAAGATTAAATATTGCATTTTAAGAACTTGATGTTTTTGGGAATTGCAGTTTATCCTCAGAGAGAACTTTCGGCAAAAGGCTTCGCCGCCTTCACAGATGAATGGAACGGGACGGACCCAAGCTGCAGGATTGCAAAAATGAAGAAGTAATCCTTATGATGAAAGCAATGCAGTGGTTTTGAATTACTGCACAGTAAATCATTTTTATGCAAAGAAGTAACTCCAGCTCCATCATCACATAGCTGTAGAGGAGCCCTGGGCTCAGACAAGGGCTTATGAGTGCATCTTAATGGGTTTAGTGGGAACGGGGTGTCACAGAAAGTACTGGTGGATTAGTGATTAGAAAAATGTCTCCTCCGACCCGAAGGTTTGGAGCGAGCTGCTGATGTGTGCTTAAGCGGAGCAAACCTGAATCCTCTCAGTCCAATTTAAATGGATGTTCTGTCGAACACGCCAGAGCTGAGGTGCTGGAAAATTGACACCTGCTAATGAAATTACTGTAAAACCCAACTGGAGCTGCCAGAGTGAAATTTGTGTGCGAGTGTGTTTCACTATTAAACTCATTATTGATGCGATTATGGGCCTCTGCATGTGTGTGTCTATTACTGTCTGTGGGTGTGCGGTGCTACACAAAGTTTCCCAGTGTTTTCTGCAGAAGGCCTGTTTGACTAGAGGCCGGCCCTGTGGGCTCCCCCTGCAGCGGCTGTGATTTATCAACCAACCAGCCCTGATCTGCTCCTCGTCCAGCCCTCAACAAACCTCCACGAGCTTGTCTAAACCCAGGAGGCCATTCAGCTCTCAGGCAACAGGGCCATATTGCGGTTAACCATCACTCTTTAAACAAATCTTATAATGATCCACGCTGTGGCTGCTACAGTGGCGGCGGATTTGGCTTAGAGCCATATTACCAATTGGCCCCATCCCAGTCCCAGAGCCACTCTGCTCAGTGTCTGACCCCTGGTCCAAGCCTCAGCCTTACCACCTAGGCTGAGCCAAGAGCTAACCATGTTCCATACAAACAATGCAGGGCAGCAATGGAGATCCAAGTCTGAACAACCTCAGCCTCCACTCCAGTGTCAAATTCCCACCCATAGCCCAATTTTAACCCTTCTGAAATCCGGGTCTGAACCTCAGCTTTTCAAAACCAGTGTCCTGTGATCTCAAGGAGCTCAGCCAAATCATTACAGGCTTGCCCACCGTACAAACATGTTCTAACAATTACTAGAAGGGTGAGCTCCATCGGTCACAAGAATACTTTCCCTGAACGTATCACAGACTGTACCGCTCTGGCAAACTGTATTGTACACCCACACATGGACACAATGAAGCAGCATAATGAAACCATCTATCTTCTTGACACTAAAGGCTAGCATACAGAAGGAGCTTACTGTCTTATAAATCTTTCTCATAACCCCAGCCAGTTTGGTCTATGCCATTATTAGGATCCAGATAAAACGCACCATGTCCTTTTTCTCCCTCTCTTCCTCCTCGTTGAGCACGGAGGTCCGGCTGAGAGACTTGGCAGGAGATGTGAGGGAGATGAGACAAAGACGCGCAGCAGAGGAAGAGGAGATGAAGTGTTTTGAAGTTGTCTTGAGAACCTCCCGTAGCATCCCCCTCAGGACTTGACTCCATTTAACCCATAAAACTGGAGACCTCGAGTTCACTTGGTTAAGGACTAGCATGCACACAGAGGAGGCAGTGACACTCGCACAGATATGTTTTGTGTCAACCGAACCCAGGACGCCCCTAGCTTTCTTGGCTGTGCATGTGTGTGCGTGTGTTTGGGTATGTGTGTGTGAGAGAGAGAGAGAGATGGAGAGAGAGACACAAAAACCAAACTCATAAATAATATTTAGATGTTTGTGTGTGCGCATGTGTTTTGCATCTGTGTGTGCGTGATACTGTTCGCCAAACACATCAATAGAATGCATATGTTGAATTGATTTGTGTGCGTGTGTATGTATTTTGACGCGTGTGGTAAGCTGAAGCTATTTGTATTAATATGTTTTTGTGTCTGTGCATGTCTGTGCATGTGATCGTGTAGCCCAAACCCAAGACACCATGAAGAAAGGATCCACAAATATTATTTACAAGTTTGTTGTGTGTGTGTGCGTGTGCGTGTGCGCGCACGCCTGTGTGTGTGCGCCTGCTGGTGCGTAAGAGAGCGTGAGATAGCAGCGAGCACTCAGTGTTCGGCCAAGGACAACAAGAAGTTCCTATTGGACAGAGGAGGTAGTCATGAATCAGGTGTGATACCTGCACCCAGCATCAGCAGAACGCCAAAACAAACACACCCAGAAGTGGAGCTCCAGCTCAACTTCTCTCTGTGTGGAAGTAATTACTGAGGTGTTGAAGTTGTCACTTTTCCCTCGCTGTTAAAAACACATGCATTTGAACTCTTACACAGGAACCCTATTTCACTTAAGACCCTCTAAACAGGCTCTGTAGGCTCACCAGCTCGCCTTTGTGGAGCACTGAAAGTAACGTGTACTTGTTTTGCCGATATCGATGGACGTGCCAGCTCCTTCCAGTTCAGCCAAATTTAGTTCTTCACATAATGTTTTGATTTTCTGCTCATCCAAGTCACACCATCCTCCCGCTCTCGCCTCTGCCGGCTGAATGCAGTTCAGCCTTGTGTATGACAGTTTCTGCGCATGTAATGAAGTGGATGAAATATTCAGCAAACAAGCTAAAATGAAGTATTTTCCACAGATTTTCCAGCCTACACTGAAGCTCTGACAGCTGTTGAATGCAGTCATGACAATGAACTCGCCATGTTTTTGAAGACGTGTGCATTATCCTGAAAGAATCACTGCACAAACAAAGATGGCGTCCAGGAATGACAAGTGCTTTTGCTAATTCAGGTTTATTACTTACTGTTATTGGCAATTATTCACAGCAGCAGACAGTGCAGAAACTGCATAACTCATCCTGGAAGCCATCTTTGTTTGGGTCAAGGAACTGTGGTGCTTTTTGTGAAAAACACTCATTCATTGTACGCTGAAGGAATATTTGTGTCCATGCAGCAAACAGGAGTCTTTAAAGATAATGGGCATGTGCTCAAAAACACAGTAAAGTTTTGTTAAATGACATGACAGGATTTTCCACCTATGTTATGTTTGCAGGCTTGTTTCATTCATTCATCACTGCATATGTGATGAAACGGTGAAAATAACGAGTACATACCAATTTGAACATATCTGCATTCACTTCTGTTCCTGCTCGATGCAGCGACCTGTTGAGTTCATCAGCACATATGAACATGGACATGCACTGATGTTACAGTAATCTGATCCACCCATGTTTTACTGCACCTACTTGAGCTGTGATTTCACATTGTCAGCACTGATTTGCAACTGGAGTTGTCTCCAGATGGCGTTTCCATGGATGTGTGTCTATAAGCAAAAGCTCTGATTAATGAGTGAGTCTGTACCTATGACCTGTCTGACAGCTGTGGGCTCAAAGCTGATGTGAACTGCTGGGTTTACAGGGCAGGGCAGCACCAGCCGGCTGTGACCCGCAGTGGGGTTGAATCGGTCTGGACAGGCGGCTCTACCGTCCCCATCAGGGGTGGCCAAGCGGACACAGCCGTTTTACAGGAGAGGAGGTAAGTGTTGGGTTTCGGTGTCACACAGGGGTAACTCTTGCAGCTACACTCCTCACCCCCTGCCCTCGTCACCCTGCCTCCCTCAGCACCAGTATCCATTATGTCCCGATATATGCCTTACTCCTTTTCCCTCCCCCGTTGAGCCCTAGCTGCCATCATGGCCCAGTGCGCTCCCAGACCGTTCGTACTCTGTTTCACTGCTGTAAATGTCACCTGAGTTACACTCTCTCTGCTCTCCACAGACGGCCCTTTATTCGCCACCCTTTTAAAAAAGACCCCCGCTCACATTTCATGTTTTCTCATTTTTACTACGTGCCAGAGAACCCTTTTCCTCCCTGTTCACTCAGCCATACGATAACATTCATATTTTTTCGGTCAACGCCAGAATTTCTTTCCCCGCATCATATTTTTGTTCTCTACTTTTCAGCTCAGGGTTTTGTAAAGCTTTGGTGTTGTCTGTATTTAAGGAAATACACTTGCCAGTTCGGGTGAGTGTTCCCATGTGCGTCTGAGGTTTTTTGCTAATCTAAATTTAAGCTATCCACTAGTTTACGGCTCTTTGATGCAGGAAAGCGAGCATTAAACAAGTCTCGCCGCTTATAAAACAGTTTTGGAAAGTCTGCTCACAAACAGCGTGCAGTTGTGACAGTGAATGGTGCAGAAAGAAACGTTTTTATTATGAGTAAACAGAATCGCACCTCAAAATCCTGTGACGATATGACATTTTGGCACATGTGAAGGTTTCAGATCAGATCCAAGCTGTTGTTCTATGTATGGTTCATGTTGGAGAGTTAAATTCCCCTTGTATCTTGCAACACAATGCAAATCTCTCAGGTGTAGAATTTAACATTACACTATGTCTTTGAGTTCAGCGGGAATCTGGGCGCAACGCCGTCAGATCATTAAACACTTACGATCTTGGACTTTGACCGAACACGATACATTTGCACTTCTTCCATGATGCAAGGTCCATATTCTGTGCAGGCTGTGAGAGGCCTGCTCTGACAGTGATGACAGCATGATTAATGCTCACCTCCGCTCCCACTCACACACTAACTTCACACACAGCAAGACTAAGTGACTTGAAGAAAAGCTGAAGAAAGCTGCCTTTACTGGCCAACAGAAGTAGCCAGTGTTCATCTGAACATAAGAAACTGTCTGACAAGATACAGACTGACATTGGCAAGAATTTTGTACTCTGCAGAGGTGGATACTAAGAAAATTTGGGCAAGTGTGGTTAGCTTTAGTATTTTACAGGGTATTTCTGTGATAACTTTAATTATTAATTTCATATCTTCCATTGGTTTCCATTTAAAATCAGTTGCAGAGATTTGAAACATTTTGAAACAGTTAAACATTTTACAACTGTCACATTGTCCCTGATGGTGTGTTCAAGGATCTTTAGATCTTTAGATCCGCCGCAGTAACAAGGTATCTTGGAGGAAATTCACATATAAGACAAGAAAAAATGGAGCGTGAAGACGTTAATGTGAATTGTGTCGCTTCATGCGTAACTCTGCCTCAGTTAAAGATTCACTACAGCAGATGTCAGAATAATTTTTACCTCTGAGAAAGGGGAAAAACTCAGTGAAGTCAAGAGCTTGTTGCAATTAATGCAATTTTGAAAGTGCAGTTTGCTTTGATGTAAAACATTGATTTCGTTATATGATTCTGTAGAACTGACAACATCTCACATTTAAATAGATAAAGCATTTCCTCTTATGCATCTTACCTGTGCTGCAAATATCTCAGCTCGACATATCATCCACACTATCAGTGATCAGTGAATGAAAATTGTGTCAGGCAACAAAAAAGAACTGGGCCTAGACATGCAAGGTACATAACCACAAGTAAATTTACTCTAAAACACTTTGTGGTTGATTCATCCCTCAACAGTCAAAGTGAGTCGCTGAAGAGATGCAGTGATGTGTAGGAGCTCCTTCTGAAACCGCCTTTGTTCACCTTACCACCTTCATTAATCTTCCATAGGCGGCTATAAAGCAGCCTGTGTGGAGAATGAAGAGGTTGTTTGAATCCAGTGCATGCCAGGGGCCAAATGGTAAGTCAGAGTAAGAGGAAACTCAGGTTGGCACACCGATTCCTTGCCAGTCACTGCCAATACAAGCTATCAGACCACATAGACAAGCCCCTTGATGAACTGCTCCACACTGCCAGAGAGTGTCTCTGGACTGCCAAGTCTTATGGCAAACTGAGGATAGCTTAATGGAAACCACGGATTAAAACTGCATGCCTGTCTTTTTCTTTCTCCATTTATACATTTTATGTCATCATGATGTATGAAATCCCATATAATTTAGCCCAAGTCAGCAACACATGTTGTAGAACCATCCAAACCAAACATATGTGAAACGTTTCCTCCGTGTTTTTATCATGGGAAATACATGCTTTCCTCGTGTTTTACAGCCGTGTCATGAGTTAGTTTAAAAGTTAGCATTTTTCCCTTGATAGTTTTCACATAATCTATCAATAATTTGTATGACACTCATGGTTTGTAATTAAATTCCAAAATCACTTAAAACGTCACAGAAAAAATGAAATGTTTATTTCTCATCTGTACCATTGTGAACACAGTCTTGTCATGTAATGTACTCTAATGCAAGAATAATATACTTGCCTCATTTTAATTTAACCATGGGGAAATTATAATCTCAGCAATGACAGTGATGCAATGACTGGCTTCTGTTGCATTATTTCTATGTAACGCACCATATGTCTCACACAAACAGTTTGTCAAAGCAAACCGAGCAGTACGGCTTCCCTTTCTGCTCTTTAAAGATGCCGTGGCTGAGCTGCCGCAGACAGAAGGCACACACAAAGTGCTCCGGGTGAAACTTGCGATCAAGAGCAGAGATGCAGCGGCCCGTGATGGGCTCGCTACAGCCACCGCACAGAGTGCCCTGCCGGGAGTGGAAGTGCAGCGAGCAGAGGGGTCGACCATCCAGCTCCATGAAACAGCCATCAGTGAAGGGCTTCAGGCAGTCCTGGATACAAGGACAGAAGGGAAGCATCGAGAAAGATGGAAGAGAGGAGGGACAGAAAAAGGTGAGAGATGGTAATGCAGTGGATGAAGGATAATAGTGCAAAATCTGGATAAGAATGATTTCAGGGGACCACACCAGTGATATTTTCATGATTTAGCCCTGTGTACATTTATATTAATGCTGGGATTTTCCAAACCATACCTTAGCTTTAGTACTGTATGAAGATTAACTGTTTTTTTTTTTTTTTTTTCAAAGTTAAGTAGTCAAAATATAGAAATATATCCAAAACTTGACCTTTTGTGGTGTGTTGAAGGACATTATATTAGATATTTGAAGGTTGGCTGCAAAAAAACCTTCTCAAGCTGCTAAATCAAACACATATGATGAGCAAATAGGGAATATAAACGTCATGAAAAGGATAATGTGAATTTTATAGCTACATGCATTTAGTGGCTGCTGTTTGGCAGCTGACTCTGAAATCTTGGATGCCAGAGTTTCCTTGGTTTACTAATAAGGGGAACTTTGAATGTAACTTCAAATTAGACTCTGCTCATCACTTTATCAGCACGCAATGATAATGTAACAAAATGTGAACTTACTGTTGAATCTTCCTGAAAGTTACCTACAGTATAAACCTGTGGTGTTCCATGCAAAATGCGAAACTGTATTGAAAAGTATTGCAACAAAATCTGCAATCATTGACATGGACCTTTAATATGTTATGAAGACAAAGCTAAATCTACAGCCATGCTATCGGCTCTGTGAGGCCATCCTTGAGATAAATGCTCACATCAGTCTGCTTACATGCTTACAAAGATAATGCGAGCAGGGGCTATAATGTTACCATGATCGGCGTGTTGGTTTAGCAGGGCAGTACAGCTCACAGTACAGCTGAGGCTGATGGGAATGTCATTAGTTTATTTGGCCATAAACCAAAGAACAGATGATGGCCTGAGATCAGAGTTATTACAATTCATCCTCTGGGAACAATGAATGTATGCGCCAAATTTCACAGCAAATCAGCTGATGTGTGTTATATTCCAATGAAGTGAAGTAATGTCAACCTCATGGTGGTGCTGGAGGAGATTCCAGAGGATCACCAAAGTCAGTAAAATGTATCTCCTGGGGACCATGAATGTCTACATGAAATGTCAAAGCAATCCATCCAATACGTGTTGAGATATTTCAGTCCAGATCAAAGTGGTGGACTGATCAACTGACTGACCGACTGACTGACCGACATTGCATCAAAACTGTTAGCGTTTGTATTTGCTCTGCAAGGTTTGTAGCCTCCATTTTATCCATTACAGTCATGGAACATACGACTTATTGGGTCTTATCCTAACTTAGGACACGAAGTAAGTGGATGTTGCATATGATCCAGTGGTTGATTACAAACGTTTCTCTTGGCAGACATTTTGACTTGTCATAAAAGTACAGGTGTAACTTTTAGCATTAATGATGGCTCTTTTCCATTTATATGTGCCAGTAAGCCATGACAGTGCGCCAGCATGCACACCAGGCCTTTGGCACAGGAACACCTGAATGGAAAGTCCATTAATGACATTAGTAACACCTGTGAGAAAGGTCTTTTTGCTGTGTTGGTGACGACTGTTTCTATAAACTTTCTGTCGCTAAAACTATGGACATGTTTGATGGTTTTAAAACATTCACATACAGACTACAATCAGATTGAACTGGTTCAGTGTTGAAAGTCTCACTAATAATTATCTTGTATCACAACAGTGTGCAAAGAAGCTCAGCAATGACTGCTTCCAGAGGTTGCAACGCATTCTTGCTCCCAATTCATCACTAACCAACGCTTACTGGCGCCACTTTGACAGTAACAAATATGCAACATTCACTGTCTCATAGCATCTATGTCCAGTTGGACCAGAAAGTTGCGTTAGTACGCTTACCCTTGTTGTTCTCTCCTGTCTAGAACCTTGCTTGTGATGTATGAAAATCTCATATGTATGTCGCTTTGGATAAAAGCGTCTGCCAAATGACAAATGGTAATTGTAATTGTAATTGTAATTGTAATTGGTTTCACATGGGACAGGAACTCCTGTCCCATCCAACCATCCCACCTTCCTCCAAATGTCGACTTTTCGTGCTCTTCACACCATGTCATTTAACACACTTTTGGACCACCCTACACGTTGAAAAATGATGATGCAGAGAGGTCTTTTCACATTCATCTTCTGAAGGAATTTGAGATGCAAGCGTACGCTGGGCAAACTAGATTTGGTACGTCACAAGAGCCAATTTCTGTTTAATATGCAAATATTGCCAATGAGCCAGTTTCCAGGCAGAGTTGCTGGCTTTCAAGATAAATGGATATTATACTTAATCTAAAATTCTGTCCTTTTGTGAAGACCTGTGAGTGAGAACGGTTTGTTAAAATGGCTCAGCCACTTTGAGTGTCCACGTCATCCTCTTAACGGAGTGTTTAATGGAGTTATATCTAGGTTACCAAAGGCCAGGTAAAAATCTGACCTTGCTGATAATGACTGCTCCATAGGTGTAGGTTAGGTTTTAAGAGTGATGTATTTCATGTATTTCATATTTAATGTGAAAGGTTGATGCTGCTACCTTATGTCAGGCTGTCTCTACTGAGAGCATTTTATGTTTAACAACTGCTCATAGCTGAGTAAAGCAGAAGTGGAGCTGCACACTGAACCGTTTTTGACCAGATGCTGCATACAGAAGTAGGGTTGAAGAGAATGTAAAAGATACCCACACTGAGGAATATGGTTTCCTTGATTTATTTGCATCATTTCAACCGCAGCGTATTCATCAGGCATAAGGTTTTCATCAGCCTTGTGGTCAAAATGTTGCAAATAAAGCAAATGTGTGGGTATCTTTCTCATTCATTCCCAGGCTTGTGTGTGAGCCAGAGCCGTGTGTGTGGTCTGAGGTAAGAGGCTCACCGAGCAGACGAAGCACTCTGGATGCCAGGTGCCATTGGCTGCAGTCAGGTAGTTCTCCCTCACTGCCTCCCCACAGCCCGAGCACTTGGGAGCGAAGAGGTTGTAGAAGTCCTTGTAACAATATGGCCTCCCATCCTTTTCTAGGAAGCCTGGGGCAAGAATAAGACGTGCGAGATTAAATCTGAGTGATAACTGAAGTTGTGGCTTCCAGTGAAGAGAAACGAGTGCACAAGCCTCTCACCTTCAGGTCCAAACAGGCCTCCACAGTGTGTACAGAAGAAGTGCTCGGGGTGCCAGGTCTGGTCCAGAGCTGTCAGGATGTTCTGGTAAACCAGCCAGACATAGAAATATTACATCATGCTTTTACTTCCTTTAAGTATTAGTAAGGTCTGTCCCATCTCACATGTTTGGATGTCAGGAAGCAAAAATATGAGGATTGTGAACCACATGAAGTGAATCAGAGAAGTTGCATTAGTTTCTGATAAATGACTTTGGTCTGCAGCATAAGCCCAGACTGAAGAATCCCAATATGGTTTTGTGCTTTATTTATTAGGATGACATGTGGGATACGTCTAGAAAAATTAACTACATGCTACTGTATGTCATCATCCAGTCCTCAAAAGATTATTGTGTAAATAAATAGATGTGATATATGATAGAACAAATTAAGAGTGTAAATCAGGAAACAAAGGCAAGTGTGTGCTTTAGCTGAATGACAGGAGGTCTGAAAAGTTAGGAAATTACCTTTTTTTTTTTACATGGTCAACACAGTAAACGAAAAGAATTTTTCTCACCTGCACAATGGGCCCCTTGCAGTAGGCACAACGAGGAGAGAAGAGCTGTTGGTAGTCTTTGTCACAATACGGCCGCCCCTCTCTCTCAAAGAAGCCTGTGGTGCTCAGCTCCGTTTTACACACCACACACACGAAGTGTTCGGGATGCCACACTTCACCCAGCGCTGTGATCATCTGCACAACAGAAAATAACAAGAAATGCAAAGAGAAAGAAGAGCTTTCCTTCATCATGTTTGACTTTTTTTTTTTGTCCTGTCAGTTCAGGCTGACTTTGCTTTTGTTGGGATTATGCAGATTTATAAATCCACAACACACTGATTTCAATGCGTGCTCATCAGTTTATGTGACTTCTTGTACCTTTCCCACAATGCATTTGTTGCAGGCAGCACAGTGGCCCTTGGCTGTAGTGCGTACGCCAATCTTCTCCAAGTCAGAGCTCAGCCCTCCCAGCAGGTCATCTATCATATCTGTCTTCTTGTTCGTGGTCGAGGCCGCTGCATCTGAAGCTGCTCCGCTGCTGCTGCTGCTCTCTTTGTTCTCCTGTTGTCCACCTTCTGTTTTCCTTTTTACAGACTGTTTCTGTGTAAGTGGTGGTGGCGTCGTTGAAGGCACTGGATCCTAAATAATAAGCACAAATAGTTTTAGCATTAAATTTGATGAATGTATCTTCTAAAGGTTGGTGTTTATCAATGCTCCCCCACTGAAATGTTATTGTTTGAAGCTGTGCAGTGTCCACATTAGTGCAATGCTGCCCTCTGCTGTTAAAACTCGGTTAAGTATTTGCTGTGACTTGTGCTTCACATGTCGGAATAGATCAATCTTGACAAGTTCCAGTCGGTCTGAGACATGTGCTCGCAGGCACTGTACTGACCCCTTGTCCCAGACTCATCAGATCCTGCAAGATGGAGTCCAGCTCCTCGGTGGGTGAGTCTGGGGAAGCTGCCACAGGAGCTGGCAGATCACTAAAAGCCAGAGACGAGCAAATTAGAAAGCGTAATATCTCAAATTAATTTTCAAGCACACTAACTACCCCTTCCTGTACAAGTTCATACTGAGGGAAAATTGTGTCTCTGGACATCATCTGAGGTTCTGGGTGATGTCTTCCAATAATATAATGAGGATTTACAAACTAAGCCTGGACAGTGTTGCTAGTAATGCAAATACAGAGATTGTAATATGGTGGATTACTTGTGAGCTGATCTCATTTGTAATATGTCTGGTATTGAAATTAAGTCAAATGTAGACTAAGCACTAAGTCAGTAAGATTGTTGTGCATATTGAGATGCTTTGAAAGTGGAGACCTTATGATTAAAACATATGCAGTGAATTTGAAGTAATTTCCCCCTACATTTAATGATAATGTGCATCAGGGATCAACGGGAGCCCCAAGCTCGTGCTTCACCTGTAGACATTTGAGCAGACTGAACCTGTTCCTTTCTTGGCAAGTCCAGCGAAATCTGCACCCGGCACCTGTGGACAGACAGCCAAAATACAGTGGAGTTTCTGTGGCTGAAGTACCAAGATTACAAGTTAATGTGATCATCCAATCAAAATGAAGATGTTAACTTGACAATTAGTTTAGAATAAATGTCAGGTTCAACAACAGCTGAAGTAGGTGATGATTAAGAAAGTGATGGTACAGTGTAAGGACTTAATCTTCACCTGTCCATCAGTCGGATCACTGCTCCTGCTCTCATCGACACTCTGTGAAGCTGCTGAACTGAGGGCCAGCTCCTCCAACAGCAAATCTGTGGCAGGGCACATGCCATAAATCTTCTAACCACACAAACATGAGTGCATATGTATACAGCACAAAGCAGCCACTCAAACACACTGACTGTCCTTTCTGGGTGTTAGCTCTTAATCAGACTACATGTATCATTTAGAATTGTGAAATGTTTCTTGTGAAGTGTGACAGAGCGCACCTCAACGCTCTGATCAAGGTGCTGGCAGATCATTTTGAGGTTGCTTCATGCAAGTCAGCTTCCTCAGGAAGTGATGGCAAGCATGTTGCAGAAGTGAAACTTGTGATAATCTTGCAACACTCTGGTGACAAATATTACACCAAATTCAACTCTCTCCTCACACAATCCATTATTAGAGGTAAATTCTAAGAAAAAGGGAAGATACTATGGGGGGGTGGGGGGTGGGGGTGGGTAGAGAGTGTTAAAAAGAATAAATGCTCAGCTTTTAGCACTATTGTCTGACAGTCTGTGTGTTCTGTGGCTTCACAACTTAGAAAGATTCACACGTCCTCATTTATTTCTAGGCCATAGTAAAATTAAATCAAATTGTATATTTTTTGTTTGTTTGTTTTGCGAAGCATAGCTTGCGTGTTTTGATGATCGGTGAAGCTCGATCTTTTCTTTGATTTTGCTTAAGAAGTATTTTTTTTACCATGGTACACTGTTGAGATAATACCGATTTTTGAGAGTTTTGTGAAAATAATAAACAATAAGCATCATGTTTGAAATCACAGTGTTATTCAAATAACTACACACTGAACTGCAGTTAAAAGTACATCAGAATCAGAATCAGAAAAAGCTTTATTGCCAAGTACGATTTTACACATACGAGGAATTTGTTGTGGCGAAGTTGGTGTATGACACATCTACTAAAAATAAGCTATGAAAGAAGTGCAAAATATAACAATATAAATAAATATATATATGTGTATCTTTTTATATATACATGATATACAGTGCTGTACACTGTACTTGGTGTGAATCACAGGTTACGTACAATAAACACTTTCTTGAACCTCTATGATCAGTTCTTCTCTTCACGTCTCTTGTCTACACCAGTTACAAATCATAGCATCATTCACTGAACGTCTTCCATAGCTAACAATCTGTCCACAGGTCAGTTTGAGGATGATCAGCAGAGTAAAGTATGACAGACAGTTGTCTTACCGAGCTCGTCCATGTCGTTTCCTGCTCGCAAATACTTGAGTGTGTTTTTTTCAGCTGGTTAGTTACTGAGGTAACCAGCCCAATTTCTCATCTGCCAAAATCGTCACTTCCTCTGTCAAAGGTTTGTTTTCGGTTGTTACTGAATCAAGACCTGTCAGTAGATACTGTGAGGTGTTACCGTTTCCTGGTGAAGAGGAAACCAAGAACAGTTTCTGAACAGTATGTGAGAGATTTCTACTGAGGTGAAAAACAGCAGACTCTTGTGCTCAGTTTGTAAGTGTGTGTAAGTCTGATGAAATCATATTCTGAACTGATTATGCTCATGGACATGACATATGTATATCACATGTAGATGTAATATATGACGTATGTTAATACACTCACAATATTGGAAACACGATCTCCACTTAAGAATACTGTAAGTGTAATGCAAGGTGTTTATTTGGACATTTTCAGACACAGTGATGATTCAAACTGTTTTACACAAGTCTCGCACAATTAAGTGAAAAGCCAAAACAGTTTAAGGACAATAAAAAATAAAATACAATGAAATACACAAAAAGCAAGCAAAAAATACAATTTCAGTGTTCTCTCAGTGGCTCTTCACCACTGTTTTACACACAACTCACACAAATTATGAATTTAACAGCATCTATTAATAATATTTAAATGTAACTTCATCAATACACACATAAAAACAAACAAAACAACACAAAATGCAGCAATACGTTGACATTTAACATTTCCAGGTAGTTCAAGCTACAGCTTAAGTTAAGCTGTAATATGAGTGCACACAGTAACACAGTTAGCCCTGTATGATCTGAAGTCTACGCAGAACAGTAAGAATAATACTGGCAGTGAATGCAACACAACCCCATTCACAAAAGCAGAAAAAACAAAGTTACTTGAAGAAGCCAGAAACAATCAGGACAATTCTTTCTTTCCTTTCACTTAATGGCAGTAGTACTGCAATAGTGTTCACAAATTGGGCTGGATATGATTCTTAGCCACAGCTTCATGCATTGCAATCAGTCATATCACAGCAGAATTATAAGAACTGTCCCTTTAATCATCACGCGAAGCTCATGACACCTGCCATGCAGCTGCATTGGTTTTTACTCCGACGTTTTTAAATAGCTTCATCATGTGGTCACCCCAGCAAGGACCACAGAGGACCACAGACTCATTTCCCAAGACCACAGCAGCAAAGCCTTCTGGGTTTTGAGACACTTTCTGACAGTTTCTATTTCCACTTTAGTCACCATATGGTAGTCACCTGCGTTATCTCGCACCACTTTGGTCGCAACCATTAGCTTTCAGGGAAGGGGTGTTAGTGGTTTTTGTCGGATTTTTTTTTTACAAGTTACATTTAAGGCGATTAGTGTAGAAATTTAAGCTTAATCAAAATACGTTTTGTACATAATGACAACCATATTCTCCGAGGTTAAGCTGACAAGCATCAGTGAGTCATTTCTAGTATTTTGTGAAAGTTACACCTCCCCTGCCGTGTAGTTCCGTCTTTTACCGGAAGAGTCCGTGTTTACAGCGCAGCTTCAGGCTCCACGTTAGCATCGTTGATTTGCCCAGAAGTGGCCAGGAATTTATCTTGTGCTTTTGTAACTAACAGTTTGATAGTTTGGTAAAATCATTTGGTTTTACGACACATCGATTAGCATGATTGCTTGGAGGCGGAAGTGCTGCCGACAAGCATAGCAATGACGAGCTGGCTAACGTAGCGCCGTGGTTAGCCAGCTAGGCAACTAACAACACAAGCTAACTTCTCGCACAAGAGCGGTGCATCCATTACAGTGAAACAGGTACCAGTATGTCAGCGTCACTCCGTAACAAGTGTTTGTCTTTGCATTTAACGACTGACAACTTTGCGTAGCCACATACAACGTTTGGCTTGCGTGTTTTACGTCCACCTGTCCTCCATTGCCCTCCAGGACCAGGAATAAGCGCGGCCATGGGTGCGGAGAGCAGCGCGGTGCGGAGCTGTACCCTGGAGGAGCCACTCCTGACCCTGCCCTCTGGACTCACCATGTACTCGGCGATGCTCCAGGATGGAAAACCCGCGTCCGTGTTTGTTCACAAGCGGGGCAACGAGGACAAAGTCAACAAAGCTGCCAAGGTATTCAGCCTGGCACCAGATCAAACTGGCTGCCTCTCATTAGGCGTCGTTGTCGTATATAGTTGTTGAAAGTGTCTTGAACATACTGAGCCCACGTGGTCTCATGAGAAACTAATAAAACGCTGCTGTAGTGAAGCAACATTTGCCAGAAAAGTCATATTGAAAACAGAGAATTGCAGGGGGTTTTTATATGTATAATATCATGTATAAATGATGTACTTCCCAGAGGAAAATATGGATAAGTGGACTGCAGTATAGTCTGTGCAGTCACTCAGCAGTCCCACCACCAAGTTCACTTACATCATCATGAGGTTGATAAATATTTCCTCATACAGGCAAAGTACTCTACACTTAAATACAACCACAAAAACATGTATTTATGCTTGCAGCCGTGGCAGCTTTTTGGCTGCAGATTTAGTCCCTACTAATGGATTTTCCATCAGCTGCATAACATTGACTATCTTATAAGAAATAAACATTTTAATTTCCTGCAGCACCTGAAAACCTTGCGGCATCCATGTCTGCTGCGCTTCCTCTCCTGCTCAGTGCAGGACGGAGGCATCCACCTGGTGACGGAGCGTGTGCAGCCCCTGGAGCTGCTGCTGGACGGCCTCTCCCCAGAGGAGATCTGCGCAGGCATCTACGACCTCCTGCAGGCGCTTGTCTTTCTTCACGAGAGGGTGAGCTAAAAGAAGTATGGAGGGGTTTCTCTGCGTGCAAGCAATCACTTAAATGAGTGATTGAAAGAAAAACAAGGTGTCCTGAGGGTAGCGTTACAGAGTGTGACTGCTGAGGTGCCTTTTCATGTTTCACAGTAGTCATAGATTATTGGGTGTCTGTCTGTCATTTTGACTGCGTTAAACATGGATGGATAAGTTCTTAACCTGTCTTCCTAAACCACCAGGGCAAGTCAAGCCACAACAACGTCTGCATTTCGTCTGTATTCGTCAGTGAAGATGGTCATTGGAAACTGGGAGGAATGGAGACCGTTTGCAAGTTCTCTGAGGCGACACCTGAGGTGAGAGATTGAATAATCGGTAGAATGTTTCCAAGATTCAGTCTCTGTGTCTAATGTTTTTTTCTTTCCTTGGCCAGACATTTTGAAAACTCACTCAAGTTTTACGTTTTTCTTTTTCAATTTTCTTCAACTCCCCAGTTTCTCACGAGCATTCAGAATGTGAGGGAGGCCAGCTGCGTTCCTCCAGAGGAGCAAGTAAGCAGATCAAAGGCCACAATGGAAAAATGTAAGAAGTTTTCTTAAGTCCACAAGTTCTCATGGAACATGTCGTTGACAGGCTGAAGGCTTTAAGATGCTTCCGGAGAAAAATGCTCACTCTCGGGACTGTTATTCTTTCGGCATGATGGTGGAGACCCTCATCTCTCTGCTGAATGGCTATGGTGAGTAGCGGGATGGCTGTGTTTACCTCAACTCAGATTCTGTCACTATATGCAGGTTCCCTCTCTTACACTTGTTCATCCTTCTCTTCCCTCCGTTGTTTCAAGTATCACAGGAGCTGTCTGACAGCCTGAGGAAGACCCTGCAGGCAGGCCTGCTGAACTCCGACCCCTTGTCTCGACCTCCTCTCAGCTCCCTGCTGACTCATGACTTTTTCAGGTAAGTGTGGTTATGTTTGCCCTTGCTGTTATCAGTTCATAGTGAAAATAATTTGTTTTCAAACACATCATTTGTTTTTCCATGAACAGGAATGACTTTCTGGAAGTGATGAATTTCCTGAAGAGCCTGACCTTGAAGACGGAAGAAGAGAAAAATGAATTCTTTAAGTGAGAAACAATTTGGTCTTTATTTATGTACAATCCTTTCTTCTTGTTTAAATCAATGTGTTGTATTCATGCTGTGCAGAGTAGCCCATACATGTCACACATAGTTTTCCACGGCAGTCCACACTTTCAGATGTTCAGTTGGATATAATTCTCACCTTATTTTACAAATGATATCCATAGCATTCTTTAAAAAAGTAATTTTTTTTGGTCAGGTTTCTTCTAGACCGGGTCCAGAATCTCCCTGAAGAGCTTATAGCTGCACGTCTTGTCCCCAAACTCCTCAATCCTCTGGTTTTTGCCGAACCCATGGCTGTGAAAAGCTTCCTGCCTCATCTTCTAAGGCCAAAGAAGGGTAAGATGCTGCTAATAATAACTCTTTTAATCCCCTGTCAGAAAGAAAGAAGCCAACTGTAGCTGTCAGGTGTAACTGTAAGTGGTTGTTCTCATTTCTCATCTTTGTCTTGTCTGTGTGGACAGATTCCAGTGGTGGTGGTTGCAGTGAAGAATGCCTGCTGTCTGCATCCCTTTACCGTAAACATGTGATAGCTCAGCTTCTCAAGCTCTTCAAGGTCAATGAGGAACATGTCCGGATCGTGTTGCTGGCTCACATCCACATCTACGCTGAGTTCTTCTCCCACGATGAACTCAAAAACCAGATCCTACCTCAGGTGGAGTGTTGACCGTCCCACAGTGTTTAACTTCAGCCATTTTCTCATGTGAATTCTGGACAGTGTGTGGACATTTGTGTTCTCACATTCAGCTCCTCCAGATAATGTCTAGATACGTTCAGGGTTCCAGGGCATGTGAAAGGGACTTTGGTGTCAGTGGTGAACACAGAGCTACAGGTGATGCTTCACAAAGATGTTTGTGATGCATCCGTGTTTTTGAAGTTGTAGCTTCTTTGCAGCAGCACCCATATTTGAAGTACTGTACTCACCACAAGCTCACTGGTTTTGCTGATACTGAGCTTCAGGTGATTGTCAATGCACCATGTGATGAAGCTCTCTTTCAGTCCTCTGTACTCCTCTCTAAGTGAAGACAGCACCCAAAAATACACTTAATGTCTTTTTATTAAATTCCCCCAATGTCTTCACTACAAATGTGAGTCTGAACAGACATGAGGGTTAAGTGCAGCTTGACTGGTCGGTGGAGGAATGCAGCTGTGAGGTGGTAATTCTAGTTTGGCTCAGAGTTGGCTCAGGAAATGCCCGTCCCATGTCTGAGCATTACTTGTGGAGCTAAAGCTAAGAAGAGATTATCTGAGTTCAGCATAAAGACTGAGAGCAGGGGAAAGTTTTGAACTACTCCTTCAGTATCTAAAAGAGGATTCTGACATGACAGATCTCTGACATGATCTCTGGAAATTACATTTGAATTGAAAATGTCCATCTTTCATTTGAGGTTAGATGTAATTACATTAATTACGCGGCATTAAGTAATTCTCTCTCTGTTTTTTTTTTGTTTTTTGTTTTTTTTTTCCTGCCTGCAGGTTTTGTTGGGAATGAGAGACACCAATGACTCTCTGGTTGCGATGACGCTGCAGAGTCTGGCGGTGTTGGTGCCCTTGCTGGGGGCTCAAGTGGTGGTTGGTGGTGAAAGAACCAAGGTCTTTAAACGCACCACACCTAACTTCACCAAGTCTACAGAGGTCACCCCTGAAAGTAAGCAACACTGACACCAATGACATTGGGATCGTCCTGCTGTCACCATGTTTGTCTGTCAAGGTTCAAGCAACAGGTTTTCTCTGTGTACCACTTCAAACTGGAAAACCAGAGTTTAAAGTGTACTTTACTTGCTCTTTAGCTTCGCCTGTCCATATAGTTGGAGGCTTCCACCCTCAGATGGCCCAGCCTTCAAAAGTCTTGAATTTGTTCCCAAGACCGACTGGGACTGAGGGCCTGGTCCTGGGTCACATGGATAGTAAGGAGACGCCAAGAAGTTACCCTCTGCCGGCAAAGTCAGGTGTGACCCCATCCCACCCCCATACTAATAATTTTAATTCACAGTTTGGCGTTCGTGTGCCTGAAGCTCTGTCTGTCTGTCTGTCTGTCTGTCTGTCTGTCTGTCTGTGTTTTTAGACGTCAGCAGACAGATGTCTCTACCTTTGAATGGCTTTCGTCAGGATCGAGAGTTGGAGCCACTGTCTTATAGCCCAGAGCAGGCGGACAGACTAGAAGGCCCCGTGGAAGACTGGCCTGACTGGAGCGACCCTGAGGAGAGCGAGAACAGAGACGGACAGGCAGTCCAGATCCACATTCAGGCCTCAGAGAGACAAGATCCAGTCAGCGGCAGACTGCAACCCTCACACAGGAACATGGAAGAGGAGCCATGGGACGACTTCGAGGACACTGAACCTACCTCAGACCTCTCCCCTACGGCTCCTTTATCAGACCCAGTTATACTTACGCCTCCCAGAGGGGGAACTGCTACACCTGTACAACACACTCCTGAATCTCTGAGGCTGGGCTCCTCCAAACCCCTCAAACTGACGTCAACACTGCGACAATCCACACAGAGCAAGACCACTTCCTCGTGGGACGACGGCTGGGCTCAAGAAGAGAGAGACTCAGAGAAATCACTCCCGTTAACCACCAAGCCCAAACCCACAGTGCCACAAAAAAAAGGGGGGCTAGGAGGTCTGGGGGAGGAGTTCACCATTAAGGTGAAGAAGAGGGTGGAGCAAGACCCAGAGCTGGATTTGTTTGCTGACATGGTGCCGGACATCAAACTGTCCTCTCCAACTCTGCTGCCGCTGGACGAGAGCAGCGTGAGTGATGCTGGACTGTGTGCAGCTTCTTCAGAAAACACTACGTCTCTGCAGGTTGACTCGTCCATCGATACTGTAACACTCACTGCCAAGTTCGCTGCTGCCAACCTGACTGAGGTGAGTGTGTGTCGGGTGGGTCAAACTTTATTTCCTGGGATTTTGACTGGATCAGGTTTCAAAGGTGGAAGGATGGCCAATTAATGTCAATAGTGTTCAGACTTTGACATCAAACTTCCCAGTTTAAAGCCCATTAGAACCAGAGCTGCAAAAAGGTGAGACTTTAACACACTCAATATGTGGCCCCTTCCCCTTTGTGATCCATCAGTATGAAGCTATGTCCCCTTATTGCAGACTTTTGTCCCTCAAGCTGCTGGGTTTTAATAGTTTTGAGGCCTGAATAGATCAAACTGTGGTTTTGCATAAGGACAAACACTAATAAATGTACTAAAGCCCCCTTTTCTGTCTTCTTAATGGTTGTATATCACTGTCTTCTTCATGTGTTTGTATCGCCCCTTTCCACTTCAGTTTGTCTTATATCTTGTGGTCATTTTCAGACTCGGTTTGTAACGTTCACAGCCTGCCATCACGTCCCTGCATCACTCTGTACGATGACACAGCAAAAAGACAAGAGTGCTGAGGAAATGCAACTGATGACTCAGCTCATCACCAGGGCAGCCCTGATGTCTCAGTGATACCTGTTCTTTGTCTTTGTCTCTCAAAGGCTGAAACAGACGGCTGGGGAGATGGAGACGACCTGAACTGGGAGGACGAGAATGCCTGGTGATGCCGTTTGATCCGTCAGCTTCATCTGGAGCAAAGGACTGGAAAACTGAAATCCTCAAGATGCAGCATCTGAAAGAGCCTGTAGAAGTCGCTCCAGTTCTCATTTAACAGCATGATGCAGTAAGAACAATGATGGGATGAGACTTTTTATATCCTACTCTGTCGGCTCCTGGACATTTACTGTCAATCTTGCTTTTGAACTGGAAGGACGTGGACAAATGAAGCCATTCTTTATTTTTTTTTGCCAACTGATACTAGTCACCTCAAGATGAATGAGGATCTTAATCACAGGTAAATGTCATCCTGTTTTCATCTGCTTTACTTTTTTTTTATGTGCCAACTTCACTACTGGCATGAAGCTTAAGGTACATGTTTTGGACAGACGACGTGTCCAAAATGTGATAGGTTTGATTTACAGACGGCTTGCACTTTGAATGAATGTGAAATAGAAATTACATAATTTATTAGTAGCTTTTTGGGTGCTGGTGAAGTAAAGATTTTACTGTATCAAATGCGGCTCTGTTCTGTTTTCTAAGAGTTTGATTTATCTTAGAAAGCGATCGCATGTGTTTGAGGCGAGAGACAGCGAGTACGTCGTACAGGAGTAACAGAGTCAGTGCTCAATGAAGGCGAATGAGCAACGCTTTGTATTCAAACAAGTTTAATAAACAGTAACACCAATCAAGACTGACCACTGAAGGGTTTAAAAAGTGAGGAGAAACTTTCAGCAGCACCAACGGGTATACATCCCTCCCCAGGCCCAGATTCAATAGTTTTTCTATACATAAAGTAAATAATCAGAGTCCAGACACCAAACTGGAGCAGCTAGGTTGTGTGCCTGCCTGTGCTGATGTGCGTTATGAGGGTCTGCAGCTCCTGTAGTCTGGATTCCAGCCACTGTGGAGGTGGTGCGGTAGTGTTGGCTTTACCCTCAGTGAGAGCCTGAAGGGCTTTCAACGCACTCTCAGCTGTCTGGATGTAGCGGCTGTACTCCTCCTCGGCACCGGTCTCCTGCCGAGCTCTCTTTGGGCATGGCTGAGAGGGAGGGAAAATTACAGGGAAAGTTTCTTTGAGAAGTATTTTGAGAAATAAATATATACTGTTAAAATTCTTGTGATATTTCTAACCTAAGTTTGCACTGAGGGTCTAGAAATATATTAAATATTAGGATTGCAAACACTTAAATCTCACCAAGTGGATACATTTATAAACAGTAAACACAACTGGGCCGTGTTTACTGGGGAAACCAACCCCAGTGGACATCATGATGGTCATTTTCAGTCAGGGACTTCAATCACACTACCGCCCCCCTCTTTCCAAGTGTTTTCTGTCAACTATTAACTAAAAATGATATGATACAATAACCATTAATAGCCTGGTTCATATTATACCATGTACACTAGGAGGTAGTGTTGTACTGGGCATCTTCCACTCAGTAACTGGGAAAGTATAAATGTGAAGCAACGCTGTGCATGAGCATATTCAGCGAGCCTGTGAACGAGGTTTTAAATTAACTTACTGACCTCTGAATCAGCAGATGGTTCGTTAGAAGTGTTTTCTCTGTAGCTCTCCAGCTTCTCATTGTGTTGCTCAATAACCACCATTTCCAACTTGAGCCTCTGCAGCCGTGACTCCGCATCCTCTTGTGCGTTCACAGTCTACAACGAAACAGACTCGTTTACATCCGTTTCATCTGAGGTTGATCTTCATGGCAGTGCGTCGGCATCCCTTACCTTGCTAAGATAGTTGACCACCTTCGTCTTGATATGTTCTTCACACAAACTCTGGGAAATGACCTCTTCGTGGTTTGTAATCTTTAATACCAGAAAGAGACACTAAGTGTATGATATGAACAGTATATAGGATGACATCTGAAACATGAGAGCGATCTGTTGAGTTCCTGCTGTACCTCTGCAAAGTGAGAAAAGGCCTCCAGGGCGTGCTGATGCAGCGGCCAGGGTCTGTCAGACAACAGGACTCTGAACAGGCTGCTCAGCCTCGGCAGAATTTGATTCTGTACAATATTCAAGAAGATGTTTACGTTTTGAACTCCAAAATTCAAATCTCTTACAGGTTCAATGAATGATTGTGATGATTATTACCGAGTGTTTTCTATCATATAATAGATTCTTCCTTTAGCCTATGAAATGTCAAAAATAATGACATATGCACAAGATGCAATAACCCAGAGTGAAGTTTCAAACTGCACACTTGGCAATACAAAACTGCATTTGTGATAGTCTGGTTTCATTACCTGGCTGTCAGGAGGGACAAAGATCTTCCCCAGGGAGGAGAGGAACTCCAGAGCAGCCAGCAGCAGCTGATCTGCACACTCCTGAGACACCACAGCACCCACACACAGCAGAGCCTGCGAGACGCCCACACACACATACACACACACAGTCAACTAATTATCCTCCATTCTTCATCTGCTTCATGTGAACTGTGAAAATTACCTGAAGAATGACTTGATGTTCCATGTTTTTCACTAATATGGCAGATATTGACAGGAGCAGCTGCAGGGTACACTGGAGCACAGGGTGGGTCTGCACCTGGAGTACGACGGGTTGTGGGGTTACAGTTGTGCATTTACACTACATCTGTGTGTACGTGTGTGTATTTGGATCTCACCTGGTCTGGACTCATCCGTAACCAGAGCTGTGTGATTATCCTCACTGCAGATAACACACACTGCTCCTCAGCAGACGACTGCCCCCGGACCACCACTAGGAGGGATAACAGCACCACATTCTGGACACAGGAGGGACTTTGTAAATACTGAATTTATGCATTTTTTTTCATGTCAGATCTCCCCACCCTGCTTCCTTTCATTGTTTTCTTCACTGGATTTAATCATTTCTGGAAAGAATCGGACTGATAGCAGCCGGACAAAGTGACTGCAACACCCTGAAGCAGATTAATCCAAGGTGGATGAAAGGAAAAATCAATCACGTATCACAACACGTCTATGAAGGTCAAATTCTCAAATCTGAGTCAAACAGCTTTTCACAGTTAAGTTTTTCATCCTGCACGTGCCAGGAGCGTACTGTATTGTGTCAGACCCTATCCATGTGCTGATTTTAGTTTAAATAAGCTTGTGCAGTGACAAATTCTAAAAGGTGAGGAGAAACACACAACATAATGAAACATAAAAACAACAAACTGTTGATTCATTGTATTTAGGTCAGACTTAAAACATCTTTAAATGCTCAGTTGTAGTTACTTTAAATGTGTGTTTTCATCTGCTTGTACTCCTCTTGACTTTTTTCAAGTGAGTGGATGATTGTTCGAGGCCAGAACACCAGTTTTTTAAGGGCAAACAAGCCTGCTTAGGGGCAGAAAAGTGGTGTCAGCCATGATAGGATGTGATGCACGGAGATTTCAAAGAACAACAAAGGAGAGAGGTCACCAACAATCTTATCAGCCATCTGTTTTTAACCATATTAACAAGCTTATCTTCCTCTTGACATCACTTGTTGTGGTCATTTGTCATCTGTCCACTCTCTTAAGTGCACAGGGACGGAAACTACGCGGCAGCCTTGCCCTTGATGTTTGCACTGCCTCTTTTCCCTTCATGTATTCAACATCACAGTCACGACACTTTACTGGTGAACTTCAAGGGTAAAACATCAAGCAACATCAGCACTCACTGATTACACGAGTCAGATGGTTACACCCTCACTACAACTTATATCTGAGGCTGTCCTCACCACTGTGTCCACTTGTCCTAGTTTGTACCCTCCACTCTGCCAGTCGCTCACAGCTTTTTGAGTGAGGCCAATGATGTCTGTCTCTGCACGGTGACGGGCATCTTGTGACAGAGCTCTGAGTAAGACGTGTCGCCACACTGGAAGGTTTTCCACGTCCGAGGGTGGGAAACGCCCCACCAGCTCCATCTGGAAGAGCAAATGCATTGTATTGATGGAGAAATGATCATACTGCACTGAGGCCTTTGCTGTCACCAGACCCAAACTTAATGAAATCATGAAATGAGGGATTGTCTTTCAGAAGAATGGTGTTTATCATTTGAGTAAAAAGCTCCAGGGAGCACTGAGACTGTTCTGGAGGCCCAGCACCTAATTCTGCTAATTAAATTAATCACTAATATTCATATGAAATGTAAAAAAATCTTTGTGTTTCAAATCTTTGGACCTCACTCTACAGGCACAACGCATCTAAACGTTTACGAGAAAACAAGCTCTTAAACCACGTTAATAAGTCAATTCTCACCAACATTAGCCTGACTGTTCAAGTGCATTTCTCAACGCTGGCCAACAAGCAGTCCATCTCCTCTGCTCTTTTCTGATCACATGTAGAGCTGATCTTCATAATAACTCATTATATAACTCAGAAGTTTATAACGTAAAGTTTTTAATGTGTTTCTGCGTAAGCGGGGCATCTCTTCCTCTGCGACGATGTAGTGTAAAGGAGCATCGCCTTGTGATGATCTGCAGGGAGGGGCTTCTCTCCCGCCTTCATGGAGCTCCTGCCTGCTGTGAATCTCTTGCGTTGATGTAAATCATACAGTCCACACAATATCATTGTTTTAATCACTCTTCCAGTGTTTTCTCCCTCTTTCATCTCACGTGGCCTTTGAATGTTCACAAGTACTGACTGAACTGTCAGGTGTGATGGTAAGGACTGTGCATACTCTGAATTTCAATATAGAACTGTTACAAAACATATGTGCGTTGACTCTCGAGTAGTGACTTAAAAAATGTTCGTTTCAGTTGCTGGTGTTTCTAACCTGGTGGTTCGGCGTCATGAGAAAAACCATGCGTTTGAGCAGCAGGCCCAGGTGGAACGACTGGTAACACTCAGCGGTGCAAGCTTTCACCTATAGGAGAAGAAGGAGGAGCAGAGAGGAGGTGAGGGACGGTGTGAGTGTCAGTGTGAAAGCTCAGGAGGAGTAAAATCACCAGGGCATCAGAGCTGGAGAAAGGTGAAGAACTGAAGGAGGGGGCCGCGTATGGAAATGAGTGGGATCCAGCTCATTCTCATGACATAATGACGCATCAGGTTGTGAAGGTGGCCCCGTGGTCCAACAACACCAATTGTCACCTCTGTCGGGGTGCCACAGAAAACAGGGAGGACCCCATACTAATACATAAGCCAACAGAGAGAGATTAAGGGGATTTAGAGTTATTTTAGAAAGCGCTCAGGAAGAGGTCACAGACATGGAGACACATCCATGACCTTGTGGTGTCTATCAACCAAGGTGAGAGCCACGAGCCGAGAGCCAAGGTGGGACAACATCCTGTAAACGTGACAAGTCAACAATACTGAGCGTCTTTATGATTCATGTCTGAAAAAGGGTCGTAAAGTGCTGTTTGCTGTCACCTCTCTTTGTTTCAAATCAACATAAAACAAGACCATGAAATGTATTCTCTCCATTGTGTTTTCCTGGACTCTACCCACCAGCTGAGCAATGAGGAGGACATGATGGAGACAAAGTTCTGCTGTCCCATACCTGTAAGCAGAGAAGACAAAGTCAGCAGTGGATTCAGTACAGCACAGAAAGAAATGTGTGGAAAAAAATACAGCAGCATGACACAAAGAGTGTCAGAGGAACACCTTTTTTAATGGAAATGATAAATGCGTGCACGCTCTCACCGCGCTGTGAAACACCACACGTCTGTTGCCAAGAGAGCTGTCTGAGTATCAGCCTGCAGCACGGCATCAACCAAACAACGCTCCTGCAAGAGAGAGATAAAGGAGAGGGAAAGCCAGGGAGACCGGAGGAGGGGGAGGAGAGGGGTGAGTAAACGGACGAAAACGCAGCGGGGCAAGAAAACAAAGTATCACGAAAAATAACAGAAACAAGAGTAAATGAAAGTGAAAGAGTAACTTGCATTAAATGAGGGGAAATCCTGAACCACAACAGAGTTAGTTGGTCAGAATGTGATTAGATATCTAAAATAAACAAAACGGTCCAAATCATTCTTTGTTTTTGATACTAATCGCTCTTCAGGGTTTCCCACACATTTTCCAGGACGTTTTTCAGTGATGATCTGGCTGGTGTGACTGGGATCACGTCTCACACTAATGTGTTCCTCTCCGTTGAAATCTGATTAAAAGAGTACCTGGGTATAACCTTTTACTTCTATCTCCTCTGACTGTTAGCCCTTTGTGCTCTATGCTTAGCAACTGCACATAAATACACTTTCTCATTACTAATCGTTTACCCTGAATCCCTTTCTTTCTTGTGAATTATACTGACTATTGGTACCTGAATGTACAATGGACAAAGGTAGCTGAGTTTGCGAGGATTATTAATTGCCTCTGACTCTTATTAGTGTATCACACCACACTTTAGCCCTATTTCAAGTAAGTGGAGTCTTTACACACCCACTGCGAGCCACTGCCATAAAGGTTAAATATTTCATATCACGTTATGTTATTTTACCTGAACAGTGGAGCATTTTGTTTGAAGAAACAATACTAGCAAAGTCAAAAGTACTGTTGGCCAGTACTTAGCCAGTGTTTGACTCGCATACAGTTGGGCTCCCATTCATTCATACCCAACTCTCTCAACAATGCCCAACACATTTTTGAAGCCATTGTCCAGCCATTAGCCAGGATTGAATCACAAACGTTAAACCTTCATGGACAAAACAAGATGGGAAATGCATCAACTTCAGCAACTGCACCAAACATGCTAACTAATTTAGCATTATTCAACCTTTAAAACAAGTTGGGAAGAAAACAACGACAATGTTAATCTATAAACCTAATAAAAACGACCACAGTTACAAGCCAGCAGTGACTAATATTTACATTTGAATGATGATGTGCGTTAAATTATTCAGAGTTTCAGCCACTTAAGTTGTAATGTCATTCAAACGTTTCCACTACACATCTGTTTTCGAGGGTTTCCAGGATGTGAAGGAACCCCATTACTTCAGTGTTTAAGAAAAAAAAAAACAGTCTGTGATTGTTAATGCACTACAGTGCCTTTTGGCATATTTGCCAAAATATTTGCCAGTATAGACCAGCAGTATCTGTGATAAACCAGTACTGGACAATAACAACCTCCAGCATAGTGTTTCTTTTGGACCGAGACGACATCAGTTATCATTAATAAAGGAACGAAGAAAGTGATAATGTCGAACTCATGACAAGCACTCATGTACAGATGGGTTTGAAGTCAGGTCAGGTCCAAGTGAGACTCAAGATAAATTGGTGAAAACAGATCTTGGCAAGTTTAATCGCAACCCTGCTGTGAGGTCGGGCTCCACTGTTCCAAAAGAACCACGCCCGCAACTGGGACAAATCCTGTTTGTATCAAACATTCTTGATCATTTGAAGACGGCTTAGTGATCGGCCTCCTCTGGCCAACCAAATGTAAGCAGGCTCTGCTGTGTCGATACTTGTGGTTCTGGGTTATATCTACCACTATTACTGCTGCTTTTTTAAGGAAGATGATTTCCAGAGCTTGGAAGATAAAACACAGTGGCAGGGCCTGAGTTAACTTGAGATAGAAAACAACTTCAGGACACAGGAGACCTTAAAAACTCATTCTATCAAACAGAATTCCCATCTCTAGCATCCACCACATAAAAAATGGAAAATAGTTAATTTTTGTGCCCAGTGGGGGGAGAAGTAGGTAAAGATGATGGCTGAACCAAAATATACACGATGGAACATGGAGTAAACATTATTACTGTTTCTACTGATGCTGCATTTGATACAGTGATGTGTATTTGTGTGTAGAGCTCACCAGCACAGAGAAGTACACTGGGGGAAGTGCAGCCACACTGGCACAGAGATGCACACAGATGTGGTGGTGCAGAGTGACCTGGACCTGGGCCTGACCCTTCATCATCACCCCTGGCAGCAGCACCGGTGCCTGACGCTCAGTGTAGCATCGCCTGAAACTAGTGAACAAGGCCTGGTAGAGCGGAAGCCTGGAGGAGGAGGGGATGGGAAAAAGCATTTTAAACAGATCAACATATCTCTGTCACTTTGGTTACCAGAAGGTTATAGCTTTCAAATTTACTGCTGCTCACTGCATTAAAACCAAAGTTTAAGAAAATAAAAGAACAACTTTCAGGTGGTGACACCGAGAGAAACCCTATTAACTACCTGGGTGTGTCCTCTGAGAACTGGCTGCCAGTGTACCAAAGCTGCAGCACCTCCTCTGATTGGGAGGTGAGCTGACCCAGGACGTTCACCAGCAAAAGACACTGAGGGAGCTCATGTTCTGGACTTAAGCCTGCAGACAAACAATGGTCTTCTCAGGGTTTTATGTTGAATATTTCAGTGTCTGTCAGCAGCTAGAAACATGATGCCAACATCCTTTAGAGTGAACACAGTCAACATTTTTTTCCAAAGATGCCACAATTTCATAAATACACAAATAGTCAGAGACGTCAGTCTTCAGGTGATTTGAAGTTTTGGAATCAAGAGATTGGAGAGTTAGCAAGAATGTGTCCTAAAAACTAACCGTTTATGGCAATACATGAGATTCCCAAGCCCAAAGAAGTTTGAGTGTGTCTTAATTTGGGTATAGTTTTACTGAATAATAAGTGCATTTACAGAGAATTGAACCTAACGGACTGAAATACATTTTTCACTGTATAACACTGCCAAAGTAGTGCACTTCATAAGTACATATTGGACACTTAAGCTAATCACTCCATCGTTTGTAAAATATCTGCACTGCAAAGGAAGACAGTCAAACATCCATCAGCACAGCATCTGAGAAAAAGAGCAAGTGGAGGACAAGCTTTAAACTCACGCAGGTCCTGCTGGAGGACGACTTCAGCGAAGGGCCTTAAAGGCAACAGCTGGAGCAGGAGGGCCTCCATGGGAACAAGGGCTGCCACATTCAACTCCTCAGACAGAGCCGGAGGCAGTGTTGGAGCACACATGCTCGGAGGGAACTTACTGAAAGACATCAGAATGTATGTTTTCCACACTGGTCAATAATTATCAAGTCAAAGGATAAATTCTAGTCTGACTCTGCTCTTTAAAACCACAGCTAAACTACACATACCTAATGATCTGGAGGTAGAGCCGGTGGAAGCAGCTACAGCACTTTGTCAGAAAACATTTGAATTCCTGTTCAAATGATAAGGAACGAGAAGTTCAGCTGCTTTGCTCTGCATGCTCAGACATGATGATGCCAGAGGAGTGTTGCGACAAGATCCCAGTTTTTAGTACCTTTATGTAATGAACCAAAGTGTTGGCAAAAAATCTGCACATCTTTGCAGTTTTCTGGAACAGCTTGTATTCTAGACTTTGTGTTGAAACCTTTAAAAGGACAAAAGAGCATTAATACAAAAAGGTGACAAAGATCAAGTCTGCCTTTGACATTAAGCTAATAAACCAATGTGTCACTTTTCTCCGAGGACAAAGGGGTACAAGACCGGAAAAGTCCATTGTGCAGTCTATCCAGCATTCGATCAGCATCAGCACTCTATACAGTAAACACTAACCAGCACACAAATATCAACCAGTGTGTTGACTCCACTTGGTGTCAGGACAGAGAAGACAAAAATACATTGTACTGTTCTTGGGCTACAACATTTTAATGTATTATATTGAACAAAAATAGCAAAGAAAAATAAGACCATGCCTGTTAACCGCTGACATAAAACTTTACACATTTTGAGGAAAAGGTAAGAGATGCAATAAATACTCATTTAATGCTCCTACATCTGTAAAGCTGCAAAAAGCCGCAAAGAAGCTATTCATAATACTACCTGCAGACCAGCATGTTTGATCTGTTCGGCCAGCTCCACACAGCTGTGGAAGGAGGCCAACAGGTTGTTGCACAGGCTGCTGCTGATGTCACCGTGATGTAGATGTTCCTCAACCAATGAATGGTACTTCAGACTCTGTCTGAACAGAGAAATGACTATTTCAAGTAAGTCACTCACTAACCAAATGAACTATTACATTCAGCCAACTCTACATCATCTAGTGTGGCAGACAACATGACATATGTACTGACTTGATGAGGAATTTCCACGTGTTTGCATGCAATGCCATGTCCAGGTTGGAGATGATACAGCAGATATCCAGCAGGGTGTGAATCACTGAAGAAAGTGAAAAATAACTTGGTATACAATGACTGAAAGGCTTTATAACAAAGGGGGGGACAGTGTAAACAAAAAGACACACACAAACACACACCTGTTACTATATCAGAGACTTCCTCCTCTGAGGCGCTGCTGTCGAGGGAGATTCTGTCGAGCAACTCCAACAGGCCCTTCTGGAGGGTGTAGGCCTCCTTGAAGAGTCCCTGCAGCAGGTCAGCCACCAGGGACAGACGGCCACAGTAAACCTCCTCACTGTCCTGAGGACAACATGCAGAGTATGATTAAAAATCACGGTTTTTATTTTTTAAAGATTTTCACTGCCTCCCTTCTTTTATTAGAGGAGGACAGTCTAAACTAATCTGTGACAGGATTTTATGTAAGCGGTTGTGTTTCCTGCTGCAAGAAGATGATTATCACAGCAGTTTCCTGTTACTGGAGTAGTCTTGAGCTGTTGACACCTGAGAAAATACAGCCGGTAATTAAAGATTGAAATAACAAGAACTAGACAAATGGGGAGGAGGTGCAAATGACGAGCTGAGTCTAAGTAAATCTATGCTGTAAATGAACTCTGGAATCACTGACTACATTTTCAAATACAGAAACACTGAAAAATTCACAAATTTCTGCTTCAAATAAAAACTGAAAATAATGAGCCCTATGTACAAACGAATCTCGCACGTCTTCAGGTCAGATGTGAATTCATGTAATCCAGAATTATAGCAATTTTTGCAAAGCTTAATTTAAGATGTGTAAAAACATGTTTTACAGAGTGAAAGTGAGAATGAGTTAAAATGTACCCACTGAGTGGTGAAGTGAACAGACCGACCTTGCAGTGCTGAAAAGTTTCCCTCAGGACTTTCAGGATAGAAGTTGGTAACGAGCGGATAATATCGAGGTCAGGGGCTTCCTCAAATGTGCCAACGTGACGCACGCAGGTGGATAGTGCATCAATTATCTGCATCATTGCCTGAAATGAGACGGCAGAAACTTGTAAACATGTTGGTGAGGAATGAAGCGAAAACAATGTTTTTCAGAAAACAGACACCATACAAACCACAAACCTCTAAGGTATTAATACTACCGTTTGAAAAACATAATAACAATAATACCTGCAAAATGTTTCTTAGTAAGGAACACAGTTCAGTGTTTTGACTGGACAGCCCTCCAACCTGCTCCAAGATTTCTTTCATCATGCTGTCAAACATCGTCACTGCCTGCAAACGTTTGTGACGGACAGGGTCAGAGACATTCCCTCAGACAAATCAATGGATGTAAACAATGTGCTAATTTGCAAGACAGCAATAGTTTATATCAATAAATCCTCTGATCACAAGAAAAACAAATCCTTCACAGGGCAAATATTTAGTGTAGGTATTTTAGTGTAGGTAAACATCTCATCAAAAGAAAAACAGTGCCAATATTATATTATATTAGATGTTTAAGATCTGTAATGCCATGGTGTAAGGTCATGTAATTTCACATAAGGACTTTTTCCAGGACCTGCACCCGCTATTATTAAAATACTAGGTGCTGAAGACAATATGCATTCATCATGTTGTTTACCTTTGGTAAGATCTTGGAGAAGCACTCATCTTCCAGCTCTGATAAACCAATATGAGGGAGGAACATATCCGTAATTATCTTCAGGATACCTGCAGGGATGTTACATTTTCAAGACAGTTCATACTTAGATCACAAAGAGTACTCAAGGCCCACAGTAAGCAGTCTGTGATTACAAAATGTGCGCTGAACAAACTTACGTATATGATCATCATAGCTCTCGGATTTATGATGCAAAGAGTGCAAACAGTCAAGGAAAACCACAGCATTACAGCAAATGTATGTCTGCTGTATAAACCTGTCAAATATGTCAGGATTGCAGTAATGGTGCAAAAAAAATGATGATAGATTAACATGAGCAAAACACAAAGTTGTGTCCATCATTACCAAGAAAATACTTAACATTCACCAAACGTTATCACCTTCAGCGGTTTCATGATTTCAGTGTTCAGCACACCACCTCCCCTGTTTCAACCTACAGACCTAATTCCAAAGATTGTGTTATTTTTTCCTGAATGAAACTGGGTTACGTTTGAGAGGATATGGTGAGTTTTGGCAGGACAGCCTTGAGCTTCAGGCGGCAGGTTTCCGGACTCCACTGCACCACCTCGTCCAGAAGCGAAGAGTTGGTCTGGGACATGATGACAGCAGCCACCGACGGTGGTCAGGACAACTGCCCCAACAACAGAAACAATGGAACAATGTCACCGAGTGAGTCATTCAAAGTGACTCAAGAGCAGCACGATAGTCATCAGTATTTTCATCCAAAAAGCTGACGTTATTAAGAAGACAGTTTACGCTAGAGACAACTGGGACTAACGTTAGCTTTGGTATGTTTTGCTAAAGGAAACATGTCACGTTAGCATGTTAGTGTTAGTTTGGATAATACGTAGCCGTTTTCTTACCATAAATGCTAAATTGTGTCTCCTGCTTAGAAACATAAAATCACACAACCGTTCCTACGAGTTTGTTTATCTTAACGCCACCAATAACATTTTGTTTACCACTAAAATACAGAAAACAAAAGAGGAAACGAGCAGAACCCAAACTGAAAGGAAGCGTACTGCGCGCCGTTGATTGAGTCGGATGTGACGTTGTGAGCAAAGCGGCTCATCTGTCCTCACTTTGATTGGTTGAAATGTTAAATTCCAGGCGCTTTCAACCAATAAGTGAACTATATCACTTCAATGCGCTGAAAATAACAACAGTCACTATGAAGCCACGGGGATAAAATGTAAGGTTAAATATGCATACTATATGCATATAATCAATATATATTTTGTATGAAGTGAAGCCTCAAATGCGTACTAATACTATACGTCTGTGAATAGTATAAATATAAAGTCATTAATATTTTTCAGACTTTTGAAAATGCACCTGCAAAAAGTGACATTTCTATTGTACGTATCCGATTTAATTAATTCTAAATCTTGTAACTAATTAAGCATAAATGTGATAACATTACAAAAAAGAAGAGCATTGCTCAATGAAATATGATGACTGAAATCTAATTAAATTCCAGGGTCACAATATGAAACACTGCTGTCAGAACATCTCTGAAACACCTATATGATGCATTCATCAACAATGAAAAACGTCTCTTAGAGCTAATTTATCCTAATGTTGAGCTCTATAATAAGAGTGAGGTGATGAGCTTTACAAATCTGGCATCATAAAGTTAAAACACCCAAAAGTACAGTACAATGGTCACCATGTTACAGCTTACAACACTATAGATCCATAGAATAATATAATAGTAATAATATATATATAATGTTATATATATACTTATATATACACATATGATATATTCGATCTTATGCTGGGCTTCAAAAATGCCACACATTTCAGAAAAAGAGATGGTCTCATTATTAATTTTTGTGTGTTTAAAAGTAAAGTTTGCACATATACCAGGATGAGGATGAAATAGGAAAAAAAAAAAAAAAAAAACAATAAAGACATGACAAACAATGATACAGTCATTATATATTGTAATAAAAATAATGATATAAGATGACTTTATAATGGCATGGTCACCTGAGGCGGGTGAATGGTCTTTAGGATACATTAAGTCCTGCATCTGTACAGGTTTTTCTGTCTCTTTCGCAAGCAATTTAATCCTCTGCAACCGAGCAAAACACATTTTTGTTTGAGAAATTCCACTTCAGGCTGCTGATCCATTGTGATCTGGGGGCAAACACTGTGTGAGCGTGTTAAAATTAAGCACATCATGGTTAATTTTCTTGAAAACACAATCTCCTAGGTCCATGGTTTTTGACTTGATGTTAGCGGCCATATACAATTTATTTTAAGCTAATTGAACAAACACACAATTTTTAGATTGTATTCAAATGAGTTAAAGGAAGAATGACATCTATTCCTTAGGAGTCTGGAATTTCCTTTGCTCTGACCTGATTGACTCTATAAAATAAGTGTGTGGTAAGCTATTGTTTCGCTGATAAAATCTTGAGCACTGAAGAACACCATCACGTTTTTGCTGCACCTTGTTTCCCGACAGCCTGAGGTGTTAGCCACAGTCGCTGCAGGAAGGGACTGACCTCTTGTTTAGGAAACAGGACTCCACACTGATGCTTATCTCTCGCCGCATGCAGTTTATTGTGGTGCTGCTTGTAGAAAACACATGCTTGGAAGGAAACTTCAAAATATTTTCCTCCCAGTGAATCAAGTTGATAATCATTAATTCATTCATAAGCAAATAATTATTTGTAAAATTCCTGTAGAATGCATGAGTCTGGCTATTGCATGGATGATGGAAAGCATGTTTCAGGTTTTTTGTTGCCCTCAGGGGAAATTTTTTTCACAAAAAAGTCAAGGTGCAGCATCTCTACAGCTTGTGTTTCAACATCTTGACCTAGTGCACCTCAACACAGACAACTGTTGTCGTGATGGCGTCTGTTTGTTCCACCCCAAAAGATCTTCTTTCAGCTTTCATTTTACAAATTATGCAAAATTACATTAGATAACTCTTTCAAAAGCAATACACAGCATACTATACAAACAAGGTAATTTAAACATCCTGTGGGTTACATTCTGTGGGACTGCAAGAATTATGATGAAGGCATCCGGCTAGATTATAGAATTTGCCCTTTTAACCCTTACATGATGACACAGACCAATTACAGGTAAGTCTAACATTTCATGTAAAATCTCATTAAGCTTTTACTGTAACACAGTTTCCAAGAAGAGGGTTGAGTCTAACGCAGTTTGACTTCTCCCTCCTGTGCTGACCTCCCGCTTTGTAGATAATAGAAAGGTTATCAGTCCACAGGAAACTGGCTCCGGATTTGGGATGGAAACTGGTAGGAAGAAGATGCCTTTTTGTTTTTCTTTTTTCGAGGTCACAGGGTAACTGGCAGTCAGTATCATTGCCAAGTCCACTGATGAGGGTCAAGGTGAACAGAGCTCACGTCACTGTCAACAGCATCTAATTCTGCTCATATAGTGTGTATAGTAACGCGCCACTCTTCCTCTTGATGTTTCCTCTGTAGCTCACCAGACACACGGTGAGTCACAAGCACAAAAAGAAAGTCATGGCAGGAATGTGCTCGACTGCTGGGATGCAACATGGACCTTTGAAGACCCAGTCAACCTCATGTGGGAAAACCCAGAGAAAAAGGATGCAGACGCTTTTAACACGGACAGTGAAATCTTGTGGGAATAAAGCAAATATTTTGTGGTTAATACCAATAAAATAGATTTACATCACCAAAGGAGAGACAAAACCGGATATTCTCTCATGACAGCAAACCAGTTTAAAGTCATCTGAAGACTGAACAAATGGCGAGGCCATTGAATGATGAATGGTAGTAACTTGTAGTGTGTCTCTGTAGTGCACATCCTCAGATCATAATTTAAATTTGTCTAATATTTTGATTTATGACCAAATACCTGCAAAAATGACAGCATTCCCATCAGCCTCAGCCGTGTTTCATGTTAAGTGTTGTTTAGTAAATGTTTACATGCTAACATGCTAAACATCAGCATGTTAGTACTGTTGCTGTGGGCCTATTAGCATGTTGACGTTAGCATTTCGCTCAAAGCACAAAGCATACTAGTCCTAATAGTGGACGGTTTAAGCAGTTATTGTGAAAATTATCAACATACTTTTACCATTTAATACAAACAGGAAATGATACAACTTTGTAATGTCACTGCCCATTAAACTTCACACTGACACCAAAATGTTTTTCCTCAAAGTTTCTTCTTTTTTTTTTTTCTTTTTTTTTTTTTGATGCTTTTGGAGCTGTTTCACACTCACCCACAATTTATTTTAATGACTTCCAGCTCAAAGCACCTCTGTTTCCTTTGTGCATTGCGAGTATTCATACTGTCTGCTTTTGTCACTTTTCTAGTGTGAACATACTAAAAACCTGCTTAGACTCACATGCAGTATGTATTTGGGACACGGTGTTAGTCCTGTTGTTCCTTGGCTAGCGCAGACCCCAGACTCTGCTCAGGCTATGTCATCCCACTGCTTTTTGTTTCTGTTTTTACTACAGGCCTTTTCCTTCTTGGCTTTAATCTGGTATAATTGTCTTTACAGTTCTGTGGAATTCAGTTTGAACTTCATCGTTATCCAAAAATGAAAGCTTGCAACCATGACGATAAGTGAAAGCCCCTTTTAATCTGCCTGCTTATTTAAACAAGAAACTTTCCCTCAGAGTAACAGGATATGTTAGTGATTCAAACTGGCTTCCTGTATGGACTTCACGCTTGGCACCCGGCCTTAAACCCTGATGAGATCAATTAAACATCACTTCTATTCAATTCTGTTCTATTTATACCACATCCTTCACAATTTAGGTGACTGAAAACGATCACACCTGCGAACACTTGTGGGGCTTTGTGTCAGTTTTTGTGTGCTTTCACAGAATGAGACGCACACAGTTAAATGCAGAATGGTGTATTTTGATTAAATGATGGTTGTACAGAAAAGTCAATGCATTATTATGTGGATTTTGTACTGAACTCATAAATAACTGCACACACTTGAGACACAACGCAGGTTTACGCTCTCATTTTTTGTCATCAGACCAGGTGATCTCATAGTCGCTGAAGACACTCTTCAGCTTCTCTACAGAGACAGAGTGGTCTGCTTTACCGAAGGCCTGGAAATGAATGAGAAAGAATGAAATATTACCGAGTATTTGATTTATTCGATTCAGCTTTTAATGCCTTTCCAGTGAAATGAACTTACAGTTGATTCTCCGAACACCCTGATTTTTTTCTCTTTGCTGTTGTGCTCTATCTTCCCTCCTCCGAGGCATTTGCACTCCATCCCCAAGGCCTCCATAGCTGGATTGACCTTCTCAAATATATGATCTGTGAATAATGCAAATCATCGCATCAATCAAAACATGCTGGTCTAGTTACAGAGCAGTCAAAAAATAAACTAAGTGACAAATTTTGCAGCTTATAATTCACATCTAATTGGAAGTTTGTGCCACCAATATTTGCAATAACCATATATATTTAAGTTGGTATGAATTTTTCTCGCCTGTGCAGCATTTACACACGTTTGCAGGTTGCACTACAAGAGGAGTGTAAACGGATCACATCAGTCAATGCTGCTGCAGCAGTACAGGTCATCTGCGTCTTGGTTTGCACATTACCTCAAACTTAACGCATTTAACGCTCCTCTGCAGCGAACTACTGTAGTCAACTTACTGTGATACTCCGCACTTTTTGTGCCTCGGACTATGTCTTTATTCACATCGCCATCTTTCACTTTCACTCTGACCAGTATGTACTTAAAGGTTCCCTCTGGATCAATCTCCACGTCGGGGATATTGGTCAGAGCGTCTGCCATGGCGGCTGCAGCTGTACTGAAGGAACCGGAGAGTCTGTGCAGACGTCTGCCAACGACAGACAACATGGTGCGCTCTCACAGATGCCTGTTTTTGGATTGGAGCGACTGCTTCCTGTCTTAAAGGGACAGGCTATTTGCAGCCTGCAGCCATGACTGTACAGATCAAGCTGCACATGGCAAGCTCGCACGCTAGCGACCCCATATGGCAGCAGAAGGGAAGTCATGCAGTCGATATACAGTAGCCTGGCATCAGTGCACTTATGTCTACAAGTATAATTTATAGCAAAAGTGAGGAGATCGACAACATGCCTAATGCTGGTCCATTTTCACCCAGGAGACTTTCTTTAATCACTCTACTCGATATGTCATTTCCTGTAGCCAGAGAAGATTTTCCGCTGGTGTCTATCAGGAACACGAGAGGTCAGAGTCGAATGAGGGTGTAGCTTTTTGGAACACTTCAGCGGACAACAGGATGGATGTTCTTGCCATAGGTGCTTGAACCTCTCTCGATGGTCTCTTCAACCAGTGATCCATCCTGCAGCTTTTCGTTTGGAGCCAGAAACCCTCAGGAGTTCATGAGATGGCGACAAACCTCTTCTCAGGAGGGAGTTTATCATGCCAAATAAGACTTATAGTCTCTAAGTGTGTTCTTTTTCTGTCCTGAAATATTGCCTGCAGTTATTAACTGTGGTTCAAACAAACTGCAGTAATAGGCGTTTTCTGATTCTACATACATACAGTAACAAATACTAGTTTTAATTTGGAGTTGTGGCAATAAAAGTGATTAAAATTTCTTTGCCCCACTTCTCCTAGTGCACGATGAATTGCAAGAATAGATCTGTAGGGTGGCCTTAAGTGAGACCCCCAACTCCCTCATTGTGGTAAGAGAGCAAGTCTTTGTAAGCGCCTGTTTAGGACATTACTGTCAAAGCTGACACTGAGTTTCTCCCTTGGGTCTTGTCCTGTGTGAGTTAATTAGGGAGTTTATATGATCCTTTACTGTTTATATTTATTATTTATTATTTTTGAAGGGGAAGGGGTGGAGGTTAAGAGGTGTCAAGCGACAGTAGCTACTATCCAGTGCCTCCAGTCAGACAGGAAGGATATGAACTGTCACTTCTGGAAACACAGGCAGCCAGCAGGCGCCTCTTCTCCTGCACCATACATTTCCCGTCCTTGGACACTCATTAAAAAATACCCGCTAAGTGTTTGTTAACTGCCATTGCATTGTTTTTTCCCCCTCTTTCTTCTTTTAATGAGCACATCCTTTGAAAGGACATGTCAATTAGTTTTTTTTTTTAACTGTGACTGAAAACCATGTTCCAGTCTGCGGATTGAACGTCGGCACATTTTGTACTACTGTTAATATGTATCACTGGAATGAATCATCATGCACACTCATGAAGCTTAGACTGGTCCACATGACTTTACAGGCATAAAGGGGTCTCATTAGTCTGCAATGTGGTTTTATTTGTTGATAAATTTGTTTATAAAGAGGTTCCAATAAGAGGAAACAGTGGGCATATTTTTGGCACTCTAAATCTCTCACAGTCACTCTCTTATCAGCTCACAGGATTTCACAGCTTGCAAGACTGCAATTTCCTTCTTAGCTGCCTTTCACTCTAATCATTATGTGTGCTGTGCTATTTTGCCCTCCGCAGGAAACATATCACTTTCTTATGTCATGCTTTTTATTTTGTCTTTGTCTGCCCATGTGTGCAAGTCATTTGTGAGGTTTTTTAGGCACATTAGCATGCTATCAGTGCATTAGCTAATATTTAGGCAATTATTTAGATCCTTTACTGAAGCAAAAATGCTGCTAGAGCTATGTAAAGTACTCTATTACAAGTCCTGCATTGAAAATTGTGCATGAGTCAAAGTGCAGAAGCATTGTCAGCAAATTCCACTTAAATATCAAAGCAGATTGACACCTTTCAATGTGTAACATTATTGTTATTATTATTATTATTATTATTATTATTATTATTATTATTATTATTATTATTATTTATACATTATTTAAACAGCATTTTAATGTTGTACCTGGTTTAACAGGATCTTCATCTAACTGCTTTATTTATTACCGAGTGGTTTAATCTAAAACACAACATCATATGCAGACAGCAGAGCAGTCGTGCAGGATAACTGAACATATTTTCAACTTGTCCCTGAAGCTGGGGAGAGTGCCACAGCTGTGGAAAACACCCTGCATGCTGCCAGTGTCAAAGACTCTGCACCCCATCAGCCACAGACCCATGGCACTGACATCACACATGATGAAGACCCTACAGAGGCTGGTCCTGCTAAAGAGGTGGTGGTGGACTTCCACAGGAGCGAACGTTCAGCTCCAACACCAGTGAATATCCAGGGAACAGACGTTGAGAGACTGGAATTTTACCAGTACCTGGGTGTTCACCTGAATGATAAACTGGACTGAACTGACAATACACTTCATAAGAAAGGCTGGAGCAGACTGTATCTGCTGAGGAGACTCAGGTCTTTTGGAGTGCAGGGGGCACTCCTCAGGTCTTTCCCTTTTGCTGCTGTCAGACATTGGCACTGCTCCCAGTAGACACACACACTTAAACTGCCAGTTCAATCATGTGCAATATCAGTGCCTACTAAACTGGGCAATATCAATATCTCCTATGTGCAATAATGGGAATTCAACCACTGTTTTTTTTATTATTTTTTATATTGTTTACTTATATATCATATCCTGCTCTTCTACTGATGTTTCTTACTGTTACTCTGTGCCCTTTGTGCTGTAACGCTGCACATTTCCCTGCTGTGACATTAATAAAGGATTATCTTGTCTTTTTAGCTCATCATATGTGTTTGATGCAAATTCAACAATCAAATTCAATGAATGTCATATAAAAAGTAACAAGAACAATATTTGCTCCTAAAATGTGGTGGAGTAGAAGTATAAAGTAGCATAAAATGGAAATACTCGAATAAAATACAACTTTGTCAAAACTCTATTGCACTACTTGAGTATTTCCAGTAAAACTATTCTTTTGACATTTCTGATAAAAATAACATTAACAGACAGGTCCTCCTAAAACAAAGGATTTTTTTTTTTTTTGGCTTGAAAGTGAGAAAGAGAGAGGGAAAATTCCAAGGACCACGGTGGGATGGGGCGGCAGTGGTGGGTGTGTGGGAATTTCCAGCGAAAAGCCTGACTGTGACGAGCGCTTCCAGGAAAACCCGACTGGGCCAGTGATGTGTATAAAAGCAGGCACCTCAGGACATAAAGTCAGTATCATCTCATCCTTCGATGCTAAAGACTACAGACTAAAGAAATACTAAGAGTCTTCTGTAGTTTGTTACAAATACCATTAAAATGGTGAGTGTAAAGAAATCAATTTAGAGCTCTCTTGAGTGCAATTCCTTTCTTGTTTGCTTGTGGTCAGAGATGTATCTATGGTGTAAATTCATCTTATCTTTTTTTTATTGGATCTTTACAGGTGTTCTGCTTTGGATTACTTCAGACCCGTGGATCTAAGACCTCTGCCTCATGGATCAACTTGGCCTTTCTTTGCTCAAGTATGTAAATCTAATGCAAACAGAACAGTTTTTTTTTTTTTCTCAATATGACATTTTAAAATTCATCCTTATTACCCACCTAATATTTCCCTCTGTCCTCCATCCTCAGTGCTGTGCATGTGGACAAGTGTGGAATGCTGGTCATACTACTACTCTAACACCACCATGAATTGGCAAGAAGCTAGAGCCTGGTGCAAGGAGCACTACACAGACATGGTGGCCATCCAGAACCAGGAGGAGATCGAGCATCTCAACAACTGGCTGCCCATGAAATCCCACTACTACTGGATTGGGATCCGCAAGATCAATAATGTCTGGACCTGGGTAGGAACCAACAAGGCTCTGACTGAAGAAGCAACCAACTGGGCAAAGGGGGAACCAAACAATGGCAAGAGTGGACTGAGTACAGGGGTGAATGAGGATTGTGTGGAGATGTACATTAAAAGGGAAATGCAGACAGGCAAGTGGAATGATGAGAGATGCAGGAAGAAGAAGACCGCTCTGTGCTACACAGGTGAGCATCCTCATTTTAGCTGCCTTAGTTTCAGCCTACTTGTTCATGAAATTTCTTGCTTTAAATCATCTTTGAATGATGTTTAAAAATAAAAGCTCAGATAAATTATTATAACATTTTATATTGTATATTCTTCTCTCCTCAGCTGCCTGTAAGAACGACTCGTGCCACCATGGGGAATGTGTGGAAACCATCAACAACCACACGTGCGCTTGCTTTGAAGGCTTCTATGGAGAGCTGTGTGAGCACGGTAAGGTTTGTTCTTCAGTGTACATTACTTTAAGTCACTTACAGCCAGGACCTGGTATTAAACCGTGTCTTGCTTTCTTTATTGGCAGTTGTTAAGTGCAACAAAGAGGAGGTGACCGTCCCACACAAAGGAAGTGTAAATTGCACTCATAAGTACGGAGACTTTTCCTACGATTCCTCGTGTCAGTATTCCTGCGAGGAAGGATATCAGCTGAGTATGTCAAGACCCCTGAAATGCACTGCCTCAGAAGAGTGGTCAGAGCAGCCTCCCACATGCAAATGTGAGTTGAGATGTATTGCAAATCTGCAAAAAACGATGACTTTGATTTCAAGCAACTAAGTGTTATTGTCACAATGACGGAGCCAGCTCTAATGTGTTTTTGATGGTCCTGTCATCCACAGTGGTTCAGTGTCAGCAGCTGTCTCATCCAGCTGGAGGATCCATGAAGTGCTCCGACCCTCTGGGCCGCTCCAGCTACCAGTCCACCTGCGTGTTCACCTGCGATGAAGGCTATGTCCTCGCTACTCCATCTAACACTCTGCAGTGTGAAGCATCTGGATTTTGGAATTCTACACAACCGTATTGTGTTGGTACGCCTGCATTTTATGTTTCTATCTCACAGGATTTTATAATAGTTATGCAACTTTGTATTTAAGGCTGTTATTATGAGGTAAAAGCTTTAGGATTTTTTAAAAAAGCTAACTGTTGACCTCTTCCTTTCCTTCCTCTGTTTCCTCTGCAGCTGTCCGGTGCCCCGCTCTCCAGGAGCTAGAGAATGGTGTTGTCACCTGTGGAGATGATGCAGACATGAGGTTCAACTATCGAAACACCTGCAGCTTCAGCTGTGACCCCGGCTACCACCTGGTGGGACCGAGCAGGGTGACATGCACGGCAGCAGCTCAGTGGAGTGAGAGGATTCCTCGCTGTGAAGGTGAGGGCGCACTCAAAGTCTGTTCCTACTGCCTTCTTTATGATTCAGAAGAGCTTTATTGTTTTATACTTTTGGGACAAACATTTTTTGAACTTATTTTTCTGTCTTAGCCATCACCTGCAAGAATCCAGAGGCAGAGGCCCACCTGATCACCAAGTGCAGTCAACCCTTGACTGAACTGCGGCCAGACTCCACCTGCAGCTTCACCTGTGAGGCAGGCTTTGAGTTGCAGGGAGCGCCCACCATTCAGTGTTCAGAGGATGGACAGTGGAGTAAAGCCATACCTACCTGCAGAGGTATGGAAGCACATTTTGACATAAATCTGTGCTCATAACATTGTTTGCTTACTACATTTTCACAGTTTATACTCTGATTTGTCACAACATCTCATTATCTTTATTTTTCATTTTTAGCAAGAGGATGTCCTGCTCCTGAGATTCCAACATACCTCCAGATCAGCTGCAGCCCCTCTCTGTCTTCACCTGTTTCAACTGAGACCCCCTACCCGCTGGGTATGGTCTGCATTTTTAGTTGTGACGAAGGCCATGAGCTGCACGGTGAACTCAGCATGGAGTGTGCAAGTCCAGGCCAGTGGACGTCCACACGACCAACCTGCACAGGTATACACATTTGCGCTATTTGTACAACTTCATTTACATGGAAGTTTTGATGCAGTGGTGTTGCATCATTAAAATTAGATCTCCTTTATCAATATGTGATGATTAACATCTGAATTCTTGCTGTCTTTTCCTGCAGCAGTGAGATGCCCGTTGCTTGAGGCTCCTGAAAATGGCCACATCAACTGCTCAAACAGTGAGCAGGTGTACAACTCACAGTGCTCCTTCACCTGCAAGCAAGATTTCTCATTAGCTGGACATGAGCTGCTCACCTGTGATCATCATGGCAATTGGACGGGAGAGAGACCCACCTGCCAAGGTAAAACAAACAGTAAAAGGATGAAATATTAGAGGAAATTTAGATACAACATTAAAACACACATCTGAGTTTAAAAGCTCAAATGATTCACATTTGATAATGTCTTTGCAGCTCCCCCATCTCCGATGACTGCCATTACATCTAGTGTGGCAGCAGGGGGCGCTCTGTTGTCTGGTTTGTCCCTGGCTGTTTGGATCATGAAACGACTGAAGCGGAAAGCCACCAAGTTTGAGCTGAACAGGTTAGATAAGCATTAATGTCTCTTAAATCAGACACTTCCTATTTTTTTGATAGTTGTGTTGAATTGCAGTGCTCATCTTCTTCTTTTGTCTTTTCTTACAGCAACTCTGACATAGAGGCCCCTCCACAGGTCTACAAGAACAGCATCGACAGCCTCATATAGAGCATATTCATATACTTCAAGGACAATTATATGTATCTTTAGCTTAACTGTATGTCAATTATCAGTCATAGTGATGTGAGCAATATGAATATTATATTGTATAGAATTTGATGAGAAAACAAGAAAATCCAAACGTGTCAGACTTCTCAACAGTGAGAAGAGAGGTTTTCTACAGATCCTTGCATTTCATGGTTGCATTACATTTTCCTAAATTGCCCGATTTCATTTCATGATTTGCTCTGAAATTCTTTCAGACACGTATTTCCTCCCAAGGGGAGTTTTATATTGAACATATTGTTCAACAGCTTCATGAGCATGCTGGAAAGGTGGCTCTATTCATGTTATTGTAAACGTTGTTGTGAGTGGAATGCCATGCCAATGCAGAACTGTGAATAATTTCCCTGTATTGATTTCTGTATTTATGTGCTATTTATTCGACAGACTGGTTATTGCATTTGAAATGTTCATTTGTATTCTTGTATTTTTTTTTTTTTATTCTTAATAAAACTAAAACAAACTCTCATGTTTTTGGTCATTTTTATGCATCTTCCAGAATTGTGAGCAAATATCTGTCTGTTTAAAAGTAAAAATATTGTCAGTCACGACAGCACACTGATACACTGAAGCTCGGGCATCAACCACACACAACACCAACCTGTTCCCACACTTACTTCGAGCAGGGACATTTGTGCTGACAGTACAGGAAATCATGTGTTTTTGGTCCAAGAAAAACCTTTTTCCAAACTCAATGCAGAGCTCTCGTCTGTCTTCTGTGACCTGCATTACAATGGATGGGACAGAGATAAATGGTTGAATAACAGTGAGAGGCATGCAGGGGAAGAAGGGCTATAATGCTGCGGTAAGCCCTCTAACTGATCACCACCATTGTTTGTTTCACAAAACTTTAAGTGTCAGCACTTCAGTGGAACCAGAAATAGACCTGATATCTTACCTTAGGTTAAAGGTGACAGAATGAGCACTCAGCTCAGCTCAGTTACTATCAAAAACCTAAATTCACAGTGTGTCAGGATGCAGAGAAGTCATGCCACTCAAACTGTCAACTCGGATATCGAAAGATGTTAATTTTAGTAACAAGGGAAAGCCATGTAACTATTTGTACAAATCTTAGAGCTGCAACCGGGAACATGAAATCACTTTTTGTCAAAATTAACCCTTTTTATGTCCTTCTTTTGGGAACCGTTTCTATGTGTTGGCTCCAACATTCAACGGTGACCCTCCCTGGTGCTTTACTTTAATTTGAAATATGTTTTTACTCTTTGTATTCCCTGTTAATCAGCCCAGCCTTACCCCACCTTCATCAGAAACAGGTGGAATTTCCCAAAAGGTGACTTAAGGCAATAGGTCAGTTATTCAGTCATCAGCTGCATTCGCTCTGCTGAGTAAACATCCAAGTATTGTATGATAATGTTGGATTGAATAGCGTAAGAGAAATATAAAAGCCTCACACTGGCCCCTGCTTGCAACAAACTGCCACACACTTACTGTGCTGCTGTGGTTTGATTTTTCTGTTTGACATGATGAGAAAAACCAGGATTTAACTTAAGTAGAAAGCTTATTTCAAGCCATTTATATTGTTTATACATTAAAATACCAGTTCTCGGTAAGTAAGACAATTCTTATTCAGTTATTCTTGTATGGTGATGTCCTTCAGTAGTTTGGCTTCTGAGTTTTTTTTTTTTTTCTCTGGACAGACAACAGGTGTAGGTCACTCATTGAAAATGAAGTGGACATTAATCCTCCTCCTTGGTGAGTATTAGTTTCAGCACCAAGGCAAAATGTACAACTGATGGTACCTGCTATTAACATTGTGCATGAACTCTTTCACATCGGATGATGAATTGTCACGCTAGAATTGTCCTTAACTTTTTTCTTTCAATCTATACATTAGGTAGCTCTTTGGCTGAGACTGCCTTGGGCTGGACTTATCATTACTCAAACGACACCATGAGCTGGACCCAGGCCCGACAGTGGTGCCAGACTCATTACACAGACATGGTGGTCATCCAAAACCAGAAAGAGAACGACTACCTGGTCTCACAACTGCCCACCAGGAATAGGAGTCCACATTATTGGATTGGAATCACTAAAAACCACAAGAACGAAACTTGGACCTGGATTGGGAATAACAGCACGTGGATTGGTGAGCAGTCCTGGGCAGCAAACGAGCCCAACAACAACCATAGCACGGAGTTTTGTGTGGAGCTCTACGTGAGCAGGGGAGAAAAGCGAGGGAAGTGGAATGATGAGAAATGCGCCAAACGAAATTACCCTGTTTGTTATAAAGGTATGCGCACCTGATTGTTTTTGAAGGTCTTACAGTTTCAGAAGTGGTAGAGGTTGTTTTAGTTTTGCACTTTTCTTAACAGCCCAATGTAATGCAACATCATGTGACAGAGGAAGGTGCCAGGAGTCCATAAACAACATGACCTGCCTCTGTGAACCTGGCTATGAAGGAGACAGGTGCCAAACAGGTGAGGAGGGATTCGCCAATTATTACAGTGGGTTATGCTTATTTAAAGGATGGATTCACATTTTTTCAAGTTCATCTTAAAACAATTGTCACATGTCCACATGTACGCTGAAACACATTTTATTTCTAGTTTTACACTTTACAATGATATAGGTGAGGATCTAAAAATCAGTGAGTTTTGAAACAATGGCGCTATCTGTACACAACATCAACATGGTTTCACAAACTGTCCATTATGAATGATGATAAGGATCATGATGAGAAACATGCTGATCAAGCATATTGTTTATTACAAGCCTATGTCAAGTTAATTGCTTTTGAAGTTTGTTACAGTGTCAAAAGAGGCTGTGCTAGTAAGCACTTTTTCTTAACAGCCAAGTGTAATGCAGAGTCATGTGGCAGAGGAAGATGCCAGGAGACCATAGACAACATAACCTGCCTCTGTGAGCCTGGCTTTGAAGGAGACAGGTGCCAAACAGGTGAGGAGCAAGTTCGCCAAATATTACTTTAGGTCATGTCTATTCAATGGATGGGTTCACATTTTTTCAAGTTAATCGTAAAACAATGCTCAAGCGAAATATGTACTTTACTGTTTTAGTTCACTCTCACCGCTCTGTTGGCGATGTTTCGGCCACAGCAGGCAGCTGTTTTCAGTGGAAAACTGAATACAAAAACACTGTATTTTACCAGCCCTAAATTGAAAACAAAATGAGTAATAATTGGAGAGAATAGTGGAACATTTAGAGTAATAAAGCCAGATACTTCCCTCAGGAGTTGGTGGGGACCAAAAACAGAAGAGAAAGTGAATGAATCGGACAGGATTAGGTGGCCACAAACACAAATCCAAGCCAATTCTAATGTTGCTCCACGTACGCTGGATGTTTAAATAGGCAGTTCTTTGCCAACAGGTTCATCATATCAACTCAAATGGTGATAATGATATCTTTATTGTTTCCATAGCTTGTTTCTCCAAGCAGACAAAAGCAGTTTAAGATCAGCAAGATTGAGTTCGTGTTGTTCATTCTTTCTGGAAAACAAAAGGGACCGGTACAACCTCCTAATGTCAGTCTCCTGTTCCTTTTTTTTTCCTGTCCCAGACTATTTGTACATGTTTGTACAGTCAGCAAGGTCAGGTGTGAGTGCAGTGTATTTACATCTAAATACAGACACACATTCCAATGTATGGACTTTTTACTATCTCCTTCCACAGAATATCCTCTTCGTAGTTCACTGGTAGCGGGGCTATTCAGAACATTGCATTTATTTTCTGGCAGAATTTGAACATAGTCATCATGAACCCCGCATCTGTTTCCTCCATTTCCTGAGAGGCCAGGTTGAGGATCACATTCAAAATACTGATCAAAATACTTGCATCAGCATGAATGTGCTCTAAAAAATGACTTATTTTCATAATAGTAAGCGAGAGTAAGATGTTGCATAACTTTATAGCTGGTAAACTTTAACCTGTCTCTGCCTGCAGCTGTGACATGCCCCCCTCTGTCTGAGCCTGATAACGGATACCATAGCTGCCCGGGAGGAAACCAGACATTCAACTCAACCTGTCAGTTTAAATGCTACGCAGGCTTCCTGATGACAGGCTCGTCGGTTCTTAGTTGTGGGGTCACTGGGGACTGGAGTGGCCCCAGACCTGCATGTGCAAGTATGTGTATGAAGTTATGTAAAATTTAGAAAATAATTTAAAGAATAAACAGAACAAAACCAAAGCCGACCGTTCATCGTACTGGTTTTGTTGTTTCTCTGCAAAAGTGATTCTGCTTCTAATGAATTATTCTAAGTTAGTATTAGTATAATAAGCCACGGCGGTAGTAGAAGTTACAGAAGTCACAGCAAATATCGCACTGTCGAGTATCGTTTGCCTCAGGATGAAAATGACTGTGTTCCTTATTTTCTCAGGCTACAAACAGGCTCTGTTGGCTGTAGCTGGGTGTGGAGCCCTCTCTGCCATCTGCTGCATCTGTTTTTGCTGGATGAAACACAGAAAAAGTCAGTATTTCTCAATTACACTACATAGAAATAGTGATGCAATGCAGTGTTGTTGCAACGGACCTCAGTAGTGATCTGTTTGTCTGTTAATTTCTCACAGGAAAGAAACTTTCCCAAGTAAGGTCAGTGTTGAAATGTGCTTGTCCAAAGCAGGTCCACCCATTTATGCATGTTCAGTATTTGAAAAGTTAACTTAGTAAAATGTTGCAGTTCACACAGTTTTCAACAGTATGTTGCTTCTATTTAAAATGATAAAATATCTTACTGCGACTGTGATGTTTCTTAGAAAAATTTGATTCAGTAATTGTCCCTTTAATGTCCATCTGCTTGTCTTCCATAGGCAGCTTGAAGAAGCCATAAATCCATCCAGTGAGTCACAGGGATGAAGGACAACTGGAGCCTCATTTATGTCTTATCGAAACAGATGTATATTGACCCAAATTTGCTCATATTAATATTAGTAAATTGTTAATAGTTAACCTAAACGGTCACTGGCTGTACATGCTGTACGCATTTTGCCTAATATACTGTATGTTTAAGCTTAATTTATGTTTCTGAGGTCATCGGGTCAACCATATGGAAACTTACAGCATTTATTTAATAAACATTGGAGTTGCATTTCTGTGCTATTTTTGTTTAGATAAATGGAATTAAATAAAATGGATTTTAGTCATTAATGAGCTTTAATGAGTACTAATGTGTGTGTGCGTGTGTGTACTTGTACAGTTATCTCTGCAAGAACTAATGTAAGTTTTTGGAGTTAAGCCATTTTTGGAAAGTGTGGACATTTTGGCCGTCCCTCTTCATTTGGACAGACCTTCAAAGGGCTGTTTGAGGGATAAGACTTGTTTTTAAGGGTTACGTTAGAATAGGTGCAGGCATGGTTAAAGTTAGGGTGAGAGCCAAGGGAATGCCAATGCGGGTCCTCGCAAGGATAGAAGTATGAGTGTGTGTGTGTGTGTGTGTGTGTGTGTGTGTGTGTGTGTGTGTGTGTGTGTGTGTGTGTGTGTGGACATGTATTACTGATGTTCTGGGGACATAACGCTGGCTACACAGTCACATTGTTGGGACTCATCTTCCTTTTGGGGATGAAACTCAAGTCCACATAAAATAAATCATTTAAGTCTTGGGTTGAAGTTAGGTTTAGGTTAAGGTGAAGCAAAAACGAGTTATGGTTAAGTTCAGGTCAGTCTCCAGGAAATGTAAGTCTATGCAACGTCCCAAAAAGTGATGGAAACACGATTTGTTTGTGTGTGTGTGTGTGTGTGTGTGTGTGTGTGTGTGTGTGTGTGTGTGTATGTGTGTGTGTGTGTGTCCCACACTGTTATGGGTGGTAAAGTAGTGCCCTTCCTGAAAGGAAGTTATGGCAAAAGTGATATTACAAAATTGGCCATTGACTCATTCCCTGAACGGCAATTAATGCTGTTTTGTCACCGATCGTCAGAAAGAGGAGTGAATGCAACGACAAGAATGAGTGACTGATGACAAATGAAATGGTAAGACCTGTGAAATATCACTGCAAGTGTTGTACATTCATACATGACTCGTGTAATTATAAGAAACAAAAGTTCTTTTGTATTCCAGATGTTTCAAGATTCAGTTGATACCAGACAAAGCCTGCATCACAGGGTGCTGATAGCAGCATTTATAGTATTTGTCCACGGTAGGTCTCCTTAAACTTATAGGTACCAAACTCTTTCAAACTCCTTTCTTTTCTTGCTTTACCACTTGTATTTTGTCATCTTAGACCTGAGCGGCAGAGGAGGAGCACAGGCATGGACCTACAGCTACAGCATCAGTCCAAACCGAGGGTGGCTTGAGGCCAGTCAGTGGTGCCAGCAGCACTTTGCAGACATGGTAGTCATCCAGAACCAGGAGGAGGCTGACTTCCTCAACAATCTGCTGCCATTTAATCAAAAATATTACTGGATAGGCATTCGCAATGTGGGGGGAGGATGGATCCGGTATCAAACCCATGAAAAGGTGCCAGAAGAGGCTCAGAACTGGGCGGCAGAGGAGCCAGATAACATAGCGGGTCAGGACTGTGTGGAGATTTACATAAAGAGAGACAAAGACACAACCAAGTGGAACAATGAGAACTGTCGCAAGAATAAGGGAACTGTCTGCTACACTGGTAAAACAGCCTTTATTTTGTTCAACATTTACTGACTGCTGTAGGCTTATTATGGCATGTGAGATCTCTCTGCGTGTATGTTTGTAGCCTCTTGTACACAGGATTCCTGCAGTGCCCATGCAGACTGTGTGGAGACCATAGGGAACTTTACCTGCAAGTGCCATCGTGGTTTCCAGGGGTCAGGCTGTGATGAGGGTGAGCAGACATTGTCATAATATACTGTATGTAAATCAGCCCATGAGCTCCTTCGGCGAGGCCTTAAATAATATCTTTTTCCTTTTTTCATCAGCGATTGCATGCAAACCCTTGCTGGATCCAGAACAAGGTTCTCACTACTGTTTCCATCCCTATGGGTCCAATCGTTTCAACTCTTCCTGCCTTCTCGACTGTGAACTTGGCTTTCAGTTGGTAGGTGTGCCCCAACTGCTATGCCAAGCCAGTGGAGACTGGAACCACCCTGTTCCTGTGTGTCAAGGTATGGCAACTGGAGATCAATCATGTCCAAACAATTGTTATTTCAGGTGTCAATGTTACAAGGAAAATATTTCTCACTGCCTATCTTAGCTGAACAGTGTCCAGTTCTGAACCACACCAGCGTCAGTGCAGGTAGCATGAACTGCAGCCACCCCATCGCGCCTAACAGCTACAACTCCACCTGTGAGGTCCGGTGTGATGAAGGCTATGAGCCCAGTGGACAGGACCAGATACGTTGTGACCACACCGGCCAGTGGACAGCCAGCGTTCCATCATGCACAAGTAAAGTGATCGTTACCTTTGAATGTAGAAATACCCAGAATCATTTTTTAAATTGTTTGATTAGCTGGCCGCAGTGTGTAGTCACATCCTGTCCAGACAGTACAGCGGCACAGACTCAGGTCACACTTGTTATCACTTTACTTCACACTCATTTGTACTTCGATTGGGAAAACAACATTGTCATTTATTGTGGGTAGGCAGTTACCGTTTCCCTTTACTGTAAATTATGTCAGCATGCTTATTCATACCCCCACCTCATGCTCATGCTATGTTTATGAAAGTAGAGTCATAATAAACAGTTGGTCATATTGACGTATTTTGCAAGAACACTGATTTCCATTGAGCGAACTGTGTGCGATTTATATCTATGTCCCACCACAGAGAAAAAATGCTCCCCCATTTTGTTTCCTGTTACGGGCAACATGACATGTGTGGACACCCTGGAGCCTTTCTCCTTCGGTTCATGGTGTAAATTCACCTGCCAGGAAGGCTACGACCTGACTGGGGACAACACACTCACCTGCCTGGCCTCTGGACGGTGGAGCAAAGCTACACCTACATGCACAGGTGGGTCACAGAAATCATGCCAGGGCTCCCTGAATGGAACACAAGCTTCTTGAAAATATGCTGCTCTGATGAGTAAAAGTGTTTCTTCTTCTCCAGTGGTACAGTGCAATAGTTTAATGGCTCCCCCTCATGCCTTCATGCAATGCCAGGACCCTCTTGGAGTGCACAGCTATGGCTCAATGTGCACAGTGCAGTGTGAAGAAGGTTTTGATCTGATTGGCACAAACATGACAAAATGTTCTTCACGGGGCAGCTGGAGTCATGCACTTCCTGTTTGCCAAGGTATGACCACAGACGACTGAGTGCTGAAGCATAAATAAGTATCAGATACAGTCTGTTCTCATTGCTCCTTCACCTTAAAGTAAGTAGACAGCTCTGTTTTACTATTGTGTACGTGTAATGTTTATGTAATTGGTCTCTCCCCGATCTCCGTACTTCTCCCTAGTGAGGAGGTGTAACCCTATAAATCCTCCTCATGGCTCCCTAACATGCTCTGACCCAAATGGTTCCTTCAGTTTTGGTTCTCGGTGCATGGCAACCTGTGACGAAGGTTTTCTACTGAATGGGACTGCCAGCACTGAGTGCAACTCCCTGGGCATGTGGAGTGCAGATATACCACAATGCTTGGGTAATAAAAAATGCCTATCATAATCAGTTTTTGGAGTTTATTTTGCTATCATCACCACATTAAGTTCTAAAACATGTTGTTTGTCTCTCCATCTCTGTGCTTCCTTTCCAGTTAAGAGATGTCCCACGCTGAACTCGCCCCTTCATGGCTCCTTCATCTGCTCTGATCCTCATGCAGAGTTCAGTTTTGGTTCTCAGTGCAACATAACATGTGAGGAGGGTTTTGTCCTCAGTGGGACTGCTGACACGGAGTGCACCTCTATGGCCGAGTGGAGCGCAGACATCCCCCGTTGTTTGGGTAAAAGGATAAAGTGTTGTTCTCACTCAACAGATGGACTCTTAATTTAATGGATGAGGTGTCTTAACTGTACACCTTTACCATGAAAAGCACTGATTTCTCCTTGTTCCCCTCCAGCTAAGAGATGTCCCACTCTGAACTCTCCCTCTCATGGCTCCTTCATCTGCTCTGACCCTTATGAAGAGTTCAGTTTTGGCTCTCGGTGCAACATAACATGTGAGGAGGGCTTTCACCTCAATGGGATGGCTGACACAGAGTGCAGCTCTATGGGCACGTGGAGCACAGACATCCCACAATGCTTGGGTAAAACAATTGTAGAGTATAGATAGATTTTGATTTTAATCATTTCCCATGTTGCATTAGAGATAAGTTTTCCTGCCATTTTTAGGAACTTTTTATGCAGTTCTCAATATCATGTATTTTTTTAATTTCTAACATTCATGCATATTCAGTACACTTCTTTTTTCATAAATCCACTGTCTTCTTCTCCTTGACACTTTGCCATTGTCCTTTTAGCTCTATGGTTGTTTTAACTGTCTACTTTTCTAATGCAGGATCAGGGCGTGAAGGCTCTGTGAACATAGCTTGTGTTTAGTTTATATGAAAACTACATGAAAGTCTAAAATAATTTGTTGGTCTGTCGCTCTACCTGTCTACCTTCCAGTTAAGAGATGTCCCACTCTGAAGTCTCCCTCTCATGGCTCCCTCATCTGCTCTGATCCTCATGAAGAGTTCAGTTTTGGATCTCGGTGCAACATAACATGTGAGAAGGGTTTTATCCTGAATGGGACTGCTGACACAGAGTGCACCTCTGTGGGCAAGTGGAGCGCAGACATCCCACATTGCCTTGGTAAAAACATCTTTTTATCACAATCTGTTGATTATAATCCATAGAGGAGCTTGTGATTTAATCATTTCGAGGTTTTGACTGTAATTCTTTGCCATGTGAAGCTCTTGAATATCATGGTCTCTCCCTCTATCTGTTCAACTCCAGCTAAGAGATGTCCCACTCTGAACTCTCCACCTCATGGCTCTCTATTCTGCTCTGGTCCTCATGGACAGCTCAGTTTTGGTTCCCGGTGCACATCAACCTGTGAGGAGGGTTTTGTCCTGAATGGGACGGCTGACACAGAGTGCACCTCTCTGGGCAGGTGGAGCACAGACATCCCTCGGTGCTTTGGTAAAAACACTGTAATCAACAGAAGAACTCTTATTTTCATTGTTTAGATGGCATGACTCTTGACCAAGTAAAGCTTTTAAATAGCTTTGTCCCTTCCTGCCTCTGTTTCTCTTCCAGCTAAGAGATGTTCACCTCCGAACTCCTGCTCTCATGGCTCTTTAGTCTGCTCTGCTCCACATGGAGAGTTCAGCTTTGGTTCTCAGTGCACATCAACCTGTGATGCAGGTTTTGTCCTGAATGGGACGGCTGACACAGAGTGCACTTCTCTGGGCAGGTGGAGCACAGACATCCCCTGCTGTCACGGTAATTGATCACAATTTGAGAGCTGCACTTGGCATAAATATTAAATATACACTTGTGATTTAAAATGTGGGTTTACATGTGTCCATACATTCATTTATTTCATAATCAGCACACCCAGTTGGTGTCATTACCGTAGAAAATGACCTTTTTTGCTCATTTGTTTCAGTAAATGAGGATTATTTGGTCTGAGGCTGATGGTCATAGTTTTATTCATCTACAGCACACCCATGCCCCCTACTGGCCAAGGCTCCACAACATGGGAGGATGAACTGCAGCCACCCTTACTCCGCTTTCAGCTATGGCTCCCACTGTGACTTTGAATGTAATGAGGGTTTCTGGCTGAGAGGAACATCAGTTATGACATGCAACACCTCAGGCCACTGGAATCAGGATCTGCCCACCTGCCGGCGTGAGTGTCCAGCATTACTTCAAACACACTGCTTTTATCTTGCTGTTCAGGTATTCAGAAAGGTGACTGTACGTGTTTTCCACATTTCAGCGGTGCAGTGTGAGGCGATTCGTGTCTTGCCTTTAGCGCTGTCTATGAACTGCTCCCATCCTCTGGGGAACTTCAGCTTCGGCTCCCAGTGTCTTTTCACCTGTAAAGACGGATTCTCCCTGAATGGCACAGAGGCGCTGTTTTGCTCCTCCACTGGGTTTTGGAGTGACAGCCTGCCTAAGTGCGCAGGTAAACTGCTTTTTGCAGGTATAACGTTTACCATGTTTACCATCTTGATATAACAAGTTAGGATGCTAACTAAGGATCTTGTTCCAGTGGAAGGGATGCCAGTGGGGACTGCCATGCTGATGTATGCGGGTGTAGGAGCAGCCTCTGTTGTTGTGCTACTTATCCTGATAGGACTGTTTTTCTTCATTGTGACGCGATTTAAGAAAAGAGGTGAGACTAATTGTGCTGATGCTCTATAGTTTTACATATGCACAGTATGTTGTAGCATATATCCTTGATCCTAATTTATGCTTTTTGCAGGAAATACACTCCTGCATGATGGATCAGTATGGGAAGACAGAGAGAATCCAGCTTTTGAATCTTGATTTTTTTTTTCTTCTTTCTTTTGCAAATCATTTCAAATATTCAGGCCTAATGCTTGCTATTATTATATGAATCTTGGCAGCGGTACCAAAAGATTACAGGGATTAACTGATTTTGATTTCCACTCAGAACATCCTTAAAAATGTAGATACTCATGCATATTTTGCATGAAACCTTTCACCTTTTGATATTAAAGAACCCAAATCATGAAAAATAATTCATGCATGATACACATACAATCTGTCTGCAGCTCTTGCTTCATATCCTGCTTGTACATTGCTTAATTGTCAATAAACTATCATCAATTCTTGAATCCTCAATGTTTATTTTATTCTATTTTTAGCTGAATCACACAGTGGTGCACATTAAGCGTGTGACTGGTGTTGGCATTGTTTCAACTGTGCCCAGTGTCATTTGGTGCAGTATAGGAAAACCTCCCTCGCAGCTCAGTTTACTCACATTTGACCTCCCCATAGGAACCAATACTGTGAGGTCAATTGGGGAAGTGGCAGAAAACCTCAGAGATTGCCAAACGGCCACAAAGTGTCAGTTTAGCACATTTGGTAGCCAGAAAGCTCCTGCCACAGAGTGGTGAGGAGGTGATCTATCAGTCTCAGCTCAATGTGTCACGCTGGGCGCTGATCCGACACCTGAGGGACAATTCACTACCCTCTCAGTAACTACACTGTATTGAATTTAATGGCCTGAACTGATGCAGTTGAAAAGATGTTTTACAGTAGAGATGATATACATTTCGTACATTACCAATTTACCACTGTCTCTATTCAGTCTGTCTATTGTTTGGGTGTCTCTACTGTATAGATTCATTCCTGTGTGTGTGCCAATAGTAAGCTATACCCCCAGACTTTAAACATGTGCTGCAAATGGCCAATGGAGTATCTTCAGCAAAGCGTGTGCATCTGTCTTGGCGCTGCAACAGCATGAAGCCAATTATAGCGGTTAAAAGACAGAGGGTTTGTGGCCTGTGGTTGGCATGAAGGGTGCAATAAATAACCGAACTGTTGACAGGAAACTGTTTGGCTACCGTCAGAATAATAATGAGGTTATTGCTGCCTGCTGTGACCGTATGATCACGGTTTGATTATTTTTCTCATCCCACCCGCTGCTGCTGGCAACCATAAATGCATGCCAACTGCACACAGACTCGCGCAAGGGAAGGGAAAAGGCCCTGCAGGTGAGCACCTTGGCTTCCTTCCCTGATATTTAAGTCTGGCTTTTCTCCCTTCATACCTCTAAAGATATGAGGAAATGCATTATGATGCTTTAGTCCCCTACAACAAAGAGTGTTGTTCCTCCTAACACATGAGCGTGCACACATGTACATGCCAGCAGACACTTAGAGCAGATACAGACACAGATACAAAGGCGGATTCAAAGGAACACACACTCACTATACTCTGCTGCACACTTCTTTAGCTTTGGCTGGCAGTAGCATACCACGGTGACAGACAGTTAGATTGTTCCTGACCATTGACTTGCGCTCTCTGGTCTGCAAGGTCTGATTTCATAGTGGGAAATATGAGATGGGTCCAGGAGAGGGTTCACGGCTGGGGCAAGGAGGCACTCCATACAGTGGGGCTTCATATCTCTGTGTCACCCTGGGCATTCTCCCCTGACACAGCTTTCAGCCCCTCTGTTGTCTGGAGCCCCCTCTCTGGGGTTTCTCAACCTTCTTCCCCAGGATTGGTGCATTCCAGCTGGGCACAGTGCCTGGGTGGTCCCCCCCCTCCTCTCCCGTCTATGACTGGAGGAAGGAAAAGGCAGAAAAATGCAGCGAGGGCCTTTGACCGTGAGGAGCACAATGTGAGCGTTGATGATGGCGGCGTGGATGTGATGCTTACCTGCCACTGACCCATACAGCTGTCATAGCCCAGCGTTTTACAATCTGATGATCCACCCAACAGCCGGGGGAAGATGCCTTGCTGACCTGTCACCTAGATTGGACTGATAAGCACCGAAGATGGACTGACCCGGCTCTAACCCTCAGCATGAATGCCCCATCTTCATCATAAATCAGCCTGTGCTTCGTACTCACTGTGCCACACACCTATGCTGAACATTCACTGTATCATAACCATTATTTATTGATCATCGTGGATTCATTCAAGATGAACAGCATACACACATTCTGAGAATAAATACAAATACACGCCCAAACAGCTATTTACATTAGTAGATGCCGATATAATCTCATAATCTAACATTCAAACATAGTGAGAGAGGTCCGACAGTGTCATGCATACACAGGAGTTTGTGTTGTACAGTGGGATTGTAAAGCATGTTTATATGGAGGTGCACTTGGTATATTGCATCACAGTGTGCCCACGTCCCCTTGGCGGTGATTTTGCAACCACTTCTTCCACCACCTTGTGCACGGTACAGACAGATAGATGAAGAGACCAGAGAGCGATGCAGAGCGAAGGAGGCGCGCTGCTTCTTGCTGAGTCCAGACTCCAGCCTCAGGAGGTGAAGTAAGAGTCCTGCATGGAGTAGAGACGGTCGATCGGGGTGAGCAGAGAGGAGTCGCCCAGGGACAGGCAGTCGCTGTCAGCCACATGACACAGAGGGTCTCTGTCCACGTCACCGTACAGACCTTTAAAGCCTAAAAAGAACACAACAGCACTGATCAGTGGATAGTTAGGCTGTAATGTGATTACAGGTTGGTCTAAAGGGGAATTTCACTGATTTCATTTAGAAAGTTCAGTTTATTTGTCATTTGGAGTACAACGCAGCCTCCGAAAACAGTAGTGTCTTCTGTGATCTGGAGGGTTATCTTGGCCTTTTTTAAAAGAAACTAATGAAAGACTATCACGCTGCATTATGGGAAATGTAGGATTCAGCGTGTTTGGATCTTGATCCAGAATAGTCCATATCTCAGCCCCTGCTTTACCAGTTTTGACCATCTTTGACCCAGTTTTATGGAAGTGTAATACTAAATCACTGGAGTGCCCCTTTAAGTAAAAATATGATCTGTCGGAGTTGTGAAGGACTTTTAAATTTATTAATTTTGCACGGTACAAGGGATGGACAAAATAACAGGAGCATCTGATGATATGATAAAGTTCAATATAAAAGCCCAACAATTATGAAATTGTGCACAGAGCAGTACCCCAAGAACCACTGCTACACTGAGGTCTTTACCGTAGGGGTGCATGTGATCCCCTGGCATCTGAGGTGGGGTCAGGCCCTGTCTGAAGGGGTCCATGTCAAAGTCCTGCTGCTCCAGTGTGGTGAGTCCCATCTGCTGCTGCTGCTGCTGCTGCTGCTGCTGCTGCTGAATGTGGATATAGGAGGACCCAAGGCGCTCCATCTCAGAGGTCAAACTGCCACAGGAGGGCGCTGTGGGGCACAGGAGATAGCGTTCGCTGCTGTCTGTTACAGTATTTGTCAGTGAGCTTTTTGTGCCCTTTGCTACCTTCATGTTGCTTTGAATATTTAGCCTCTGTACCGCTCTATTTTTGTGGCTTTCAAAATTTGAATATGTGTCAAGATTTCTATCGGAAATCTTTTAAAGGGACACAGAATTCTGAGTGATATTAAACCTCATCTGACTCTCCTGCCTTTGCCGTATTTCTAAATCAATTCTGTATGCTAAAAGAAACTTCAAAACACTCATTGCACTTGTACAAAATGGATCATATGACATTTTTCTTTCTTTGAAAATTAGTTTGTCATTGCGGAGAAGGACGAGGCAAACCTACCTTTATCTTTAGGATATCATATCATGTGGGAGTAATAAAGCACTCATTAAAACAGTCTGATACCTGTGTGATGCGATGGGTGCTCACGCTGCTCCTGCGTCTGCTGTTCCTGCTGCTGCTGCTGCTGCTGCTGTCTCCTGGCCAGTTTCTTCATCTGAAAACATGCACCAGCAGACATGAAGCTCACATACAGACCTGGTGTAAAACATTTTTCTCACTCCACAGTCCCTCTGCCACCCAGGCGTACGAGTGTGTTCACTCAATTGCAAAGTATTAACAGCGAGGTAAAGGACATCTTTCAGTGGAGGAGGGAAGCCACACATGAGTCCACTTTGTGAGGAAATATGGGGTTTAATCTACAGTGATCTCGCAGTGAGATGTCATCAGTTTCCTGTATGAAGAGATAACCAGGCTGATTTCCACTCTGGCATACAAACAAGGTGCAGAAAGAATCCTTTTATTAGTAGCGCATATGACTCTGTGTGTGTGTGTGTGTGTGTGTGTGTGTGTGTGTGTGTGTGTGTGTGTGCATATGTGTGTGCGTGTGTGTGTGTACTTTGTATTACTTTGGCTCTTTGGTTCTGGAACCAGACCTGCACAACCCGGACGCTCAGACCAGTCTCTGCTGCCAAGGTCTCCCTTACCTTGGATCAAGATTCAGGGGGAGGGAGAAAGTCAGAAAGGGAGGGTGAAAAAATAGGAAAATAGAAACAGTGAGGAGGTCACGTCAAGGTTGTTTGAGGTGCCTCAGTGATCCACCTTAAACAAGAACGAAACGATAAAACATTTATGTTTTTAAAAAAATACTTTTAAAAATTTTGCACTTTCAGATTAGTGCATAGCTGCACATTAGCGGTACGAAATAGCTCAATTCCTGTCAGATTTCTGGGCTAACTTCTACATTTCTTTTGTTCTTTCTGGAGAATCACGACAAAAACAACACACGACACAGTGGTTTTCTGTCCATATTCTGAGGTAGAAGGGTATCTACTCTGAGGATCTCATCAGCTAAAAAAACACAAAACAACTATTATTTTGTCAAAATAAAAAAGAAAAAAGAAAATAAACTACACTTCTTGTAAAGTTTTGATACTGTTGCATGTTAATTTCTAATGCTAGGCTATGTTATATCCTCATTAAAATGAGTGGAATTGACAGTTTTTTGGTGAAATTGCAGTGACAGAAAACAACTGTACATCTTGTCTTTTTTTGACACCCTCAGTGCAAACACACATTGTGCAACAAAGCTCATGTCATATCTGAAACAGAAGCTAATGTGACACAGACTTTAGCGCTCTGTATCCACACACTGGTCCACAGTACCTGCACACAACTTAGTGAACACAGAAAAAACACTCTACCTTCCGGCAAGGCTTGGATGACACCTCAAAGGAGGCTTTAAAGGTGCGTCTTTGTTGAGTGGTCAGAATAGTGCGCGGTCTCTTGGGACGTTTGCTCTCCGGGTCTTCTGATCTGACTCGTCTGCCTGAACCCCTCCCAGATTCCTCCTCCTCTTCCTCTTCCTCTTCATCACTTTTACCTGGGGGGCAGACAGGAGTGGAGAGCAGATGATTATTCACTTATAAAGTATTAAGGAAGACAAATGTTGAGAGACAGGTAGAAAAAGGAAATTCATGCCTTCAATCTAAGACGTTCAGTGTCTCATTTGCATTTAGTTATTTTGTGATTAACAATTGTAGCTTAATTTTTCCCTCAACCCGCCTGATCTCTGAACTCAGCCAGGTTGCCTACATTTCCCAGAAAGCTTTCTAACAACATAGCGTGACACAATGTCCGTGCAGCATTTGAATTGGATGGAAAAGTAGTCGGAAACATTAAAATAAAAGCAGCCATGATCAACATTTGACACATATCATACTGTCTTTTTTATTGCTACATTACAGGAAACTATTCATTATTAATGGATTGTTTTGAATCAGTCAGGTTTTTGTTTTTCATGAATTATATTAATGTGATTATTTTGACCCAATGATGGACAGAAGAAACTCAAGATTAAATTATGAATAGGATGCATGAATTGTGAAATCATGAAGAAATAGTGACATGTAACCAAAGCTCAAAAAGAGAAGCAGGTCATGATATTTTGCAACCATACCATATATAACTTCAGATAAATAATCTGACAACAGTACAAGAATAATACTAACACTGGGTCAAAACAACCCATTTTCACGGTCGTTTTCTACACATGGGTACTGAGAAACTGTAACTCAATATTGCATTGGTATTGGGTCAGTTTTAGCCCAGCAATGACTATACAAACACACGCACAAACACACACACTGTACCCCGCCTGTACCTGTGTCAGAGGAGGTCGGGCTGGCCAGACACTGGTGGTAGTCCTCTCTGGCACACAGTAGCTGTCCCTCCCTGAGGACACAGCGGTCTCCAGTCTGCAGGCGGCAGGAACAAACGCTGCAGGTGAAGCAGCGCAGGTGGAACACAGCGGCCCCCGCACGCATCACCAGCTCTGTGGGAGAGATGGCCTCCGCACAGCCCCCACAACGCACTGCAAACAGACTGTAGAGAGGGGTGGGAGGGTGGGGGTGTAACGAGGGAGGAAATAGAGAGAAATTGTGAGAGCTCAGTAAATAAAAGAGAGCAGTGCTTTTGTTTGGCTGGACGGAGCTTGAGTATAAGCTGAGACACTTGAGGACCCCTCACACCTCAGTAAGAAGGGACCCCATGAGAAAAAAAAATGCTTGGTTGACTTGGGGAATGTTGCTGAGTCGAGCTGTCACTCAAAACAAACTGCCAACCTGACTTCTCCCCTTTCCTCCTCCTCCCCCTGCCCCGACCACTCAGACGCATACCCTTAGCGTGGCGGGTGTGCATCTTAGCGCCTGGCAACCAGGACTGGTGGGCTTAGCCTCAGAGACTGTTGCCGTGGCTCCGGCTGCCGTGTCCGAGGCTGTGCTCCTGGGGAGGCAGGAGAAAAGCTCTCGGCAGGCCATGGCTCCAGGCAGAGGGGGGGAATCAGATCTCCCGGTGGGAGAGGCTGAGCCGCCGGTCCCATGAATTATCCGCGGAATTATCCCTAAGTCTGCTTAACCAGAGCGGGACAAAGACAGAGCCAGCCCCCGAGCAGCAGGACCATTGTCCGCTGGCTGACACCGCGGCATTTTGGGTCTGTCACGCAGGATGATGCGTCATCATTCTGGAACTGGTGTTTGTCTCCAGACCTGACTGGGTCACCAGACCAGTCAGCCCGGAGGCATGAGAAAGTGACAGCTTTTTGTCCACCTTTTTGTTTTCACATAAAAAAATACTTTGCGCGACCCATACGGAGAGTCTACACACAGAACATCACTGAATGTAACGTTTCTATTTTTTTTTTTTTTTTTTTACTACTTTGTGGTCTTAGGAAAAAACTAGGAGCTTTAGAGGTTTGTGTAAAATAAAAAAAATCCTTTAATACTGATCAATGCAGCAGAGTAACATTAGCATGTTAGTATTGATCCTGTGTTGGTCTCCCATGTGGTCGGCTGCGGATATGATGAGCCACAGCCATCATATCTGTTTCACTGGAAAAACTTTATGCCAAACTTTATCTTTATAGTCATTTATATCTATTATGTAATTATAAATCTATGTATTTTGTCTCAGTTATGACTGCAGTTTTCATTGCTCCTTTCACGCCACCAAAAAGAAAAATGAATTTCTCTAGTGTGGCAATTTTACATACTGTCAGCACAAATTTTAGCAATACATGGTGTCCATAAAATACACCTAAAAAAAAAAGATTTCACATTCACTTTCAAGTGAAACAAATATTACATTTGACTTCATTTTAAATAAATACATAAAATGGAAATTTAGCACAATATTTGCACGCAAACAGAAACTCCCACTAAACAGAAAGCAAACAGCCAGGTTGAGACATCCTTGTCAAAAGGTCTGGAGCTGCAACATCCTGAAGCCAAACATTGCTGGGACCTCTCACTGTTGCTGTGGGGTCGCTAGGGAAACGGTAAAGCCCATTCCCAGCAGCTCAGGAGGGTCAGTCGGGCTGCTTGACCCATCCGAGTCGTCTGCCTCACGGCCTCAATGGTATGCGCTTTAATATGGCCAACATACCGTCTGTGGTATGTGCATTCCTGTGGCAACACAAGATGCATCAAGGAAACATTTTCAAAGGAAGTGTGGCGGAGAAAATACCCGGGATGTTTCTAGGATGCAGCATTTGATTTGATGTCTCCGTGTGATGCTAATGCTAGCTGTCAGCGGAGGAGAAACTGTGGGCATTAATGTTGTGAGATCACTCGTGTTTCGAGAATCGCTTTTCCATTATGCGCCTTGTCCAGTTCGTCTTATTGTGCCCAGTATTCTTAAGCGTTGTTAATGCAAAGGTAAGAGTACCTCCAATACTTATGGAGCAGCTCAAGGTGTTTAATATTTCAGAGTTTCCGTTGACATGATTGGCCCAGAGGCCCCTGCCAGGAGAGCGGGAACACTCAGTCACGCTGGATTTAGACATGGCAATTAGTGACAAGATCATTACAGAGAAATAAGTCAGCAAAAATCCTGCGCTCCTCCACACTGACACGGCCAGGGTCGGGCACTCTCAAGGCAGATGCACTGTATAATAAGATGAGAGTTTAGCAGAAACGTACACACTCACGCACACACACAACACACACACATTTACCCAGAGAAAGCCCTCCCCACTCATTGTTCCTGCCCTGACTTTAGCGCTGACCTTTGGCGCTCAGGCAAACAGACTGCTGGTCTAGTGGACATGCAGAGAGACAGATCCTGTTTCTGGATCAGGTTAACCTGGATCCTTTGCAGAACACACACACACACACACACACACACACACACACACACACACACACACACACACACACACACCAGCAGAGAGCGTGTATCAGATACAGATCTGCGGGTCAAGTGCACCACCAGTCACAGCGCTGATCTGACGACCAATCTGATGTCCAGTCCACCTGTCCACTGAACCGTTTAGCCAATCTAAATCTAGTGACAATCTAAGCAACCTAAACATCACATTGTCAGACAGGAATTTGCATAGTGCGTCATTAAATTACAGCACAGTGTGCTGGATGTATTGTGTGTCCTGTGTGAGTCCTTCGGGTCAGGCAAAACGAACTACATAGATTGTACGGACAATGCAACCAATTCAGAAATATATTAAAACCTCTGACAATCTTATGTTGTTTTGTCCCGGAAAATCTCATCATATAGAACAAAATATTTGAAGAGCTGCCATGGAAGGAAGTAGACTTTCATGATCATTATAATCATTATGCAGTAACTGAATCTAAGTGCCATTTTTTTTAAAACATGCATCACAGAATAACTAAGACAAATGTATTAATTTATCAAGAACAGCCAAAAGAAAATAAATCCATCCAATTATCTAAACCAACTAATCTTTAATGAGTTACTTGATGTAGAAACTCTCCGGTGGTTATTTCTGGAATTTAATACCAATCCCATGAATTTTGCCAGTGGCTTGAATGAGTTTTTAAATGTCACTAAAAACATAAACAATGAGGTCAGTTGGTCTGCAGGCTAATCTGACTTTACGTAAATAAAATCATCAAGTTAAAACACATCCTGCATCAGGACATCGTGATGTGAAATGACAACTGTAAACTCGATTGTTGGTCTTCAAGAACCTTGTTTTGCTAGTCTTTATATTCTGGTGCTGAACAGGATGAGTTTAAAGTCAGGCTGCTGCAGTCACTGATAAATATGTATTCAAACAGGCTGAAAATCAGGACGGTTTTCTCAAAAGATACTTGACACAAGCAGCACTTATGCAGCTTGTTTGAATTAATTCATCTGAGCTGGATGGCAAGATGTCTGTTTAAGTTTAACAGGTACAGCATTTAGTACAAATATGATGCTAAATGCCGCAAATCTAAATAATTCTAATGAGAAATGTGCATCCATTAATGGTTTACGTCTAAAAAAGATAAGAACTAGTTCACAGGGTGACTCAGTGCCAGTGTCAGTACATTAAATACATGTTTTTGTTTTTATTTTTTGTTTTTGTTTGCTTTCCTTCCTTCCAGCAACATTTTCTGACATGAATCTATAGGTTAATCTTGACATATCTAATAACTCACCATTCTGATGCTAGTTATGTACGGCCTTTTGGACCCTGTAATATAAGCATAATGGCATATTGTAAGCCGCTTTGTTGAGGGAGTTCAACTACTGCCATTAATGCCTTATAACTCCCACAAACAGACCAAACCCGGTGGTGCGGCTGGCGCTGATTTCCCACATGAGCAAAGGGAAAAACAAGGCGAGACTCAAATAGAAGATTCAGCGTGTGGTAAGAGACAAATGTTGTCACAGTATGGAATAATCGTCACTTACGAGCTGGCTTCACACTAGTCCTGGATGAAAAGAAGGGAGGGAGAGGCACACAGTTTGCACCGCGAGAGAAACACTGGCACAGTTTTAAAGCCCCTCATCCTGGACAAAAGTGGTGCTCATGTGTTATAAGGTGCCATAACCCCAGACAGGACGAGCGGGGAGGTGGAGACGTGAGACCTCAGAGGCAGAGCTCTGGCACCAGGCCTCCTGCTAATTGGTCAGGTCAGATATCTCACGGTCGGCTGGGCGTTGTCCCATCGCTCGACACAGCGGCTGCTGTGTGCAGAGCTTTCCAGATGCCACGGCACATAACGCCAGGGCCCGTGGAGCGCACTGTCCCCCAAAATAAGTTCACACCAGCCTCGCCGTCTCTCTTGTAGGGATGCACCAGACCTTCTGACATATGGCTCTACTCTCCTAATTACCTCGCAGTCCTGCTCCTTTCTCTGCGCTTCAGCCAAGTGCTGCACTGATCATGCTAAGCACTTTGAATAGGTCTTACAAGAATCCACTCTGATATCCATTTATCCAGTTAAAACGTTCATATGAGTGCTTGGCAATCCAAAAAATCAGGACGTTTTAGACATCCTGATGACAAATGCTCTGATCACAAAGGTGCACAAGCATCCAACACCGCTGCAGTGTCATTTAGCTGACTGGGAACATGATGGCGGGGAGCATTTTGGACCAATGAGTGTAACATATCTCGTTTCCCTGCCTGCTTGGCAGAACCGCCGTCACCAAATTGTTCAGAAATAATGTGAGTTGCTTCCTGTTAGGGTGTGCAGTTTTTGTCTTGGCTCTTGTTTAGGTGAGAGCATGTTTTGGAGAACGAATGAGGGGATGAGGCAGTGGGCGGGTAGGAGGGAGTTGGGCGATGGGTGACGATGGTGGGAGTTTTGTGGGGGGGGGGACCGCCTCATCGACGAGACCATATGTTGTCCCCAGCTTGCAGTTGCCACGCCAATGGGCCTTGAAATTTTAACACATTTTGACAATGTGTCAGTTGAGCTCTACCCCTGGTTGTGTGCTGTATGTGTGTGTGAAGGTGTGATCGTGTTGTTTTGTGTGTGTGTGTGTGTGTGTGTGTGTGTGTGTGTGTGTGTGTGTGTATGGATGTACACTATGTGCAATAGTGTTCTCACATTCCAGCTCCCTCGCCACCCCTTCCTCCTACAGTCACCTTGTTCTCTTGCACTGTGCCAAGTTCCCTGGAAGTCAACTTACACCATATACACATGCACACAACTACACATGAACACACACACACACATACACACACACACACACACACAACTCAATGCTTTTGCCATAAACTATACCCATGCTGTATGTGCAGAATGTAAAACTAAGTATTGATAGATATGTTTAAGTTAGCGACATCACTTGTTTCCCCACCGTCTCTCTCAGGTCTCTCTCTCTCTCTCTCTCTCACACACACACACACACACACACACACACACACACACACACACACACACACGCACACACACGCACACACACAGACATTCTTAGTCAAGGTCAGATCTGGACAAGGGTTCTGTTGTAAAAATGACTTAATAAGACAAAATAATTTTTGGACCCCGGGCCAAAGAAATACAATGAGATGTACAAGATACGACAAAATAAAATAAACAGCCTCCAACAAAATTAAAAGTACATTAGTGAAATGTCACTGGAGTTTATTTCCTATAGCATGAACTGCAATGTTGGAGGCATATTTCTAACATATATGCATGTGCCAAAAAAAAAGTATGTCTAGAAAATAAGTGATACCACAAAAATGGGTGCATATATGGCACATATATTTAAATATAATTAAAATGCCTTCATTGAGTGACTTTACATCTGAAAAATTGACTTAGTTACATGAATTTGGTACCCAAAAACATTTTTTTTTTGTTTTTTTTTTTCAGATTAAATTAAATTAAACTGTATATCTTAATGCAAAACCTCTGAGAAAAACTAGACCAAAAAAAAAAAAAAAAAACCCAAAAAAACATAACAATATAAAATCAGATGTGTTCAACCCGGAAAGCTTCATGACAAACCTCTCACCAGGGTTGAAAAGTTGATACATGAATGTGATATCAGTGTTTTATGATTTCAGCTGTAACATCTGGAGAAACCAAACAATGAAGAGTTGGACATCAGCACTCACTCAGCATAGTCCCGCTTGCAGTAAAGTTTGCGGTCCCGCAGAAAGCAGGAGTTCTGGAGCGCGTCCCCGCACGCCGCGCACCGCACACACTCCTCATGCCAGAGGCCGTCGGTGACTCTGAGCAGAAATCTGTCTCTGATCAGCCGGTGACATCCGGCACACACTGCCCCCTGAGCCATATCTGCAATGATGGGGAAATCCTTTAATTAGGACACTTCACCAATCAGCAGGACGCACCAAAGTTTGATGGAGGGGCCGTTAAGTGCAGCTTTACCTCCTTAAAATATGAGGAAAAAGTAGTTGAATAGGCAGCTTGTTCATTAAAATGTGTGTATTATATAGGTGGTGACCAGTTGTTTTTAGCTGTTTATGACCGTTGTTTAAATTGGTCGAATATTAAGTTCGATTGATGACCGTCAAAAAAACGCTAAAAACCAAATACCACAAGTGAAATGAACATCAAAAATTAATGCTTTTACATCGAAATCTTGCCAACTAAATGTGAAGTTTTACCCACCTAAGCATAATGCCGGTCGATCCACCATGGCAGCCCTCTGAGGAAACACATTTCACCAAAGTTAATGGAGAAAAGATGAATATTATAAAATAACATTTCAAAGACATTTAAGTTCAAGAAGCTCATACCTGCAAAACAAAAACAAAAATCCTCCCAAAATGGAAAAAAAATCAAATAAACGCGAGTTTCCAGGCGGTGGAAAAGTAGTTTGGGGTGATCAGCTTCTTCTCAGCATCTCCGGCGCTCAACTTGCTGCTCGGAGCAGAAAGCAGCAAAGTTTGTCCTCAGAGCTTCCGTCGACCTCTTTGAGTCCACTGTTATTGACTATTTAGGCTGTCTATCAATTATCCTATTAGGAGTGAACGGGAAGAAGAGAGAGAGAGACAGAAACTGAGAGAGAGAGACTTCCTCCATGTGCAGGTGCCGCTTACCTCTCTCTCCCCCCTCCCTACTCTCCCTCTGTGTGTGTGTGTGTGTGTGTGTGTGTGTGTGTCTCCCCCCACGCTCTGAATGCTGAAAGTTACCAGAGACGCTCATGAATGGGATAGATAGATAGATAGATAGATAGATAGATAGATAGATAGATAGATGGATGGACTGATCGATCATTTTTGAAGCCAATGCAATATTGATACTTCAAAGTTTTAATATTTGTTCAATATGGTTGCTTATTTTATATTTATATGTATAAACACATATCATTCCCAAATATTTTTGTATAAATGTTTCTATAATACCTCAGATATATCATTTCTGTACAGAACTGCGCTGTCTTGTCACTCATCAGTCGATATAGTGGTATCGATATATCTGTTATGGGGGGATATAAGGCGTATATGTATCGGCCTGACTCCGCTCTACTCCCTGTGACATCTCCACCACCGGCCTTTACACATCACACATCTTTGTGATGGGGAGTAAAGCATAAGTGCGACCATGCAAACAAGCGCTGTGTCTGGCGAATACACCCTGCAGACGCCATCTGGTGGCCAACAGGCGGAACTACAAAGAGGGGACGCGAAAAGCCTGAGACATTTTCAGTTTTCAACACAACAAATATTTCTGGGCTGCTTTTGTGTGTGAAATAATACAATAAAAAAGAAAGTACGTCATATATGATGAGCAAATGAACTGATTGTACATATATTGAGATACATGATTAAAGTAACTCCTTTTTTTTGTTTGAGTCACGTAATAAAAATGCAGTTCAAGAAAACTAATTTGGATTTTCAAGGCATCAAAATGGCAAACAGCGACGCAGTTTAATAATGTAAAAAAAAGTCAAAATAAGACAACACGAACAACATGTTTCAGGTAAATTTTTAAATAACTTTATTCTGTAAGAATTCTCAAATGTGTTTTAAGAAATGTAAGGATGGTTTCTGTTTTTATACAATTCCTCTTTGAATAAAATATGATTCTTTTTCAAATTGCATTGGGTTGCTTTTAAAACGGACACCAGAAATTATCTATTTACAAAAGTCATCTGTTCACAATTCTATCAGAATTCATTTCGACAGCGTGCTCGATCCTCCGTCTCTTCGCCGCACCCCACCCACGACCTCAAAATACTTCTTATTCAATTTTAATTACAATGCTTTGCTAGGTACAAAATATGCTGTTTTACAATTTGAATCAAGTCTTTTTTTAAATTCCGTCTTCATATCGCTGACAATGTGGGAGTATATACAGGGGGAAGGGGGGGACTGGTGTCATGTGATCTGATGCGGCGCCTCCAGCATCTCCATCAGGAAGGTGTCGATAGGCGTGTCCCCGATCAGCTTGAAGAAGAACAGATGCTCCAGACACTTGAGGCCGATGGAGCGTAGGGCGGGCAGGCGGAGCAGCAGCTTGGCAAACCTGCCGAAAGGGATGCAAAGAAGGAAAAAGGGCCATCATCATTTTCTATTATGTAGAAAATCATTAACGCGTTGACCATTTAAAAGACATAAAACTGCATCAAGACCAGCATGACACAAAGATTTTATGACCAAAACCCTTAAAGAAAACTTGCGCTGACATAATTACTGATCACTTTGAATCTTATATCTACTTTAACGCATTCATTTAGATTCGCTTTAAAAATAACATGTTTAAAAATGTGAATTAACACATAAAATTTAACGACCTGTTCTTGTTTTTGAGTTAAAATATAAGATCAGACTTTATTTATCCCAAGACGGGGAAATTCACTGCATTCATTTGGGGGCTTTTCCAAGCACATATTGATAAATGTGATTGTTTGAGATTAAATCAGCATGTATTGATTATATTTTGTATCCTTTTTATTGTCTATTTGTTCTTTTTCTACGTCTCCTTTTCATTCATACTGCTGTAACACATGAGCAAATCTCCCTGGCGGAGGATCAATAAAGTCTTATCTGATCTTATCTTTATTTCTGCCACTCCTTGAAGTCTTCATGCACCTGTCTTGCTGCTGCATGAATAGTTTTCCATGTCTGCCCCTGAATGGTGTATTTAGTCAGACCTAGAGCCACGTACAACTTCAAAATCCTGCATACATTTGAATGTATCTGTAGTTGAACCTTCCTCTTGAAACAGAATGAGTACTTCAACTTCTGGTGTTAAAGTATAATTTACTAAAGCTAATTCTCTGATGTTTCAAGGAAATTTTGAATCCAAGAAGTTGCCCTACAGTAATTTTAACTTACATTATCAATAATCGCCAAATATTTTACTGTTATTTCTTTGATTTCTTTCAAGTGCACATCTGAATTAAGCTGACAGTGTCGGCTGTTTGTCCATGTCACCTGTGGATCTTATTCAGCCCTCATCAGTAAATTAAAAAAATCAATTGCAACCATATTATTACTTAGATTATTACCTATAAGCCATAACACAACCTGTCTGTATCCTTTCATCTAATGCAAGTCAAAGTGTTTAAGTTATGTAAGAGCTGTGCGGTCAAGTCATCTGCACTCTTCATTGCTGCGCACAACCATAAACCTGCAATTAAACAATGGTGTTCGGTATTGATTGACTGATGCTGTAATGTGATGCATGTCCTACCTGCCAGGCTGGTCTGGGTATTTCTGTTTCGTGTACGATTCCAGTGAGGCGTAAACTTTTTCCCTCAGCCCCTCAACCTCTGGTGGGTTCGAAAGGCCTTTTGCATCTGAAACAAACACATACAGTCAGGCCCAACGTGACGCTAATACAACACCGAATCCACAATATCTCAGAACCCCAGTGTCTTTACTGGGAAAGCTGGAGGCTGGGCCGACCTGGGTTGAAGAGGACGATGGCTCGCAGGCAGCCGAGCTCCGTCTTATCCATCTGCATGTCCTTCATTTTGGATACCAACTCTGTGAGGACTCTGCAGGAGATCAAATGATTAACATTTAGAGCAGGTTTTGAGGGTTCATCAACCACAATCGCAAAACATAAACTTTGCCCCGTCTCTTATTATTTCGCAAGAGTTGCCTTAAGTGACAGCACAAAATTGCGTATATGAGAGCAGCAGTGGCCTGTAATGGCATTTGGGAGAGTTCTCCTCCCTTAGACCATAAAACGACTGTCTTCTGTATCTGCAGTGGTTTGATAGGGTTGTTGATTAACACCAGCTTCTCAAATGTCACCTGCATTTTCACCCTTTTAGTGATGAGCAGGTGACTGAAAACATCAGCTTTATTAGTCTTTACTATGACATTATTTAATTTTAATTTCACATGTTTTCTTTGACAAACTGCCCTAAATGAGCCTGACATCATGATGACAGGACATCACTTTAAAAGAAAATACTGTAACTCAGGAACCAACCTATCAAAGATGGAGCCCACTCCAGCACTGTGGGCGCTGCTTCTGTGGACGTGGAGGCCCGTCGCCAACAGGATGCCATCTTTTACCGTGACTGAGCGATGCGAGAATGAGGCGATAAGGAGTTCGTTCCAGCCTGGGTGCAAAAAGAGGAGAAACTTTGACTTTTTATTCTTTCCTCCTCAAGTTTGTCTTGATCATATACGACATAATTTCTATGATTTTCCAGTCTGCCCCTGTTTTTCCCTTCGGGTCAGGTGTTTGGCTTCTTCACTTCCTTGTTCAGGCCTGTGAATGAAATCTCTCACCAGCAGAGGTCAGCGCTGGTGCAGCGCACTGCTGGGACCTGGCAAATAGTCCAGTTATATTTGGTTTCACTGCTCCATTAAACTAGATGGCAGAAATGTGTTGAGCAAATGTAAAAGACTTAAATAGACTGCCCGCCTGGGGATGAATAACTGCCACGTGTGTGTGTGTGTGTGTGTGTGTGTGTGTGTGTGTGTGTGTGTGTGTGTGTGCATTACTCATGTTGTGTTGACATAAATCACTTTACATAGTCACATTGTGGCTGCCCACTGTCCTCAGACAGAACTCCCCAAGTCCCCACAAGGTAAATTATTACATTTTCAGACTTAGGTTAGGGTTAGGGTTAGGGTTAAGGGGTTAGGGTTACACCAATAGCAGTTAGGGTTAAGGTGAGACAATGAAATGTCCTCTGAAGTGATGGCAACAGTGGTGTATGTGCATGCGTGACTACCTGCTCGTAGTAAGATGACCTGGTCATCGAGGGGGAGTTCGGAGAAGTGCGGGATCCTTTTGGCCCACTCCACCAAGGTGAAGAGCTGCTTGTCTGCTGCTTGGCAGATATTGGTGACTGGGTCATTGGTCTGGAGAGGAACAGGGAGGGAGTATGCAAAAACAAAACAAGTCAATAACTCTGCCCGTAAAACTAATTCAGTGACATCTAAACTTGTCTGATAGCAGTTGGTGAGCAGGTGCAGCTGTGGTTATTTTTGGATGCTCTTTGAAGCAACAATTTCCTCTCAAGACTTGTGAATATTTCAATACATCTTTGATGTTTATACACACAAAAGGAAAGAAATCTTATAACATCAGTGCCAGCTTATAACATAATGCCATCTAACTTAGGTACAGCGTCAGAAATGACTGAGCTTCTGGACACACTGTCACCAGAATTCAACATTATGAGCTCTGGATGGTCGGATCTATTTTGGAGCCGCTGTTGCATGAGGTTGAACAGGTGCATCCAATAAACTGATGACTCACTGTCAACTTCCCTGTTAATTTACTGACTTCTAAGTGTTTGTCTCAGATCTTAGACACGTTTATTGCGATTCTCAAGTCAAATACTGCAATAAACGCTGCATGGTAAAAATAAAAACAGACCTTGGAGCAACTGTTAGCAGATTATGACAGCAGCACACTGAGAGTAGCTTGATTCAATTATGGAGCCACACTAGAGCCTGGATTCAGTCCCAAAAACTGCTCCTCTTATGTTATTCATCTTTGCTTAGCTTACAAATCACAAAAGAACATTTGAATCTAGCAAATGTGTTTCCTGACTTTAATTTCACTTGGACTGATCGTCGCCCATCATTCAGCTTCTCAATAGCGAAGAGCTTATTTAAATATTTTCTGACCAGCACTGATCAGGCCGAAATAACAAAGCAGCACATTTTTAGCACACAGCGGTGGTCAGTGCCACCTCACTCAGCCTCTGGTTTAGCATGTGTGGTTCTTACTGAGTTGCTGGGGCTGCCGTCGCTGTACGTCTCTGTTTTGGGCTCCACAGCCAGCTCGGCATCCAGGATCTTGTCCACGGGCATTTCCTCGTTGAAACTGCTGGTAGATTCCACCTCGCTCTCCCCCCGCTCCTTCCCACGCTGTCTCTCCTCCTGCACCGCTGCACACACACACACTTAAGGTCAAACACCCCCATACTCACTGTTCTGGACTTGATATGAGCAAAACCATAATATCACTAATATGAACTCAACACTGGACGAGATTAAAAGAGACTCTGAGCTCGACAGATCAATTATGAGCAGCAGACTGTAAAATGGCACACCTTCTCTCTTCATGCCCATGGCCAGGCACTTTTGGTAGCGACAGTATTGGCAGCGGTTTCGCTGGCGCTTGTCAATCAGGCACTCCTTGTTGTCTCGACACGTGTAGGTGAGATCTTTACGGACGGTCCTCTTGAAGAAGCCCTTGCATCCCTCGCAGCTGTACACGCCGTAGTGCTTTCCTGTGGAAAAAAATGTAAATAAAATCAATTAAGATAAAATAGATGAAATGAAATTGACCACATAAATGAAATAAAATACATAAAATGACACAAAATACAAACAGACCAGAAATACAGAGAGCAGTTACAGTGTAGTATTAAGTTGTAAATCGCCCCAAATGCAACTTGGTGAGAAACTATTTTTCAAGGAGACCAGAAATGTGTTTTGGCCTGAGATTACTGAGCAACTTACAAGCTAGCAGCAGAACTTTAAAATCCTTTCTATAAGCTACTGGAAGCCCCCGTAGAGGTTTAAGGACGGGAGTAATGTGCTAAGTTCTCCTGGTCCTTGTTAGAGCTGTAGCAGCAGATTCTGATTGAACTGAGCTTATCTAAAGGTCTCTCCGGGAAGATCAGTCAAGAGACTGTCACAATAGTTGACCCTGATGAAAATAAAGGCGTGAATGAGCTTCTCTAAATCTTGACTGGACATTAGACCTCTATTCTGGCTATTTGTCTGAGACAATGAAACGCTGATTTAGCTATTGAGGAAATATAATTGCATCCAGCTGTTTGCGTACTAGCAGCCCACAAGTCTGACACACAGCATAGCCTCTGCCTTCAAGATATGATGTGAACCAACTGAGGACTGGACCAGACAATCAGCTCCACTGTTCCAGTCTGTCAATAAATATTTTATGGCCCAGTGCATCAAAGATCAAGCGACAACAAAACATTTAGTTTCAGTTTTACCTGAATCACAATCTAGTTCAACATCAGTTAAGGCCTTTATCAGTGCAGCCTCAGTGTTGTGATGTGGTCTGAAGCATCCAAAATGACATTTACTGTGCATCTAAAAGGTGGTGGAGTTGAATCAAAGCAGCTTTCTCAATAATTTTTCCAATAAGGGGAAGATTGGGGATCGGTCTGTCATCATTTAATACTGAAGGATCTAGGTTAATTTTTTTTTTTTTAGAAGGGGCTTAACAGCAGTTTTTGGCACATCCACTCCCAAGCAACTGAATACATTAATGAAAAGGCTGGTTGGCAAGGTGTCAGAACAGCAGATGGATGAGTCAGGATGCTACGTCCTCCAGAGTTTCAGTATTGATAGCACTGAATGCTAATGGAACCAAATTAAAGCCAAATTGCAGCAGTGGTTTGGCTTCGTTGTTTGACGTGGAGGAATGTATGGCCAATCTGAAACCTTTTATTTTTTCACTAAAAAAGATACAAGCCGTAATTGCGAGACAGGAAATCAAAGGCTAGCCCGTGTTGGTTTGATTTGTGAGCTTCTTAGCAGCGGTAAACAAGGCACAAGAACTGTTAATATTACTGTTAGAGAAAAGGTTTGTCTGGCCTTATTCATGTCACATTCTAACACAAAACCTGTCTTTCATATATGTTGCGGTGAATCTCAAGATTGCTTTTTCTACTTTTTGCACTCCACTTTCCTGCATTCTCTTTCCTGATGTCTGACAGCTGTGTGCTTCTCCTACTTTTACAGGTGCAACGGTGTCAATAAGTTTATGTTCTACAGTCCAACTTAGCATTAACATATGATAAACCTGACAAAGTGCCTGAGAAGCATCTCTTTCTTATCTTTCCTTCAGTCATGTGGGTGCTGATGTCCGTGGTGGGTGGGAGTGTAAATTTCTTCACCCACGCCTCTCCCCCCTCCTCACCCTCTGGCATTACCTGAGGAGCGGTCCCCGCAAATGGAGCAGATGTGCTTGGACATTCCCCCGGGGCTCGTACACTGGTAGTTGATGTTTCCCAGGTTCTGTAGGCCCGGCGGAGGCTTGATGTCCTCTGAGCTGCTGACACTGTTCATAGAATTCATCTGAGGATAACAGGAAGCACAGAGACAAAGAGTTGAAGCTGAGGTGGCCAGAGCTGAACGAACAAAACACAAGCCGAGGGGAAGTAAGAGTGAAAAGTGTTAGGCCGTCTCATGACACTCTCCCCCTTCCTCTATTTTCTCATGTTGTCTTCCGCTCACCCATGCTATTTTTTTTCCTCCCCACCCACACGCTTTATTGTGAAAGTGTCTCAGGGTGCGATCACATGCTCGGTTAGTGGGTGGGGCTGCGGCTTCTGTCTGAGGCTTGTCATACAGGTTTTTTAAGGTTTGTTGACGTGGGGGGAGGCGTATGAGAGGAGTCACGTGTGCCCAAAGTGCAGTTCTCAGAGAGTAACAGCAGAGGGCGTTCATGTGTAGGGTCCTCCACTTCCTGAGAACGTGTGAAATTTTGAACTGCGTTGTCGAGAAATTAAAGCATCTAATCAAAACACGATTAGACCAAATTTTTCTTTTCATTAATCATCAGCTTGATTTAAGTGAATAACATTGCCATGACACATTAAAACATCTCAAATGTGACCTCAAGGCGTCCTATGAGAAGAAACGGTGTGCGCAACCATGAGATTAAAACAACTGGCACCCCCAACCTCTCAGCAGTGAAACTCTTAAATGAGGGGTGAAATCTGTTCGAGGCCGAGCAACAAGTCCAGCTTCCTTTGCCTTCCACATATCTCCCTCTCTTTTTCTCTCACTCTTATCATCCTCGTGTCCTTTGACCCTGTCCTGCTGACGAGCGGCAGGCAGGATGCATATTTGCGCTGCACATTTTTGTTTGATTAGTTGTTTATGTGCAAACATCTGCACTCCGAGTGGAAAAAACAAAGCTGACCCACATATGCCCTCCTGTCCTATATATTTGATGCAGCGTGACATATAGGACATTTCCCAGTCACCTCAGGCTTTTCCTATGACTTATTTACAATGTGCACTCTATTCTGAATATCCTCTAATGGCAAACAGGCCTGTGACCTTATAGCACAGGAGAGGATACGACAGATTTCTTTTCCTGTCATTCAGTTTTCCTTGAACTCGCTGCTTCTTTACACCGCCACCACCCACTGTAGATGCCTCAAAGGCAGCCCATCACACTTAAATGGGCATTCAGTCCCCTGCATACTTGCTTATGTGAGTCAGTGGTGAGCAGCCGTTTCTCTCCAACACACAGTTTCCCCAAATAAATAACTTAAGTTTATACATGTATGGCTTGGAAAAATAAGTCTTATACTGCATTCAAACAGTTGTTCAGACATATATGCTGCTTTAGACAGACAACATACTGCTGTAGAGAAGAGCTACAAGCACTGCATATGGATTATTGATGCGTCATACATTCTTTATACAACACATGGTATGAAGAACACACTGCTTCATACATATAAGGTTTACTTGGGCCTTTAATGGACCAGACATGCTGCTCAACTGCTCAGAGAAAGTCTTTCGTCTATAAAGTGACCTGTCTTTTAAACATAATTTGTCAATGAATCAGTTTGTTGAGTGATTTTTTTTTTTTGATACGTGCTTAATCGTTTTAGTAATTTTCTGAGCAGAAATGCCACAAAATCACTGGTTCCAGCTTCTGAAATGTCTTAGTCTTCCATGATTTTTAACTAAATGTCTTCTGATTGTTGGTCAGATAAAACTGGCAGTGTAGACATGCCTACCTGGGCTTTGAGAAATTGTGAGGGGCATTTATTCAATCATGAAAAACAACTGTTAGTTGCAGCCCTGAATGCAAAAAACAACACCAATATAAAACCAAAGCACTTAAGTGGAAGTGGAAATGACTCAGAAACTGATTGACGGGTATTTTAATACATAATAAAATAGCGCAACATTGATGGTTTTCTCTTGCTGCTCTAATGGGTTTGCTTACAACTAAATGCAGCAGTAAAACAGTCATATTATCAGCTAAAAGTACAAAAAAAAGTACAAAAACTTTATTCTTCACTATGTGTCAAACTATTCAGTGATATGTGTAAATACATGTGCAATTTATATGATCAGAAAATACTGATCAGGCCTTTAAAAGAGATAATGAGCATTAGATAATAGCAGAAACTATAAAGACCACCAGAACAGGCACACACTGAATTTTCTTCATCTTCTGTCAGTCCAGCACTGCTCATTCACATAGTTGTTATGAGACGTTACAAGACACAGTGACCTCATGGAGGCTTGGTCACCCGCTGTTGGCGAGCAGCGAAAAGGTGGTTACACCATCCAAACGCATCAACCCTGACTGTCCCTGAGGGCACAGATCCATACTGTGATTGAACCAATGTATATCATTGTCTGCTGTGTCCTGCGGCACTGGCCTCAATCCAGCCGCTGAAGCCCTCTGTGTGTGTGTGTGTGTGTGTGTGTGTGTGTGTGTTTGTGCCAGTCATGAAAACACTGAGCTTTGTGGTGTTTGTGGTCCCCTTAAAGAGAGCAGCTCTATTAGTCCTCTCTTTGATAGTTGTCTGTGTCAGACAGTGAAAGGGCAGTTTTATGGTCGGTTCTTTCTATTTATTCAATCTAAAGATCAACCTCACATCGAAAGAGGCTGTGTTAGGATCATGAACAACTTGGGCATAATAACCGAGATGGTTGCTACAAAAAGAGGAGTAATGCTCAGGAAGAGAGAAATCCAGAAAAAATAGGAGCTGCTCTTTTTCTCCCCCTTTCTCGCAGTAATCCATTAAAGGGCCAATAGTCACCCAGCGTCTTAAGTCCCCTCGCATGACAGCAGTAACACAGAACTCAAGGATGACCTTTAGGGCGAGAAGTTTAAAGGTCAGGAGAAGGGTAGGGGAGAGAGAGGGAAGCCAAAGTATGCCAGCTAAACACATTGGATATGGCTAGCCTTCAACCTTCTGTCTGCTGGCAGAGACTCAAAGAATGAGAGGCACATGATCAACCAAAGAACATGATCATTTAACACGGAGGGACATGGCCAAAAGTAGTAATTTGGAAGAATCTGAAAGTCTGATGATGAAGCTGGGAGCTGAAGAGCAAGCAGCAATGAATTTAAACTCATGGATTCTGTTTGCTTGTCTGCTGTTTTCAAATGTCTCTCTGGGTATTACAGGTTTCCTCTAGAGGTAGCTTTGAGAAGGCATGGTAAAGGAAAAAGGGTGAATTATGACATTTTATCACAGCTGGAACGCAGCAAATCTAATAATTTAACCAAAAGTAATGTTCAGTATAAAGGTATATTTTCTGCAAGGAAAGCCTTTTAAGACAGTGTCCACAGCTATCTGATGACCATCAAAACACCCACACATTTCCTCACCTGTGGACTGCTGAGTGGTCCAAAGTTCATGTTGGGTGTGGACGGCAGCGATACAGAGGGCGAGCCCAGAGACGATGTAATGACGGGGTATGGCGAGGCCAGGCCGTTCATCGCCGAGCCCAAGGTGGACATGGGGGACGGTAAGGGCCTGGAGGTGCTGATGACTGACGGGTGGCCAACCACACCACCCATGTGAGGGGGGTGAGCGTGGGCCGTGCTCATTGGCCCCGTAGAATCTGGAGGAGAAGGAATGGAGTGTTAAAACGATTGAGGAGACACAGGATAGAAAGATTCACACTGAGTTACCAGTTGATTAGTTCCCCTCCACAATGCAGTCATTATAACAAATACATAAATCCACCACATGATCACACATCAAACTGACTGCTGCTGACCAGCAGTGACGCAAAAGTGTTATTATGGATTACAAATATGTTGTACATTGGAAAATTAGTGTTTCATCAATGGATTAAACAAGCAAGAGAATCTGGAAATATATTGTTGACCATCAGTGCAGCACATCTTTATGTATTTAGTGTTGTGTAAATATGGCTGCACAGAGTGAAGCCCTCCTTGGTCGCAGGGTGCTGACTTTGCTTTGCATCCATTGATGTAAACTGACAGGCTGGCATTTACATAGATGCCCTACTTAGAAAAGCTGTCAGTCATCTGGGTAACAGGGCGTGGTGTCTAATTTCATGCATGTGCTGTAGCTGTGAGGACATTCATTCGTCATCAACGAATGAAATACCAACATGCACGTTAAGACCAATTAAAGAAAAGACCTAAAGAAAAGAGAAACATAAGGAATGCGGATGTCTCCACACAGGTGCACTGTGTGGTACAGGTAACATCCAACCATGCTCTGTGGCATGTCTAAAAATGCTGAGCTTTACACACACACTCATACGCAGAGCGATACTGCGCCCAATGCCACTGCTCTCAGTTAAATGTCACTTGTGTGTTTGTGTGTGAAAAGGTGGGGAGTGGCATAAGGAACAACATCTGTGAGTTGGTTTCTTAAAAGATGCAAACAAAGGTCATTTTTCTTCAAAACTCAACAGGACGCACAGAGATCACTGGTTCCATGATTTTTTATTGCTGTTGTTGCTTTGGGTTATATCACAGGAGTCACAGGCCCTTTTCTTTTGAAGAATCCATTAAAACGCCTAATCCATTATCTTGATCGACATTCTCAAAGATGATTTATGACAGTTCAATTTGTCAGGAAATATCTTTTCCGATAGACAGCAATGCAATTCCCTTGAAACTCCATTTTAGATCAGTGGAGATTCGCTGTTGCCGCTCGCGGCCCAAGAGAAGCGAGCTTGTTTGGTCTCAGGAATGAGCCAACAAATTTGTAACATGTTAATAATGAAGGAAGATTTTGTTGAACATTTTAGCTCTGAGCTGCTCTGATCATTTTATCTCAGATGAGTTAAGCTGCGGCAGGAGTTGCCTGTTTGCATTATGAAGGAAAGACGCTCCAGCTGTGAATGGAAGCTAGATTTAGGAAAGGTCCTTCATAAGGACCCCACTGATCTCACACTTACAGGCTTGTTTTATCTCTTTGACCTCTATTCAAAGGTCCGCTTCACCAGTTCTCAGCCTCAGCGCTATGTATTTGTCAGCATTGCACTTGCCAGTATACGTTGTAGGCGGTGAGCACTATCAAGAAAAACTAGTTTTCCTTGTTCTGACATCTAGTTAAATGTACTTTTCCATGTTCCACAGTTGCAATATATTTTTTTTTAGTTGGGTGGAGAACTTTCTTATGAGATTTACGATGACGGTAATGATGTGTCATGCCTGGACATACCATGATTAGTACATATGGGTGAAAATTGCTTTTGACCTCTACAACTTCCCCTTTTGTAGTTTACAAAAGTATAAAGGTGCCAGGGATGCAAAATACAAGAAAAATGACACAAGTGCCTGTTAAAATGTTCAAGTCTTAAAATATTGTTATAGAACAGCTCTAGAAATTTCATGTATGCCTGTAAATCTAAACGTAAATCACTGACAGTTTTAAAATGTTCTTTCGTTCACGGTGTTCAGACATAAATGAGATGCTATGTGAAACCCCCACATCTCAGCTTGTATCTTCATGATATACAAATAAATATAGTCACAGATGACTCCAGAGAGTTGAGATAACTGTGACTTGATATTTTTCCGTGTTTTAAAACTCTTGCAAAGTGACTTTTTGCAGTGTCGTTTATATGAATTCCTCATATCTTGCTGTCATTCTCGATTCTGTAATTGCTTTGGCTGCTTCTTTACATGGAATACACAAAACAAGCTTAACGCTACATTTCATCATTTGATCTCAGGGAAATGCTAAATGGCAACACTGTGAGATAAAATTCAGTAAAACTCTCTCACCCGCAGGCAATATCTGTCACGGGAACGTTTTGTGTGTTTACAAAGACGTGTTTCTGGATGTCTGCTTCTGAGAAATAATTGCTCACGTTCACCAGTAGTGTTAAGGCTGTCAGTTTGCTTAAGAGACTTCAGTTTGCAGGGTTTTTTGAAAGAACTACTTGCTAAATACTTTGCAATCGTTTTGAAATGTTCCTCTGATATTTAACCCCTGGCAGTGATTAAGCCCACGTTAGGTCCTTCTCCGCTGGATGTGAGAAGCATAAACTCTTTTTAAAGGAAATGGAAACTTTGAGTAACGCAAGACAGTTGCTTTCAGATTTCAAAGAATTGAGAAACAGAGAGGAATGTCACACTGTCAGCCTGGACGCAGGACTCTTTGCATGAAGACACACTCTAAATCACACAGCTGGACATTCACTCCCTCTCTGAATGCCAAGGAACAGATGTTGTGCAACTTCCTGTTTAGCACTGAGACTATAGCCTCCACCCCCTCCCTCACTCGCCCGCTTTCTCCAGTCCTCCACGAGTGATCCCTGGCAGGCAAATATGTATTGGGGCCTCCCTCCCTCTCCCACAGAGCTGAGTGGATTCACAAGATATATACTGCAGTAAAATATAATTTAAAAGCATGAAACTCTTAAAGCTGTATGCAACAGCCTGTAATGCAAAAAAAATCTGAAGTCTGCAATGGTGAGAGTGTACTCCCAACTTTTTGGAGTGCCGATTTGTCTAAATAATGAGCTTATGTAATGGAAGAGTACTGTACAGCATGTACTGTGTCTGATTTTGTGCACTGGCCCCTCTCTTTACGCGCATGACAAATTCCCTTCGGGGCTCGTAAAGACCTATTCTATTCTAGAAGTGCTGAGTAGGAGATACGGTAACGGGGCTATCGTCACTCCAGCCAACATTTCGCCAACATGCTTTCATGGTCATCAAGACCAACATATATTCCGATTGCCCAGGCCAGACGTAAGACATGACAAGATAAAGGCTGTTTTATGTGACGATCTGAAACACATTGGTGAGGTAGACTGGCAGTAACTTGAAGGCAAGAACCTCCACAGAATTTTCACATAGTTGACTCAATGCATTTGGCTGGGACAAACCTCTAATACTCATTGTTTCAAACTAAACTCACAGCTTGGAGCTAAAGCTTGAATTCTTGCCTTCTGTGCCAAAGTGTGTTTACACTTTCTCATAAACTTTGAGAGGCTGCAGCCCCGGCCAGAACTCCAAATCACTGTTTAGAATCAATAATGCACACACAGTGATGCAGCATTTAGAGATGATGACAAGGCCAGAATCTACTCTGAACCCAACAAGTAACATACAACTAATGCTGAGCAAAATAGCCGATTAATCTTTTAGATGAAAATGTATTGATGATTATTCATCAGCATTCTCTGGTTCCAGCTTTCCAAACGCGAGCATTTGCTGCGTTTCTGCCTGATGTTTTACAGCATTATAAACTGAAGATCTTTGGATTTTGGACTGTTGGGTGGACAAAAATCACACTGAGCTCAGAAAACCTGATATTTTCTTGATTAACCACTTCAAAAACAACAGACAGATCAACCAATAGTAAAAATAGTCATTAGATGTGGTCCTATTTTAAGCCTAATCAGTCTCTGTCTTATTTAAGTGCAAAATTCTGACAACATGACTGTCTAAAACATAAGCTGCATGTTTAAGACGAAACCAAAGATGACTGCATTTTGTCCAGACCTGCGGGTAACTGCAGTACACGGGGGAGCACAAAAGCACATGGACAGTCAGCTGGTGGGATGCCTGAAAGGGAATGGCCGGCGAGCTGAGCATGCTTTGTGTGTGTTTGTGTGTGCGTTTGTAAGGAGGCCAACATGTTCAGTGGAGGAAGCATAAATCGGCCCAGAGCGGCTCAAAGAGGCCTATCCTTGTATGACCCGCCTCAACCGGCTGTTCCATCTCCATTCTATGTAAATCACCTCTATACAAAGAAGCCTCTGGAATGTACAGGTCTCTCACACGTTGCACAACAGAGAAAGGCATTAGCGAGCGCTGGTAGGTTGCTCATAGACGGCTTAAAAAACAAACACCATATGAAACTCGCAGAATTCACACAGATTTAGTTTGTAGGCGCTTCCTGTCAGCATTTGTTGAGACCTATAGAGTGCTGCAGCGACACAAGCATCTATCTGAGAGCAAACAAACAGACAGAGCCCTGAAGGGCACCTTTGACCGCTGGCGCTGCAAATCAAAGGTCGCCTGTTGCCAAACTCCTGAACCAAGTTCAAAGAGTTCCTATCTGCAGCAACCCACAGCTGCACTGATCATTCCCAGAAATAAGTGCACAGAGGGGACTTAAAACAAAGTGTATCATTCTATCATTCGAGCATGCAGACCACCAAAGTTTGATCTGAATTAGAGACGGATGGTATATAAACTCTACGCTTAACGTGATGCGTTCACAGTCCCCTTTAACAGCAACAAATGTAGCAAATACTAATCTTCAAATACACCAGTGGATGACATTTTCTGTTGTGAGTTGGCTCACTCTGATGTGTTTGTACTGATTAAAGATGGTATGACCTGTTAAATATTCTGGACTGAACTGTGGAATGATTGTCTGTTAGATACTGTGGCTATTTTGAGTATAATGTTTGAGAAAATTACTTGAGTATTTTTGTTAGATTCCAGTTTAGTCCTAGAAAGAAACCATAATAATCATCAAACATACAAAATTAACAAGACTTTGTTCTTCTGTCTCCTAGTGACATTAGCATAGGAACTGTATCTACATCTGGATACTTCTACAATATATGTACTATACTATAGACTACTGGGCCGAAACACATGGTGTGAGGACATAACGGCACCACATACAGTACTGGACAAGAGGGAAGTGATTGATCATTGAAGTCAACAGTCAACAAAACTGTAAACCATTCTGTCTCTCTCCAGGGTTTCATATATTAGGATTTGCTGCTTTTCTCTGTTCTATATCATTGCAAATGAAATATTTTGGGGTTTTGGGCTGTTCGTCTTTTTTCCTATACGAGTACATTGAGTGCAATGTTGAAACCAGTGTCAAATTCACACATAGTAAACATAAGCATAAGCAATACATCACTTTTCACATGAATATTTTTTTCCCTGCATACGCTCAGAAGGAGCGCCACATAATAGGATTACAGCTAGTTACAACATGATGCTTAAATCAGTGTTTCTTATATCACTGTGCAAGCAAGTAATCAGAAACAGCTCCAGTGTAAACAATATCACATCGTCATCACCATCAAACAGCTGCTCTATGCTCTCGATGATCATTTATGTAGGCCAGCCACATTTTATTCCAACATTTGCGCCAAAGCCACAAATACATCACACTGATCTAATGATCAACAGGTTTAAAGAAACATCACAGACCACAAACCCTCCAAATCCCTCACTGTTAATTACTGGGTAGTGGCTGGATGTAGCACTCCACTGTGTGGTAATTCAATAAGCCCATGGCCCACTAACTAATAATATCTACTGTCTGGAGAGCAGACCAGCACTGGGAGTGTATAGTGGGGGGTGTGGGTAGTGGTGGGGATTTGTGACGGGGGTGGGAGCACCAGATCCACTCCTGAACAACACAAGCCTCGATATCCATCAGATTAGCCGCTATGAGGGCGGATCCTCTGCGTGTGCATCGATCTGTTTAATACCTGCTGGTGAGTGTCTTGTTTTCTGTGTGTGTGTGTGTGTGTGTGTGTGTGTGTGTATGTATGGCATGCTCTCATGCTCATATTCGTGACTGACGGCGCCCTGACCATATGACAGAGAGCAGAACGCATCCTAAAGTAATCAGACGGACAGCCTGCGGAGCTCATTAGATACAGCAGACATGTAATTAAGAAATCTCTCCACTGCCAATCCAGCTCACCAGCCACAAACCCTCATCTGACACACACACTGCTAGCAAGCACACGCACTCGTCACGTTTCACATTTAGAGAGAGGAAGAAAAAAAAACAGGCAAATCTTCCACGCACACTAGCACAAAATCACCACCCTTTAAACATTCATTTCTTTGCTAAATGAGGTTGATGTCTGATCAATTGTGTCAGTAAATCCTCTTATCCCCGGGTAAGTATCTGCAGCTCAGCAGGCCAGCTGTCAAGAAGGTGGGAGGCCGAGGAGGAGGAGGGAACGGAGCGGGGGGGCAGAGTCAGTGAGGAAGGAAGGGACCAATGGATGGATGGATGGATGCAAGGGACGATGGGTGGATGGGGGAGGGCATTGTCCCGCTCCGGCAATGGCTTCCCTCCCTAACGCTCACATGATCCCACTAACACACAGGCCTAATCTCTCCGCCTGGCTGGGAATATTAGATCATCAATTGAGAAAAGCCCCTGTGTGTTTATACACAGCTGTGATTTAGGAGATAAAAATGGTAACTGGTGAGAGAAAATGACGACGTTCTCTACTGTTAAATAAACTGTCCAACGCTGCTTCAAGGACACCCGCTCCATTTTCTGACTGCTGTTTTGAAGTTAAACAGCCAAACTAAATATAGCCCGTAACACTGGTTGGGCTTAACTCAAAAAACAGATGCTACAGTTGTAGTCATTCTTCTATTGTTCAAAACATTGAGAAATAGAAAAAAGTTTTTCCCATGCAGGCATACGGCTGTGACAACACAAGCGCCTGAGCTAATGAACTTCCCTGACCCTAAATTCTGCCCTGTAGTGAACTCACACACAATTTCCCTGAAAAGAGAATAAATTAACTCTGCTCTCTTTCTTTCGACACCCTCTCCGCAGCTTCTCTACAGCACGGCTTCAAACAAAAGAAAATGTCAAGTCAAGCTAATGAACACAAAGTCCACGTCATACTGTATTTCCCATATGTCGGCCGTTGCTGCCATGTGTCCTCACTTCCACAAACATCGCAGACTTACCAGCGGGGAGGCAAAGGATCGATGAAGAGGCCAGGGCTGAGACAGGGACAAGATAAAGATTGTTTTGCGAGTGATAAAAAAGTTTGGAACTTAAACAACAAGAGATAACACAAGTCCGCTCGCACAGACGGAACAGGCTGATCAAGCGGTCCTGGAAAACAAACAAACAGGTGGACTGAAAGGCCCAACGCAAACCGAAGCTTCCATTCCTAGAAGTATTCTCCCACTCTTACCGAGGGCTACACAGAGATGGGTATGACCTGTGAACACACACAGGCACACACACACACACACATACACACACAATTCACACTAAGACACTCATCTCTTGCTGTGACCCAGTGAGTGTGACCAGGGTGACCTGACCTCTGGACCTGTGACCAGATCCTAGAAAGACAGCCAGACTACACAACCAGCTCAGTCGCTCCAGTTAACTAGATGTTGGGGTAATGTGGCATCTGAAAAAAAAAATCTGAGACAGAAAATATGGTCTATATGGCCAAGGATTAAAAAAAAAAAACACACTGGATTGCATTATCCATGCTTTTATGTGCATTTTCAAATTGGAAAAAAAAAAAAAAAAACCTGAAAAAAAAAAAGCGAACTGCGACAAAGTGCGACGGAGACTTAGCAAATGAATCACAACAGACATAAAGCATAAAGCAAGTGACGTAAGCACCCGCTGAAGAGACATTGACAGAGAAAGTGAGAAACTGACAGGTGAAAGCATTAGATTTGTGCCAAGTGACGAGGAGACTGTAACCTTCCGCCAATTAATACACAAAACAAACATAAGCGAAATATTCCCATCGGTGATATTCAGTAAAATGTGCCAAACTTTTCGATGAAAACATGGCTATTGATTAAGGTACTAGAGTCACTGTGTGAGGCTGTCCTTTGCACTTCTGTACCAAATACTTAATTCGGAATGCTAGCACGCTCACCAAGACGATGCTAACATGTTGATGTTTAGCACGTTTAATATTTGCCATGTTCACCGTCTTAGTTCAGCACATACTTGCCACTAAACATAAAATCCAGCTGAGGCTGGTGGGATTGTTTTGCAGGTCATGAATTACTGAAATTGCATATTGGACAATTTTGAAAGGAATCACCAAAGTTATCAGGATTCATCCCGAGGGGGATCATGAATGTCTATATACAATCATAACAATCCATCCAACAGTTGTTGAAATATTTCATTCAGGACCAACATGGTCAAACTGATCACGGTGCTACTTTAACTACAAACAGTATATACTGAATTTCATGCTACTCCTCATCACCATTATCATCATCCAAAGCAAATTTTGGTTTATGATTGGTTTCTTACCTTCAACACCTACAGTGTGAATATCAACTCACTGAGGCTAAAATTAGCTTAGAATAAGACCAAAATTGCATTATTTTCCTTTTTTGTCTTTCGGGCTTATTTCCTAATAACACAGCTCTTGAATGCTTTACTTTAGCCAGCAGTTAAAGTATCAAGGCTCTGCAAAGCACTGCATAATGCATAATGCATAATGTGCATTAGAATGGCTAGAGTTAATGTGAAAACATGCAAAACCCCTCGTATAATGTTCTAGCTTTATTCAACCATGGTGCAATTTTTCCTAAGATTAAATAGAGGCTCAAAAATACTGCATGAGTATTATGGTTTTAATCACCATAACATCATGTACGTGCAACACAGGTGGATTAGCATGCATGCTTTCTGTACTCTAGGCTCAAGATCAGGGGCTGCGAATGCTGTGTGAAGTTTGTCCACTATTCTCTACCCTTACTTCAACCAAGACCTGGAGATTAAATGAACTTCTTCATGGTTTTCAGAGAGGAATGTCACATGCTTCTCTCAAGGACACTAGAGAAAAGAATCAGCTCTACAATCTACACATCACACTTGTACACACAGTGAGCTGGTTACTAGACTGCCTACAATATGCATGGAAGCGAACTCACATCGACACCTCCCACACCTCTTCACACACAGGAAGGAGGAAGAGAAAAAAAATCGGAGCGAGCGTTGATGGAAGGATGCAGGGTGACAGACAGCAGACACAAACAGAGAGGGAAAGCAGGATGGAGAGGGCTAATGGGAAGGGACAAGTGTTGAGAGATAAACAGATAGCGAAGGACAAGGCAAAGAGTGCCGGCAGCGCCCCTTTAAGTTGAGTGGCATCCCCGCTGACCACATCTGAGACCTCAAGTGAGTCACGAGCTTTCGATTGAAACGTGCAACAGCAAAGCCTTGTATCTGTCACAAGTGGTTAAAATGATCCAATGGTTTTAAAGGCAGGAACTGAGCTGTGGGGGGCCGATAAGATATGATGTCCGGACTTAAAGATAAAATCCCTTGCAAAAAATAGTCTGTATCACAGTGAGGATCATATATGGAACACATCAAATGCAAAGAGGTTCCACGTCTGAATTCGCCCTGCTAGCTGCAGATTTCTCCCACCGGGGACAGAAATTCAAAATAACTTGTGTAAAGAGTGCACAGGGATTAAAGGCATTACTGTAATGCATCTGTGCAGCACTAGCTTTTAGTGCAACGATGGTGTGGACAGGCAACATCTAACACCACATACAATCCCAGGGCTGATACTGATCTGTGCATTTCCAACAACAAACACACACACAGGCAAGACAAACGCTGCTACTCACAGTGGCCATAACCTATCTCCCTCCCAGGGCTGCCTCCAGTTGCAGGTGATGCCACGGGGTGCCACATGCCTTCAGGTGCAAGCGTGGCGCTGGCAGGACGCCAGTCACTCAGGACCAGGACTCAGACTCAAGTGTTGACTCAGTGACAGGCTAAAAAAAAATGATGCAGATACTCTGGAAACCCATCGGTTTTCAGGACAGAGCAGGAGCGGAAGGGTCGACGTGTAAAGAGGGGTGGTGGGTTAGTGAAGAGCAAAAGAGGCGGAGTCCGCTGCCGCCGGTTATAGGATTACCCAGATTATCCTTCCCCAGAGATCAATCCCGCAGGAACTGTTTGCTGGCCGACTGCTGTGCAAATCAGCTCTCCTACCGCCCACTCATCTCATGTCTCCCTCTCTCTCTCGCAGCGTTGGTAAAACTATCTGCACAGAGACACCTGTTGTAGTGGCAGAACAGCGTGTCTGGCATGGGTTGGGAGTGGGGGGTCTTTGGAGGGGGGTCTTACTTGAGAGTACAGTACAACCAGAAGTTTCCAATTACTCCCTCTTAAAAGGGATCAGGACTGGAGAGCATGGGAAGACACCGATGTTCCTCTAGTCTACAGAAGTTTCACGTGTCAGTGAGATTTCCTCACTTTGTTCTCTTTTGCTGAAAATTAGTCACAGACTTTCTGTCTAATATGTAGATGGTATAAATGGGATGTGAGTGTTGAAAAAGGAAGTGACAAGACTTGGCCAGAGGCTAAAGATTTCTCTCTTCTATCTTCCCCAAAACATCTGGAATTCTCTTTAATGGCAAGAAATAACTGTGCCAGCATGCACACTTAACAGGACTGTTGTGACATGTGGAGTTGCCTGCCTGCACATTGTTAGCATGTTTGTGTGTTTAACAAGTGTTATAGCATTCCAGGAAGTCAGGAATTGTCTTTTTCAGTGCTATGGATCGTCAAGCAAACACACAAGACTCAGATGCAAGCACGGGCCAAAAATATACCTTAAAGGCAAAGCGGAACAATACGTGACAAACCCTAAGGGAACCTAAATAAACTACAGACCAAGCAGGAATGGAGTCAGTCTTTGGTCTGACCCTTTCAAGGCTTCATCTATTAAAACAAGTTTTCAGAAATAAGAAAATGCTTTTAGTGAAACAAACGGCAGGAAAATCAGCCAGAGAAAAACATAGCAGTTCAGTTTGTTCAGCAATAACAGAGGCAGCATACATTCTTGGCCATGTACGTTTGTCACATGATTATCAAGAGAAAACAGCCCTCGCCAATAAATGTGAACTTGGCACTGATTTTAGTCTGCAGCTGCTCCTTTTAATTTATCATGCCACCCTATCAAATGTTCACCCGGTTCTCCCCATCGAGCTTTTGAAAAACGGTCCTAAAAAACTGGTGAAGCCCTCCCCTGCATGTGTCCATCTATTTTACTTTAACATGACTCAACAGAGTTTTCCTGTGCAGTGCACCTGCATGAGACTGGATCAAATATCTATACAGTGCTTGAAGGATAGACACCAGTAACCAGATCCCCTGACAGTAACCTGGCAAGAGACTCACCAGCCCGACCTAAGAAGAAGGGAAGACGGAGAAGAAACATTTGCCTTCAGACTTAACAAATCCCTCGGAGAGAAGCTAAATTAATACAGTCCTTCTTAAATGCATGCTGTGTTATAATAGTGTGTCATGGCCCACATAAAACATGCCAAATTAACCCTGAGAGCCATAATTAGCATTCATTCAGATGTATCATGGACAATGAAGACGTGGGAGGATAACTGGCGACCCTGGATTTAGGGCACACATCTGAATTTCTAATAATCCAATTGCCATTTTGCCATAAAGTATACGTGCATCTATACACTGCAGCTCATTTACAGGCTTGAAAGACAAACAAGTGATAAATCAGCCAGCAGTTTGGGCCACTAAACTGATTTCAAGAGGAGTCTGTTTTCTCGTTGTGTCCTTGTTTCCTTGCCAGCAGTGATTTTTGACAACAGGAAGGACGTGATCATGCTTTGATGAGTGGACATTTGGACAGGGCAAAGGCAGTGGAAAAAAGAGGGAACAGGAGAAAAAAGCAGAAAAATAAAGCTATTTCCAAACAGCCGTATGAGCTCGTCTGTTGTATTAACGTGTGCGTGCTTGCAGTTGCGGGTGTGAGATAGCGGTAGTGCACTAAAATGGCACTCAAAATAGCCAAGCAAGGTTTTCAGCGTGTTCTTTCTGTCTCTCAATAGAGAGGTTTAATGAGATCTAATGTACTTAGCTGTTACCTGTTGCTGCCATTTGTGCTCCTGTTAAGCGCAGAGTGCCATGAAGAACTCTTTGCGTGGTTAGTCAAATCAACTTCTCAGAGCCATACATCTCACCTCATTGATCCCATTCCGATTAATGTATTACGTTAACGAGCTTGTGGTGCTTAAACTTCCTCATCAGGTACTTGATTTGGGACTGACTCTGGGTTTAAGGCTGCAACAAAAGACGGTTTTCCTTATTGAATAATCTGTTGATTAATTCTATTGTTAAGCAGAAAACCCACATTTGAGAAGTTGGAAACAGGACATCGTTTAACTATACACAGTGGTGTATAGTTAAAAGCACTATATTTCAGTACATTTTTGAGGTTGCACTTCACTTGAGTATTTCCTTTTTCTACAACTTCACACTACATTACATAATCATATTATTATATGAGTATTTTTCACATCATGATTTTACATATTAAAGCTATGGTCAGTTTCTAAATATGCATTATTATAGTGCAGATTAACCCAACAGTACGTAAAGAAGGTGAAATGAGCTCCACATCGACTGACTACAACATTAAAGTACTCTTATGTGTTCATGCATGAATAATAACAATTGAATGGTTATACCTACTATGACACTGACAGGGTCCAGTCTACATAATGAGAACTTTTATTTTTTATACTGGAGGTATATTTTGTTGCTAGTATGCTTGTAGTTTCACTTGAGTAACATTTTAAAGTGTAGTATTTTCATAGTGTAGTATTAAATTAAATGATCTAAATACATTTTAGTAGGCAAACAACAGTGTTTCCCCTTGAAAAAATGTAGCAGGGATGACTGGGAAGAATTTTGGTTTTCAAGACACATCGACAGCTATTGCTCAGTGTGTGTGCAGGTTGAATCTGCAGCATTTACTCTGCACTGACGTTAGGAGGAGACCCTAATTTGTTCAGCATTTAATGCAAATATAAGCATATGTTTGGCTGTTATGAATTACAATTTATGAATTCATTAAAAACAAACACTGAAATGGACAGATGTTTAAGCTCAGAGCAGGCATGTGTAATACATAACGTTCAGTGGAAAATTAGTGTTAGTGTGTGCGTCCATGTGTGGCATATATGTTGTCACTGGATAATGAGCAAAGAAATAGCTATATACATCTCATAACCTAACACTGCTGCAGCCTGTGGGCCTTTCAAGGTTCTCTGCTTGATTAAAGCTGGAATTAAATCAAGGCTTTGACCTTCTTCACTAATGACTAATTACTGGCAATTAGCCCAGAGAATGGCCTCCTTACGCCCCTTCTTTTCCCTCATCCTGCACTCACAATTAGCGCCCACTCACACACAGTCAAGCAGACTCTTTTACACTGACGCATAAATACACACGCTCAATCAAAAGTGCCTTGAAATAAGCCTATTGTACGTGTTGTGTGCTGATGCATGTGTCTGCATTGGGGCACCGCAGGTCTCAAGCTACAGAATTCTTGAGCAAATACCTGCAGAGCCACACCCTCTACCTGTGTGGTTTATTTAGCTCTGCAGGAGTGGGTGGGGGCATGCTCTGTGCAGGGATCGGCCGTTAGAGAGCAGGTTTAGTACCGCCGGGACTGCACAGTCAAATAATACCACTCACATTCTTTAAGTCACATGATATCAGTCACATTTTGCCATTATAAGCTATGCACATATGAAGTCTGCATATTTGCAGCTGTGAAGTTTCAGCAGGAGTGTTTGACTGGGTGTGTGTGCCCCTGTCTGCCTCTGTGTGTGTGTGTGTGTGTGTGCACTGGGAGGTGAATCATTGACCCCTGGCAAGTGATGAGAGCTCACATCAACTAGGGTGACCTCTTTCTTCACCCCACCTCAGCCCCCCTTCCACTTCCCCTTTGTTTTGCTCCCTTCACTCTCTCATCCCGTTCTTCCTTCTGCCATGACTTCCCTCAACTGCGAGCTAAAATCGTTCTCGCTGTCAAAGGCAGCGAGTGGGTGCCCGTCAGTGAGTCTAGAATCACTTCCACTGACGGAAAATAAAAAAAATGCTGAAGTGCTGAGAGGAGAAAAAATGCTGATTCTACTTAATGCCCCGGGGGCAGGCCCGCATCAAACCTGCTGAAACACAACATGTCTGGGAAAAGCTGAGTGGATCACGAAACAATCCGCACATAATCGCCAGACTGTTTTCTTGACTCCACGTTGCTTCGCACACCACCACCACACACTAATGACAGATTTCAGTGGGAGCAAATTCATTTGAGAGTGATTGTCTGTAATTCAAGAAATGAGTAATGTTTCAGGCTTTATTTTCATATGTGTTTTGGTGTGTGGGCTGTTGATGCTAAAATACTTCATAAATAATAGTTGTGGGCCAACAGACAGACAAAACAAGGACAGTTATTCCTTTAATGGTCTTTCAGCGGTTGCGTCTTTGACTCAGAAACAGCTCAGTGGCTTTACTACCAACTCTTAGAACGTAAATACACTAAAAGATAAAAACTGCCCTCATCTTGGGTTCAACTGATTCTGTTAAAAGATCAGCGCTTTCTGCTGCTGGTGGATGATATTTTCTTTCTTTTTTTTTTTTAATACACAAAAATTACAAATATTCAGCATTTAACCCAGATTGCAAGTCTTTGTGGGCTGGGAAAGCTGCAACAGCATTACTGCAGGGCCATAATGGGACGAGAAAACTCCACCGAAACCAGGATTGATCAAATTCTTTCAAACGAGCAGTTTTTAAATGCTAATTCTCCATACGCGGTTGGATAAACCCTGAAATGCACTGGGAATGTAAACGAGAAAGAATGAGTCAATTACCAGCTGCAAATTAAGTGTGTAAATGGCATGTCACAAAAAATAACAAAAAGATTTAGAGACTGGTGGAGCCGAAAGTGCCATCAGCTGTACAGTATCAGCACTGACACGTCATACTCAATAATGACAGATCAATAACAGCCACAATAACATGGTCTGGTGCTGTCCTGAGCTGCATAAATCTTAGGATGCCTCCACTGTCTGATCAGAGTAAGTCTTTAAAGACAGACATGAAAGACTGTAGCCCAGGGGGACTGCTCTGTTACTTCTGTACACCATGGGCTTCCCTGTGCATGCTCTCACATCCAGATGTCCCTCTCATTCCCCTGGAGGCCACGATCATTATGGAGCGACTTTCAGCCCCTCCAAACTGTGCCGAGATAGCTGCGATAACATAAAGGGGCTTCAAAGACTGGTTGTATTTGTTTCCTTGTAATGCCTCACTATTGCCCCCCCCACAAAAGACAGTGGCACATGGCATGTGTCTACTAATAAGAGTGTGACAAGGAATGTATCTTTCAGGGAGAGAGGAAAAAAAATCACATGATAAATGATGCATATGTGTGACTCGGTGAAGCTGACAAAGCCTTTCAGTCTAGATAGTCTCGTTTAAAAAGGTTTCCCTCACAAACACACAGGCCTGACACCGCGCATAGGGCCAATGTGCAGTGTGGATTCCACATGTTGCAAACTCCACAGTGAACAGAAGCCATTTCCTTGTCTCTGAGGATTTTAGGCTGTCACACAAAGCCTGATAATAGAAAAAAAACATCAGCTGGTTCAAGGGCAAAGTCAATGAGTCAGACCAGAGTTCAGCTTTACTGGGCAAAATCACATCATGCTGTCATTCAGCGGGATACGGCCAAAGCGCTGACCGGGGCGGCACTCACAGTCTTCACCACAGAGTGCAAGTTTGTTCGTCAGAACAAATCCGCCATTCCTCAAGCCCGTTTCATACGTTTCTCTCTGGATCTGATGGTCATCCCAGACCAATAAATTCTGTTTCTGTCTCAAACAGTTTAGCAAGGGACGCGCGACAAGCGCCATAAATTACATAAGCGCAATTAAAGTGCCAACCTCTGACCTTGCCTGACCGGCACAACCACGATCACCTGACTTTTGCATTGGCCGCAGCTTTCGTTTCAATTGGCACAGTCACGGAACGCTTATTAGCAAAGAGAGCGGCATAACAACCGGATTCACAGGCGGGAGGCGGCTGTTAAAAGTCCGCGGACGCTTTCGCGCACGGCTCGCAGGCTGGAGAGAAGACGCCATGAAACAAACGCTCTCTGCTCTAAAGTCAAAACAAAACGCAGCAGCTTTTCCACGGACACACCAGGCTCAGCGGGCTCTGAGTAAATCGTTGAGGCGTACTTACTGAGGTGTAAATACGGATCATTACTGTCCATATTGCGCGAGTTGTGGCGTCGATTTCCTACAGTCGGTGCTGCTCCGCATCCCAGTGCATTCCTCTCCCGGCCAGACTCAACTCTGCAAGGCGGCTCTCAACACGGGTGCCCAGCGGGGGAGGGAGGGAGGAGGGGGGGCTAAACAGGGCTTCTCCCAACGACAACTGTGGTCGATATCAAGCTCCAGCGATCATGACCAAATATCTCCTGCAGTGGCAGTGTGGCGATATTTTCACTTTATGGAAAAACGACTAATAAAAAAAAGGAGATACGATGGTGTTGCATTTGAGTACGGTCTTTTTTTTCTTAGGCTAATCTGAAATAATAAGGACATGTGTCTGCCACAATATTTACATTTATTTATCTTGTGGTCTAACTCGCCACCTCGCTGAACTCCATTGTTGCCTTTAAATATCTAATTGGACATTGCTCTCTAACTTCATGCCTCTAAAATTATCATATGTAAAAAAAAAAAAAAATGTTTTCGATCTCCTGCCGTCTTTCTCTGAGGGGATCTCTCCAGTGTTTACCTATTGCTAGTGCGAGTCCTGGGTACCCCCCGGAGTCCCCCCACACCCCTCTTCAGAGTGCGGGGTCATGTAGGGGTGAAGCTCCCGGTACCTCAGAAGGTTATTCAGGAGTCAAGCCGCACTGAGGCATTCACAGTCTTGAACTGCGGAGCGGGCAGACGCTCCGTCAACGCCGGGCCGCTGACCACTCAGCGGGCCATTGGGCCGCCCCGCTAATGGGACGAGCACCCCCGGCTCCAGCGTCCTTGTAACAGCGAGCCATAAAGGAGCACAGGAGGATGCTAACCAAGATGAATGGCATTTTTTCTGAGCTCATTCTGCGCTAATCAGAGCTTTTCATTTGTTATGGCCTCGCGCCAGCCCCTCCACCGCAGCCTCCATTAGGGCCAGATAACGTATAAATTCATTAAAGTCAAAGAGGGACATTAAAATGGCCATTTGTCAGATCTCTCTTTGTGTGTTCCTAATGGTGGCACATGGTTCAAGGCATTGAGATGATTTCAGTGGGGCTTTTTTCCCTTTCCAGTGCATAAGGAGAGGAACGTGGGAACTCGGGGGGGACGTGTGTTTTTTCCCTTTTGGTGAATGGTGGCTATTTTAAAAACCTAGATTTTAACAGTATGTTTGTTTATTTATTTGTTTGTGTGTTTTTTAACTGCTCTCAGAAAATAAAACCAAATATCACTTTTGTACTTATTTTTATTCTGTCATTTTGTTTTGGTATTTTTACATTTGTTTTCTTTTGTTTTTGCTTAATCAGAGCAAAATGCTTTATTTTGCTGGCTATCCAATCCGTCCATCAACTCCAGATGCCCCTTCCCCTACACACACATAGAAACTCAGAGTCAATGAAGCAACCCTTTGCACTAATCCCTTTGTATTCACTGCCACTGTTCCCACCAAACAATGTCCTGAAGCCTGATCCTAAACCAAACTCAACAAACCTGGGCCACCTGCTAGTAAGTCACAGTGCTGCTAAAAGGCCAACACGAGCCTGAGTCTGTTTAAGGTCACCTTAGAAGAGCACTTCACATGCAAAGAGCGCAAACACATGAATGCATGGGTTGAAGCACACATGCATCCAAACACACACACACACACAAAATCTTGCTTCATTTTCTCTCTCTTGTTGGCCCCTTCCTCTCTTTCCCTCCTTCCCTTTCTGTATCCGTCCTTCTCTGGCTTCGGGGTGGAGGTTCTGGCTGCGTCGTCATGGGAGATAGCTCTCTCCATCTGCCTCCGCTGTCATTAGCCCATCTCCATCACGCTTTATCGGAGGGACCCCACCACCCCCCACCTCCCGGACCCCCTTCACCATTCTGACAACCCCTGCCCCCTGCTCCATACATAAGCCTGAGATGATAAGTGTTCTCCCTCTTTGTGTCGGCCAGGATAAGACAATGCCACACAGCACTACAGAACATCATCCATCTCATAGGTCATCAATCTGGGACACAAAAGACGAAATGTAGCTCCAACTCCCTTTTGCAAAGGGGTTTCTCTTTGCTTATAAGGAGCTCGTCCTCCACCTCTCTCGTTCCTTTTCACTGGTGGGTTGGTGGTTGACCAACAAATTCTTCTGCCTTGTGTGGCTTCATAGGAGGAAATCAGTCACTGCAGCTATTTTGACTATTTCTTGAAAACACCAACGCATAATTGCAGTTGCACAAAAATAAAACCAGACGTTATTTCAACATCTGCAGTGATAGATGAACTCTGTCTCAGTTCCTCTGCAGAAAAAGCTTGTAGATATGAAAGGAATGATTGAAAACAGGCTGTTGGTCTGCTGAAGTGTCTTAAACTGACACATTAAAAGGCCTCTGTTAAATTTACATGAATTTGTTTGGTGGTAAATACTAATTAAAAGTCTTGTGTCACATAAATAACACTATTTGTCTTTTGTTTCTCTTCTTTTACGCCTAATTAGGTTTACATTGTGTGATCGGCACCATGGGGTGTTTTGTCTTTGGTCCACATTGTCCATGACAGCAGTGTCTTGGTTTGATGTCTTCATTTTATTTACGTACAATAACCCACTGAGATTAAAATGTTCCCTCTGAAGAGGCCAAGAATCTGTTACAGACACACAAAATGCAATAAATATTCTCACAAATAAAACCAAAATGACAGGAACGGTCATTAACATGATGCATGACTGTTTTATGACAGTTTGTCCATCAGTGAATTTAGTGTCATCTGCTATGATGTGACTGTTGCTCGTTAGCTTTGTTGAAAATGAAGTTTTAAAGCCTTTGCAGGCAGTTCTGCTCCATATCCTGCAAACCAGTTGTCTTGCAGCAGCCGTGACCTTAACTGTCAGCTTGTAGTGGCACAATTCATGAGCAAAAGCAGATTCTGTATATGATAATTGGATTCTAGCGGAGAACAATATGCTTTTTTTATCTGGTCTCATCTCTGTTGTGCAGGTTTTATCATCTTCAGCCATCATGACTACAGATAACTAGAGGCAGACAACATAGCTGCTCAAACTGTTTAAATGCTCAAATTGGTTTCAAATTGCTTTGTTCTGTGTGATGATGACTGATTACTGAACAAACATCTTGTGGGTATGTCGAGCTATAGGCGATGTATTGAAATAACAGGATGTTATATTGCCAGGGATTTGGTTGTATAACGATAATCTTAAATCTGTTAAATAGTACAGCGCTTTGAATTGTTTATAAAATAGACTCCTCTCCGTGATTGTCATCTTTTCCACACTTTCATATAAATACCACCTTAAAGCTCAAATAATCATCCAAAAAAACTGTAATATTATGAATCTTGAGGTATTCATTTAAAAGTATCACAATAATACAATTTGTTATTTATATTAAGTCTGCTTCACTACTCCCGGCTTTTTATTCCAGGGTGAAACGAATGAGGAATTGATCAAAATTCTGATCTAAAAGGTCTGATCTTTTGAAAATACTTTAACAAACCATCACCATGGATGTCATACTTCAGACAACAGCAACAGAAATGTGCCAAAAACCTGACTCCATCTTATGCAAATGTCCTGTTAAACCGGTCTGCCAACATCATCAGGTTAACCTGATAATCTGCTGTCCATGTCTGGGTCTGAGGGGCTTTACACACAATCAATATGATGAGCCCTGAACTGTCCACAGACCATGCCATTATCACACCACTCCAATCACACGCGCCTGCATTATCATTACAATCAGGACATGTGATAAAGGCCGACACATGGCTCATATTTTTAAGATCTTTGTTTTACACTTAGCCGTTGAAGTATAAGGCCACCTTTGATTTCAACACGTTAGCAATACATAGCCTGTAAACAATACATTGGAGTGATTCATGAAATAAGATTACTTACATTAGTTAATTAGGTTTTATGGTATAGGTGGAGCACAGACTCCAGGCAGATGGTTGACCTCCACGTTAGACTTTACCTTGCTGTAATAAGTTAAGACAGACCGGGGGCCTGCTCTTTCAAAATGGAGCTGACCCAATCCAACAGGGAATCAAGCAGACCACCTTAGGTTAATCTCACAATGACCTGAAATGGCCATGGGGGATTAATGATTTTTTAGCACACAATGTCACTTACCACTGTGCCTGTGCCATTTAAAACAATCACAGAGTCTCAGAATGCACCCCATAAAACACGGTTTACTCTGTTGCTGAGCTAACGTGTTTCTGATCAGAGACCTGTGTACAGGTCGATTGGACTGGATGCCACACAACGATGACATAGCTTTTGTCCAAAAGTGTAATATGTGATGTCTGTATTTTCCATGTGGACACTGCATGCAGGATCGATATGTGTCACTGTTCAAAATGCATTTTGTTCCATGAGCACAGGCACTCAGAGCTACATGAAACTGAAAGATTGTTTTTACAACCTGTTTTGCCTGAATTTAAAGGAGCCTCCCGCAACTTAATATTGCACTTTATAAAGAATTTATAGCACTGATATCCTGAGTTTTACATAGAAAACTTGGATCCTACACTTCCCATAATGCAGTTCTGTAGTGTCTTTAAATAGAACTTCCTAGCCTGATAAACAGCTGTGTTTTTCAAACTACATGCAGACACTATATAACTGTTTTCACATGCATTTTCAATCTATTTTCCGGACATAATAATTTTCAGATTTATGTTCATGTATTATTGTTCCATGTCTTTCTTTTTTTCTGTTTTTGTAAAGCGTTGTTATAGTGCTATATTAACACATTTTATCCACTTACTTAGTCATAGAACCAGGGTTATGGTGGATAACTTTAACTGTGGCTTCATCCTCAACCAGGCTCCACACAGGCCTAAAGGGGTTTAAAGCAAGATGCTTTCACTCCATGTTGTGACACTAAAGAACAATTCACACTAGAATTGACATGTCAGCACAACTGTGGTACTGAAAGGACAGCAGACAGTCAAACTACCAAGCAACCAGTCTATTCATCTGACAAAACTACTTCATTAAGAAGGCTTCATCAGAAATATTGTATGTAGAAGTTTATGTATTTGTCTTAGAAAAAGGCTTTTTACACCCACAAAGAAACTGATTCATTTGGCAGTGATAGGTCACATTTAGAGGTCATTCAGTTTGGTGCCTTCTGAACAGGTGGTCAACATTTAGGCACATTTAGACACTTAATGTCATCATTGCATCTCTTCCCAGGCGGTTTAATGTCAATTCACCCTCATTTATGTGACTCTGCTGACTCACATGACTGCCATGTGGCCTGATGACACGTCACATCAGGGTATGAATGGCCCAAAGAGGTTTAAATACCTGGACCCTCAAACCAGCAACAAGAAATGATGAAGCCCTTCAAATGGGGGTTGAAATCTCTACAAGTACACTCCAGTGGAGAGCTTTGTTTCGTCCTGACTTTGTACTAACTGGATGAAGGAGAAGAATTGAAACATTGTGCTGTATTACAAGGAAGGCTGTATAGTGAATGACTGTTGTGTCTCTTGTGTATTGTGTGCCTTGGGATGGCCAAGACATGTTTGTCTCAAAGATATGTTTGAATTTTGACAGAATAATCCCAAATCAATGTCCATTTATTTTGTTTTTCCAGAGTTTTTGATCACGGTCTTCATCAGTGGATGCCAAGTTGTCACGGACATGGAACTGTTGACAGGTGAGCTCAGTAGTTGTTATGATTTCACCCCCAGTACTTTTTTAGGCTTTCTCATCTGTGCTGGCACCAAAGTTCATTCTTGATCTTGGAAATAGTTTGTGGAAACAATCCCAAATCAAGGTCCACTTATTAATTTGACTAAATTTCAAGAACATGGGGGACTGCCAGGTACTGTTCCCTGTTTTCTCTCAGGTCTACACATGTATGATAATGCTGCCCCTCATTCTCACTTGGACTTAAGTCCACAGTAATGTGTGAGATACCTTGACTAGACATAGACTTATAGTTAACGACAATTGTTCTTTAGCAAGATGATCTGAATTTGGAGATTTAGTCTGGATCTCTAAAATCAACAAGATATTCAAAATAACACTGACACATCCATAGTATCTACAAATTATTTAATAGTTTTAATGTGTACATATCATTATCACTGTTAAATATAAAACTAAGCATGCTTTATATACATTATATAGACACATATACGTACATATGCTGTACATAACCATCCACCTTTACATAAAGTAACCTATTATATTAATCCCTCAATATCTGTTCCAGCACTCTTTGCTCTCTGCATCCTCAACCAATTGTAGGCTGTTCTTATTTACAGTTTACATCAACAGTAACAGTTTGACTTCAATATAGACATTATACGTTGTTGGACATTGTTGCTTTTTATACATTATTATATACATATAGATCTATGTTTTCGTACTTGTATGTACATTTTAGTTCTCTGGTTATATTTTCCTATCTTTGTTCAGCTTTGTTGTCCTTGTTTTTAGCTGTATGTCCATTTACTCAATAGTACATTGTAAGCAACTTAACATCATAATCAAATTCCTTGTACTTTCTCGTGGCTCGGCCAATAAAGCTGATTCAGATTCAGAAAAGTTTTGGGCTGTCAATATTTCCAAAGTGTGGGAATTACGCTTTTAAAATATTAAACCAATGTACATTATTCAGCATAATTCAAGCAATTCCCACGTCATTACAAACCCTTTCAACAGAGGACAACTTCATGGAGCACACAAACAACATTTTCTCCCCATGCTTTAAAGGCTGCAGTACTATCCTGCCGCCTTGTGGCCTTTGAAGGCAGCACCAGCCTAAACTAAGCGTCCCTGCGTTTGCTGTCTCACACATTGGTCCCTCGGCGGCTCCCGTAGATTTACGAGAAAGTCAGACGTGTATCTAAGCGTCAAACGGGAAGTTACTGCCAAACAGAAGCAAGATGAAGAGTACTATGAGACATAGCTTGATCGCCGGTTGTTTGTCTGAGACAATCTATGAATGAATTCAAAAGATGATGTCATCCAACTTAATGTTAGACTTCGAGAATAATCGACAACATCCTGCGATGGACAGTGAGATAGGTATCATCTCCATCGACCAGGGAGGAGAGTGGGGTAAGCACCGCTTCACTACACTTCTAAACTGTCGTACACATAGAAACGAGCGTAGCTAACAGTTAGCTACTTGTTGAGGTAAAGATATAACTGCTGAAAGTGTCCATAGGAAACCATTGGTGACAATGTTGTCGTTTCAAAAACACTCGTAGCTTACACATTTCTAAGGTCGGCGTTGAACTTGTGTTTCCATACGTTTCAAGCTAATGCAGTTAGCATTAGCTAGCTTTAGATGATGTGATGATGTAACCTGGATGTAAATAGGCAGCAGTGTGAATGGACACATGAGCCATTCTACACAGAGCACCTGTCTAACACACACACACACACACACACACACACACACACACACACATATATTACGTGAATGCATGGATCATATATACACTATGCGGAAAGAATATGTTTGTGTTTACGTTTCCGATGTTATGTAATTAGATAGTGTATATTATTTATATTTGGACAAATGTGTTTCGCGTGTATGTTCTTTTATGACAGATATTGATCAATTAATCAGTCTATTGGTACATTCATCAATCACAGAAGTAATACAGTTCTCCAAGTACACTTCATATTCATAGAGAAACTGCCTACAGCTGCACAAGTATCTGTTACAATAAATGAATTTACAATAGCTTTTCTCATTTCCAGTTCATATCTAAGATAAAATCCTATCAAAGCATGACGGCTTACACTTTCTGCAGGGGGATGCATTGAAGTAATGTGGAACATTTCACAAGTTCTTTCGGTTTTTCCATGTGTTATTTTGATTGTCAAATGCTCGATTCATCTTTTGCTTAACCTAAGGTCATCTGATTTGCTGTTGTGTGCTGTATCCTCGTTGCTTCACAGATATCAGCCTGTTTGATGAGCTGGACAACCTGGGAGATGCAGATGAGCTGCTTGAGGCCCTGGAGAACGCTGGCTATGTGAGTTACTCATTCTCTCCATATGCAAATGAAAATTATCGACTGAAACGGGAAGTCTTAGATGAAATGCAGAGCTGCAGATCAGATGCATCGTTAGCTAACATGGTAGCACAGTATGTGATCTAAGGACATGTGACACAGGAACAGCAGCCCCCCACGTGCACTGTGTAGGTGTCAGCTATACTGTCGGCCATAACAGGAATTATTACAAGAGTTTTATTGACTGCTTCCTGAACCCTTTGAAGTTTTCTGCCTGTTGTGTGTGACATAACAAGTTTACAAAAATGCACAGCTCAGAAAAAAAAATTATAATTACCTGCACAGACTGTTGGTCAGACATTGTCTTTGTTTCCAATCTGCATTCTGATGAGGTTCGTTGTTTAAAAGGTGTGTGTTTGGTTTTTCAGGCCAGTGAGGGTCCAGACCTGGACTTTGATATCGACATACCGCCGTGGAATGCTGTGGACACAAGCAGCACCTGCACAGGTACAGCAACACATGTTCATATCTGGGAATGTGTACTAGTGGTGCTATATTTCTTGAAAAATGAGGGAGATTGTGATCAAATATTACACTTAAATGTTCCGATGGCTGCTTTGTGATTGATTTTGGGAAGACAGCAGGTGTAGCTTGTTAATTAGATGTCCATTTATGGTGGTTTATGCTCAGTGATGAAGGATATACTGTAGAAAGTGTGTTAGTGTTGAGTTCATAAGTGAGAAAACAGGGACAGTAAACCACATCCGTCTGCTGCTGATGAGCCCACAGCACATATATAACATTCTTCTGTGTCTTTGTCCTTGCATGTCCAGATGGTGAGGTGAGCGTGGACTCTCTGTCACCTGCCCACACTCTGAGTTCTGTCCCCTCTCCTTCCTCTGTGGAAGCCCTGTCTCCATACTACCTTCAGGTAAGTCGCTGTTTTCAACTCTTTGTCCTTCTCAGTTTTTGCTATTTGACTTGTATTTCCAATGCAAATTTGACCATTGTGATCGGTTGGGTGTATTTGCATATGTGCCCCTTTTGCCCAGTTTTCATCCAGATGGCGTCCAAACACTGACAGCTGCTCTTTGCTTTTGGATACCGGCACACACATGCACACTTGAGACACTTATTAACAAAAGCCTTAAACACCTTGTCACACTAATAATTTGCTGCCACTCTGAGCTGTGCCCCGCCCCCTCGTTAAATAAAAGGTGCTGACAACTTCAGCCACATTAGCATAATTTAGCAGGCAGATGTTTTCGCAGTGTGTCAAAACAAGGACAAGGGTTACGTCTTTGTCTGGCCACAGCGCCCGTCTGGACACATTTGTCTGCTAACTGAACCACCCTGACTGAATCCAAGGTCACGTTTGTCTGCAAGAGTCTTTTGCATAATGACAAGGACACTGGATCCATATTTCATCTGACGTGTCTCAACGCACAGCAAGAACTGTTCATACTCTAACCTACTACATAGATTATGATTAGCTTCAGGAAGAATTGACATTCTCACCTGTGCTAATCAGAACAACAATCCTACTTTACTCAGTGTTCTCTACTTTCATGTGAAGATTATTGATGGCTCAACTACAGCTCAACTCAGCTACAACTGCAGCAGAATAATGGACTGAGTCAATATTGAGCAGCAGAAGTCAACATTTACTGTATGTCAGATGTTATTTTAGTAGTAACTGAACTACAGCCGTGCTTCTGTTAACTGTTGATGTCTAGAAAAACAAGGCCAGCTGTCTAGTAGATACAGGTTTTGTCTTCCTGCCCATCCAGGATGAGGCCCTGTCTCCACAGTCGCAGCTCTCCCCTGTTTCAGTCAGCTCCGAGTCCAGTGGCTTTTCCGTAATGTCTACCCTTGCTAAGAAGGCTCCAAAGAGGACCAACCAGACCACAAGAGGTGAGGAGGCCTCCACCGCTGCACGTCTGCTCGTTCAGCTGTCATCTATATTTGTCTGCTTTGTCAAAAACCAGGGGAAATTCTGCACCGCACTCTGGGTTTGCAGAATTCTGGGATTTGATCAACCAAGCAAAGAGTCTGCCATTAGAAAAGATCTGAAGAAAAAAGCTTCTTAAAAAATACCCTGACTGTAAATGTTCTCACCTGAGCTTTCCATGTATTTACATAAATCCTGTTTTCTTATCTCACTCCTTCCACCCCGTCCCCTGACACACGCACACACGCGCCAGCCAAACAAGCTCAGCCAATCAAGAGGCCGATTCAGATAGGCCCGAAGGTTTCCATCCAGCCCAGACCGCTGATTACAGCTGTGCCCTTGGCTCCTGCAGCAGCTCCCCTGCAGGCCAAGACAATCATCCTCCAGCCGCTGCAGGCCACTGTGCTGCCTGTGGTCAAACCAGCTCCGGTCAACATCCAACCAGCGCCCCCTCCAGGTCAGAGCTCACACTGCATCGCATTCAGACACATCACCTCACACCACACTGCATTGCATCAGTGCACTGCGCTAAATATTTTAGCAAGCAGTGTGTTGTTCTTTACTCAGAGTATTTGGTCATTCGTTTTAATTCACAGATGACATGATATTAGTGATGTTTGACATTTCTGATGAATATGGTTGCAGTTCTTGCTTAGACAATAATGTCATTGTCGTGTCATGGCCAGCAGATGGTGCTTTAACCTAGTTTTTGCTCAGCTGTGATCCTTCTCGCTGTCCTACTTTGCTTCATTGTCAAACATCGATAAGCACATCGGACAGTAAGATGTTAGATGTTTCCATTTTGCATCGAAAATATTTCCAAATATGGGCTGCATTTGAGACAAAACAACACTGGGAATCAGTTATCATGAGCATACAATCAAGAAAGTGTGTTTTATAACCCACGTGTAAACCAAAGACTAGTTATGGGATGCTGTGTGACTTTGTGTGTTCTGTGCATTAAAGTCTGTCTTGTGTTGTTTTGTGGTTTAGCCTGCCTCATGTACAAATTTGATGATCTCTGTGTGTTACATCAGCGGCACCTAGGCCAATGTAAATACTTATGTCATTCCTCTGGACTCTTGTGGGTGGAGTATCTGACCTCTGTAAACTGAATTTGTGCTTGGCTCTCCTTTTTGCCTGGTATTAGCCAAGATGGCAGATTGCTGGGGCCAAGAGATCCAAGTTTAAGACCCCAGATGAAAGTCAAGTCAAGTCTGCTCAGTGTTGAGTCTCTCTGGTTTAATCTTACAACATTCGTAGCTGAGTAAGCCGTGTGCATCAGGGTAATGGAAGAAAGACATTGGAGATATTTACTAATGAGTGCACATTTTATAGAGTCTGACCGGGGCAGTCATGTATTTAAGAACAAACAGGCTGACAGGTGCTTCTAAGGCTTTTAATTTCTTTTGACTTTCATCCTCATGAATTCTTCTTACAGATGGTGAGCTTGGGAACAAGACACAGCGTTGGCACCACACACATTCATTAGCAGCGGTGACTAACACTTCTACGCGATTAGCACTGACAGGTTGTTTGGTGTTGGAGGTGAAGGCTGCTGGGTCGGTATGAGGACTGGCTCCTGGCACGGTCTCACTGGGAAGCATGGGCGACGCACTGGGAGGCTCATACATGAACAGGACATTCATTAACACAGACAATATTGTGTTTGTTGAGGTTTTCTCTAGTTTCTTTCTGTCAGGCCATAATCCATTTTGAACGTGTCCACACACGCATGTTTATGTGTGTTCATGTACATAAAACGAAGACACCTCTCGGTTTGGAATGTGGAAGTTTAAGACCACACGTGGGGATGGTTAAACATCTTCCCGTTAAAGACAGGGGTTAATGTAGGTCACCAGAGGTGAGGGGGCGTTCAAGGAGCTGAACTGTACCATCTGCAACAGGAAGCTCTTTCAACAGCAGACTGATGTGGCTTCCAGCTTTTCTAGAATATTAGCTTGAATAGTTTAGTTTTGATCTGAGGACAAATGTGGGATGAGAACATAAACAGAAGGAGGAGAACAAACTGACTGATACACATAATCACAGTCAGCGTTAATCAACGTTAATCATACAGTAAAAGTATGATTACAGTATAGCTGAGACCTGTAATTTGAGTATGTCTATGTGTTGCGTCTCTTTCTCAGGACATCCTATAGTGCTGTCTCAGCCAAGCCAGGTGCTGCAGATCCAGGCTCCGCAGGCCGTCACCGGCAATGTGGTCGCCATGCCAACGCTCAGACAGGACAGGCCGGTCCACGTCGCCGCTCCTCCGGTGGTCTCTGTCTCCCTTCGAAGCCCTTCGTCAGACGATGATGTGAGTCCCGTCCACGCTCTTTATCACACGCCTTCCTGCCTTTGGTTGTTGAGCTGTGCTGAGATATTAACACGGAGGGGACTCCATCTGTTTTTCCTCTGGTTACACTTTAACAGAAGTGAGGTTGTTTACACAGAAATCAAGTCCGTAAATAGAAGTGCGTACGTGAAGTTTAGTAGTGTCATGTCTCCAAACTGCACAGCTCTAAACGGGCATCTGATTGTGCAAACAAAACGTCAAACACAGCATCACTGACATCCTTGACAAACACTTTGTCTGCACACACGTGAGTGTTGTTAACACCACCGTCATTCGTTTGCTCTTGTTGGAGGAGCATCTCTCTCCTTCTGTTTTTCTCTGTCTCATCTGTAGAAATTTTTGCTCATAAGCTCCTCTTAAGGCCATACTCTGTAATTTTCTGCCTAACTAAGACTGTGCCCAAACAATTTATTAGACAAGGCGTCTTCATAGGACTAAATGGTTCCTTCAAGACGTGTGTTGGTGTGTGTGGACATGCGAGGACTTGCCTGTGTGCACATGCATGCAGCTGCATGCTTACGAGTGGGCCGTACATGCACTTGCCCATGAGGTAACTATAGTGTGGGTGCCATGGTCATGCTTAGACTGGATCCTGTCCAACATAAACACTCTCATCTTACCCTATTTTTAGTATTTATTTTAATTTCACAAACCATTAACCTTAATTTCTGCATAAAACGTGAAAATAAAGTGTTGAAGTAAAAAGTTTATACATTTTTTTTAATTTATGAGAGTCAGTGTTTTTTTTTTCCACACCGAAGGAAAAGTTATTACACCGCATGGACCGCGTCAGTCACTTCTCCTGGCAGCATTTCTGTATGCTATCAAATTTAATGTTTTTTACATTGTCATGGAAAAATGCTTCCTCATTGTAACAGTAAGAAAAACAGTTGAGCTCAGATTAGGTGATGTCATGTGTTAACTACACAAATGGATGTTTTCTGTGGCCTGTTTTATTTGTTACTTAGGTGCTTTTGGTAGATTTGTACTAAAAATGTAATGAAATGACTCATTCATTTGTTGATCGTCGTCAGAACAATAGCCCATGAACCTCGCTGGTTTTCATTCAGCCACAAACAATCCACAGATGATCATTTTTGGCCTCTGCTTTGTTTGTACCTGTGGGGTTTTATTGGAAAGATGTACGTTATGTAATCATAGTTCAGACAGTTTGAGTGGTGTGAGAGAAGGACATCACTCACCATGTGGATGACATAGGGTGGGTCCTTCTGTGTTGCATTCAGAGGTGATGTCAGGACAGCTGCAGTGAACAGGAGACACACACACACACCAACATCCAAAGTGAACACACACTCACTGTGTAATGACAGCACAGGACAGTACAGAGCTTTCAGGGAGTCTTGCAAGGTACTATTAGTGCAGCAGGGACTGTTCCAGAGGTTTAAAAGTTAAAAAAGAAAATTCAATTACAGTATGTTTTGTTTCTGGTACAAGCTTGTGGTCTGTCAATAAAACCTCCCCATATTTTGTGCACACTGGTCTTATTTTGAGTGGAAGAGTGATGTTCTTTTAAAGACCTGGGGCTGGTTTGTTGGCCCGTGTTTCTGATTCTCTTCTCTTTGTTGCTTGAATGAGCTGAAAATGCTGTTTCTGCTAGTCTCTGTTGTCAAGCTGAAGTCAAAAAGATGCCATGGCTTTCAGCAGCTTCAGTGTTGTTTCAGGCTTTGGCCCCCAGCACGACAGTTCCTGATAACTTGCTCTTAGTGAGCTGGGAAACATGTTCTCAGAGCCTGAGAGCAGGACTTCCACATTGACAGTGTTTTCCCAGCTCTGACGTGGCAGTGAATTTGCAAAAATGCACTATTCTTCAAAAGGGTAGCTTTTTCAATCAGGGAGAACCATATGTGTCACATGTGTGTGACATCCCCAAAAGATCTGCAGCCATTTCTGCGGTGACACTTGGACGACCACAGGAAATGGATCCAATTTTCAGCTATTATCATCTTATAGGAATAATCACTGTGTGACCCTGAGGCATGACCCGCGGATGCAAAAACATTAGTCATGAGCTAATGTCACAATGTTCTATTTTACCCATCTGCTTGATGTGTTCTGACATTAATGATGTTTTCCATCAGGCTTTTTTAATGATCAACCTCAACTGAAATTTCACAAGTGCTTGTTGTTTTTTGAATGGTAATGGCTGACCTCTGGCTGTGAAAATAGTCGGCCCCAGAAAGGGCCTGAGAGGAACTTGTCCAATTATCATGGGCATAATCGAGTCTGGAGAAGCAGTTTTTGTGCCAGACCTCGAGAACAATGTCGAGGAATTCCAAACCCCGGTGGCCAGAACAAACACGCCTCTCAGCCATTTGTAAAGCTAACCGAGTCAATAAAGTTTAGAGTAGGTGATTAAGGGGGAGGGACTGAACACGTTAATTGTAAGGGAGAAAATAAAACTCGATTTTTGGAGCTGAGACCTCCATTAATTTCTGAAGAGAGAATAGTGAAAGTTTTTTTTTTTTTTTAAGATTTTTTAGTGAAGGTCGGAACAATTTACTTATATTGCCGAATTTTTGTCAAATCAGCTACTGCATGATTTAAAGTGAGACTAAGTTTTGCTGAATGCAGAAACAAGTTAGAAGAATGTGCTATTTCTCCTTGCAAAAGTTACACAGCCTCGCTTTAAGCGGACTTGTTGTTTCCGTGGCCCACCGAGAAGCTCTTGAGCCGCGTCATGCTGTGTGAGTTCGGACCTGCTGCAGCTGTGCTCACTTTATAACCTCACTGTGGTCTCTCTGCAGCAGGGTGCTGGGCTGGGGGTTGTGTAGAATGCCTGTTAAAAATGGCATGCCAGTGCCAGGTGTGACTGCGTGTCGTATCTACTGTATGTCAGTGTGTGACACTGTTCGTCTTGCGGACAGTACGGGATTTTGAGCTATAGTTAACATATATGAGCCCGGGTGTTAAACGGCTGCTAACGATTACATGCTTCAGACAGGTGTTGTGCAGGGTGAAGCGTTTGCGACAGCTGTAAACAGCCATCAGGGATTGGGTCACTGTAATGTAATGAGCTCCTACACAACCGGGGATTTAGCTCTGTGTGAGTGTGTGTGAGGCCAGCCTGGAATTGCAGGCCTCATCAAATCCTCCCATGAGTAACATCGGAGGATTTAGAGGAGGGGACCACAGGAGAGCATGGCATGATGCAGAGTGGGAGGGCGTGCCGTCCCTCCAACACTGAAGATGATGCTTCCGTGTCTGTCTTATTCTTCCTCGAGTGTTCTGTCTGCAAAGAGTTGAGTTTAAGAAAAATCACCTTGAGAAAATTCCTGGATAGCTACAAGAGAGTTTGATTAAAACCATCTCAGCTCGTGACGTGACAGCAGATTGTTTAAGATTCTTCTCCGCTGACTCACTGTTTTGTCTCATTTTTCAAGGCTCATACAGGGAGAAGGCCATCACGGACACTCGGGGTGTAACGATATTGTGTCTTGTTTAATACGAGACTCTTAATTTGAAAAATCGGCCATCTAATGTGTTGAAAATCTGTTGAACATTTCATTGCCTGGACTTTGAGCTCACGTTTTTGTCACCACATCTGGTTGTTTTTATGCAGCAGGAAAACTACTGCGAATACATCAAACAAAACTCCTTTGTTTCATTACAGATGAAACCTGCTGAATTCTGAACCCCTGAAAAACCAACCGAAACAAACCTTCACTGCTTTTGCTCTGCGCCCATGTGTTTAACCCCCCGCACTCGCTGCAGTGAGAATGGAGAGTTAAGCACCTAAAACATGAAGTGCAAAGAATTCAGCATCACAGGTCGACAGTTAGTTCACCTGTGGAACGCGTGCGCAGTCATAGGTGTTTATGACCTACAGTAAAATCAGGACATGTTTTCACCCAAACTTGTTAAACTCCCCTCCCATTCGTACAGGTTAACGGTTCACCTCACGCTTCCTCCTGGAGTAACCCTTTAGGTGCTGAACTGGAAGAGCAGCGTGGCGGTCGGGCATGCTGGGGCCTGTTGGATCGTCAGCTCTTGTTTGTTCACTCTTCAGCTGCATTCATCCATTGTTGAGGAGAAATCCTCCCTTTCAGCAGCATGCAGGGGGCCGCTGTGCAGCTCTGCAGGGGCAGCTTGCTCATGGGCACATTGGCAGGTTTTTTCCTCCTTGACTTTTCCCATCAGCACTTGAATCGAACCAGCGGCCATGTTTCCATTCAAAGTGAGGTTAATTGAGACTCTGCCACCACTTTTTGTTGCCCCCTGCCCCACATTCTCCTTCTCAGCCTCATTTCATTGGCGATGTGAAGTTCCCCCTGCTCTCCACTCCCTGGTAACTGCTTACTTGCAGCGTTCCCAGGCTCGGGCTAGTGGCACAGCTCCCAGATCTGTGCTGGGAGACAGAGGGGTTTCTCAGGAGACAGAACACAAATACAGGGATCCAAATAACTTAATCACCAGAGGGGCTATTAGGTCCAGGATCTTAGAGGCTTACCCTGGTGTTTGTGTTTGGAGAAGGGCAGTAGAGGGGTAGCTGGGGACTGGATGGTCGATGAAGGTGTTTGGATGATCACCACAGCCACGGGTCGCGTTAATTTGCGATAGGTCACATTAAGATATGCGCTACTTGGGTTTGCGTACAATGCTTTGATTTCATTTCTCACGTCACTGACCTTGAATGGAAGGAATCCCATTGGTCGTCCTTACGGGAAACAAGCTGTAAAACTATTCTTACTTGTTTATTTATTCACTCGTCTGTTTATTGTTACATTTTTATTTTCACATGTTTTGTTTTTGCTCGCCTTTTCAGAGGATTGGACGGTCTTAATAAAGCCTTGAATAAACAAAACAAAATCTAAATGGAAAAATGCTGAATATTGTCTATTTGTTAACCGATTACAGCAATTCAGACTGACTATAGCTAAACTTTTTTTTTAGACATCCAGACCTATAACACCTATAGCACCTCTTTGTTTATGTGCTACAGACATGAACCCATTTCTCAGTGCGAGACACACTCTGTAAACACACCTTCCTTCACATATAGAATAGAGGCATCGCAAGCGACCTCTGGACCTCTCAGAGGATGTCAGTGTAAATATTTTCAAGCAGAAGCTCGATCGTGTGCACTTTAGGGCTCTCTGGGGCCACGTCAAAGCCGTGATTTGTTGCAGAGCTGTCGTTAACCTTGTGAAGCATCTTGAACATGTTTACTTATTATTCTTCCACCGTAGTAAACTGGAGCATCAGCGGTCGCGGTGTTCTCCCGGTGAGAATAACAAAGTCGACCCTGGCTTTTATGTCTGCGTTTTTCTTTCGCCCTTCTTTCATCTTGTCACTGATGGTTTCTCTTTATCTCATGCCAGCGTCCCCCCTATTCAAATTCCCTTTTGTAAGGAGTTCCTCTGTGTTGTTCAGTGTACCAGTACATGAATGCCTAAATGTGTGTATATCAGTTTTTACCTTCAGAACCATTTGTTTGGGTGGTTAGGGTTAGAAAAGGCATACTAAACCTCACATGAACGAACAGCCATTTTTACCCAAATGCTCATGAGAACATAGATAAACATGATGTCACAGTAGTGAGAGAAAGCTATGATCTACAACCCAACAGGTGGCTCAGGGAAGCGTTTCATTGCACTCTCACAATAACTGCCCCACTTTCCTGTTTGGATAGGTGTCGAGGGGACACATCCACGTGTGATGGAATGCATGACTTGACGTGAGTGATGACCTGTGCCAAAATGTCATGCTTATGTCTCTGTTTCTGTCTCTGTCGCCCCCTCGCTCCAGTCGAAGATGTCCCAGAGGCAGCAGCGCATGATAAAGAACCGTGAGTCGGCGTCCCTGTCCCGGAAGAAGAAGAAGGAGTATCTGCTCTCGCTGGAAGCTCGCCTGAAAATGGCGTTGTCTGAGAACGAGGCGCTCAAGTGTGAGAATGGTAACCTCAAGAGACAGCTGGAGGGCCTGCTGAGTGAGGTGAGAGGCTAAAGCCACAGCGCCGCTAATTGTTCCACGCAGCTTACACTTGTGCAGAGAAAGAAAAGGTCTTTGATTCGTACCCCATGATTCACATCTGTGATTCGTAGTTTGTACTTCAATACGATGTCTTTCTCGTCCTACAGCACAGAGTACTAAATGCAAAGGCCCCCAAGAGGAGAGCTGTGTGTCTCATGGTGGTGTTGGTGTTCCTTGTGCTTAACATTGGGCCAATGAGGTGAGTGTATGACACGTAACACCTGACCATGAATCCCTCTCTGCGTCTTTAAGCGTCCACACAACAGTTTGATTCAGTATTAAAAGGCAAAAGAACGCCGATGATGGCAGATACACGCTGTAGCTGAAGATGCAGGAAGATCACTGGTGTCACTGCACCAGAGTTTGATTCCTGAAGGAAAACAAATGGGAAGCCCCATGACTCATTGTGGGAATTACGCCTCTCATGTAAGCCATTACGTAAAAACGTTTATTGAAAACAGTGCAGAGCGTTTCCCATTGAAGCAGCATGTTCACGCAAACCTCCTTCACCCATATTTCATATGACAAAGTTAATTAACACATGAGCCAAAATACTACAGCTGCCAAGTAGAAAACTATCATCTCACAATTTTTCAAGTGATTTAGACTTTATAATGTTGTATATCACATGAGTTGACAGTGGTTTCCCTTTAAAGCTTTAAGCAAAATCACCTGTGTGTGATCATCTCGTGGTACAATCCAAATAATGTGGTCCAGTAATGCCCATACTGTTCAAGTCTTACTGGTAAAGAAACCGACGACTAATAGCTCATCCCTGCCAAGCGGCTCTTGTGTGTATGTTCCATTCCTCTGCGTTGTTGCCAGAGTTTATAGAGCTTTGTGACTAATGGGTGAATAAGCCTCAAGACACCCTGATGGGCTGGGAGGAAAGTAAACATTTACCACTTGCAAATGTAAAAAGAAAATCATTTCAGGCTACAGAAGACGTATAAAACATTTGTTTATAGCAGTTTTTCTTATCTCTGCTTGTAATATTAACAACGGTGACAAATGAAGAAGAGTTATATAAAAGTGCACTGGGGAAAGCGTGCCGATTCCACCCAGCTTAGCAGATGGGAAGGTTGTGTAATTCGACAAATTCGTGTAATGATGAATTCTGTTCTCATGTTCTGAAAATGTTTGTTTTCTCCGGGGAATCGTTTTCTCCACAAGGATGCGAGCGTCTGCTTGTTGCACTCGTTGGCTTTGAAAGTCTGCGTGCGCCCTGTGCTGGGAATGTGCTCTTTCACTCCTTCTCTGGAGCTTAAACATGAAAACGTTTCCTAGGACCCGCGAATGAGTTTGCTTTTGCCGACTCGAGTGGTATTCACAGGGGCTGAGGTCTCTGTGTGTCTGTACCTGTGCTCGCGTCTGTGTGTTTTGTGTCAGGGCTCTCCTTTGGAATGTGAAATATGTCCGCTTTTGAGGTCAGATCCCTTTGAAATGAAAATGCCACCCAGTGTAGTAATACCGCTGAAAGAGACTGTGTGTATTTTCACTTGTGTGTGTGCCCCAGTGTGCTTTGGACTTTGCAGCAAGATCAGAGTTCAGATTCTGTGCACAGGATGTGGGCTACATGGAATTCAGCAGTCTTTTCAGTACCCAGTTCTTCTTCTCGATTCGTTTCCTGCATCCCAAGCGCGCTGATGTTCCCTCAGCTGCCTCGCTTCCTCACCTCACCTGTCTTGTGCTTCACCAGTCTGTTTCAGGGAGGCTCCAAACATGACGTTTACTCCACGCAGCACAGCGGCAGACACCTGTTGGGTTCCTCCTCAAAGGCAGAAAGTGATGTCGTGATAGACCTCGATCCCCTTGGCGGTGCCCCCTCTCAGATTGCAGACAGGTAATGAGATCGCCCCCCTGCCCCCCCCCTTCACGCACACACACACACACACACACACATACACCTTTCACAACACAACACCATGTCAGAGGACCAGGATGCACCTGTGCCTGGTGCAGCTCATTACAGCACGTGTAAACATGTGCGCCTGCCGGTTACCAACTCTGTCCAAACGTCTGCCTTTCAAATGCCTGCAGGCCCCTGGCTGGTTGGCCAGCAGTTGTGCTTTGAGTAACAAGGTGGGAAATTGGGGTCAGGCCTTGTTTGACATCCAGTTTTATATTGCCAGTAAAGGTTTATTTTTCTAAAAGGTTATGTATTTTTCTTTCTTTCTGTAAGTGCAGTAGAGGCCCAGCAGTCTCATTCGTAAATTGCATAAATAACATTCTTGTTTGGTACATTACCTGCACCCCCGTGTCCTGAAAATGATGTTTTGCAAGGTGGTCAGAGCATCTGATGTCTGCATGGCATTGCCAGCCTGTGTTTTGTCAGATCTCTGCATCTGGTATGTTACATGTTAATGCAAACCATTCAGCTGTAGTATCAGGTTTCCCCACCAGCATTTAACCGGGCAGGAAGGAACATATTAGCCTTTACAAAAGGGGTGACAGCACCAAACGCAGCAGAGGGGAGGATGACTGGGGAGATATGCAACCTAATCTTGGGGTCCCACTGAACAGGAAGGCGTGTGTGCGGGAAGGTTAATACGGGCCCCTCAGTTAGAGTTATGATCAGGCCTCCGCAGTCTGACACGTCGTCTCGACGAACCATTTCCAGAGTGTTTAGAGACGGCGTGGTCGACGCGTCGGTTCTGATCACGGAGGCCCAGGGGAAGTATTACGTTGGTGGCAGACGTTTTGGTAAAAAGCCCCCTGCAGGTGGGCGCTGCCTGTGGACAGTCTACATCATCACCTCAAGCAACATAATCAGTCATTCACTGAGGTCTGACAGTCGGTAAAGTCAAGGTAACATATGAGGAGGAAACAGGGTTTGGCCTGCAGAGCGGCGATGCTCAGTTCTCTGTAGCATGTTTGACAGTTCTGCGCTGGATTTAAAGCAGCATGTGGACGTGTCGCTCTTCCCCTCTCAGCATTTTTGCTTCTCCATTCAACTGAAGCTCTGCCACCGCTGCACAAGTCACATTTCAAGAATTTGAATCAATACAGCTCATTAGTAAGCGGTGAAACTCAACAGGGATGTAAGTGTCGCCTCATTGAAGCCACGCTGGTTTCTTTATTTGGTGCCATTTTGCTTCACTCAGTCCACTCTGGGTGTTTCACCTCCGTCATAGGGCAAGCAGCCACGTTGGCTCTCGGTTTGCATTCAAAGCATATTCCCAACATGTGGAAAATATTTTTAACAGATTTTTTTATTATGAAATTCTGACATGGATTTGAACAGCCTTGTAAACTCGCTTTTCCCCGTGTCTGCTTCTTCCTCTGTGCTGTAGCTCTGAGGATAAGGCCCTGATGGTGGTGAAGGATCCCGTCTTCCTCAGACCTCCTCCCTGCCAGCCTCCTATAAACAGGACCAAGTGCTTCGAGTAAGCTATTTAACATACCACCTGCTTTTTCTCCTTTCACATAAGAGCACAGCATCTTGCAGAGCCTGCCGAAATAGCCTAATGTCCTTTGATTGACAGGTTGGCCCATGAGCTGAGGGGTTGGGTCCACCGTCATGAAGTGCAGCAGATCAAATCCAGGCGCTCGAGTAACAGCAATCACAAACCCACCAGGACCATTCTGGTGAGTCACAGCAGCATGTTTCAGAAAAGGGGAAAACACATCTGATGGGCAGAAATGTGCCTCATCTTCAGTGTTTGCAGTCAAACTCACAAACTAAACTTGTATTTTAAGCCTTTGCTTTCAGTTTAAAGTTTTTTTTTTTGGCAAAGCAAACCCTCTCTTTCACCACTGTTTCACCTCCCCTCACACCTTCCCCTTTTTCTGCCTCTCGTTTCTCTTTATTGGGCTGAGTTTAATCCGGCAGCCCTGAGAAAGTAAACACAACACTTAGAGGGGAGCTGTAGGATTAGTGCCCCCTGCTCCTTTTTTCCATCATTTTTTCAAAATCTGTCACACAAAGCCTCGTCCACGAGGAGCTGCCCGTTCTTCGTTTCACCAGGAATAGAAATGTAGATGTGTTTATATCTCACCTGCATCGAGCGGTTTTAGCTCTACAGACACACATAAGTCTTTATCTCTTTTCCTTACAGTGGGACCGGAATGTGTGTGTGTGCTGATATCTGGAAAATGCTCTATTATAATGTTTTGAATGGGAGCCTGTATTTATGTGTGGGACGGCGTTGCCAAGAGTTGATCCTGCTCTCTCTAATGGTTAGTTGAAGTGAATAGAAAGAGATTAAAGCTAATTCTCTCTTTTTTTCCCCCCAACAGAAAACAGAGAATAAAGAGGCTGAGGGTGCCCAGATTGTGACCGTCCAGTACACAGACACCACTGAGGAAAAGTGAGTAAAGGCCTGTCGCAGTGCATTTGTGTCAGATTCACTTTCGCATTTTCAGGGTTGTTTCTTATAGCGGTTTGTCCCGTTTGATTTTAAAGCTGCACTGAGCACTTTTTGACAGATTTCAGGACAAATACGCGGCGCTTGTGTACGACTGCCTGTGTGGCAAACCAACGCTTTGTTGTAAACTAAAACCATGAGCTGTAGTCTGTTGAGAGATAGAGACCGGAGTGTTTATGGTCAGCAGGATCCACACAGAGAGGTTATGTAAAGAGACTGGAGACATAACAAACGTGTATGTTTGATTGTTTTAAAGTTGTATTTGGCCAAAGTGGGTCTTTAAATGGAACTGTAAAGGGAAATAACATTTGTCTTTCTGTTTCCACATCGTGGGCGTTTCCCCCTGTTCAGATTTCTCTGTCTGACCGATTTATGATGCAGTGATTTTAAATCATGGACCTTGTACACTGCTGCGGAGGTTTGGCGGTCCTTTTCTGCTGCCCCGTGTGCTTCAGATCAGACAGATGGAGTGAATCGTTTTTTTGGCCACCTACAGTTTTTTCCCCCCCATTTGTAAGTCTACGAAGGCTATGAAACGTCCAAATCTGCAGGACAAAAGAGGAAAAATCAGTTTGAGCAGTTAACCTCTGCAGGGCCACTGATTGGCCAGAGCGAAAATATGAAAGAAAAACATTTTGAGCCAGGTCGCAGAGGGATTGCCCTCCATAAAAGTTTCTATTTTGGTTTTAATCCTCATGTCTGTGACCGACCTGCTGTGTACATTATCTTTACAACCAATCAGAGCAGACCTGGCCTCAGCAAAAGAGTCTGCCGAAGCTTTTAGCCTCCCCTGTGTGTTAAAGCAGTTATGAAAGCAGGGAAGAAGACTACAGAGCTGCAACCAATCAGCATTTCATCAGTCAATCTGACGATTATCTGCTTGATAAGTTTTTTTTACAAAACAGAATATTGTGAAAATGCCCTTACATAACAGACCAAAGAGAATCAGACTCTCGTGTGAAACAAGGAAAACCAGTGAACTCTCTTATTGAAGCACCTGGAACCAATGTAATGATATGATTCAAGTATTCAAAAATATGATACCCATTTCAATACAACAAGAAAAAGAAAAAGGCTTTAGGTGACTAAGATGCCCTCAAAGACTGTGCACGTCCCGTCTTCGTAATATCATCAGTTACAGTTTTGTTTTTCAGTTTTCCTCACCTCTGTCCACCACCCTGTTTCTCTTCATCAACAGGAACCCCGGCAGTGAGCTGCAGGTGTACTACGCCCCTCATCACACCTACAGCGACTTCTTTGACGAGATCAATCGTCGCGGCGACACGTTCTACGTAGTGTCTTTCCGCAGGGTAAGTTTGGTTTTGTCTGCTCCTTTGCTCTGATCCGAGAGGAGAAACAGGAGCTGGCTCCTGCACAGCATCTGACACAGCGGCTTAATTGATTACATGAAGTAAAATTAGCGAGATTTCAATGGTTGTTTTCACTCATATTTGTGTCCGTCGTGAGATTTCCTTTCCCCACATTGGTCTTAAAAAGTGAGAAATGAATCATAGAAGCAGTGACATATGAATCATAAATTATATGTAATAATGTAATAAGAGAGGTTTGATTTGAGAGGAAAGTGGAGTGTGAGGGAGGGGTGAAACACACACACCCATGGGTGTAACTACCCCTTTTCCAGTCCAGTTTCCTTGATCCATTTGCAATTATCAAGACCATGTTTTAGATTTTCAGGCAAGACCACATGTCACCATTAATCCACGTGGTCTTTATTCATCTGACCATTTTTCCACGTTTGAGATTCTGAAGCTGGTTTTAATTTTCCCTCTTCGTATGATTAATCTTGGACATTGTATTCAGAGAGAGTTCTTTGATTAGTTTTGGGTTTTTTCTTTGAGTGCTCTCCCTTCCTTTCAAATATATAGGCTGTATATTCATAGAGCCCCCAATCTTTTATCAGAATCAGAATCGGCTTTATTGGCCAAGAGCGTATGCACATACGAGGAATCTGAACTCAATGTACTTGCGCAGGAAACAAGACGTTCTCTAATTTTGAAGTGCAAACCAAAAACAAAAGAAGAAAACAAGCACACTGAGGGGGAGAACCTCTCCTCTCTACCCTTCTCCATTATATTTTGTGTTTATTGTAGGAAGTTGCTGTGCCAAATAACACATTTACTTCCCCCGAAATGAAGAAACGTTACCAAAAACACATTCGGTCGCTGTTCCAACAAGCTCATATGATACTTGTCACCTCTGGATACTCTGGGTGGTGTTAAGACCTTAAATCCTTTGGATTACTCAGCGGGGCGGGAGTTTTGAAGCATGTGGTCAAAGATCAAGACCTCTTGTCAACGAGCAAGTCGCAAAGGTTTGGCTCTGAGTTGGCATGGCGGCAGCAGGGACAATGGTAACAATGGCGTATCCGAGTCGAGGGCCTCCACGGGTCAAGTAGCCGTCCTTCGCTTTCTGGAGGCTTTGTGATGCATGAGTGAGTGGCGAGGCTGTTTTAGTTCATCCAAAATGAAAGTAACATTGTGCTGCATATCTTAGAGAGGAACATTTACAGGGAGGAAAACTCTTCATCAAACACAGTGAAGCACAGCACTAAGTGGTGATTCCTGAGCTTTGCTTCCTGTTAGATCTATGAACTCGTCCAAATGCAGTTCTTAAATCATGTGCTGAAAAGTGCCTGAAGGCAACACTTTACTTGACAGACGGAGCATAAAAATACCAGAATTTAGGATTAAATTAAAAGAATAATAAAATTTTTTGATTAACAACTGAGGGAAAACAGTTTTTTAAATCTATTTTAAAGCTTTGATTATTTTGATATGAAGATGCTAAAGATTATTGATTAATTGTTTGGTCCGTAATTATCTGAAATTAGTAAAATATTTCCATCTTTATGTCTAAAAGTTCAAGACAAGACAAAGATAATCTTCACAATTGAGAAACCACAGAACTCTTACTTCAAAAAAATGGCATAAGCTATTAATCAATTCTCAAAATGGCTGCTGATTAATACAAATCGGTGTATTAATCATTCTGACTTTGAATCCTCTTCCTTTCTTTTTTCTCATTTCAAACCAAAGGAAAACATCTCAAGTCCTGCCCCTTCACACGCTCGGCTCCTTTTGGTTGTGATTTCTTTTTAATTAAACGCTAAAAGTGGGTTTTAATTAGAGTAATCAAAGATTCACAGCAGAGAGTGACAAAAACACTTCAAGAAGCACCAAAAAGTAAAAACCAGGCCTGTTTCTCAGTGTGGCCTTTTTAATTCTAACAGACGTTTGTCAGCTTTTCTCACTTAGTTTATTTGCCTGTATTTTGTTTCCTGGGTTTCAGGGTCCGTATGTCAGCAAAAGTGGGTGTGCTTTTGTGTTTTTGTTCCAGTCACTATGATCTTATTACAAGGCTGCCAAAGCTCTGGATTACATTTTGAATTTGTTTAGATTTTAAAGCCACTCTCTACCAGTTTTGACTTTTGTCCCTCAAGGCAACAACTTTTCATCATGGCCTCGCCAGCGTTTGAGGTCACTCTTTGCGGCGCGTAGCCTGCGCAGAGAAGGCCGTGCGCAGGTCAAGGTTGCTTTTAGCCCTCAGCAGATACATGGCCGCCTGTGGCTTTGTTTAAGTGTGAAATGAGGTGAGGCGATGGAAAACATAACAAGACCAAAATATGGAACTGCTCTTACTCTCCCGTCATTCTGCGGTCTTGCTTCACTTCAGTTGTTGTTGTAGCACCTGTGGCTTTATGTAAGTGTGCACTGAGGTGAGGTGGTGGAAACACTGGCTGCTTTCACCGCAGGCCATATCCAATAAGGTTTGAGGACATTTCACCTGTTGTCATGGCAGCTGCAGCTGTGAGTGTTTGCCAGCTTGACAAGCTCGCCGGTCCCCCGATGATGAGCAGTAATGTGATCGGTGTTTTCCTGCCACCCTCCGCGCACAGTCAAGGCACTCTCATTCATTTTTAGCATTCAGTACTCCCTTTGGTGGCTCGTAGCTTGTCCTTGATTGCTTGCAGTGTCGTGATCGTATCTCACACCAAATCCTTTGGTCTGAGGAAACACATCCAGGCAAAATACACAAGATTATAGTTTAAGATCGAAGTGATATGCAGAAGTATCCCACATATGTTCTGTTTTTCTTAAAATCCACATCGGTATGTCTCCTCATATCTCACAAGTCCTCCACGTTGCCTCTTCCTATACCCTCGCTGGGACCCCTTTCCTAACCACAGACCGTACTCCCGCCTGTCGTCACCTCAACACCCCTCATTTTTCATTTCACCCGGGCTGAGTTTTGCAAGCCAGAGGCGATGGAGTTGACCATTTTTCAGTTGGTGTCTTGGTGGTTGGAAAGAACAATATATAGGATCTTAAAGTCAGGATATCTCAGAGTCCTGAGAGTCCCACAGCTTTATGGAAGTGCAGTACTAAATTTATGGAGTGCTGGTTTAATTGTGCTCATAGCAGCAACTCTTTTGTCACTAGTTCTTCAGTTTTTTTGTGGTTGTGGTCCAGTAACTTAAGAGTAAACGATATCCTCTGATCTCAATCTCATTGGTAAATCCCATCAAGTGATTTTCTAAAGTGTCTTGATTCATATTTTCCTCAAGCAGAAACTGCGTCATGCAGGTTTCATTCACCGGCCGTGTTATGGGCTTGTCTGAAATGTCCAATAGATGTTTCATAGTTTTCAGATCATGTGGGGTTTCTTTCTTAATATTAGTTCAGTTAAATGATTTAAGTCATAGCCTTTGAATCTGGAAGTGGAGCAACAGCTGAACACTGCCATTACTCTGTGTGTGTGTGTGTGTGTGTGTGTGTGTGTGTGTGTGTGTGTGTGTGTGTGCGTGCGTGTGTGTGTGTGCGTGTGCGTGTGTGTCACATGTGTGCATGCACATTAGCATTCCTCTCCACCACAGCTCCTTCTGAGAGGATGTGCTCAGATTAAAACCTTCCCTCTCATTATTTAATGAGTTGCACAAAAGCTATTTTAATGGCTTTAGAAACTGAAGATTAACAAGTTCAATTAGTGCTTCAAGGGCCCAAGCTGACAGGACTGAAATTAGGGTGGTTTTAACTGCTTAGATGATGGGGCAAAGCATGAAAAAAGGGCTCAGTTTGAAGAATAGTGTGGCTATCAAAGCCCTATTGGAAATTATTGCCTCATTCTCGGACCTTTTAGCCAGATTATCCAGATAACTATTGCATCATTGAGAACTTCAAGTAGTTAATGCAAGTCCTTCGATAGTCCTTCTCCTCGGAGTAATAAACTCTGCTCCAATTCTTGATCAGCTACGGCATCCAACCATTTATTTGCTTCCAAATGAGTTGTATTTTCCTTTTGATGACCTTTTCTTCTTTGTTCTCAGGATCATCTTCTGCTTCCTGCCACCAACCACAACAAAGGACGTCGACCCAAGATGTCTGTGGTGTTGCCAGCCATGAACATAAATGGTATGCACTGCAGCACAGACACAACAGTTGGGGAGTTTGGTCACTCAACACAATGCAACAGATGAGAGGAAAGCTGGGTGCAGATTCAGAAACACGTCTGCCCACAAGAATGCATGACTTGTGACCTGAGACACTAGAAAAACCTTGTAGGACCAAAATAGAGCACTTCTGCTTTTTGTGCCTATTAAGGTGATGCTGATCTCTTCCAAAATCTACCTCCTTGGACCGAGAGTGTGTGTTGCCGGTTTAACTTAAATCAGTGTTTCTTTTTATAGATTTCCTCTGCCAAAAAGTTTCTTTGACATCTGGCGTCTTGTTAGTAGACTGTTTTTGCTCTCTCCCTCCCTCTGAGCCCTTTGTGGTTCCTGCCATGTCCTACAGCCTCTGATTATACTTTCTGTTGCATTTAGCAATGTTGTTAAGTGTCTGCACAGCCACTGACCGAACCACACACAGACACAACCGTTTAAAAAGAAAAATAGCTTTTTCAATGTGGTCATTTGTTTTGGCTGTAATTGTTTTTTTTGTTGTCGATTTTGTACTGAAAATGGTGAAGTTGAGGCCTTGGCAGAGATTTGTGTGTTTTCTTAGCTGTACTTAAATTAGATGGAAAATATTTGTTATCGTAATGTACAAAAATATTCAATTTAAGGAATGAAATCAAAAGAAGGATTTTAAGAATGCCCTTATGGAAATCTAAAAACATAGTGTGACCACACCTTTGTTGTCATCGCTAACTACCTACATTGCTTGAATCGCCTTTAATTCCAACATCTATACAGTAAAAGCTTTTTTTTAACAAGAAACATTATTTGTACAAAGCATCCAAAAAACATCCAAGCCAGGATCATGCAGACCTGTGGTGCAGTCTAAACTGTGCCACCTACAGGCAAGGAAAGTAATAGCGTGTGCAACTTTGACACGTCTGCCACCTGCAGGCAAGTCAGAATTTTGCTACTACTCTCTGTCGATTGTGTTTTAGGTTTTATGCCTCACTTTTCTGCTAAATGCTGGTGTAGTTAAACACTGCTTGAAGGGTCGTTACATGTCCTCTTCAGCCCGCATAATGTGGGTTTGTGAGCGAGCGCAGTTGAAGTCGTTAGTGTAGAATTATTAATCTAAGCATTCACTGTCATTGTCGCACATGATGGCTACATGTAAGTGATGAAAAATCAAATCGCTTTCAAGCAATTACAGGTCCTCCTCAGATTATAGAGCAGCTCATCTCGACTGCTTCATTTCCTCTTTAAGAACCCATGACCGTCCACAGCTTGTCATAGTGGGTGGCAATGAGAGCGCGCTTGGTTTGCGGTTTGGGTGGTGGTTTCCACTCGCACATTAAAGAAGCGGTCCCCCATTTATTTGACCACCTGCCCTCAGAAACAAACCCATCCGATTGGCTTTAATACTGGTATACATGAGATACGCCCCAGTATCTGAGCACTTTACTGGCACAAACCTTGGACATTTATTTGGAGCGTGTGTTGCCAAATTGTTTTTTAGAAATGATTTAAGTATACAGATGTTTCTGATTTCCATGAGCTCATCACAGCTTTTCTCCGTGGCTCTTCGATCTGCCAGATTATCGATACGCCGTGTCACAGATATCAGTGGAAAGAAGTCTTCTGTCCAAAAACTGCAAACTTAATTATCAGGTGTTTTGATTTTCACCAAGCCTGCGGGACAGTGAAGTGAAAGGAAACCTACTCAAGGGAGACTGTGTTTATGGAGGGTGTGAGCAATTAGGAAGACAGCTTGTTGTTACTGGCTGTCGACCTGACATTTTTATCAGAAATCTGCTCTTCTGTTATCTCCTCTGTTATCTCTCTGCCTTGTCTCAAAGCACCAGAAACTGATTTGATAAGTGATTCAACCAACTCGGAGAGGAGTGAGTCAGTGGAATATGAGCCTCTTACTCAGCAGGGAAGACATGGCCATTGGGAAATAACATTTTTTTTTTTTTGCCTGAGAGGGCGGTGTTCGAGATGAAGATTGATGAAGGTAAACATTGTTCTTGGTTGGTCTTGTCAGGGAGGAATGTTAAGGTCCGTGCCGGTCAGATGGCCCATTGAAATAGCAGTAAATAGTGAAATCCAAGCCCTCCTTTTCAGCTAATTGTTGAAATGGGCAAACAAAGGTGGCATTGAGGGAGAGATATCGGGTCTGGAAAGATTCTTTTTTCCTCAAGAAAAGGGTCTTCGATTTGCATGATCTGTCATGGATCCCTGCAGTTGGCCGCAGATTGTGTTCACCCGTGCTTTGTACCAAAAGTCTTTTTCCTGCTTGTTTAAGGCGTGAGTGTGTTTGCATCTAATGTGTTGGCTGCATCATGTGGTATCTCTTAGAGAGAGGACCAACAGCAGTTTTTTGTTAACACAGATGTGCATACAGTAGCTTCTGTCTCAGATGCCACAACGGCTTCTCCTTGTAGGTCCTCGTTGACCTGACAGCGAGGGCTGCAGTTAAAAACCAAGCCGGCACAGGCTGACATGTAAAGTGGTCGGTGGTGATTCTCTGGTAGCGTAACACCCGCCTGGTCCTCCCTCCTTCAACATGCAAAGCCCCATGTGTCACACAGATGACAGCTTTCAAGTAGCATTTCAGATTTATGTTGTCTTTGTTTGCAACTTTGAAGTGATTGAGTGCGAATGTACATATTTCGCTGGGCGAGACCTTTAGCGAAGCAGAAACACTGTCCTCTCTTCTGGAGCACGATTGCTCCGCAGTGGAGGATAATTCTTTCCAGCTCCCTGTTGCTGCCGCTCTCCTTTAGGAATGCCTTCCTTCTCCAGTCGCTAAATGGTTTTCATCTGGAGGAGGTGGATAGACTCTGTTAATCTGCAGTGAGCATTTGGTCTGTCTTGGTCAATAACTGAACATGGAAGATAGAGACTTTGATGTAAGCCATCGCCTGTTTCTGTCTCGCTGCGTGTCCACGGGTCAGGGGTTCTCTTAAAGTTACTTGACCTTGACGTTCTTGATTCTCTCTGAAAACATATCTGGTTGAGCAGTGACTCCTCATAAGGACTGAAGGGTGTGTTTATTTAATGATCGTCTGGGTTTGAAAGGAGTTCAATCAAGTGGAAGCGACATGTTTGGAGCAGAGGAATGTTTTGGCGATGACATCATTTACAGGTGGATCGACCGTGGGACGTACTGCAGTCTATTTTTACTTCCCTGAGATTGTACATGTGCACTGTAGCTAACAGGCAGCTTTCACTGGGGGTTCAAGGTAGAGCTCCACACCACAGAAGGAGTTGGGGGGTCAGATTTTCCTACTCCTCTAATCTAAACAAACATCCCCACCAGTGCTCTGAAATTTTTAACCCTTGCCATCCTCACCAAAATAAATTCCAGCTTGTGCAAGTGATGCTTTGCCTCAGTGACTTAATGCTCTATACTAAAGCTAGTTATTAGCCATGCTACCTGCATGTTGATGGCAGCATCAATCATTGGTCTACCCCTTGGGTACAGACTGAAATATCTCACCAAATATCCAGTTGATTGCAGAAAAATTTTGTGCAGATGTTTATGGTCCCCAGAGGATGAATCGTAATGCCTGTGGTGATCCCATGACCTTCCCACTAGCACCACCATGAGCTTGACATTTTAGTTTTTTAGTGAAATGTCACGACAACTGGATGGAAACTAACATGGTTAATATGGTAGGTAAACATCTGCTAAACGTCAGCATGGTGGCATTATAACTGTAAGCATGTTAGCAGGCTGTTGTTAGCATTTAGCTCAAAGCACTTCTGTACCAAGCAGCCTGATAGAGCTGCTAGTTTGGCTGCAGACTCTGCAAGTGTTGTTTTTGAGATTCTTGACTGACTTTCTGATTGTAAAACTTTGCTTTATTGATCACCAGCGGCTTGTGCATTCTATTGTAAAGCATCCCAATCATTCATGCAAAAAAATGTAACTAAAAGATGAGCATATTGGCAGAATTTCCTGAATAATATTATCTGAAAATTGTCTATTTAATGGACATTCTACTAGAGCCACATTTATTTTTATTGACCTCTTGTGATTATACTTGCTGATGAATTGCTTCCTTTCCGATATTAACAAAAGCTTCCCTCATGAGCACGTCCTCAGTGTTCGTGCCAGTCTGGCAGCCACCGTCCTCCCGAGGTTCACTCTCAGGTTTCCTCAGATGCGCTGTTGCCAGACATAGGGGTTTTGTCAGCACACACCAGCTCACTGTGTCGCTGAAACTCTCTGGAACATCTCCAGATGGCAGTAGTAAAAGGGGGAAGGGGACCATGCAGAGCAGGACGGTAGATCTGGCAGCTTCTTCAAAGAGCTGCTGTTTGAAGTTGGGCCTCGTGGCTGTGTGTTTCCTGTTTCACTGTTCAAGCTTCTCAAGCAGTTGGCTGAATAGAATTTGGACATTTTGATAATTTGGTGGGTGTAATCAGTGCGGGGGCTTAAATGTGATTCTTCAATGTGGATAATGGTTTAAATTGTGGCCCACAAATTGCGGTGTCATTATTTTGTAATTATTGGGCCTTAACAAAATAATTATAGGATATAGTAATCTTGTTAAGGGGTAACAGAAGATAAACTCTCAGTATAAAGAGGTAACAACTTAAATTTGCATTAATCGATTCCTTAAATGGAGAAAGTGTTAGCAAGCCATTCCCTGTGTAAACATCCAGCAGACACAGAGCTGCATGAGCATTCATTTGAAGTCGTGTTGCTGGCCAATCTAAGTCCACTATTAACTCTCCTTTTATTTCCGTTTTGGCCTCTACCAACTCCTGAGGGCAGTATCTGGCTGTTTAGCTACAGCAGGTTATTAGAAATCCCACTGCCTCAGCTCTGCTCAGTTCTTTTATATTGCGTTTATTTGAAAATATCTTTATTCAGACTTCTTGCTTTGTTCCTCTATGCTTGTATTTTTAATCTAATATTATGGGATTTTGCAGAATTTCCATTTTGTTCGTCCTCCTGTGTTGTGCGTTCAGATCATGTATGTGACACATTTCCTCTTGTGCTGCCTATCTGTTGGACCTCTGTTTATTATCGCATTAAAATTAGCTGAAGTGGTGGTAATGTCAGCACCGTTTATTTTGAGCTGAGCAGAATCCACAGGCTTGACTGCGCGGCGATGACAGAACCTTGAACCAAGCGGGGAAAAAAGAATCAGTTGTGATCTCATCAAGCTATATACGCAGAGAATAACTTTTCCAGTGCTGCTCTTAGCAGAAGCCTAATTTGAGATAGACATAGCGTGACAAAGAGCAAAATCCCACGCCAGAGGATGATTTCTACTGATGTCTGTTCAAGCACTGAGGCCAAGTTCCACTTCACTTCCACTTCCAAAAGTTCCACTTTCACTGCAGGTGCAAATGAGGAGGGTCAGGGGCAGATGAAGTCATGCTCAGCACATTGTCCGCTAACCCTCTAATGATATGAACATCCGTGGAGTCTTCTAGCTGCAGAAGGGGTTATTGTATTGTCTGCCGTACAATCTGATAAACTCCAACTGCCTCGAAAGTGTACGTCCATAGAAGCAGAAGAAGAAGTTGATGTCTTGCACAGGTGTCTGGAAAAAGACTGCAGCTTTTAAACAACTTGCAGCACTCTCAGGCATTTTAAAGATGCCTGCAGCTCCATTTCTGGGTCATATACGAGTGCACTAAAACTAACTGAGGTGTGTGTGTGTGTGTGTGTGTGTGTGTGTGTGTGTGTGTGCATGCGCGCGCTCCATATGGGGAGCTTTGTTATCATCTTGACTCTCTGGCCGACATACAAAGGAAGCCACGAGTCTTTAAATTGTCTGCTAATATAAATAACAAGGGATCCCTCAACGTGTTTTTAATGGCTTCTTCTAGCAAAGGATTTTACAAGCCTGTCCACTTGAGAGGATGTTCTTCCCCCAGGCTGAGCAAAGTTAGGCTGTGGGAGACCACAAACCGCGAACCACGCCATTGTCCTAAGTCCAGCATCTTTTTCCAAACTTGAATTTCCCAAGATAAAGCCAGAGCAATTACTTTGTATGCCGAACCTCAGGATGACCTTGTGAAAATGTATTTATCTTTGATAATGAGCTTTGTGTTTATCGCTGTACTGTACACCAGCTGCGGTGTGCTGCTGTCTCTGGGGGGTTTTTTCAAACACAATAGCCTGACTCATCAACATCAATCACGTTCTGTCCCTCAATCTTGCCAGAGATTCTTCTTTTCTTCTCTGAACTGAAGGAAGCTTTAAAGGATCCTGACTCATCATCAGTGATCTCTTTCTCTCTCTCTCTCGTTCGCTCACTCTCTTACCAGAGTTTCTTCTTTTTTTCCCTCTCTAATTTGCATGTCATGCTCTTGTTTAGAGCTGTTTTGTTTATCCCTATGAAGGAGAACTCCAGTAAGTGACTCACCTCTGGGCTCCATCTGCATCCCAGCCCCCACCCGTTGTACTCGCTGTGGTTCTCTGCCCCCCCAGCTGCCTCAAACAATGCTCCTTTACACTCTCAAAATACTCTCTTATCATCTCTTTCACGCAACAAATATGACTTAAAAACAGACAGCAATAACAACGATCATGAATACACTTGTGGAGTGAATGGAGGCTTTTGAATGACATAAATCCACTGACAAGAGAGCGAATACACAAATGAATCCACAAGAACTTGTTTATTTATGCTTATTTATTCATGCGTTGACAACTAACAATCATCCTCTTCCTGTCCTGTCATCACAGACAGCATCATAAGGGACAGCGAGTACGAGGTGATGATGCAGATCGACTGTGAAGTAACGGACACCAGGATCCTCCACATCAGGTCCTCCACCATCCCGCCTTTGCTTCGGGTCAACCACACGGACACTTTTTACCAGCACTCCCCAACTGACAACCAGGCCCCGCCTCCCGTCGGTGTGCTAATGGGCTCTGCTTAAGATCACGAGCAGCACCTGTGTTATTTTAACTCAACGAAAACCCATGAACACAATCAGAACATCTCAGACCTCAGTTAACTGTTTTTTCTTTTTTTAATTTGGCAACGTGTGCTTTAAATCTGGTGTACTCCCACTGACTTCATGGTTGAGATGTAGGTTTGAATGAAATCCAGTCATCGCAATGCAAAGCTAGCTGAAATTGTTAGCCCCAGTCAGCCACATTCTTTATTAGCGCTCATATCTGGAGGGAGGCTGTAGCTCCTTGTGTGGCAACACTGACTCCCTGTAACCCCAGACGCCCCACATAAGGGTAATTGCTTAGCGGCAGGGGGCAGAGCATTGAACCCTGAGTCACCCCATCATAACACAAATACTTTTACCCCATAGCAACTCTCCTCGAGTCTGATCTTTCCTTTTTGGATCATAATTTCGGGACAAGCTGCAAAGCCAGGGGAGAAAACAGGAAATGATTATACACCTCAGATTAATCTCACATGGAAGTTGCATAATTGAAGACAGAAGAAGATATTTGTGATATCAGTGTTTAGAAACACAACAAATTCTGTGTTTGAATCTCCACAAAAAGGAGGACTGTAATCGCCTGTCGCACTCATTTGTAGCCTCTCTAAATAAAGCAGATTTGCTGAGTGAGATGGGAAGAGATGCCAGGTTGATTACATGTGGCCATGGAGCCGTTCAGTAAACTCAGGAAGTCAGGTGATGTGTGAAGGCGAGCAGGCTAACTACTATGTTGTTGGCTGGTTTCAGTTAATTTAAGGATTTCAGGTGCTCTGTTTTTAGCACTGTGTTGATGAAGAATTTCAGTTCTTAATGTCCAGTGTCTTTGCACTGCGCTCCTCTTATACTAATGAACACATTCATATATTGTCCGTATTTATTCGTGTTATTATGTAACAGCAATGCCAACCCCCGTGGTGGGTTACAATTCACCCATTTCTGCTGTCAAGACTTCTTCTGTCAAGATTTAAGAGTTTTATTTTCTCTGTCGGCTTGCGCTTTGTGGGAACATTTTCTTTTAATATATTACAGAAAACTAAATTACATATTGTAGAACAATAGTGGATTAGAAGGAAACAGGGGATAAATGTTAGTGCTGGGAGATTTATGTAGTGTCAGTTTACTTGGGGGAGGTGTTATTGCAGAAAAATACATCTTCATCAAATCTGAAACTCCTGCTCTGACCGTTGAGCTTAAAATGCAGATGTTTGCCATGTAACCACTAATGGAAAACCTATTTGAGTCCCAACATCTCAGTCCTCGGGTTAAATTGCACTTCTATTTTGTGCACTTAAGCCTATATTGAAACTAAAGCCTACTGGAAAATCTTTTTTAAAAAAACTGTGTGATGGAGTCATACTATCTGATAGTTTTTAGTCCTAAAATGTTGGAAAAGAAGTTGCACTATAAATGCAGAACCTAGGAAGATCAGTTCAGCCTGTAAATGCCTTATATTAATATGTAAAATGGGTTTGGCTACCTATAATCTGGGGTAAATGTTTAAATTGAATAAGAAATTGCGGCTTCTAATGCAGTTTTTGTACTACTGTGTTTGAAAGTGCATTTCTTTTAGCTTCACGTACAGATGGTTAGATTTTCACTCAACAGATGCCCATAAAAATTGTTCAGGAAAAAAAAAAATATGCCCTTTGCTTGTGTTTTCTTAAGCCAGGCCATCTGTGTGTGTGAATTTTTTTTTCCCCTTTTGGTTTTAAGAGTATATTTGATTCACCGCAATGTTTTCACTGCATCCCAACAGAACTTACTGTAGGGACAAAACAAGAGTACAATTAAAAACTTTTTAGGCTTTGTTTTTTGTATTCTACGATGTGCATAAACCAAAATAAACACTGGATTTTGTCTAACTATATACCTTTGTGTGCATCCTTTGTGTGGGCTGTTTGGGGGAAAATCCTGTAACTAGACTATTTTATTTTTTGTTCAACAGGTTCAGCAGATTGACTGTTTCGGGGTATTTTCTTTCACAATAACTCATTTTACATCCAGTAACAGTAAATTACAGGCTTGAACAATCATTCTCTGTGTGTATTTGGTTGTCTTCTATCCTTAGAGTCTACCAGTTAACGCTCAGAAGCTGTAATTAAAGCCACTTTAACTGCGATTGGCCAAACAAAGAAGACATTTTCTGCTTGTATCTCCGAACTTTATTGTAGTATCCTCAAAACAGTCTGATATGGAGGAAGTAAGTGCTTTCACAAGATAAAGGTCAACAGCAATACCTGTGATATTAGAGGACCTGCGGCATATGATGCAAAGAAAAATTTAATACAAAATAACGTGTATGAAACAGAAGAATGGAATTTGTCCATATAAGTCAGGGATTTGTTCAAAGAGTATGCTTTTATGAACTGGCTCTTTTATGTGAAGCGTTGTTTGACCCAAGCCATGAGTTTATTCTTTCTACATTCATTTATCTGATAGGGCTTTTTTACAGTATTACAGTATATACAGTACAACTTGATGTGTTGACTGAGGAATCAGGCTCATTGTTTCTTTTATTTCAGGTAAAAATGTAAAAACAAAAAAAACATCTTGATAATAACAAAACAGTTTTGTCACAATATAGAAGGAAGTACATTTGTACATTTGGCCCTGTTTGTCTCCATACTTTAGGCCATGTGGACTGATCTACAATCCATTCAAACCGCAGAATTACCTTTTTAAAATAACTACTGTCAAACCTTTACTTAGGGTCTACATAGGCAAACTTAATGTTGTATGTGACCTGGTGTCCATTGTCCCACGCGTACAAAACACCCTCTTTGGGATTGTAGTCAATCTGCGTGGTGTAGGTGTAGTTGTTGGTGAAGGGCATTCTGGGAATCATCTGAGTGTTTGTGTGGGTGTCGAAGGCGTATTCCAGGTTGGCGTCCCTTTGGTTGTAGCTGTCAACAGCGTACAAGACGCCACAAACGATGAAGCAGTTCCCATAGTGGTTTCTCTTGAGCCCGGTTCTCCAGGTGGTCTCCCTCTGCATGCTGAGGTCTGAGGGGTTCAGTTGACTCAGAACAACCACTTCCTGTAAGAAGCCCTCGTCGTCCAGCGCCGGGTAGATGATCCACAGGCCGCTCTCGTCCACAGCGATGTTGACGTCAGAGTGGCTGCGCCACTCCCAAGGTGACGACGACTCCTCGACCAGAGCATCATGCAGCATGGTCCAGGCAGCCACGTAACGCTGACGCAGGTCGTACTTGATGATGTCTCTGGAGAAGGCACGGCTGTAGTAGAAAGCCCCATTGTAGACCACATGGCCTGTGCCAATCCAGTTGTAAGGAAGCTTGTATGAGTTGGTAAAACGGCCTAGAAAGGATAAAGAGAAGCTTGAGATTCAACAAGACAGAAGGATGACAAAGGGCATTTAGTGAAAGCTCTGATGACTTACCTGTTTTGAAAACCTCCATGTTGCGGAACTCCAGGAGATTATTTCCATAATAGAAGTTGGTGACATAAATTTTGTCACTCTCAGACTTTGGATCCTTCATCCACGCTCCTTCATTCCTGCCGTAAGTGTTGTGAGTTACTGGCTCTGAGATTGTTGCCAAAGTGTCTTTGCACCCTGTGAAAGAGTCACGAGTGATTAGTATGTAGATGTAGTAGATGGTGAACATGCTAAACATTGTACCTGAGTAACATCAGCATGGTTAGCATGCTGATATTAGCATCAAGCTGAAAACACCATTGTGCCTAGTAATTACAGGCCCATAGAGGCGCTAGCATGGCTGTAGACTCATAGTCTTGTCATCCCCTCACCCAACATCTAAACTCAATTTACCGGGTTGTCTTGAAGTCGACTCCTCCTGCCTTTGCATTGGCTCATCTAATTCTGGGTGTTCGTCCTCTTCCTCTTCCTCATTCCAGCTGATTTTGTATTTCCGTTTCACTTTAGCGGCCTGCCTGGTAGTGGTAGTGGTGGTGGTGGTGGTGGTGGTGGTTGAAGAAGAGGTAGTCACAGGTGTGGTGAAAGGCAAGGAAGTGTGGGGAGACAAAGTGATCAGTCTCTGCGTGGTAGGAGGCAAAGTCGAGGTGGTGGATTCAGTTTCTTCTTCTGCTGTTGTGGTAGCAGCCTGTGTGGAGGTAGCTGTGGTGGAAGCTGCTGCGGGGTGTAATGGTGCTGAGGGTGGGGTAGCATGGGTTGTGATAGTGGAAAGTGGACTGGTAGTTGAAGCCTCTGTGGCTGGCTTTGGTGCAAGTGTGCTTGAATGAGCTGCAGTACTGCCAGGATTGGTTTGCATTTGGTGTTTCGCCTCCAGGGTAGAAGTTTCCATCATGGTGGCTGGTATATTTCTTGTTGTTAGTGCTAATAGGATTTCCTTTGTGGTTGTATTTTCCAAGGGTTGGGTTGTGTTCCTTGTAGTCTCTGTTGTTTCGTTGGCAGTGATGCTTAAAGAAGTGCCGGCTGGTTCAGCTATTAAAGGGATTGGCTGCTTAGTGATTCCAGCAGTGACTCTTTGAGTGGTCAGAGGTGCAGTGTCTGTGATCCTGTTGATTTGTGTGGAAGTGGCCGGTCCAAACGTGATTGATGAGTCACTCTGTACATCTGCAGACACGTCCACTGATGTTTTTCCAAAGGCGCTGATGAACTCATGAAGAGTTTTGGAGGTGGGCTCATTTTCTTTCAATTTTGTTGATTGGGTGGTCTTCATGGAATCGTGCAAATGGCCTGTTGTCTGTGGTCGAAATGTTCTTGGTCCCGCCCTCGTCCTGGGCCGAGGGGCTCTGTGTTGGAGAAGATTCTCCTCGATGAAGAGGTTAATTGGGCCATCACCACTAAATCCATGATACTCAAAAACTGAAAAAGGGCAAAGAAAAGATTTGGTCAATTCATCTGAGCACCGATTATCCAGTACCATCAAAACTGTAAGTTGTCTCTGAACTAATAAATCACACTGCAAAGAAGCAGAAAAAGCCACAGGATCAAACCCATTTGTAGCTGTAGTTTTTTGTGGTGGCAGCAGCTGGCAGAGCAGCTGGCAGATGCTCTTGAGACTGTGTTTTAATGTTCTGACATCAAGGAATGAGATGTGAGTATCCATCCAAACCGCTTATACTGTTTCATGGTTAGCAGAGTGTGAATGTGCCTCTGCTGCTACCCTTAAAGCCAACTGAGGGTTTGCACTCACAGTTCTCTCCAGGCTCCCCGTCATCTGCCACCATCGGATCCGGCTCAGATTTATAGAAAGTCATTCCTCTGATTATCATTCCATTGGAGCCAGTCTTTGACACCTGAGAAGCCTCTTTGTTGGTCAGCTGAGGTTTGACCTCAATGATCTGAGCAGAACCATCTGTCTGTAGGAAGGACGGATTTTTCCCAATGAACTTCTCCTCATACTTTTCCTGTTAGTGGACAGATGAACACACAAAACATAAAAAACATAAAAATGCCCAACATAAAAAACAACAAACATAGGAAAACATAAACATGCAGTATGATGAGACTAATACAGGTGTTTGATTATATGCAGGGACAATATTTGTGAGAGACAAAGATTGTACTTTAGCGTTTTAGTGTCACATGAGAGTGTGAATACTTCCCAAGGAAAGAACATTTTGAGCTCATTCTGTAGCAACAATACGGGGGAAATATTTAAATCAAGGTTAAGAGAGTGTTGCAATTAAATCATACCAATACTTGGCAAATAATTGCATTTTACTGTTTAGTACTGATGAGAAATTATACAATCAAATCAAGTCAGACAATCAGATGAACTGTGAACAAACCAAACCTTCATTTAGACATAAATCCAAATGTTAGCGCACCCAAAATGTAGGCAATAATTCCTCATTGCAATGCTAACTGTGTGTGCACAACTGCAGCATGAGCAGTAGGTCAAAGTGTAATCAGGAAGCGAGTCTGTAAACTGCGACTGATGGACATTTTGGGTAATGCTTTCGCCATATACCTTCATTTTCCGTTCTCTTTTGCTGTAGCCACATTCAAATCTCTAAACAATTAAAGTGGGGAGTACAGCATTATTATTACTGATGGAAATGATGACCAAAGGTACAAAGTGTGACCCAAGCTGCAATAAACCTGAATTATCTTTTAATAAAGAGGAAGCTTTCAATCCAAAAGTTTAATTTAGTTCATTTTATGCTTCAGGTTTCATTAATAACCTCATTTTATGCCTCTTACAAGGGCTCTTATGAAACATATTAAATGGTGAATCACTTGCATGTGAAACCCAGGTCCACCCAACACTGCAGGGCATGCTCTCCTGTTTATATTAAAGCTGCCATGGATCAAGGCCCAGTGGTACAGTCACTGGTCTGAGGTCTGCTGTTGTCCACTGGGTCTGCCAAACCTTCCAATTACCTCAATACCTCTGTTACACATTGGTGGTCCTTAATCATGGAGACGATGATTTTAAAGGAGGCAAAGTTGGTGGAAAGAACACATAATTGTTACTTTTGTTTTGAAGGAACACAACACTTAATAATGGAACATGTGAATTCAATCACTTCTTGTACACGTGTTCCTTTCCTAAATTCAGCTGATTCAGTCAGAGCCTGCACAACTGCTTCAAACATATAATACTGTGTATCAGGATTTGTCTTACAGTGCTAGGATATGGATGGATACAATCATAAAGTCTAACAGCACTCTATTTACTCAGCATTTACTCAATAATTCTGGTGGAATTATTTGTTCACAAAATATGCATATGAGCAACAGGAACAGCAATTATCTAATATCTACAAGTTAATAAATACGCAATGATAATAAAGTTTTTATCATCTGTGAATTCCAGGAATACATGTAGTAGTAAATATCATGAAAGATATGCATGTACTTTCCAGTATAGGCTGTTGTATCATTATTAAATAAATACCAGGAGTTACTGTATAATTTGTTTTCTTATTTAATGATAAGTAATGATATTAGTGTGACAGTAATTTTAGAACACATTCATTGTTAGATGTTAACTACCTTTTAAAGCATAAGAGAATATTAACAGTATTATAGGGCATTAAAATAAGGAACTACCAACACCAGAGACTGGCACTCATAACTTATTCATACCCTTTCTTCATCTCTATGTTATTGTCCTCATTTGTTAACCCTGTGATATCAGTATTAGGATGTCACACTTACCTCTGGGTTCAGATATGCTGCAGCCCCGCTGACCTCGCTGAGTCTCTTCTTGCCCTGATGATGGTGGGGGGGAGAGGTAGGCGGGCTTTCTGTCACATCTGCCTGGATTGGAGGGCTCTCCTGGGGCTTCACCTCATTTGTGGTGCTGTTCAGAGACACCACCTTCATGCAGAACAGACACACCAAGCCTTTAACAGAAATGCTGTGCTTGGTTTTATGGAAACTACGCTGCAGTCATAAGTAGTGGTAATCACTAACAGAAGGAAGAAGTTGGGAGTTTTCAATAGATTTATTTCACAGCTGAGATTTTCACTTGCCGTAGTAGGAAAAGCACAAGTTTTACTAATAACATTAAAGATCCATTCTGTTCAAGTGTCCCAGTAAGCCATGGCAGTGAGACCTGAAGCAGTGAAATGGAATTCAGCCATCATTAATTTTACTTTCTCTTGTGCTTTTCTTCTTGTGCCATGTCGCAATGTCTTCTGAAACAGTTTCAGGATACTCGTGTCCCTTTCACTGCCCAGAATGTAATTTAAAATGCAATAAGCATCTTCACCCACTAACTGACATCACTACACTTCCACCTCTACACAACTGACCTTTTCACGTGTCATACCAAGACACAGCTGAAACTAATACAATCAATGATGGACACGCTTCATTTACACATTCATTTTATTAACTGCAGCTGTGCTTTCCATGCCAAGACAAATCTGTGAAAAGGGTCAGTTGAGCAGCAAATGCAGCTATTGTCCTGGCAGCTTGTACACCACAGCTTTCTAACACCATGCAGGCACAGTATGATGCATGTGGTGCTATTATCAGGTTCGCTGAGATGTGCTGTAGGCCACTGTAACTCATCAATTTCATGTTGATTCAGTCAGTGCTTTGGGTCCAGTTCAGTCAGTGATTCAGTGCCCATAGGGTGTGACACAGACATATTTGGGAGCAGTATCAGATATAATCTGGATGTCACAGTTGATTAGACCAAATTTGACTGAAGCAGCTCAAGTATCGGCCAGCTGCTGTTTATAGTAGTGAGATAAAACCCTAAAAACTGTGGTCTGGAAGGATTCCAGACTAATTCAGTCTTCAAATCAAGGCAAGCTGTTCCAATCAAGATTATTTTGAACATTCTTTCAATTTGATGACTAGTAATGCAGCCATTCACACAGGTGTTTTCATTTATTTGGGATAATTAGACTCTTTGCCTGGGCATGTAACCCTGCAGTTTGCTTTGTTGCACCTGTTTGGTTGGGACAAGTTTATGATTAATGATGTTTTTAATTCATTTAAGTACAAGGGGTTTGGTGTAACAAATTCACCATTGAGAGACACATTGCTTATTACTGTTCATGCCCTGACTGAACACATCATTAAAGAATTCATTCTGTAAAGCTTTAAGCCATTTCATTTGAGCCAGTGCTAGAAATCCTATTCCACATCATTTCATAAACATTTGGTTTTCAATCTTTTAATAGCCTCTTAAATTCTAAAGTAATGTGCCAATGTACCAATAAGAAAAAAAGATAAAAGAAGGTATTTGTTGGTCAATTATAACAGTTAAGTCAGCCATTTTTAAGAAGGGCTCAGTACTAACAGATAAACTTCCACATGTGATGGTAAGTCTGATCCTTCCAGGTCCAGCCTCTGATAAATCTGAAAACTGGCTGAAAGAGTGTTTTATTGGACCCACTGAATCCAGAAGCCAGCAGTACAAACACACCTGCTACGACCAGTTTGCGCTTATGTTATACCAGCAACTACGCTGCAACTGTACCTTTTCAATGTGTTCCACGCGATGCAGGAGCTTATTAGTAACGGAGTGCAGCTTCAGTAGATCCATGCCGTAGAAGGAGCCCTCCAGCAGCTCAAGGATGGTGGAAAGCTAGAATGATCAAGTGGATTCCGTCAAAATAGTTTACCAATTCAAGACATGCCATGCGTAAATCTGGCCCATTCCCACCCTATCCAAACCCCGGGTCTCTGGTTCTGGATAAAATGTGGGGCTATGCTTTCCTGGTTTTGATAAAACGTGATACTCCATGCTCCCAGTCATCCAGGCCTCTCTAGAGATCAACAGGCGGGCAGGACATCAGCCTTTAGCCTTTTGGCTCTGGAACATGGGGACTTATGCGTATTGGAGGCTCTATAGTATGGAAAATGGTCAGGATGACACTTCACCTTGACATCCTCTTTTCCAGCTTCCCTAAGTTTTTTCAGCCTGAACTCTCCCTCGCACGGGTTGACTGCTGACGGAGGAGCGATGCAGGCGCACTTGCACTCTGGTCCAGATGTGATAGTCTCCACAGTGTAGAAGTCCTGCGCAGTGGCGCTCCCTTCTTCTATCCGCCGGCAGGCGCTCCTGCTCAGGGGTCTGACAACACATTTACACCGACAGTCAGAGCCTTCCGAGAGGGCTTTCACTTTGTCATAATCACCCAGCAGCTACAAAGAGAAGAGGACGGATGTATTTTCCAAGACGCTCAATGAAATGATGCGAAAATGATGAAATGTCCATAAAACATAATAAGTAAAGAAGAGGGATATTTCCTCCTACCTTAGAGAGGATGCTCTCCTGGCCATCTATCTCCTCCTGCAGTCTGTCATTTTGCTCTGCCGTGCTCTCAAACTCTGACCTGAGATCCTCACCCCAGGTCTTTGGCGCTGCAGAGCCCCGTGGAAAAAACGCACAGCACGCTACGATGACAACGCATAACTTATACATGTTGTGAGGCTCACAGAGCGCCGAAAAGAGAAATAATCTCGCAAGTATGCTGGCAGGCACAGCCTGTCACCAATTACTTTAGCTGCCAAGAGAATGTCATAGCCTACTTCTGGCTCCAAAATTAGAGGGGTGTATCCTGAATGTCATCAGATAGTGAGATTAAGCTTTACAGCGCGATGTCATCTTTTTCATTGTCACAGTAAACGCGGGTGCAGAGGAACCGTGCAGTCCGTGAGAGAGCAGCCGGCATCTGCAGCTGCAGCAGCGCTGACAGGAGGCGGATCTGATCAGACTGGCAAGGAGGAGTTGAACTGCTTCAGACGATTTCCCACACATGATGTGCAGCACGATTAATATTAGTCATGAGTAAAGTATTCGCTGAAAGCTGCAGTCTAATTTTAACTTCTCTTTGAGATTCGTCTTGCAGTTTGAAGTTCTAAAGAACATTTTGACTTTAAATCCAAAGTAGCAGCGTGTTGCAGATTGATTTGATGCCACCAGGCGCCTCACAGCTGCACAGGCTCGGCTGTGGTTTTGCTGCCCTCTAGCTGCAGCAGTGTTCACTACAATGACAACAAATACAGCATTGAAGTGTTCTTGTTTATTTGTACTTTGAGGCACATTCAATGTATGCACTTATATTCAAACTTCTTCCTGTAATATGATGCATGTATATAGAAAACGAAGTATGGGAATCTCAGTTAAGGCACGTGGTCCCATCTAGGTTTGAGAAATGTGACAGTTGTCGTAGAAATAATCCATGTGTTGTGATAGCAAATGAATAGCTCTGCCTTGTAACTCTGATCATTATCCACAGGAGAACAATCGAGTCTTAAATAACTTAAGAAATTACACAAATTACAGCACTTACCATTTCAATTATACATATACTGTAAAATCAACAACCCCCCCAACCGAATAGCTTTTCATTTTGCACTTTATCTAAATTACATTTGATCAAATAAAATAGAGCACCGCAACCTTTGTGTCAAATGATTTTTTTTTATGAAGGAAATGTTTACAGAGATCTATATCATAATCTTAAGTATCATTCTACTTGATGCCTTCATTTGTAGTGAGCTCCAATATTGTATGCGTCCAAGAAATCCCATGGTCTGGAAAACCACTGCTACTGGCCTCAGAATGACCAGAGTCACCCAGTGACAAAGCTGATAGACAGGTGGTAGAGTTTAATGCTTAGACTAAGAGTTAAAATAAGAGTGATCATGTCCCCTAGCATCCTTCTTGTTCCATCCTTTCCTCTGCTGTCACAGGCAGGATGAGGTGAGAAATACGACTCCACAGTCCGCCGTACTTGTCAAGGTCCATCCTGTCAAAAGATACAGGATGGCCGTCAGAGATGAACTTCTTCTGAAGGTGGTCGTCCACCATCTCCTCCACAGCACTCAAATGACTCTTGGCAGGAATCTCCTCGTCCTCCCCTAGCAGCACTGTGAAGATCAGACAAGTCTTCTTGTAGGCGGCGTTCTCGTGGTCGCAGTAGCGATAAAAAATAAGGGTGGAGCCCGGAGGCAGCTCCTCAAAGCGGTGAATGACGGCAACGGGTTTGTCTCCTTCGAAAGCTCCCTGCAGCTTGCTGTCGATGTCCAGTTTGACCTGGTCGCTGTCCTGGCTGGCTTTGCTGGCTCCATCGATGTGGAGGACGGAGGCGTTGAGGGAAGTTGAGAAGGCGGAGGCCAGGCCCTGAGCCAGGCAGCGCAGGGTCCTCTCGGCCCTGAAGCCGGCAGTCAGGATCAGACTGACTGGCTCTGTGGGCTGGGCTGTCTGGAGGTGCCTCAACAGGTGGATCTTGCTCCTATTCCAGAGCTCAGCACGCTGGTTAGGGAACCGGGTCTTTAATTTATCCATCTGCATGAGGAAGATGTCGATTTGCCGCACATCGGTTTTCTGAGGTGGAGACTCGGGTGGGAAGAGATGCTGCACCAGGATGGCAACAACTACCACTACACCCAGTGCTATCAGGTATCTGCTACTTCCTATGGAGAGAAGGCACATGTGTCGCCTCAGCTAGTAATTCAGAAGTTATTTATACTTTTGTATCAAATAATGCACAATATACAATGTTAGATAACTATTTTTCAAATGACAGTCACTGAGATGGTAAGGTTTGGGCTGTCATTTGATTTTAAAGTGTTACTTCAGTCATTTGCTCGGAAAGTCATCACTATGATACGAAAAGAAATGATAAGACAAGAAACACAAGGACAAAGTAACAAGTTTACCTGCAGGACTTGCAGTAACCACTGGTAGTGTATGTTCGGTATTCTCCTGAGCGGCAGGGCCAATGTTTTCAACGTTACTTCTCTGCTCGCCTATCTCTTGCTCATCTGAGATTTCCTGTGGCGACGCTGTCTGCACAGAGGCTGTGCACTCCTGTATATCCCGGCTGCTTCCATCATCTGACCAATAGGAGAAAAAAAGAAAGAGATTAAAACAAACTAAACGGACACCCCAAACACTGGAAGTCACTTGTGCAGCTACATGTTCCTGCTCCCTCACTGGCTTCCCACCTTTGTACACCACCTGCTGGTAGACTGAAATGCTCAGAAGCTCAGCACCCCACAAGAGCACTGAAGCACAAAGAGATCCTGCAGTCATGGAACAGTCAGACTCACCCTCTCCAACTCCAACAGCGTCTGAGTTGTTTGTGCTCATGGTTTCGTCATCAAGCCTGGCGTGGGGCCCGTCTACCTGGTCATCCTCTCTGTCCTCCTCGATTGGTGAAGTTGTTGTTTTTGATGCTGTCTTCTCCTCAGTCAGGCATTCTTCTGATAGAATTACAATAGTTTAACTTTCACAAAAACTCAAGCATCACCGCCTCTACAGTTAGATTTTCAGTGATAATTAAGATGGTAGCCTTTGTAATCTTGCAGTACTAAAGGGTAGCTTCAAAATGTTTAAAGTCTGTCTTAAAACAATTCTCCCGCTGTCCACCTGGGTATCAAAACTACTGATAGTTAATTTATAAATAATTTACTTAAAACTAAGACAAATAACACTTGTTAGGTTTGCAGCAAGTAAAATAACATTGCCCTGGCTGTTTAAAAAGTATGAATACAATGAATAATAATGTCTGAATCACTTGTCACAACAACAGCTAAACTCACTGGAAATCTCCTCCCCGACGGTGGTCGGCTGCTCATTTCCTGACGTCGGTCTGTTATAATCACCGTGACTTAGGTCATCATCCTGAGGTGGGGTGACGGCGTCCTCCACAGTCAGCGCGCTGCCCTCATCTGGAGAAGAAGAGCCTTCTGAAAGGGGCGCCACCCTCTCTTCAGCTGAATCACCATCTGTAGTAAAAACAGAAATCAGGTGTCATCTAAGTCAGCGTTGCTCAATCCTCGTGCATGTTTGAGATGTTTTCCTGCTCCATCACACATGAATTAAATGTTGAGTTGTTATACACACACACACACACACACACACACACACACACACACACACACACATCCTGCATATGTACTGGTTAGTACAGCAGATGCAGAAACACAGTTGGTGACGATACACAGAATGGATTACTTTGGACCTTGCTTGAATATTTCACCTTCTGAGTCCTTTACATTCAGAGCAACACCAGCCTCTTCCTGTTTGTGCTCGTCATTTGCTGAGACATGATCTGTATTTGCTGACTGTGTTTCTCCTTCCCTGACATCTGATAGAAAAAGTAAATAATGACATATCAGATACATTTAAAACACAGCTGTGATTGTTTTTTAAATCAGCTCTTTTTAAGTGATATCTGGCTGTCATTGGTGTTTCAGTACCTGCTGTGTGGTGGTGGGTCTCTTCATCTGCCATGTCTTTGGTTGGGAGCACTTCACTTCAGATGATTCAAAGCTGCATCCAGAACTGATTGTTATATATTTGACATTTGTGTTTATATCAAGACACGAGCAAATTTAGACTTTGGACAGAATCTAGCCACGTGTTCAAAGTGATGTTGGCAAACTGGTTATGTGCCTGACAACAAGGACAGGCTGAAATCCAGTCTCGTTTACTCTTTAAAAACTGTCTACTCAGACGCCCAGAGTTTTAAATAAGCACTGATTTCACAGAAACATCATGAACGGGTTCTGATTTGATCAAACTCAACGTGGGAACCACTGAATTGTCTGTTTTGATGTTGGCTAAATAATATTTGGGGGAACGCTGTCACGGAATTTGCGTGCGAGCAGCGCCGGTGGGCAAAGCCAAGATGCTAGTTAGCTCTATTACTAGCTAACGTTATAGCGCTGCTAGCAAAACTTGTTTACCGAGAACGGAGCTAGTAAGTTAGCGCATTATACACAAACTGGTGGTTAGCTAACTAGCTAGCAAGTTAACTGACAGACAAGTTAGCTAGGCTAAGCAGGCAAAGCTTAGCAAAGTGATACATGGCTTCAGTCTGTAAAAACTGCCTTTGTGAACTCAGTTAACCTATTTTCAAGTGGCTACTTGCAATTACTAATTCTTAACAAACGTACCTTTGATCACATCGCCGTGGAATATGACCTCCATAAAGCTTCCTTATCAATTTAGTTACGTATGTCCCACTGACAGATCACCAATTATTATTAGGCCGGAACGGTCAGCGCTGCCTGTGTCTATGACGATAACTAATATGGTGGAACTCATTTCCGGAAATCGTCGACGTCCTGTCACAAAATGTGTCCCCTAACAGTTACAGGGAAGTCTTGTCTGGATGTGAGCACGATGCGTCGTCGCATTGTTTAATTGGTATTTTGTGGCATCGCTCGAGTTGCAGACAATCATAGATGGATTCCACAGTCTCTGAAAATACGGTGTCTCGCCCCTTGAGACGATCGAAAAGGCACGTGTCAGGTAAAGGTGAACACATTTACTATTGACAATTACCTAGCTTAGCCGTCGAAGCTAGCTGACTTTAGCTCACTCAAAGTTTTACAACAAAATGTCTTGAATATCTGCTTTAACTTACGTTACGTGACTTTATCAGTGTAGACTGTACTCAGATTAGGGAGTTGCTTTATGTTAGCGTCTAAGAGCTCTGAAGTATTTTATTTGACTAGTCTGCTGTTCTGCTTGAGGACGCTCACTCACTGTAATAAATCATTTACTTCTGCTTTTTACTTAGTTTTGAGTTTCGAGCCGACTCCCAGGGGTCCTCTAAAGAGGACCAAAAAGGGTTTAGAAAACCAAGCTCCAGTCGCAGCAGTCAATGGTTCCAGAGATGTGGAGAATGGCTCAGGGGATGAAGGTGGGATACTCCACTTTACAGGATTTGCCTATTCAGCATTGCAGCAACACTTAACCCTCAGTTTGTTCTATTCAACGTGGTGTAAAAAAAATTTAACAAAAGCAAGGCTTTTATTTCCCCCTTAACAGAGTCCCCTGTTAAGAAGAGTCGGCTGGAGACTGGAGAAGAAGTCGGCGGCAGTGGTGATGATAATGAGATGGATGTCCAGGAATCAGCTGAAGATGAGGAGAAAAATGAACACCACGAAATGGATATTGGCCAGGACTCCTCTCGTGGAACTCATCAACGAAAAATATGCCAGGGTTAGAGCTGCGACTAATGAATGCTTTCATTATGTATCTTCCCATTGTTTGTCTTGTGCAACCGGCAGTCCAAAACTTAAGTGTATGCCATTGATAATTATATAAAACACATAAAGGCAGCAAAGTGTCTCACTTGAGAAGCTGTAAACAGCAAATGTTTTGCAGTGTTGCTCAATAAATTACTTGAAAGATGATCAGAATTGCTGAAAACTGTCAAGCCTGTCATGTAATCAACTAATTGTCTCAGCACAAGCCAAAGTTGCATTTCATGCTTTACCATTTTTGTAAGTAGTACAATGTTATTAGCACACAGTGGGCTGTGTGTGCTGAGGTTAGTTCATGAACAATTCGTTAATTAGCTTTTTTAGTCTGTTTTAGATCTCAGGCCCTCACCACCTGTTGATTGTATTTGGCAGAAAACTCTGTGTGTGTGTGTGTGTGTGTGTGTGTGTGTGTGTGTGTGAGAGAGAGAGAGTGTTTTAAAGCGTCATCTAATGCCTGCAGCTGCGATCAAATGGCAAATGTGGCATCTTCTTTGCAGGTGTACTCTGGTTGACTTACTATGACCTTATTGACCATTGACTGATAAGACATCTTGGATCTAATCACAGACGATTTAGCAGTTTTATCATTTCATAAAGAGTTTCCCTTGTTACAAATCAGACGCCCTTGGAGATGTGAATTTGTCCCCTTGTGTTGTCCTCGGGGAACGCTGCCGACCCAGCGCTGCAGTAAAAGAAGTAAAGAGAGGTAGGAAAACACCTGCTGATTGTTTTATGATTCATTGTTTAGTCTATGAAATGTCAAAAAATTGTGAAAAAGTGCTCATTTCCCAGAGCCCAAAGTGACGTCTTTTGTCCAACCAACAGTCCAAAACCCAAAGAATCTGCATTTATTATTATTAGTGAAAAAGAAAAGCAGCAGATCTTTACGTTTAACAAGCTGGAACCAGCAAATATTTCCATTTATTCATCGATTGATTGTCAAAATAATTGGCACTCAGACTGATCAATTAATCAACTAATCATTGCACCTCTTGAAAGCACAAACTTCATTCTTCATGGGAATGATTACGTCAAGGTAGGATTATACAGTCGTTCTAATCTGGCTTGTTTGTTTTCAGTAAAACCATCAACAAAAGGACCTTTGGCCTCGACTAAGTCTGCCACGCAAATCAGATCATCAGAGACGAGCCATAATGTGCCGAAGCCTAAGATCACCAGCATGGACGAGTACAGGAGGACGATGGAAGCCAAAGCCAAGAGCTCTGGTATTGTGGACATTTTAGTCAAGCCATTTGCACTCAGCATCTGTTGTATGCATTCACATCTCTAAAAATGATCAGAAATGTACATGAATAAATTCTGCCTCATCTTTAGGTGTGTCACCAGTTAACCACTGTGTCCTAAGCGGGTATCCAACCTCAGAGAGATCCTACACAATGCGACAGCGTGTCAATAACATTCCAACACAGAAAGAAACCGTTCAGCAAAAAAAACAGGGTATTGCAGCTTCTATTGAATGTTACTCAGCATCATCTGATACATCTGTGACATTGTTGGCATTGATTTAATGAGATTTTGTCTTTTAAAAGGGATCAAGAAAACTGCTGTTATCAAGAAAAGCTCTGGACATTCCTCTCGAGGTGAGCTAAAGTCATTTTAATGACGTTATCTTTACGCACAAAGTTACTTGTTATACATTATTTGCTTTACTATATTTGAATTTTGCCTTGTGTCCCGTCAGGATTCATGTGGTGTTTCTGGTGGTTGGTGCTCCTGTTGCTGCTCAGTACTTCCACTGTCTTGTTGGCATACATGATCATACCTGTACTCCAAAGGACTGCAGGTGGTGGAGAGCATCCACCCAGAGCTGTAAAACCAGGAGAGTTTGCAGATCGCATGTCTCTTCTTGAGACTCAGTTTCCCAATCAGCGGCCTGAATTGTGGCAGAGGAGCAAGTTCCACCTGGAGAAGCACCTTGAAACAGCCAATCCCACAGAGCCAGTCAGTCTGATCTTTACTGCTGGCCTCAGAGCTGAGAAGACGCTGCTCTGCCTGGCTCAGGGCGTGGCCTCCTCCTTCTCCTCTGCCTTCAACACCTCCGTCCTCCACATTGACGGAGCCAGCAAAGCCAGCCAGGACAGCGACGCGGTGAAGCTGGACATCGACAGACAGCTGCAAGCAGCCTTTGAGGGGGACAAACCCGCAGCTGTCATTCACCGCTTCGAAGAGCTTCCCCCAGGCTCCACGCTCATTTTTTATCGCTACTGCGACCACGAGTACGCAGCATACAAGCGGGTGTTCTTGCTGTTTACTGTGCTACTGCCTGAAGACGAGGTCAGCGGCAGCCTGAGCCTGAAGGATGTGGAGGAGATGGTGCAAGACCACGTGAAGGAAAAGCTGGTGGGCTCCGGCAGCCAAACTGCTTTCAATGAGATGGACACTGACAAGTTCAGTGGACTGTGGAGCCGCATCTCCCATCTCGTCTTGCCTGTGGTGTCTGAGAAGGAAGTAGAACAGAAAGGATGCCGAGGAGAGGAGGAGGAGGAGGAGGAGAGGAACTGAGGATACCACTGTGGGCCAGCCTGATCCTTCCTTCAGAGAACTAACATGTAAATATAACATGTGTGCTGTTATATTTCACACATAGACCTGAGTTCAGACGTCTAAAGGCTGTATTAATCTCTCTGTCAGAGATGAGATTGTACTCAAGCTGCAGTCCAGTGTTGATGATTCAGTGTAATTGAGTTTTACACGTGCGTACATGACCAGGCTTTGTGTCAGTGTCATGGCACCATCAACCCACATCCAAAGCACGGTGTGAAATGAACATTCTGTAGACGTCTTTTGACTGATTTGTCGACTGATTTGTTTTTTTTCTCCACGTCTGTATCATGAATCTGTATCAGCAGCTTTTTAACAGACACTTCCAGTCTGAGAGGAGTTTTGGGTGAACGATTGTCATGAATTACACCGGCTCCAGAAGTTTCATCTTTGCTTTAGGTGGAAATTCACTTCGTCTTGTTCCGTATCAAATCTTCCAGACGACGGCTGTCTTAACTTCTGTTTAATGTCCCCTTGGACACGTTTGTCTCTCTTTAATTCTCTTGTGTACACGATTGGTTTGGTTTTGCACTAAAAATGTTTGTTTTTGCTTGAACTATCCTTCTCATCAGTACTGGCTTTTATTCAGATGAATATTTTGTATTCTTTGTTTCTTCTGAATGTGTATATTTGTAATATGTTGTTTCTTTTCTAGATTGGAATATTTTTTGATAGCTGTATACATATATATATATATGTATAGGATATAAAAAGGTTTGTACTTTGCACCTGTTGTCAAGAAACCACTGAACTTACACTTAAAATGTTGAACTGAGAAACGCACAGGTTCTTAGTGATTTGAAGCTGAAAAAATAGTCAAAGAGTGTGCCTTAAACATTCACATGGGGAAGATTAGACCACGTTTGAAAATGACCAAAACACTCATCAATCATTTGAGACTGAATCTTGAACGTTACAACCCAAACAAGGTTTCTTATGGATAGATTTGTGAAAGTTTAAATTTCAAAATTCAGGAAAGTGCTCTTTCCTGTGATAAGCTCGGAGGTAATCTGTCAGAGGTGAGTTTTGTTGCGCTCATATGAATATGTGTTCATTTCCAATAAAGATTATTTTGGTAACTAAGAGTTAATTTTCTAAGCCACGGTTGTGCTTCCTGTCTGTGTGGTAGAGAACTGTCCTCCTCTAGTGGCGTTTGACTTCATAACTCACCACAGGAGAGCGTTTTGACTTTTCTAGATGTAATATAAGGCAAGGCAAGGCAAATTTATTTGTATAGCACAATTCATACACCAGGCAATTCAATGTGCTTTACAGGGGCATAAAAGTACATTAAAATCATACATTTCAAAGAAAGAAAGAAAGAAAGAGAGAAGAAGATAATAGAAAAATAAAAATAAAATGAAGTTAAAGGAAAATTAAAAACAGAAGCCAGTAAAAGACAATAATTTAGCATTTAGAATGATTAAAGTCATATAACAAAGAATATGAGCCTGCTTTTGTTGATAAGGAGTGCACAAGTCATAGTGAAGGTGCCACAACACTGTAAGTGTGCAGTATGCAGCTTTGGAGCTGCAAACAACACAGCAGGAGTTCAATCATTTGCTAAGTGGTTAACAGGTGTGCCTCTGTGTGACAATCATTTCATGGTTGGGTCAGTCATTTACCTGAACTGATGAAGGTGCCTTCTTCCAAAGAATCATAAAAAGGAATAATAGTCTATAAATCATAGGTAAGAACCTCTTATCACGTTTACATTGTAAAAAACAGATTCACACAATTCAGTTTCAGCTGTTCACACGGGCTTGACTTCAACAGAGAGTTTCACTTTTGAACTCAAAACACAGAGCAGATTGGTTTTACTGTGTAGATTTGAAGGTAACTGCGTTTAAAGCTCATACTGTCTATATGGTTTGATTTAAGTGATCGACACATCAGACCAAATTTGTCGACAGTCATCATATCACCACTGTTTTAGTCTTGTGGTCCAGAACAAAAAGGTGCAAAGATTTAGATAAAATGCAGGTCAGTTTGGTTTGCACAAGAATAACATACAGACATAGACAGCTGATCAAAGCACCAAGTAGGATTAACGTCTTGTATGTTGTCCTCGAGGACAATTTCTGACACATATATCAAAACAACTTATGGTAAAACTTCACATCTTTAAAAAAGCTAAATGACCTCAGACACTCGTGGTGTAAGCAACAGGCTGAGTCATGAGGTCAGCAGACTGACACACTCTTTATGATCCATTTACGTGTGCTAATGTCATCCGTTCGCCTTTTAAAACAACAGGAGTGCCTGTGTTTTATAACATCTGTGTTTATGAATACAGTACTGCAGGAGAGCAAGGCTTGTTTTTCACGAGAGGCACATTCCACACAGTTACTCACTGAGGGTATGAGGGTATGACCACACCACCGAAACATTCCCTCACTGCTCACTGGTTGTGCCTGGCACAAGCAGATACTTAAATTCAGTAATATCAGCAAGCTTGTAGGTTTGGAAAATGAAGCACTTTTACAGATATAACACAACACTGGAGCATTGTCCAGCCTGTTTAGACTGAGTGATGTGTTCTACTGACATGTACTGTATGAGACCTGATAAATTAGACACTCAAGCATTTTCAAATTAGGTGGCTTTACTGGAAACAACAGTGCAGTATTTACAGCTCACGGAGGATCAATCAGGGAAGCACAACAACATACTGTCAACATCCATTTTATGAACTTAGATACTATTTATACTCAAGCTGATAATAAAGGGTCTGAGGACAAAACGCGTCATATTCTGTACAGATTGTAAAAGCCCTTGAGGCAAATTGTGATTTGTGATTTTGGGTTGTGGGAAAGAAATCGACTTCACTTCATGCCTGTTTTTCTGAAAATATCCCAACAATGAGAGCTGTGGTGAAGGACACGGTTCCAGCGATGAGGATCACCGAGACAGCAGTGACGATCACTTCGGCTGCTCCGAGCTTCTTCTGAAATTCAGAGGCGCAGTGATGAAAAGCAGACATGAACTTGCATTTTTATTGTAGTGCGTGATTTGTTATGGTGCTCATGGTTGTCATGATGTGGACACGCTCTCACCGTTTTTCTTGTTTTTGTCCATCCATTTCTGTTTTTTGAACTCCCTGTGACAGGAAAGAGTGACCGATGTCATTTTGGTCATCATAAGAGTCCCTACTGTATTTCATGCATAGTACTACGTTCAAACAGTATTGTAATACAAGTCATTCACCTCTTCGCAGTTTTGTATTTATGTGAATACTGAACACAAAGGTCCATATTACAGACAGGAAAATCCACACTGTGTAAGCGATCATCACTTTCAGAAGCCAAGACTCTTCCCTGTTCTTTAAGCACCCATCAGTCTCCAAAACACCAAGAAAGACGACAGCAGCTGCGCGTAAAACAGATTTGGAAATTAAATCGCAGCAAAAACAACAACAACAACAACAACAACAACAACAACAACAACAACAACAGCTATCCGAAGAAACACAAGCAGTGACTTTGATTGTCTCCATTGTTTTGAAGCAATAATTTGACATTTTGGGGAATCTGCTTGTTTGCATTCTTGCTGAGAGTTAGAGGAGAAGATGTCAACCACTCTCATATTTGTCCTTTTAAACATGTGGCTGCAGCCAGCAGCTGCTTAGCTTAGCTTAGCATTAGCTTAAACTTTACCACATGACTAATGCTTTTACTCTTGATGCATAAGTGCATTTTTGATAATACTTAGATAGTTTTACTTAAGTAAAGTTCTGAATGCAGGACATTTACTGAGGTAAGCATTTTCAAAGTATGTCCTGTTACTTTAGCGAAGGATAGCCTAATGATAGCCTAATGATAATAATAATAATTATTATTATTTCACAAAATGTCAAACTATTGCTTAAAAGACATCAAACACATGTTCTCACTGAGCCGAATGAATACAAAATCTCACTTGTAAAAATCGTACAGATGACAGAACACACTTTGACAGCAGCGTCACAGATCTCCTTTCTTGAACAGAACAGAACAGAACAGAAGTAAAATCAGCTGTGCACAAAGTGTTGATGTCAGAGTCAAGTCAAATATTCAGGCAGAAGAAAAGGAGTTGAACTTACAGTTCATGACTGGGTCCAATGGGCAGAGCGACGATTACCAGCTCTATGAAACTCATCGCTATCGCCACACACACAAGAGAAATGCGAGTGACCTAAACATACACACAGGCATACACACAGCTTAAACATGACCTTAGAATAATTCAGAAATGTGCATGTAGATATAGAGAAATACTGTACACCACTTATTAATACTCACTTTCAAGGAATTGTCCATAAAAATCAAGATCAGAGTCGATATTTCAGCTGTTGCACAGAGCAGGCCGCCCAATATCTGTGACACCTGCCTCAGAAAGACAACACACATTCATCTTAATAAATCCAAACAGGTAGTATTCATGTAGTGTTTGTTCTTAAAGGCACGGATAACCACAGGGTACTGACTGAACCTACAAATACCATTTAGCATTTATAGCCTATGCTGAGTTGCAACGCTTGACCCTAGATGAGCTTAAACGTTAAAATGAAACAATAATTTACAGCAGTTATGAAAATATATACCATTCATTCAAAATATACACAATAAAACAAAAACTACCACTAACTGGATCAAATCTACCGATGAAGCTCTTTAAGATTTTCCTAAAAATAAAATCCCTTTTTACATTATTTCTGCATATGTTTTTAAATGCTGTAATTACATTGAGTGGTCTTTATTGTTAGTGGCAGGGTTTTAGATCCAGCTTGCCTACCTACAGACGTGGGATAGAAACAGTTAGTATGACGCAAGCTCCAAGACTCGTGCCTTACCTTAGTCAGATCACGAGAAAAGGGGCTGTTGGTGAGGGTGATGGCGAATATGTTAACTAGTTCCTGAAGAGAGACAGAGTAATGTTAATTCTCTTGTGCAGTTTTTTGGATGCCAGTGTCAGCCCTGGTAGGACTACTGTGCAACAGCATTTCCTGGGTGAGTTTACGAATACCATACCATTTTCACTGCTGTGAAAACAATGTTGGAAGCCATCAGTGAAGTTCCTGCGTTCTGAAGATAAACCAAGAGAAACAATGAAGAGTTGTGTCAATAAAGTTTTCTCAAAATGTATATATTCAGGCATGCACAGTGTCAGGAAACAAGGAGAATGGTCATGAAAAATAGGTCATGCTCACCTCTACTCTATTTGCCTGTGTACCACGTGTAGTACTTGGCACTGCAGTAGTTCTTGTACTACTTGGCTTTGTAGCACTTGCTGTAGTACTTGAATTTGCAGCACTTGCTGTAGTACTTAGCACTGCAGTACTTGTTGTAGTACTTGGCTTTGCAGTACTTGTTTTAGTACTTGCTTGAGTGGGTGTAGTTGTTGTTGTTGTTGTTGTTGTTGGTGGTGGTGGTGTTGTTGTTGTTGGTGGTGGTGTTGTTGGTGGTGGTGGTGGTGTTGGTGTTGGTGTTGTTGTTGGTGGTGGTGTTGGTGTTGTTGTTGGTGGTGGTGGTGGTGTTGGGGTGGGTAAAGTGACATTCACGTCCACTCGCTCCCAGAATGTGTCATACAGCTGAACAAATGTGGCTCTGAAACATATCACAGTGACACACATGTTAATGTAAATTCTTTAGTCATATAAAAAAAAAAAAAAAACCAAAAAAAAAATATTTTTGAATTTTGGAGGTCAGTCAAAGTGTTCAAATACCGGAAAGTGATGTCTAGGTCTTCTCCCTGCGCCGTCCAGTTAACTCGGATCTCAGTCTTGTCTTTATTGAATCTCTGACTAACAGCTGTGCCCTGAGGACAGAGACAAAAGTAAAACATCACATCCATAAGAGAGCTTAACAAAGCTTTGACCTTCAGTTTCCACAAGATGTTTGAAAAATGAATATTCATTTCATTTACTACCTCTAATAATGATGAAATGAGATGGTTGCTTACTTCCATATTATTGCAGTTCAGGAGGCGAGTTTCACCGTTCAACGGGATAAATTTTCCAACAGGATTGCCTTCATCCACCATGCCCTTCGGTCGAGCCTCCAGCATAAACCCAGAGAACTTTTTGTTTGTGTTGCTCGAGAGAATCACTGGAAAATGGTTTGAAGATTCATCAGGGCGGAGGAGGAGGGATGGAGAATGAAGACAGAGATATTAGTGGTGTTGCACTTAGTGAAGACTGACAGTGACAAACAAGCTTCCAGGAAAAGGGGTCCTTTTTAATGTCTGTACCTGTAATAGGCTCTCCCTCTCTGCCATGCTTGTAGTGCACACTATAGGGCGGTGGGGTACTCTGAGGAGCGCTGTCATGCAAAGGTGACATCGATTTACATGACTCTTTGAAATCACCGTCCGAAAACCCATGCACCTCCGTGCAGATGCTAAGGCCGATTAAAATCCACCACATCTGTAAAACAAGTGAGCAATGCCATCTGCAAATGTCGTGAAATAAATCAGATCATGTCTTTTTTCAGCCCTCTCCGTGAACTCAGTCCCTGAATCAAAACCCCGACCTGACACACTTTCACAGTGATATTCAAATGAAGTGTGTTTGAAAGCTGGCTGGAAAAAAGGAACGATTAAAACAAAAATGAGGCCTGAAAGTAAATAGCAGGCATGATTTTTAGATCTCTCTGTGATTCATTCAAATTCAAACTTGGATTTTTTGCATTTCAACACCTCAATGGCAAAAACAAGAAGAAATATACAATGACAGGAACAGGAACTTTTCTCTTACCTTAAAACAAATGATTTGTATACAGCTCCCAACACCACGAAACCACAGATTACTTTTAAAATTGCTGTTCAGTCCTCTTTAAGAGAAACAGAAGAAGCCTTAGGAATTACTTGACAGACAGCGATCCTCCTCAGGACAGTTAGGCGTGCAGTGTGTGTGTGTGTGTGTGTGTCTGTGGGCATGTGTGTGTGTGCGCTAGAGAAGAGTTCAACAAATCAGCAGAGCGAATGAGGAAGTTAAAAATCTAAGTGCATGGTCGAACCCGCCCACACTTAGAAATAAAAAGATAAACAAAATAAACTTTCCTCTTACCTCCAACCTCTGTTAGCTGTTCACTCAAGTGTTTTACTGACAAATTTGAGGTAATTGTACTTCACTTGAGTGTTTTGTTTTTCGCTTTCTACTTCTACTCCACTACAGCTCAGAGGGAAATATTTTACTTTTTACTTAATTACAATTACTTGACAGCCTTAATCATATATTTTTTTTTCTTTAAAAAAATAAATAAATAATAATAAAAGTACATACTTTCCTGATTATACTCACATATACTCTTACTTAAGTAACATTTTCAATACAGGACATTTTAAACTTTTATTTTACTCTTTTTACACTGTGGAATTATTACTTTAACTTAAGTATAAGATCTGAATACTTCCTCCACCACTGTTGGTTTTCCAAGCAGGGTGCAGATTCCTTATCTGTTCCAATCCCTGCACACAACACAGATCCAAGTCTGCAGTGCCAGTCCAAAACAGTTCCTGGATGAATCACTCAAATCAAAATGTCAATTCAAAATCAATCAGTGATGCACACAGAAACGCTGTTTGCGTCTTCCTGATGCCTATTCAAATGGACAGGAAACTGCTTGGTAAACATACATTTTACATTTTAAAGATTTTAGCAGTTTTTTGGTATGTAAAGAAGGTATCATCTGTCTTTATCTTGTAAAACTTGACATTAAGTGGAGCGCCTGAGCAAAATGTTGTGCCATTCCAATGTAATGTAGTTGTTGACAGTATTACATTAGTTTGATCCTTTCTGAAATCATTCGGAAATGTTTTCAATGCTGATTTAGCAAAGATAAAAAAGCATTACAACAATCACTGAGGAACTTCGAAAGGGTGTATCCAGATTCAAGTGTATGAGTGTGTAGATCAGCAGTGCTTGTGCCAGTTTAAGTTTATGTTAAATGTAAAATGTTTTACAGATTGCTCTTGTCCATAAAAAGAGGTGTATAATTAAAAAAAGTATTTTAATTTCTTTTGAATAGATACAGGTTCATGCAGATTATTGAAAATATACACTTGCTGTCAATGGACATATAATTCAGTAGAGACGTATTTTCACTTTTTTCATTTTGTAGAGGCTCATGATGAAAAAAACATGTTGCAGTTTAAAAAAATTATCATGAGGGACGAAGAAGCACATGCAAATATTTTCACATTGCTTTTTACTGTTTTTCCGTATCTATCAAGTTCTATTTACACTAAACTACCTGAAAACACACAAACATATGTGATAGCGTCACAACAAAAGGGTTGTTATCAAATCCCTCATGTGACTAAAGTACATGAAAAACCAAAGTCCGCAACTACTATATGCAATAACACATTGTATGAAATTTACAGGATAAATCAGAATTACAGTAATAAACTCACAAAAACTCACAAATGGAAGAATGGGTATTATTTTGAATTAATTTCAAAATAATTTTGCACTTTGAACATATTCACTCATTCATTTATCTCCTGAAAGTGCCAATAACTGAATTTAAGCAACAAGTTGCATCACATACAAGATTAAACAATGACACACTTGTAGACATAAAAAGCGAAAGTCAGATTTGAACATTTGTGAGTTTGGTTTGCTCAGCCCAGTCGGCAGAAGTAAATGTGGGCATTGTACATTTCTGTAAACCATGAATATGTTAAATTTGTGTCAAATCAAGTTTCTTCAATAGGTATCGAAGTAACATAGTTCAGATTTCTGGTACATTCATGTGAGCTGTGTTTATCAGGAGGAGCAGGGGATGGTCGTCCTGTGACAGCACACAGAGCTGTCACAATATAAAATTGAAAATTGAATGTAAAGAAACATAAAGTTTAAATGGAAAGAAATGGAAAGTTTTAACGAATCAAAATTTTACAGATACATAAAATGCCAACATTTATTCTTGCGATGGCTTGATGGCTAAAAACTTAAAAATATGAACCAGTTCCTATATTTTTGAATTGGTAGAGCAGCAGTAAATACAACAAAATGATATACTTGAACAGCAGCTAGTACATTGATCCACGTGAGAAGGGTTGCACCCTAGTCTGCTGTTCCTCAACTGGACTTTGGCGGATGAACATTCGATGCAGCATTGACTTTAAATGACTCCTAAACTTTACACCAACAAAAGCATAAAAGACAGGGTTCAGGCAGCAGTGGGAGAAAGCAATGAGCCGGCACACGTAGAAGGCGTACTCAAGCCGGATACTTTCCTCACAGTCTTCAGACGGTGCTTCCGAATCATCAGCCAAAGTCCTCAGAAAGATGACCACGTTGTACGGCACCCATCCGAGGAAGAACACAGCCACGATACAGAAGACTAACTTAACCGCTCTGTTCTTTCTTTGAGATCTTGTGCTTCTGATTCTCCACAGTATTTGAATGTAGCAGAAAGCCATCACTGCAAAAGCAACCAAGAAGAAAATATTCTGTTGTGAGATACCAATGCTTTTCCAAATAGGGATTTCGTATTCACAGCCCTGGGAGTGTTCACCCTTGTGGGGGATTGAGATGATGGAGCTGTAGAGCAGGGAGGGCATGGCTGCTATGACGCTGATCATCCACAGTAGGACAGACGCAAACACCCCGGTGCTGACTCTCTGTGAGCTCAGGCTAGAGAGCGGGTGGGCTACGGCCATATACCTGTAGATGGTCATGATGGTCAGGAAGAGGACGCTGCTGTAAAACCCGGTGAAGAAGACAAAAGTCACAATTTTGCAGAGGGCCTCTGAAAACACCCATCCCCAGACGTGGTAAATGGCCCAGAAGGGAAGCCCGGTGGTGAAGAAGAGGTCAGAGATGGCCAGGTTCAGGATGAAAATGTTGGTGAGAGACTTGAGGTTTTCGTACAAAGCCAGGATCACAAGGACAAGGATGTTTCCTGTGAGGCTCAGGGCGATCACAACGGAGAAGAAAACAGGGACGGCGATGGATCCAAATTTGACCACGCTGTCTTTTTCACAGACTTCATCATCATAGTCACCGTCATATTGACTGTCATTTAAAGAGTCATTCATTGCTGTTGAACTGGATCCTTAAAAAGAAATATAGGATTAGTAGTGTCTTACTGTCTTGCTCTTGTGTTCTTTTAATCTTACACATGAAGTGATTGAAATCAGCCATTCCATAATGCAAATCAGCAGAGGCAAGAAGGGTTAGAAAACTGATAATGATAAAGCTCTTTTTAAGTGAATCCAATTTAAGCAAGATGCACAGGTTTAACCTCAGGTTTCTGGCGGCATAATAGCACTGTAAAGCAAAAAAAATGGACCTACCTCTTTTTTGATGGGACAAGTATGTTGTTGCATGTGACAGTTTCTGTCAACTGAAAAGACAGCTCGAAGAGGGGTAGCTTTAATAATCTTGTGACAGGTAGTGTTTTCTGTTCTGCTTTCTGTACTAACAGAACCTGTTTTACCAGATTATGTCCTCAGCTCAGATAAACCTGAGGTTGTGGCTATTTATTCAGACCACATCTGGAACACAGACTTTTAAAATTTGTAGTCTCCAAGCTCAAACCGATTTGCGGTGTTTTCTCAGACTTGACATAAAACATTACAGGACAGCTGAGCATTACTCTCCATTACCAGATGTTAGTGTGAAATCAGTGTCCCTTTGAGAAATGAGTCCTCACCAAAACTGGACAATGACAGGGGTGTTATCATACTAAATGTCAGGCTATTTTACTTATGGGTATCACAGTACACTACATGTGTGACACATGGGCTTTACAAATCATAAAAGGCAGATGGGCGTAATGATTTTTATCCTTTTTGTATAGTGGAGACGGGTGCAGTTACAATAAGTACATTTCATAGATGAATAGTTGAGGCTCATTCATACGTCAGTTGTAATTAAACCTGAAATTATTGTGTTCAAGTCCTGCGGTCAAATCAGCAATAGGCCACAGATAAGTGGGACAAGTATTTATCGGTCATGGATCACATGACACTTTTGTTTACTCTGCGACGACAACCAAGCTACCCTTTTTTAGAGTCCCGCCTACCAACTTTATAGTCATTGGCCGGAGATCAACGTATCGCTTTGTCAGTGGCTGTTACAATGTCAGTCACGGCACTTTAAACAAGTTTGTACGCACTCATTAAACGCTCTGGACTGTTATGGATTTGGGTCATATCTGTAAAAGTATGTCAAAGTTGTTGTTCATTTCTCGTTCTTTCATCAGAAACGATTTAGAAACAGATTAGATTGTCTAAGTTACCGTTTGTCGGCGATGTCACGGTTATTTTCAAAACGCCTGTCAAAAGAACAGTGTGTCAAAGCTAAATATAACGTAACGTCCCCGAGACAGCTCCAGAAGCACAAAAGTCGTCTGTAAAGGCTTGAAATACCGAGTTTTATTACTGTCTGTCGTTCTTCGATGTTAGAAAAATAATATAAACGCCATAAGAGCCGGTAGTTAGTGTTGTAAAACTGTTCTTAGTTATTTAAAACTCTTGAAACTCAACTCCGGTTAATCTAGTTAGCAGTTAGCTAGCTGTTAACTGTTAACAAATTGAACGTCAAACAAACAAAATGTTCGACCAGCGTTGACTACATTTTGGATGCTTGTGTATTAAAATATAGGTGGTGGCTGGGCCTACAATGCCACAGCATAATTATTTTTCATAACCTTACAGTTAGATGTCATTGCACTCTTTGTTTACTCATAACAAACTAACATGCAGTGACTGGAAGTGAACACAGTGTCCTTAACTCCTAAACAATATCCAATTACTAGTAGTACCTGCAATAAACACTACCTCTATGTACACTGTATTTCGTTCAAGGTAATACTTGATAAAAGTGGGACTTGGGTTAGTTTAACCTGATTCCATTTACATACATTTCCCTTCCCCAATGAATCTTGTGTTGCTCTTACAGTGATCAAAGTGTTGTGCATTGCTCTTCAGTAAATCATAATCTCGAATTTAAACCATCCTGTTCATAATTTCATCCATAAATTATGAATGTACTTTATTGCTGTGTAAATGTGTTGTTCTCAGGTTGTTTAGGAGTGTGGCATGAATGTACAAAAAGAAAGCTGCATAGTTTGGCAGATAGGAATCAAGAATTATAGTATAGATGACACAATTTCTTATACTGTTTATTGCACAGATTAAACTGCGTAACATCAAATTGCATATATGACAGACCATTATTTCTGTGTCAGACTGGCTTTCAGGCCTAAGAGCGACATTTTCTACACAGAACTGGGCAGTGTACCTGCTATGAGAACTCTCATTAATGCGCAGCGCTTTTGTGGCCAGGACAGAGTACAGTATGTTGGAGCATTCATGTCAATCTTTTGTTCCTGACTGCTTCTGATTCTCTGATTCAGCAGACTGGATGTGACCCTGTGACCCCTGGTTGCCAGGGAGAGAGCGGTGGGGCCATGGCTGTTGGGGCTACAGTTGGGGAGAGCCAACTCCAGAGGATTATCCGAGATCTGCATGGTACGCCAGCTTTATGTGTGTGTGCCTGTTCGTGTGAGTGTGTGTGAATAGATTAGCTGCGGGCTGTTGTTGGCTGACACGGTGTGACTGATGAGAAGAGAAAGAAGAGTCAATGAAATGTTTGCCATGATATCCTGACCGTAGTCTCAGTGTCAAGTCTAAGTACAGTCTAAGTACGCCTGGACCTATCTGACATCTCCTGCTCGCCAAATAATTTGGGAAAACGTGCATCTGACCTCACGTCCCTGTAGTAAGGGTGTGGTGGAAGCTTCTGTCACCATGCAGCGGGACAGAAAGTGCGTACTGAGGGTGCACCCATCACAGGTGTCCTTCCAGTTTTTGCGATGGATACGAGGCAAGTGGTTCATTTACAGTCTAGCTGTGCTTGGCGAGGGTGGATGTGGGGAAAAAATGGAAAATGATTGGAGGTTTGGGTGCTGTTTGTTTGTGTGTTTCATAAAAATACATCAAGAGGTGAAAGTATTACAGCAACATAGCTTTGCTTTGTCTGATTTCTCTTTAGGCCATGTGACTTTCGGTCATTTCGAAGGAGATAACAATTTCCTGCTTTTTGCTGTTTGCTTCCTGCCCTAAGAGATTTCCTGAATGGAAATTAGCTGTTCATGTCTTTTTTTGTCAAAAACACATTTTTATGTAATATGTGTATCTTTAAGAAGCACCTCTTGTTTGAGCCCTGTTTTATTCATTCCTGATCTTTTTTCATTTTGTAACTTCACAAATTTCAGATGCTGTTGCAGAGCTTGCAAAGGAGTACAGGGAAAGTGGGGAGCCAATCACTGATGACAGTACCAACCTGCACAAATTCTCCTACAAACTGGAGTACCTGCTACAGGTGTGACTTTGCACATCTGACCCAGTGAATCCCAGTTACTCAAGGAGGATGTGAATAAATAAATAATTAATGATTTCCAAATACAATACTGCTGGTTAGAAAAAAATGTGTTTGCTCTTACAAAACAGATAATAGGAAAGTTCTTCATAATGCCTGATGATAAACACATATTATGTGTTCCAAATTAGATAACTGTTTGGAGAACAGCTGTTTAAATGGCTCCACATGCCTCAAAAAATAATGCTCAACACTTTTTTGTTGCATGTCTATCTGTCTTTCAGTTTGACCAGAAGGAGAAAACCACATTTCTTGGAACAAAGAAGGATTATTGGGATTACTTCAATGACTGTCTGGCTAAAATCAAAGGAGCTAATGATGGGATCCGCTTTGTCAAATGCATCTCTGAGGTATGGAAATTTTCTTCTTCTTGTTTGCAGTGACACCACTAATATAGCACTGGTAATCTCTCAAACCATTAGAAAATAGATGCATCTGTTTAACCCTCCACCCTCAATGACTCAAAAGATTTTCTTTCTCATCTCTTATACAGCATATCTACATATATAGCTGTATAAGAGATACTGCGTTTTGTTATTGTAACATGTTTTATTTTTTGTTTTATTTTACATAATTGATAGAAAAAAACAATAACAAAATAGAGTTGCATTTAAAAAGCTGCGCGTTTATAGCATTACCTCTTCAACAGTTATGTTGTGAATTGTCATTAACATTGTAGTTTGTGATGGTTGGGATATCCCTGTGAAGTAAACGCTGGTTAGAAGCTCTCTGTATAACCATGTCGTCTTTTGCGTTGATAGCTGAAGACATCTCTGGGGAAAGGACGAGCATTCATCCGCTACTCCCTCGTACATCAGCGACTGGCTGACACCCTGCAGCAGTGCCTTATGAACCAAAGAGTTACCAGGTAAAGAATTTTTAATTTTAATTTTAATTTGTTCTTTGTATATGAAGAATAGCGTGCTTTTCTTGAAACGATTTTTTTCAGATTGTAAGAAGTGTTAAAATTCAGTAGCGATCATGAAACACTTTTACCATGAATGAGCAGGTGTGGTGACACCAGTGACACTAATTTTACGTCACCAATTTCCTGTTCTGTTCCATGGAACTGCTGCTTCTGTAGTCACTAATATTTGAATATGAAGAGAAGTCTGATAATTATGTAGTATTTCTCAAGTGCAATACAACATATAACATAATTCTTTTTTTTTTTTCATAAGAATATTGGCAGTAGTACTTTCTACATAGTTGTTTTTCTGTTCTGTATCCTGTATACTTATGTGCCACGGTTTTTGCATTTTGTAATACCTTTTGGCTGTAACGACTTCGGTGATGAGATCAATGAAGTCTTATCTTATCTTAAGAAGAATTAAGTTACTGTTTTCAGTGGCCTACCAGAGGTCAGAGTGGGTGTGTATAGAACCCTGCTGTGGACACTCGTTGTGGAGAAATACAAAACCACAGGGAAACATCTTAATCCTAAAGAGGAATAAAGCTGTCAGTTGGTGCCATTTACCGCTAGCTAAGGGATCTGATGTAGGGTGTTTTTGAGGTATTTCCGTATTTCCTGATTTAGATGTCAATTTCATGTGAAAAGTCAAAATATTAGATCGAACTTCCTCTTTCACCCACTGTTATTGTTTCTAGTTGTTCTGCTATGTCCTACTGTTGCCTCTCTTACCTTATCTCTCTTCCCGCAGTGACTGGTACTATGTAAGAAGCCCCTTCTTGAAGCCCCACCTCAGTGTGGACATAATCAATCACCTGTATGAACTCAATGAGGTCCAGTTTGATGTGGCTTCCAGAGGTCATGATCTTGATGCCGCCTGGCCCACGTTTGCAAGGTGACAAACAAGACAAGCCATGAAAACAACATGTAGAGCAGATAAAAACTACAAAAATATCTAAATAACGATCAGAAAACTATTACAGAGACACATGTTCAAATACAGCTAGCATTTCTTTTCTGATCAACAGGAGGACACTGGGTAGTGCAAACTCACCTGGCCACATGTGGAAACCACCCAGTCGCAGTTCCAGTATTAACAGTCTAGCCAGCACCTACTCCCAGGTAACTGACATATGTCTCAAATAACATCCTGTCATTTTGTCATATTTTTAAAATGATAATATGATGTTTATCACTCTTCCTCTGTTCCTTTACTTCTCCTCCGGATTCCCTCGCAATCATCTAGCAAGCACCTGAGTTCCCATCTAGTCCTGACTATGGTCAGGGTCTGCTGAATGACCTGAACGAGTCTCTCCCTGCCTGCAGAGAAGATGGCAGCACAGTTGAAGACCTTCGACTGGAGCTGGACCAGTCAGAGCTAAAGCAGCGAGAGCTCCTAGATAAGGTGCAGCAGCTAGGCGAGGAGGCCAGTGAGCTCAGGGGTGTAGTTGTGGAGCTCCAGAGGCAGCTGGACGTGTCCCTTTCTGCCCAAGAGGAGCAGCAGGGCTTGCAAGGAGAACTCAGAGCTCTGCAGGGGAGAGAGGAGGCCTTGTACAGAGAGGTGGAAGCACTCAGAAATGGGGAAAAATCCAGGGAGGCTGAACAGCAACTGCTGCAGGAAAAATTAGCAGCTGCTGAGGGGAAGAACATAGAGCTCCTGTCCAAGTTGGACGGGGTTCTGAATGAGAAGGGCCAGCAGGCAGCCAATTACTTTGACTCAGCGCAAAAGATACACGAATTGTTGGACAGATTGAAAGAGGCAGAGAAAGGGAAGATGGAAGCTGTAGCTGAAGTGGAGGAGAAGAAGAGACAGGTAGAGAGGCTAGAGGAGGAGCTGAGAGTCAAGGAGGCAGCTGCAAAGGATAGTGAAACAAAACTGGGAGCATTAGTTGCATCTGCATCTGAGGAGAAGGCCAAGTTTGAGGTGAAAGTCGAGGAACAGTGCAGTGCCTTTGACAAGCTGCAGGGGGCCTTGACAGTAAGAGAGAAGGAGGCGAGCAACCTGCAAAGGCAGCTGCAGGACCTCCAAAGATCTCTAGAGGAGAAGGAGGAGGAGGTGGAGGAGGTGAGGAGGAGGGCACACCAAGATAATGATGAAATGCAGAAGAATCTTGGTGGCTTAAGAGAGTCTTTAGAGGCAGAAGTCACTGCCCTTAATGAGCAGCTAAAGAAGAAAGAGGCAGAGCTTACCTCCAACTGCGAGACACTACAGCAGCTAGAAGCCAAGAACCAAAGCCTGACCAAAGACACGGACAAACTGACCACCAACATTGTCGAGCTGGAGGGTAGTGTCAAAGAACAAGCCTCGAAGATAGAAGACTACAAAACACAGTGTGCCAATCTAATGGAACTAAATGAGAAACTGTTAACCACTGTGAAGAGAAATGAGGAGCTGAAGAAGGAGATGGCAGAAAACAGAGCAGTGCTTGAAAATGAATTAGCAGCTCTAAGGGCTTCTGAGAAACAGCTTCGTGGCCAGCTGGATGATACCAAGATGACCGTGGACGAAAAAGAGAAGCGCTTGCGTGAGGAGAACCGCAAGCTGGATGAGAGTCTGCAGCGAGCCACCATGGCCGCAAAGCTCTCAGAGGCCACGTCAAAGCGGCTGGAGCAGGAGAACCAGAGCCTGAGAGAGGAGCAGGACACTGTGAAGGCAGCTCTTAGCCGCATGCAAGCTGACCTGAAGAGTGTTAATGGGCAGATCGGAGACTTGGAGAAGAACTTAGGAGCTGCACGCAAGAATGAAGCATGCCTCCAAGAACAGCTCCAAGCCAAAGAGGACCAGATAGAGAGTAAAGAGAAGAGTCTTGTTGAGCTGCAGTCCAGGTTAAAAGCTCTGGAGGCAAGAGAGAAGGAGCTTGAGATAGCCAAAGCTGACGCAGAAGCAACCTGTGCTAAACAGACGGAAGTGATTGAAAGGGTTACCTCTGAGAAGCAGGTGATGGAGACATCTCAGCTGGAGAGGAGCGCGGTCCAAGCAAAGGAGAGCCAGGAAATGACAGGCAGACTGACTATGGTTGAAGGCCAGTTGGAGGTGAGCATGAAAGATGTGTCCAGGCTCCAAGCCGAGACCCTGGATCTCAAGGTGCAGATAAAGAGGTCTGACGAGGAAAAGTTAAAATCACAAGCACAGCTGGAGGTGACGGAGGCCCAAAGGGATGAGCTCAGGACTCTGACTGAGCAGCTTAAAGCCCAGACAGAGGCACTGAATCAGAGGCATGTAACAGAGCTGTTGGAGTGCAAAAAGAAAGAAGAGGCTCTCACTGAACAGCGTGATAGAGAAGTAGCTGCCCATGCCGAGTTGGCTATCTCTGCGGCCGCCGTCCGAGAAGAGCTGTCCACCCTCAAGGCAGAAAATGACAGACTAACCTCAGACAACAGCGAGATACGCGAAGGTCTGCACAGGGTAAACACAGAGATGGCGGAGCTGGGAATGACCATCTGTAAGCTGAGTGCAGAAAAGGAGGAGGTCAGAGAGCACTGGGAGGAGGACACTGCCAGGATTGAGGAGCTGGAGAAAGAGGTGGAGCGAATAGGAGAGAGCATGGCAGAGCTACGGCTGGAGAATACCAGACTAAGAGAGGAGCTGTCACAGAAGGAGGAACTTTCAGAGACTGTCACAGAGCTCCAGGAGCAGCTGGAAAAGGCCAAGAACCAAATACAGAGTGCAAAGGACTCCAGCCGAGAGGAGACAGAGGCTATCAAGTTCCAAATGAGCTCAAAGAGCATGAATCACCAGGTCCAGATGAAGGTGAGTCAGTCAGAACCTCTTAATCATGTCTTGTATTACACTGAAGATAGTCATTTTGGTTCCACTGACTCTTTGCTTTACATTTTTCAGTTTATTAGCCCCATTTACACCTGGGATTAACAAGTACCCTAAATTAAGTGGGTGAAGATCACCATGATAGCATTGTCATTGTAAGCACGTTAGCATTTAGCTCAAAGCAGGCCTGTAGACTCTTCTTACTTCCATTTCCTTGTATTATGTGCACATTTCAGAGTGTGACTGAGCAGCTGGAAAAGGTGAAAGCCCAGCTGCAGGAGGAGCTGAAGAACGTGTCCAGCTTGCAGACCAAAGTGTCTGAACTAGAGGTAAAAAACAAAAAACATGTGATTAAGAGCAAACTGTGCACAGGAAGTAGTCAGAAGTGCAACATTCCCTTCATAGGCTGGAACAGACACCAACGCCTTTGTCATTAGTGGATATGCAGAGAGAATGGCGGCACCACATGGGGCATAATAACAGGCAGATTATTTGTTTCGTAGTCATTAACAGTAAATAATTATGTGAGAGAATTTTTTCAGGTGCCTGTTTTTTTTTTATAATGAGATACCTTGATTGCTTGAGCAGTTTTCTTTGATTGCAGAAGATAGAATAGATACAAAATCACTGCAGCGTACTGATCCTAATCCAATCAGTAGCTCAGTGAAATTACTTTGAGATAATAGTTTTTCCTCTGTGGTTTCATGTGTTCACAGATCCAGATAATAGGATTTGATTTTGAGGGATGTTTTTAAGATTTAAATGAGGCTGAGTCACCTCACAAGCTGTTATTTTTACTGAATTACATGTTTCTATATGTCCTGTAGCGCAAGATGTGTCAGCAAAAATATTATTGTTATAGTGCAACACTTGAAATGTATTAAATATGATTATCCAGCAGTGTCAGAACAGAACTGAGTCCAGTCAAGTGAACAACTGTTTAAACGATTGAGACAAATGTCAAAAAATGATGACTGTTTTTATGTTTGTTGTTTGAAGGCTGTGAATGAGCAGTACTTGCGGTTAACTGGCGAGAAAGATTCTCACATCACTAAGACAGAAACCATCATTCGTGAGGGTGAGAGCGAGATTCAGCAACTGAGAAATGCGCTGACCAGGTGCGTTCATGTGAATTTAATCATTTGGTGCCAAAAAAAAAAGGAGCTACTGACTCATTCTCTTTGTAACCTCTTCTCTTCAGTGCTGAAGAAGCACACACGGCTGTGCAAACGGCCTGCGAGGAATTGAAGCAGAAGCTCAGCACAACAGAAGCTGACAAAGAAAACCAGTGCCTGAAGATGACTGCCGAGATTGATGACCTCAACAGAACCAAGATCAACCTTGAAGAGCGGCTCATCGAGCTTATAAGGTGTGACCTCCCTCTGGTACACTAATCAGCAGCGTCAAGGCTGTTCTGTTTTCATTTCTTAATGAAGACATGGGTTCATGTCCTCTTTGGATATCTACCGCCTTGTTATGCTTGGTTGCTGCCTGCTCTTTGATCCCTCCCACTGGGGAGTGTGTATTTTGAATCGGTTCTCGATTAAGAGCGACTCTCTGATGTTCTTATACTTGACATTGCTGGGGAAAAATGTAGTTTAGGTGTAGAATCAGGGGAAAAGGCTTCTTTGGAGCTGAGATAATGTACTGTGAAAAGGTTTGACTGAGAGACTTTGATGGAGGAGAGAGCAAGAAAAGGATGCTGAGGGGTCAGTACAAGAGGTGAAGTGTGGCGGAGAGACACGACTGAATAGAACAACAGCTTTTTGTGCATCATTCGTCACTGGATTCAGCTACCACTGTTGCCTCAAAAGCTTTCATCCTCTGTAAGGAATGAAATGCAAATACAGTGATTTAGCCATCTCCTTTGGGATGTGCTCACATGATTTCAGTCCTTCTACCTTGCATTATGCATACCTTCATTGTTACCTCAGTTGTATCATTTGAGCAAATGAGGCTACTTCTACTTTAAAATTGCAGCCCACGTTCACAACATGCTAGATTTGTCTTCAAAGATCACGAAGTGGGAAAAATATCATAACTACGAGGTTTGGGAAGTTTAGTTAACTGCCTCCAGAGTAGCTTTGAAATATCGAGCATTAAATATCTTTGCATCCAACAGAACGTAATTCTAAACTGCAGTTAAATTGAATTCATCCATGTGAAAAAAAACAACATTTTTAAAACTTTCAATTCGGTGCCATGCTGAGATTTGGTAAGACAGCACAGAAAGCCAGTAAACCTTCATGCATTTATCTATTTTGTGCATCACATCAGGGACAAAGATGCTCTGTGGCAGAAGTCAGACGCTCTGGAGTTTGAGCAGAAACTGCGAGCAGAGGAGCGCTGGTGGTTAGTGGATAAGGAGGCCACGCACTGCCTCGGCTGCCAGGGCCAGTTCACCTGGTGGCTGCGCAGACATCACTGCAGGTGGGCTTTCACTCGGCACTGGGGCTTCCCTAAAATGCAAGACATTAAAAGAAATAATAAATCATCTGATTTATTCTTTAATACATGAATCATTTTTTAGGCTCTGTGGTCGCATCTTCTGCTACTACTGCAGCAACAACTTTGTGATGACCAAGCACAGCGGGAAGAAGGAGCGCTGCTGCAGGGACTGTTACACCCAGCACAGTGCGGTGGTGGAGAGGTTCACAGAGGCAGAGCTGAGTCCTTCAGACACTCAGCCTCCTCCACCCGGCGCTGGACCGCATCCACCTCCAGAGCCAGCCCCATATAAACCCACACCCAGGGTAACAGGTGAGAGGCAGGCTGGGAATAAAAACACATGCTAGTTTCTGCGCTTTCCTTCTGCAGCCCTCTGTCTTCTTTTTAAGTTTATTGAGAAGCAGAAGTGAATAAAGTGACTTTGTCACATTGGGGAACAAGAACAGGAACCATTGCCATAGAACTGTTATTCAGTAGACAAAAGGGGAAGACGAGAAGAGAAGAAGCTGTTTTGAAGGGAAAGCTGCACAATGTTAGCTTAAGTGTTTATATAGTCTGTAATCAGAAGACTGCAGAAGTTTACACCATGAGAACAGGTGGTGGTCCAATAGTTAAACTCATACATTCTTGTTCCTCCCAGTTTCAGACCCGAGCAATAGATCTGATGATGGAGCTTTCGACATAATCACAGAAGAGGAAGTGAACGGCGTGTACGACAGCGACACCACCTCCCAAACCACAGGAGGCTCCCTGGAGGGAGAACAAGACCGACGGCCTCCAGGAGCCCCGGACATGTGAGTGTAACATCTCTCTGGGGACAGAGCAGAGGGACGGGGTCGAGACCTGGTTCAGCCGGTCACTTTCTGAGAATGTGACTCTTTGCTTTGGTCAGATTCCTCAGGTGAAGGTCATACTGTCATGACGCAAGATGCCACAGCACCTAAGTGACGAGTGCCTGAAATTGCAGAGTTTTGAAGATATGACTGCTTGGGGTTGCACTCACACAACATCGACATCCAGACGTCCATTCAGTTATTGCTCTAAGAGGAGTCATGTTGGCTAATCAAAGCACATCACATACTACACACTGTATCTAGTGCTGCATTATTTACACTTGGTCTTTCAAAAGTGGGAAGTGGGAAATTGGGAAGTGAATTAGTTCCTTGTTATCACTAATACACTGCTAATTGCGTAGGGGAAACTAAAGAGGGTAACACCGACCTATATACCAACAGTTTACTGAAGACACACATCACGGCCTAGCATCAGACTAGCGCATACCTGCTGAAAATATCCCACTGCTGTCCTTAAAAAGGATAACAGATACAGACTCACTACTGCTTGAACACAGTAATCTCTGGAGTAGATGCAACTTGAGTTGTTTGTTTTCTTTCCGTCAACACCCTCTGATATTTCCCAGTCACGGTGCACCCAAGGAAACAGGATCTCCAAAAAATAGAGCCTTGAGGGGAATCAGCACGTTTGTTCCCCCTCCGTGTTGTCGCATAGTAATTAGGGAAGAGCTTCCTCTTGTTTTCACTGATAAGCAGAAAAACTGTATTACAAGTGTTGGGAAGTGCCACAGTTTCATGGCACTAAAGGTGACAGGGTGGCAGAGGGAGGCTGAAGCGTTCATGTGTCATCATTATGTTGTAAAATAAATCTATTCTTATGTCTGCAACACCAAGAAACTGTATTCTTGTAGCTAAATCGTAGCGAAACAATGGCGGAGTACAACTTTTTGTTCTGAATGAATCATTACTCCCTGTGTGTGGACTTTGCAGAAGCACAGGAGATATAACGCCTGATGATCCTGAAGAGCATGTTCCCACTGTTCAGGATTCAGAAATCAACCTTCTCAAATCAGGAGAAGTCACGTGAGTCTTGACCTGACTGGACTTGATGCGTTAGCGTTTGCAGCTGATGTGTGTTCATAGCACTATGAATTTGCTGTCATTGCAGGATGGCTGTCCCTCTCAGCATTGATGATATTTCTCAGTTTGGCGATGGTTCCAGGGAACTCTTCATCAAGTCCAGCTGTTACAGTGTGATAACAGTTGCTGTGGCTGACTGCGGGCAAACTGTCAGCTGGATGTTTTCCTCAGAGCCCAAGAGCATCTCCTTTAGTGTGGTTTACAGGGAGTCCACTGATACCCAGGTGGAACAGTCAAAGGTAGACGTGCTTGCCGTGCGCATTTTAATATTTTTGGGTTAAGACCAATGTATCATGAAGCCTTGATCTTATACATTTATCACTGGAAAAGTTCAGGAGGTCCAAGGCCAAAGGCAAAAGTATTGTCCATAATTTTAAATGAAAGTACACCACAAGGCTGAAGGAGGCGCTTTGCAGTCGTTCAAAATTGCAGCCACTTGAAAACTCACTGTTGATGACACAATAAAATGACCCTGTGCATGCTTTCATGGCCGCCCCCTGCAGAGAGGAGGCCCTTTTACTTGGTTTTTAAAATATTACCGACTGAAGAAAAACACTGCAGGTTGCCAGTGTTGCTCAGCAGGTTGAAGTAAACATCCTGCACTTAAAATGTCAGCGGTTGTCAATGAATTATGACCTTTCGTCTCATTCTCCCACCTCCTCCCCTATCTTGCCAATGTTTTCAGATTTTTCTATCTTTGAAATGTGCTTTTAATCGAAAGCGTGTCTGGATTAAAAATATGGTCCAGTTATTATGATAATAATGATGATAAATAAGACCAGAGTATTATAGATGGTGTTATAGATAGAGCGGCCCAGGGGAGATTCGTTAGATGAGCTCTGGCACTGTCTGTCACCTGTACACCGAGTTTCACTTCAGACCAGCGTTTCTGTTCTTCTCTCAGGTCCTGATTCCTCTGACTCGCTGCAATTCCCATAAAGAGACAATTCAGGGGCAGCTGAAAGTGCGACACTCTGGCCTCTACACGCTCATCTTTGACAACTCCTTCTCACGGTACAGAACTCCTGCCATCAAGCGTCCTCGGCGTCCTTCCTCCGAGTGTGTGCATGCGTGTGTGCGTGTGCATGCGTGTGTGCGGGCATTTGGCCTTTAAGCTGGCTTCCTGTTGTGCCTCAGCTTCTTGTTTCAGTTAATGGGTTTGCAGTCCTTTGATCTAAAAACCGTCTTCCAACAGGTTTATCTCCAAGAAAGTCTTCTACCATCTGACCATGGAGAAGCCCATAATCTATGATGGAAGCGACTTTCCCTGAAACGGGATAACACAGAGGCGTCATCGTGATGTCATAAAGCTGGCATAAAGCTAGAGGGAGACCAAGTCTGGAGGGGGCAAATCAGTGACTGATTTTCATTCATTTTGGCTTTTTTTTTTTTGATCTTTTGTTGCCAGAACCAGTTTTTAACCAAGTATGTTTTCAAAAAAATGTCTGTTATTTAACTCTGTGGTGTTGTATGTTTTGAGGCGTGCTCTTGTTTTAACCGTGGCCTAAGTGAAGTGTTGTCAAGAGGTTTTAGAAAAGAAAGACATGTCTATGCAAGTTTTAGCTTTTTTTTTTTTTTTTTTTTTTAAATATACACCAAGTAATACACATACCGTTAGTTCGGCTGGGCTTGAATTAGTACGTTGTTTAGTTAGAAATGTGTTGTTCTGTTATATCTTTCCGTCTAATTTTTGGTTTGGCCTCTCTTTGCTATAGATGCTGTTATGTTAAGGAATGCACATACCTGCAACACTAGTAACACTAGTGGTATGAAATACGATATTTATCGCACACGTTGTCTATGAAGACCCAGCAAAGATTTTTGAACTTTACAAAATTGTGGCCAGTTAAAAATGTTTCAAGTGTTGTGCGATCTTTTCCATCAAATGGGCAAAAGAAGCAGAGAAGGCGCAGATGAGCTTTGCCAGTGGCTTGTTTATGAACTGCCTTGTCTGAACACTATGTTTGCACTTTGCCAGCACAGGAAGGAAGCAGTAACTAGTACCTGGCCTGAAAAAAAATACAGTTTCTGTTTGATAACAAAGCATATGCACTTTGTGCAAATCTCAGGAGTGGGACATAAAACTGTCCTCCAGCAGTAGCATGTCCTAATTTAATGTTTTTGGAAAAACAAAGAAAAGAATAACTGCCATCTTACTTTCTGTTTAAGGAGACCCACAAACCAGCTCTCCATCCAGTTTAGGGGATCTGGTGACCCAGAGTGCCTGTTCTTGACACTCAGTTAAAGCATATTAATGACTGTCAGCTAACGAGCTACTGTACTTTCAAAGTGCCTACTAACTCTAATTGCCAGGGATTAGTTTGCTTTTATAACTGTACATTTTACGTTGTTATCCACACAGAACACGACTCGAATTGGTAATATTCTGTAAAAACTTAATTACAGTTACATTTAAATCACAGTACGTGTGATATCATTTATTTCAGTTTTATCAGTTGAAATGATTTTTCAGTTTGGATTTCATTTGATTCTCTTTTGTCAGATGTTCAGATCAGCCTCTGCACTGTTCTCTCAGTGATCAAATGGGAGTGACTTTCTTGTGCTGTTCGTTGTTTTTTTTTTTTTTTTAATAGCAAAGCAATAAGAAAAAAAAACAAGCTTGGCCACTTTGGTACACAACCATTCACTACTTAATGACACAAGGGCTCATCTCTGTGCTGCTTTTATGGAGATCTGTTTGCATTTCACACTCGGATCTCTTTTATATTTTTGACGGGTGGAAATTGGTGCAATTTATATGCAAAGCCTCATATTTTCTCTACAAAGCTGCACTTTGTGATAATTATTGTATAAATTGTTGGAAACAATATTAAATCTGTTAAGTTTACATGATCTTTGTCAAAGAAACCTCACAGGGACAGATTTTTTTTCTACTTGCCGTTTTGAAAGGAGCATTCTGGAGGAGTAAATTGTGCATGAATCACCGCTACAAGCACTCAGCGTAACTAGTAATAGACCTGTCAAATATTCAGCAAACATGAATAAAATGTAAGAGTGATGATGCGTCCAGCATCCACTAACCTGTGTCTGGTGTCGTGCTTGGCAGCTCGGAACATGAGAACAACAAAATCAACACATTACCTCTGTGTGCCGCCTCACTCATTCAGAAAACAAAGATGTTTCCTGTCTAACAATACATCCTATCCAAATTAACACCTGGAGGGATGTACGGGGGGGTGTCTGTCTGAAGGGGTGAAAAGTTAAATACAGATGATACTTCACTGAGCAATAAAGCTCCAGATGTTTGTTCTTCTGCCAGGAACCACAAAGTGTTGAAAACAACAACAGTATCTCCTCTGTCAGTTCTCTTTGGATTCATTATAGCCTCACAAAGTCTCATCACCTCTGTGTTTAGCTCAGCGAATGCTAAATGTTCAGTGAAGTTGTTGATTTTGTAGTCCCTGTGCTTTCAGAACCTGTTGAGTTAATGATTTAATCAGAGCTAAAGCAATTAGCTGATTAATTAATTAGTTGATTGAGAGATGATTAATCTGCGAGTTTTTTCCCCCAGTTGGCTTTATGGTAAAAATGCTAAATATTTGATGGTCTCAGTTTCTCAAATGTAAAGATTTGCTGTTTTTCGGGTATCCGGTAACTGCTGATCATTCAAAAAGATGTGATGGACATTTTTCACTATTTGCTGATGATGTTTTATGGAAAAAATCAAGAAAATTCAGATTTAGTCATGATGAAAACAGTCATTACTTGAAGTGTTAGGTCTCATGTGACCTGATGTCTTTTTCATGTAATTGTCCAATAATAATTGTACTATCATACAATTGGCTCAAAAGCTTTAGAATGGCTTTTAAATAAATAAATAAACAAATAAATAAATAAACAAATAAACAAAATCGACAGATTGTAGGATGTATAACTTAATCAAATGGGCAATCAGAAAAGGATGAACGAAAAAGCGAACAAAACCATCAGAGCCTGCTCTGAGACTCATATCTCAGTATTTCACCTGTCACTGCTTTCCAACTCTGTACACAACATCAGATTTTGTGTGTGTGTGTGTGTGTGTGTGTGTGTGTGTGTGTGTGTGTGTGTGTGTGTGTGTGTGTGTGTGTTTGGCGACACGGTCAGGCTCAGGCAAGCGCAGGGATGAATCTGGAGGAACACCAACAGTAAGAGCATCCTCAGCTGTAAAGCTCGCCGGCCAAACCAGGAGCTGACTGTTCCCTTCAAAATAAAAGTCAGAAAATAAGCCTATGCTGAGCGTGCACGTCTGTTCTTGCTTACATTAACAAAAATGTGGAGACTTTTTTTCTGTCCAGCAACTCACAGGAGGATTGTGTTGAATTCCACCTTGTTTTATGTATTGTGTTTCATTTGTCTGTGTCTCCCCACAATCAGATTTTGATCCTTTGTCGTGTTGCTGGAGGCAGATCTTTGCATGGCTTTAAAAATCCGTGCAGCTTTTTTTTTTCCTCTTGCCAATAGTTTGCGCCTCTGGATTTTATTCTGAAAATATGCACAGGAAGTGCTACATGTTTATCGCCGTGTACTTCACATGTGTTGTTCTACACCTGGGGAGAGAGAGGGGTTCAGCATCCCGTCCTGCAGGAGAGTGTTTGCAGTCTGTTTGAGGAAAGCTGGACTGAGCGGAGGACACTGACCCGACAACATGTCCTGTCTCCACATCAGAGGGATTTTCCTCATTCTGTGTTTGGCTCCAACTGTGAGTGATTTACTTTAACTTTACCTTTGCGAAAAGAAAGAAAGAAAGAAGAGATACATTAATCTTTTTTGCCACGTGTAAAACTTGAAGCTCTCTTTTGCAGAAAATGAAGAGATGTCGTAGAGAATTGTTACAAGTATTTATGAGAGATGAATAAACACGTTTCTAATGTTCAAGAAAAAAATGCACACAACTGAAACAGATGTTCATATTTATTTATTGCGTCTTAAATGTTCAGCAGTGCAGCCCCAAACAGGGGCTGTGGGTGTGTTTAAAATCAGTTTGGTGGGCGTGTGTGCTGAATATACACCATACAGTATGTGCATATGTAGTGTAAGCATATGTAAATACATGAACATGTGGCCAAAAAGCCCAGAATTCACTGGGTCCAAATTTGAGTTTTGACTGGTTTTCTTAGAGCTCCTTTAAACCGAAAAGCTTTAAGTTTTGGACTGTTGGTCTGATAAAACAAGAGCTTTGAGTGTGCTCTGGGAAACTAATGCATTTTATAGATTTACCGATTAATCAAGAAAAATGTAATCTGTGATAGAAATGATATTATTTGCAGCCGTAACCGACTGTGATGTGTATTGGCTAATATTTTATCATTACTTTGTATTCAGTAATTTGCATTTTGGAAATGGGTCTGTCTGTGTGTGAGGATGAGTGTAGGTTTTGTGTGTAAAAGAGAGTCTGGTAGTAAAGGTGAGCTGTGTGTGAAGTGTGTGAGGTTAGATAGCTGGCATGTGGCAAATATTGGAAAATGTATGTATTTCTGAGAATTAGCAAAAGAAATGTTAGAGTTATTTGATTGAAATCCATGAAAAATTTGAATATTTTCTATCAGACTACCACACACGCACACACACACACACACACACACACACACACACACACACACACACACACATAAACTTCCACCTTCAATTAATTTCCTGGAGACTTACCCAAACCATCACCATAACCACTACTTGCCAAGTCATAACCTTAATCTGACCTTAACCTAAACCCGAGTCTTCATCCTAGAATTTACTGGTTTACATTATGGGGACTTGCATTTTGTCCCCATAAGGACAAGGTCCCCACAGTGTGACTGTGTAAACAGATTTAAGCCCCCACAACATGACTAATACATCTCCACACACACAAATGGGAATATGTTATCATGAATCCACTTCACTGAACGAAGAAAAACAAACATGACTGGATGACTTTTATTTGCTGTTATAACCACTTTATTTTCTGTCTACACCATTTGCGCAATTTGTCTTGGCCAATCAACTGTGAAGAAGCACGACAAGCAAAGCTTGGGCATGTATGCGCATTCACACGCCGACACACACAACAAGGTTTTTTTTTTTATCAACAGCTTTATAGGGTTATTATCATTCGCCACCTTGGTAATTTCCATAATGGAATAGAAATATGAGAAGCAGGCAAACAGGTGGTATGATGATCAGCGTGGTAGAGAGAGAATGGGAACAGGGCAGACACTCATCTCTGCGTCCCACTTCATTCTTTTCTCTTTCACTGCTCAGAACCGCAGAGAATCATAATGAACTGCCGTAAAACACACACGCGTGTTTCAAAGGGAAACACACTCACTACAAACAACACCAATAGTACAGTCTCTTTTGAATGCACACACATGGTTGAAATTTTGCACTTTAAGCTAACCCTAACCCTGAGAGAAAAAAACAAAAGAAAAGGAGAGATGGAAATGATCTGGTCATCTCTACTGGCTGTGTGGTAGAAAATTAATAATGTCCAAATATGCATCTTACTCTCGTGAGCTAAACATGATTCACCCCAAAAGCAACCATAGAGGGACTGTTTTATAGAGTTTTATGTCCCTTGATATGATTGTTCACCTTTTTGCTTTTAGATGAGAAGATCAATACCATACTCATGTCTGTACGTTAAATGTGAAGCTAAACAGCCGGTTAGCTTAGCCTAGCCCTGGAATCAGCAGGAAACAGCTAGCTAAACAACAAGTTGTGGTTTGATACAACCTAAATTTGTCCCTTTTTTTTTACTAGATTAAAGAAACAAAATATAACATGAAGGCTCTAGATAATAATCAGACTATGTTAGCTTTGGACAAACCCAGGCTAACCAGGCAATTTCTGTTTCCAGGCTTTATGCTAGGCTAAGCTAACCAGTTGCAGGTTCCAGCTTCATATTTAGCTGACAAATATGAGTGGTGTCAGTCTTAATAATAGTACCTAGTGGGGAAGTTCATTTTTTCACTGGAGATCTACAGACACCTCTCCACCTTTCAGCCCACACTCTGTGTTGCCTGGTCCATGCTGGACTTGAACCGACCATCCTCCGGTCCCTCAAGCCTGCCATCAGTTTATTACCCAACGTGTCAAACAATTAATTCAATATATGAACTTCAGGGACGGGCTGTGTTTGTGCATTCTCTCTGATTGACTGGTTTCCTAGTTTCATCCTGTGCCACAGTACCGCTGCAGCAGTGTAAAAGTGCACCTCATTCGTGGTTGGAAATAGAAGGCAACATCTGCAAAGTGAGCCTAAACCAATGGCCCCTTTTTGGGTAGTTAGTGGATAATGGGCTTCACCTCTCAGAGAACATTTTTACAGCTAACCTGTCAGTTTGAAGGGGCCTTTGGCAATGCATTTAGTTTCATGGCTCATATTATCCAGACTTACCTTATGCAGCCCTTCCATCTCTTTATCTCCCAGTCTCTGTCCCTCTGCACCATAGTGTCTCCCTTTATCCCATCATGCAGTTGAAATGCATGAGCACGTCATGCACCCTTGGTGTGCTTAACCATCTACTCTCAGCTCTGCCTTTGCTTGTCTTTCCTTGCCTTTCAAAGCGCTGATCCCTTCCTCTCAGCTGCACCTCATTCTTATGTAGAATTAAATGTCTTCACAGCATCTCCTTGCATATAAACAGGTAAGCCATGTGTGGTCCCCCATCTGACGTACAGTCTGTCATTTAGCTGATGCTTTTGCCTGGTGTCTTTATGGTAACATGAACCCATATGTCTTTCTGCTTTAAATTTAAATGTCCTAACTCTGGCGGTGTTCGTTCCATCATAACAACACAACCACAGTTTAGCAGGTCAAGAATACACCACTAGATCTGCATTCCCACCTTGAAGCAGACTTCCTGCAAACGCTGATTGTCTGAATTCAAATTTCTCTGCAGGAGGCAATGTAAACTATTTTTGCATGCATCACTCGCCTGCCTTTGAACAGGAAGAGCAGTAATTGCTTCCTAAATTACACAATAACCCCTCATTAGATTATTAGCATTGCATTAGGAACAAAGAGGCCTGGCAGCGATTTTGCTCAGGTTGCTTCCAACATGTCCATTCCTCACTGATGGAGGGAGAGGTGGTGCTGAGAGTCTCCACATTTGATCCTATTTGCTTCAAGAAAATGGGGAAACTATTGTTGTCAGGAGGATTGTGGTTCAGTTCCAGACAGTTTTTTGTATTGTGTTTATCCTGTTGGTGTTTTTGACGTGGTTACTGAAGTGGTTTGTTACTCTGCACAAACACAGTGGGTTTTTTTCTAAGAATCCCATTATGTGTGTGTGTGTGTGTGTGTGTGTGTGTGTGTGTGTGTGTGTGTAAGAGAGAGAGAGAGAGATGGCAAACAAGTTGACAGTTAAGATACAAAGTGAGGGCAAAGGGCCAAAGTGAGTGATTGCACTGGAGACACAGAAATGAAGAGTTCATGTCCAAACCAATTTCTCCTACAGCTATCTATTTTTCAGACATATCCTGATGAAGTTCTGATTGGATACACAGCATCTTGGGTTCAAATCCTTCAAACGCTCTGGCTTTGCTTTTAAAGAGAATCTCAAAGGCAGACTGTTTCTTGTAAGAGCCACCTGCCAAACATCTTTTCGAAATATCTTACCTACATGTATGACTGACACTTCAAAGGCCTATTTATGAGTGCGTCTCCACTCAAAGAAATGAATGTTTAAATCTAAGTCTGAATTTATCTGTTTTTATCGTCATTAATCCCCTTCATCATTTTCTTTTAGGTTACTTTTATGATTCAAAATTTAAATCTGTACAATTTGCCATTCGCCACAGCCATTACATGCAATTTTCAGTGTGATTTTGACTTTGCCTTTCACGTATGACGCTTCACCCCTGAGTTTTTCAAATCAATGCACAGCATTATGGTAATTAAAATCTGTATCTATGCAAGGCGTATTCAGTCCCATAATTTCATGAAATGGCTCCAGGTGGGTTTGCACAGGCGCACATGTTGCTGTGTCCCCCCTCAGAGAAATGATAGATCTTTCTAATGGAATTGTTTATAACACACAAGTGGCGCATCCTATTGGATGACACTCCGGTGACTGGGAGAAACCGCAGTTCTCCAGGGGGAGCGTTTGTGGTCCCAGAGGAATTTAGCATCTGAAGCTTCTTTTCATTAAGAGTGCGGTCGTGCTTGTTTTCCCTCAGGTGTTTCCAAATGAGATGGAACCGAGACGAATCAAAGACAAAAGAGTATGTGATATCAGTAACAGAGGTGGCTTTATTAGGACTGTGTTTGCGACTTGTTGTGTTGCCCTCTGTGTTTTATTAAATATGCGTCTTCCAGAAGCAAAGAAGAGACCCAAATAGCAACCTCACAATTACTCAGCATCGGAAAAAACAAACTCCAAAAACGTTCTCAAAATTTCAAGTAATTTTGAAAATGGAGGTGCATCATGATTACATGGCTGCGTGTAAGAACCTCCTTTTGTCTTGTTTTTGTCTGAATGTGCCCTTCTCTTCTTTTTAACACATACTTCTCTCATTCCTGCTGACAATGCATTGTGCCTTTCACTTCCGAGCCACTATAACTGATGTCTTCAAGGGCCATGCGGAGACTTGAACAAAGAGCTTGTGCTTAAACTGAAAAAGTAACTATCTCTTTGCACCAGAAATCAAAGTGCTATGTCTCTTTCCAGTCAGTAACGGCATCATTAAAGTCTAACAATGAACTTGGGGCTACAGTAATTTACATAAATGAATCTTTTCCGACATGTGTTTCATAAATCCGGAAGATAAATAATTAAGGGCTGATATGATGCCAGAAATATGTCGCTAACTGAAAAGGAAGCAGACAGATACTGTACTTCAGGATCCCGGAGGACATTTTAGCAGAAACCCACCCTGTTGCGGTGTGTTGTTAAAGCTAACAAAAGAAGACCAAGCCTGCTGCTCTGACCTTTACATTCAGGACCACTTAAGTTCACCAGCAGCATGAAATAAAAATAAATGGCACTTGAAATTAACCCAGAGCAATTTAGCCCATTCAAACTCCACTTAACCACCACCAACCTCCTCAGTAAGTACGGAAATATGATCTGCTTTATAGCACGATTGAAACGTAGTTGGGATCTTTGGTTTTTAGAGTATATTCATATAATAAAAGAAATGTATCACTTTTACTGTCATTTTTTGTACTTATGCTAATGTTTCCTCACCTGTACTGGACATGCTTCCTTCAGACAATGAACAAAACATAGCCCTCATTATTTCTCTACAACTCTCTTTATTAATACCCATCATAATCTGGTGTGTTCGCCGCAGTGCTCAGAAGCACATTCTGTCCTGGCGGAGCACAAGAATGTTTGTGCATTCTCGCTGAAGTTGTATTATATGACCTTATTACCTCTTTATAACCTCTTTTATGTAGCAGCTATTCACAGGCACAGACCGAGAACCAGGTTTATTATCACAGTGTGCTCACAGTTTTGAGGTTTGAGGATAATTACCACAGAGCCATGACAGTCCTTTCCTCTGAGTATATACTTCCCTCGTCCACCCTCTTCCCATGTTACCCTCCAACATCCACCTTACATCCGTCCTTTTTTTCCTCAGCAACAAGATGTTCTTTTTTGCTTCAGTCTGTCAAATGCAAATCCAGTTATTCTGTTTTATTTGACACCAGGAAACGGAGGGATGAGCAGGGCAAGACGAACAGAAGAATCTCTGAGCGGCTCTAAATGGATGGACGGTAGAGCTGTTGTAGGGAAAGACAATCATCTGTGTCCTTAGGGACAAACTCATTTAACGAATTGTCCAAGCTTCCCCTGTGAGTGTGCTACAGTGAAAGATCATTTTGCTTAATGGCAATAACAGATAGGTGTGTTTTACCAAAAGGTTACTGTTTTTAGTGGCCACCTGCTAACGGTGAGAGGCTAAATGAGTCACTGCCCTTTAAAAACTGACATGCATTTTTTTCCAGACACATGAAATGCCTTTTTCATGTAATTACGGCCTGAGTGTCCTCTGCTTGAATGTCTGTATATATATCTAATAGAGCATCCCTTCTTTCCTTCTTTCCTTCCTTCCGACCTCTAGGCTTTGTCGAGACTGCACCCTGAATGCGAGTTCATATTTCAGCTGGAGAAAGAGGAGCGTAACTGCCTTCAGTACATCGCAGAGCGGGCCAACAGAAGCACAGAAGGTGTGTTTTTCATTTCAAAATCACCCCGCAGCAGTGGCGTCGCTGTAGTTGTGACGTGAAATATACTGCAAATGTTCACATTAAGTACAAGAGCCTAAGCTGGAATGAATGCTTCACGGAGCATCATCCGTTGTCAGGGCGGATTCTTGATGGCGTCCCAACTGCGGGATGAAAACGCACTGGGTGATCCATCAGTGTGATGCATCAGCAGAGGAGACCATTAAGGATAGTTACATAAGGATTTATGTGTGTAATCTAGCTCAAGATAAAGGTCTCGGTTGGGGATCTGGAGTACTTTCCTATTCTTTCCTTAATACAATTTACACAGAGGCGGATGTTATGGCTTTGAAGAATGTTGTTGGCGATATTGGGCATGATACACTCCATTTACCTCTACTGTACCTCCATGAGTATATATTTAAACTGTGTGCATTTCAGGTGGCAGCGTAAGCATATAAATGTGTGTTCATGGGATCTCTCTTCTGATTAACTACCTCGATAGACACATACTTACGCTTTTTTTAACCGCCTCTCTCCTCCTAAACCTCCTCTGAAAAGGTTGTCGACCATTCTGGGACGCAGTGGTCTGTTGGCCTCATGCAGTCGTTGGGGAAGTGGTCCATAGAGCTTGTCCTGCGGTCTTCTCCCTCTTCAGAAACAACACAGGTGACTGAAGGATCACATGGTGAAAGGGGAGGCGAGTGGGCTGTTCAGGCTGAGGTGATGATGAGAGCAGCATGCTCACCACGGGGTCAAAATTAAGTTAAATTGTTGCTCTAAGGAAAGCAAAGGGTGTTTTTGATCCTGATGATTCCATGAAGTGTTTGTTTGTTTATTTATTTGCTCAGTCATTCATGTTTTATGAAGTAGACTCTCAGTACTCAGGAGACTATACAAGTATTAGCAGGTTTTGAGTGTGCACAGACAGTAAAAGCCATATAAATGTTTTACAAAATGACCAACCAAACAGTACGTTTGCATTATGTCTCTGTGTGGATATTTAACAGCTTCTAAATAAGAGTCTACAGTCATGTGAACGGCACTGTGAGGCTGTAGGCTACTTAGGCTAAGTGGCACTTTGAGCTAAACGCTAATGCTGCGTTAATGTAATACTGGATGGATGGAAGAGATGCAAAAGATTCCCATGTTAATGGCTTTTAAGATTTTCTGGGGTGGCCCCAGTGGCAGCACTGGGGGTGGCATGAACGCACACACACACACACACACACACAATAAATATCGACCTCATGGTGGCGCAAGAGATGAAAGGGATCACCATCATTATTAGGATAAATCTTCTGAGAGCCATGAATGTCTGTACAAAAATTTGTGTTGAGATATTTCACAGGAAAAGTGAAAACTTAACCTGCTGGTGGCAATAGAAGAAAAGTCAATGAATCTCTAAAGCCATCAGAGAACATCAAACCAATCAGCCAACAATGTGATCCCAAACATTTTATGTCACTATCTCTTGATGTGTTAGGGAATCTAACCTGCAGATTATCCCTTCATGGTTACCTTCTTGATTTCATATCCTTTCACCTTTTAAGGTTCGGTGAGCCGTAACTGCACCAGTTCAGGCTGGTCCAGAGCTTCACCCCCGTACCACATCGCCTGCAGTGTGGATGATGACATTCCTGAGGTGAGAGTTGCTGGGGAGATGCAGATGAGGATGTCGGACTGGGGAATCAGAAACTGTATTTGAGATTTGAGTAAAATAGCAGTAAAAGCAGTAGCACAGTAGAAAATAAAATCTATTCAAACATAAAAGTGCCTCAGGTGAAAATATTTTTGCAAGGCACTAAGTGAATCAAATGTCACCCATCAGGTAATAGCTGAAATTACCTCGTTTCACAAAGAGAGAATTGCGCTTAATCGTACCAAACAGTGTTTATGAGGATAAAACTACTTTTGGTGCTATACAGAACGTCTTTTATCTTGAGTTTAAAAAGAGCTTTTAAGTCTTCCAATAGCAGGGGTGGAAAGTCACTAATTACAAGTTCTCATGTTTCTGTAATTAAGCTGTTTTTTTGTGTACTTTTTTAGCCGGATTCAGCAGCCTGTTTTGTCCAGTCATGCTGCCACTAGACTCAAAACATAGAGAGCTTTCTTGCAGCTATGTCGCAGTCATACCTTCAGTGCAGTTGAGTCTTGAGCTCATCTGCAGTTTGGTCTCATTCTAAGACATTACGTTCATTTTGAAGCCTGACAGCATTTTCGAAACCCTACAGAACGGTCTTTCTCATCTTGCTTTCAGACAGAGCAGACGTACTTTGCCACAGTGAAGCTGATATACACCATCGGCTACAGCATCTCTCTGGTGGTGCTGGCTGTTGCTGTGTTGATCCTGCTGCTCTTCAGGTAGGAGCAGATTACTTAGAAATAAGTTCCGGCTGGCCAGAGAAAACACAGACAGAGTTTTATTGCATTTTTCATCAGTAAGCAGTGCATTTAAGGCCAATTCATTCACCACAGAGAGCCAAGATAGTAATCACAACAAAATTACTGCAGCTGTAAACAAAAAAATTAGTCCTGAGTTTGATGAAAATCTTTTAATAATGGCTGTGTTTGAAATGTGATACAACTCACACTGTACACGACGTTAATACATTTATGTCCTAGTGTAGTTTCTTAAAAGGAAAGGTTGCGCTTTATTATCAAGAGTTACAAGAGAAGATTGACACCACTCATGTACGCATGCTAAATATGAAGCAAGAGCCAGCAGATGATTAGCTTAGCTTAGCATAAAGACACAAACAGCAAGCCAGGCTCTGTCCAAAGTTCAAAAAGTCAGCTAGTCAACATCTCTATTTTCTCTTTTTTTCTTATACTTTCCTGCTAATTTGTTTGGCTTGCCTGTGCATTTTTTTCTTTTGCATCTTTTGGCCTCAAACTGTCATAAGGTGCCAAATGCCAGTCAAAAAACATGGACTTAGTTGAGGTGTAACAATGTAGTGTGCTGGATGTGAAGCAGAATTTATTTTGACTATCTGGCCGAATAGTCAAACCATTTGGACTTGATATTTTTTGTGAATCTGACAGCACTGCAGTACATTTCACTATGTGTGTGTTACCTGATTTATTCAACAGGAGGCTGCGTTGTGCCAGGAACTGCATTCACACCCAGCTCTTCATCACATTTATCCTGAAAGCTGTAGCGGTGTTCGTAAAGGACGCTACCCTGTTCTCAAGTGACGACACCAACCACTGCACCCTCTCTTCAGTAAGGCAGTGACACTGAGGACAGGAGGCTCTTGGTTGTATTAAAATCTACCTGAGGGCAGATTTCCCTGTTCTCACATTTATGCATTGTTCTCATCGCATATTGCTTGTGCACCTCTTCTCTCACTCTCATCCCTCCTGAGGATGATGTCCTTCATTTCCTTCCTGTGTTTTTTTTTTTTTTTTTTGTCCAGTTTGCCTGTAAGGCTTCTGTGGTCTTCTGTCACTACTGTGTAATGGCCAATTTTTTCTGGCTCCTGGTGGAGGCGCTCTACCTCAATTCCCTGCTGCTTTCGTCCTTCTATCACAGTCGTCGGTGCCTCTGGGGCTTCAGCCTGCTGGGATGGGGTGAGAAACCTTGACATGCAGTTTCTCCAACATTTGTTATGTTGAGCTCCAGAGTTTGGTTCCAATATGAGGTATCTCACATTTTAACACATTATTGGGTAATAGATGCTGACTGGATCATTTCTGTTGTACAGATACTTGGGTTTTCATCTCTGTATCAAATATATGTTGGCTCAGGCTGAGTTCTACACTAAATTAGTGGCAGAGAAAAAGTTGGATAACAAAAGTTTAATCTGACCGTTATGTGACATGTTAAACTCAGACAGTATAGCTTATCAAATTACCTGAAAAGTATGCAAGGGCACTCACACTGGTTTGTGTTTCTGTTGTGCACTGCTGTTTATTCTGGCTTCATGCAGCCAGAGCATTATGTGCAGAATGAGTTTCTTCTTTTTGATCTGAGAAAATAGATGCGTTTCTTTTTATCACTGTGCCTATGATCTGATGCTTCAGACACGGTTATTCTTCTTGGAGTGCACATGTACTCGCACTGTGTGATTTGTGTGGAACTATTCACCTTGCTATGCAGATATTAGGTGTTATGTAATGTTCCCCACAGATGTCCTGCTATCTCTTGGGCCTGTGTATTATGAACGTCAGACTTTGCAGTTTTAAAGTTTAACATTTTGACATTTACTCTGTGTCTCCATAGGACCACAGAATTAACCTTTAACTACCTCCAAATTGCGTGTATTTTTTTGATTTCAAACGCAGTGCCGCTCTCATCCTTGTGTGAGTTTTTAAAACTGAAACACACCGACGGATGCGTCATCCTCCAACTTCAGTTGACTGAAATCAAACCTATTGAGCTGAAGAGTTTGACACTTGTTACAGTTCTGTGTTTCAAAGGAGATTCACAGCTGTCTTCAGGGACAACAAGAAGCAGACAGACTGCCATCCACCAGCATCCCCGACTCATTATTGCAGTACAGCCAGAAGCTCTCCCTGGCTCAGTGGCATCAGCTGTAATTACCAAACAAACTGAATTAAAGTTTACATCCCTGTGGCAGTCACTGCTAATGTATTAGATTACGTCTGTGGGTTGAATGTTTCTTCTAAAAAATGCCCAAGTTAATTTCCTAAGAACTTGTTTATGATTAAATGAAAGGGGTCACAGCTACTTAACTTGCCAGCTACAGTGAATATAGAGGAATTTGTCCCAGTGGTAGGAAGGCAGGAGATTGATGCAGACTTTAGATGTGCACTGCACAAAGCATCCATTTACTTTGAGTTATTTCTAAACAGGTCAATGCAGATATTAGAAAAACTGACTCTCAATTATCTAATTATGATTTTATTGATCATGTCTCACTGACCTAAGTTTTGGTTTTCCACCTTTCCACAGGTGTACCTGTGCTCTTCATCGTCCTGTGGATTGGATCCAGGGTGTACTTTGAGGACACAGAGTGTGTATAAACTTCCATTATCGCTTCCATCTCCACAAGCACATTTATGTCTTATATACATTTACAGCACACTGCTGCACAGATTTAATGACCAACGTTGCAGTCAGAGGCACAGTGAGGACTGCAGCAGTTACATCCACAGTGTAGAACTGTGGCACTTTCCTCAAATGATTTTATGATATACAGTCTAGTTTTTTGATGAACCTACCCTTGTAAACAAAGGTGTAACTTGTTCATACGCTCACTTTGTACTCGCTACTGTTTGTTTATGGTTATTGTTATAGAATTTTTTCTCTCTATGGTCAGTTGAACTCATCATCACACCCTAAAAAAACTCCTGCAGACTGACTGAAGCGCACATCTCTAAATGTCATCCTACATAGATGCTGGGACATCAACGAAGACTCGCCCTATTGGTGGATCATCAAGGGACCAATTGTTGTGTCTATAGCGGTGAGTGCTCCCATTGTGCTGAATGATTGACATGTTAATAATGCACTTAGCAAATTACAGATTGGAGATGATTTGTTTGCTTTCCTTTGAGAGATGGTTATTTGAAAAAGCTTATTTGTGCACCTCAGAATAGAGTGCCCTCACACCAGTCCTAATGAGTTACACACTTGGCTGTCCGTATTCTTGCCATGACATTCAATGATCACATTGTAAGCGGCGTTTGTTAGAGTACCTGTGTAGGCATTATTCCATTAAAAGCTGGATGTTTTTCTTCATTTTGAATTCTTGATTTTCTATCAACAGATAAATTTTATGCTCTTCATGAACATAATCAGAATCCTGATACAGAAGCTCAATCCTCGGCTGATCCAGTTCAATAACTCCTCTCAGTACAGGTAATCTTTTAGCTGCAGACACAGTGTGAGGGGCTGAACTCAGCAGTGATCCCCGGCTTTACTCGTTAGTGCGTTTAAAATGCAGAAATACCTGAAGAAGTTCATGCTTTTATCAAATTTCTCCTTCATCGTTTTCATATTTTCAAATACTTTTTCATCATTTTTTACTCTGAAGTCGACACTTTGACGTAGGGAAAGATACTGTTGATATACCACAGTGTGCAATGTGTAAATGTGTAATGTTTTCAGTCACCACAGAACTAGTCAGTCTGGCCACGTCTACCCTCCCACAAGAGGCTCATTAGAATTTCTAATTGAACTAGGCTCACTAATTGGCTGAAAGTGTTCAGGGACATCACGCATATCCGGATCTTATAAAAGACATACCAAAGGTAAGTTAAGTGATGCTTGACTTAATTGCACCAGCTAGATTGATATGTTCCTCTACGCATAGAAAACATTACCTCTGCACTTACATTTTAATATCCTCACTTTGACTCATGCACCGGCTACTACCTTTCCACGCATAAACAAAAGCTGTGTGCAGACTGACGCACACACTCTTGACTGACATGTGATGATTGGTGTGTCTTCATGCATGATGCTATCTGGGGCAGCATTCAGATAAGCCTTGCACTATCAACAGCTCCCTGAGGTAGCTTATCCTCCTGCATCTTGTTTCTTTCCTTCTGTGCAACAGACGCCTGACTAAGTCCACCCTCCTCCTCATCCCTTTGTTTGGTACTCACTACATGTTCTTCAATTTTCTGCCCGACTACTTCAATGTTAACCTGCGCCTCTGTATCGAGCTGTGTATGGGATCCTTCCAGGTACAAACACACACCTATCGACACTCAATATTCTGACAGCAATGTATTGAACATGCTTAAGTACCCGGAAAGTACACACACACACACACACACACACACACACACACACACACACACACACACACACTCTAACCCAATGCCAGAATATGATCTCTCTCTAGAGTAGTTATTGTACAGTATCCTGTAATAAACTCATGTTTTTTTCTTTTTCTTTTTTTTATTAATACAGGAGAATAATACACAGAACATGACAATATGATGACATGACAATATAATCTCACAAAAATAAACAATTTAACAAAAGGACAATAAATAAATACGATTAAAAGATATAAAATAGATTTAGTAGGATCCTTTCAGTAATTCAAATAGTTTGGTTGACTGTACCAGTATATTTAGAAACTGAAATATGTTGCGTGTTTTTTTTTCTCATTTCCTATTGTGTTGTGCTGCTTTGCAATGCTTTATACCACTTATCTTTTCGAAAAGAAATTGTCTGTCTGTCTGAACACGAGAAGCAAATAAGTGCATCTAATTTAGACATTATCATGAATAGATTACTCACTCACTTGTCTAGAATTGAAAGGCATTTCTGTAATTGGATTTGCTTTGCATTCTGCACATTTATTCATATTCCATGCACTTCTGGAAGTTGTATTCACAAATGTGTTTAATAAGACTTTCATGGTAATTTCAGGTTGAAATTCTCTTCTAAGCACATGACGTGAGGCTGTACTTATATGCAGAGCAGGACTTTGCGCTACATGCTAACATCAGCATGTTAACAGGCTCACAATGAAATGCTGATATTTAGGAGATATAATGGCTGCCATGTTCATTGTTTAGTATGTTAGCATGCAAGCATTTGCTAACTGAATGAAAAGGCTGATGAGACGGATGGCAGTGTCATTAGTTTTGCAAGTATTTAGTCTTAAAATGACATTTTATGATGTGATGATGATGCTAGAGGAAAAATCAGGGGATCAATAAAGTGAATACAATTCATCGTGAGTGGGACATGAATGTCTGAACAAAATGTCATGGAGATATTTATATCTGGACCAAAGAGGGTGACAGAATAAACAAATTGACATTGCCATAGAGCCACACAGATAGCATGACTGAAGACACTGCTGAAAGCATTTCATTTGAGAAGCAGATGAAATACAGAATTTCTGTTTGGTGTTAAACATCAATTATATGCTTGAAAAAAAGTTTACAACAAAGAAGTTAGTTAGTGGAAAATGGCTCAGCAGTGCTGTGTTGCTGAGAGTGCAAGTTTGGTTCAGTGCTTGCATCTGCCAAACACATGTAACCACAGAAAGGCCAAATGGCTTTTATGTCACATGTGGCACGAGCTGTTTGCCAGCCAGCTCCCCAAACTGCATTCAGTTCCTGCTCTGCTTTATTCAAACAAATAAGGCCCAGCAGTGTGAAACAAGCATGGAGTTTACTAGTAAGAAAAAGGCCTAAAAAGCTGTAACACAAGCTTTGTTTACGAAAGAGATGAAACAAGAAAGATAAATTTTATTCTGCATGTTTCATTGTAAAGATGAAAGGAGGGGCAGCACAGTTTACAGCCTCCTCACAGTGTATACATGACTTTTAGCAGTGTATCGTTGAGATATGAAGTCAAACCAGTCATTATTGACTCTCGTTTGCTGCCTGTGTGAGCCCAATATAATGGACTGACCTATTTTTATTTCTCATTCTTCAGCCTATGAGCTTTCACTTGTGTCTGACATTTAAGCTGTCTTCACATGAGCAACCTTTTAATGATGTGTACTGCTCCTAAATGTTAACAGCTAAAACTGTCTCTCCTACAGGGGCTTCTTGTTGCAATTCTCTATTGCTTTCTCAATCAAGAGGTCAGTACAAGCCACGCCACCCTCAAGCATTTACTGCTTCCAACACACTGAACAAATCACACAGATAATTTATGTCTCTCTGTTGCATAATGAACCTGTGTACCCAGATCATGTGCCAGTGAGGAGTGAGGTTTCGAGTTGTCAGGCCTTAAAATGGAAGATAATTTGACACTTCTCTTCCCCTCATTGCATAATGGAAGGACCCCGAGCACTTATATAACCACCAAGACTAATGTGAGGCCAACCCCACACAGCCTGAGGGCGACACCAGTCTGTGTATAATACTCAGGACACAGTAACTCACAATCTGTGTTCATCTGTTTGGTGCTTTAGGGCCACATGGGGTAACACTCTAATATATCTTTTATCACATCCTCATCTGCAGATGAAAAAACTGATTAAAAAATTACAGTTGTTTATCGATGAATATTGTGTGATGGCAGGGGAAATTATTTTTAATGCTTCAAAAATGTCACTAATACATACTAATACACAGAATAAGTACCTTAGGTGATAAAATGACTCATCTCTGCAAGGGGATCACATGATTTACTGTTCAGGTTTTTTGTTTTTGCAGAGAATTAGATGAGAAGACTGATACCACACTCTTGGTACTCAGTTAAATATGACTACAGCTAGCAGCCATTTAGCCTAGCTTAGCATAAAAACTGGGAACAGGTTGAAACAGATCCACCTAAGAAATAGTCCTGCACATTATCTCCCATAGTACAGCAAATTCTTGTTCAAACACGTTGATTTTTGTGCAGATTAAACCATATGAAACATATTTAGAGGTGCTAGTTGGCAGATTTTGATCCTGTTAAACAGAACCAGGTTAGCTCTAAACCCCAGTCTTTGTGCTGAGCTAAGACAGCAAGCTAATGGCTGCGGCTTCATATTGGAATTGATTTTCTCATTCAACTCTTGACAAGAAAGCAAATCAACGTAGTTTTATCATAAACTAATTATTAAACAAAAATATGTGGTATATGAGTTTTAACAGCATCATCTTACCGTTTGCAATCAGCCAAAAACTGCATTTGTTGTGTGTATATTTGCCAGGTCCAGAAAGAGGTCCACATGCAGTGGCTGAGGTGGCAGGAGCGCAGCTATGGCGTGGTGTCACCTGCTGCAAAGGGCAGCCAGATGGACACACCCTTCTAGTGGTGCTAACTGAACATTCACGGATAGCACAACACCAGTGGTTGTCGGCCAAGTGCCGCTGCAGCTGTACCATTCAAAACTCTATCACAGACCTTTTTGCTGCCTGCGCTCCTTCGGGATGGAGGTCAACTTTCCAGCAGAGAATGATTCTGAAAACTCATGATGTTTTACGCACACACTTCAGTGCAGGTCCCATCACTTTCATGTGTATATCCCATTGGACACTGTGGCAGCAACTTTAGAAAGGTCAGCCTGAAGAGGTCCTTGGAGGCCTGACTGGTAAAATGAAAGAATGATAATTTTACTGAGCTGAGGTAAGACAGAGGTAGCCTGTTGAACATGTCAAATTCCAGACTTTCTCTTATCAGGCTGCTGCCAAGTGAAGCACAAATGATCTATCAGCACCTGACCTCATTCATGTCATATTATTATATTATCCGATTGATCAATAGATATAGTATGAAGTATGTTTATGCTTTCTTTTGTCCTGTGTACTTATTGAGCCTGTTTGAGTTGTTGTATAGTATTTATTTATTTATTTATTCAATCACAGCGACAATCAAGGTAAAAATGAAATTCCTCTGTTGATATTGATGTTGTGGGGTGCAGCTTAATGAATAACTTTGCCTTAAACTGAATGCATGAACTAGTCGCCGTCAGTCTGTTGTTTTCGAGTCACTTTTGTTGCATTTGAATGTTTCTGCTTTTCCCGTGCCAGTTTCTGTCATGTTTTAATGCGTTGTGAAAATAGCAGGTTCTTGCAAGCATAGATTATTATTATTAGTAGTATTTATTTCACTCAGCCTCTTTATGGCTCTCTGCAACCCGTTTCCTGAAAATCTTGATACAAAATGTTCTGAAGTATGAAAGTATTTTATTAAAGTTCTATTTTGCTTCATGAGGCAAAGCTTAATAAAGTTTATTCTTAAAAGCAAGGCCCTAATAAGTTTGTGCTTTTTTGAAACAACCAGCATCTAGCATCAGTATGAGTGCCTCCATCCTGGTGGAGAGAAGAAACATCAGAAGAAGAATTCTAAAGGTTTCCAAGGAGAAAAACAATTAAAACCTTCCTTCCCTTCTCATTATATTATGTACTGACATGGGGTTTTTCATTATTTACACTACTCCTCTGCATATAAAGGACTGCAGACATTTTCAAAGTCACCGCCACAGGCACAAAATAAATTAGTTTTTTTTTAGCATGTTATAAACAGATTATTCTCTACACTTGGGTTTGGTTTGCTGTAACTTTACTGATGTACAATGAAGCTTCCACTGCTGTTCAGTGTGCATCTCTCTGGATGAGCATCCTGCAAATGCCAAAATGTAATCCCTGATTGACACATTTTTGGCAAAAAATACATGTTAGAAACAGAGTCCAAATAATGTTTCAATGCACAACATCTGGACAGGAAATGGGAATGGTAACACAATCACCTAAATAACAAAGTCTATTGAGTTGCCCTTGAGGAAGGCACTAACATCATCCAGCAGAGCTGCTCACTGGTTATAAGCAGCAGAGGACCAGATGTCCTCTAGTTAACTGACAACAAATTAGTACAGTTTAGGCGACCTGGTCAGGACGATAAAACAAACGACAGATAAGACAACACTAAAACCAGATAATAATACTAAAAGTTTTATAAGAACAGACTCGTTTAAAGAGTTTACAATAGCCTTGACTTCCCCTCAATATATCAGATTCATTTTCTGCAGACTATTCCAAGTGGCTCCTGGAGCAGAAAACACGAAGGCTTGCTTTCCCATTTCTTTCCATGCATTAGGAACACACAGAAGACATACAGTATGTTTTTGACCTGAGATAATGATTCCAAGATGACGTTAATGGCTTCACAGATACAGAGATGGCAAAGCCCTGTGATGTGGCATATTCACTCAAGACCTTTTTATGACCTTAAACTTTCTAAAGGACAGTCCCAGCTGAAGATTTTGTCACTTGGTTCACTCACTCCCTGAAGACTGAGAATGACCCTGAAGCAGTGATGGAAAGTTACATATATTTCTACTGCACTATATTTCAGGGGGAAATATTCTAGTTTTTACACTCATTTGATACTTTTAGTTACTGGTTACTTTGCAGGTTAATATTAATAATACAATATATAATGGACAATATTATGGACTTTATTGATCCCTTGGTGAAATTCACAAAGCAAAGTAGAAAGTGAGGTGTACCTTTGACTAATGACTAATAGTGATCATCATTATTCTGCACAGGGCCATCCTGAGTACTCTATGGATACACTTGTCACATACATTTTGAAGGCAGGACTTTAACCTGTAACAGAGTATTTGTACACCCTGGTATTCCCACTTACACTGAAGTGCAGGATCTCAGCACCTCTGCCCCCTCTGGCCTGAAGGTGTTTATTAGAGTGCAGACAATAAGTACAGAATGATCCCCACGGCTCATACAACTTACATCTGTCTCCAAGAGTATTTTCTTTATGCATATCTATTTTTTCTCCAGTCACAAAGCAAAGTGGCATGAAGCTTCACTTCAGTCATAATATCTAAACTGCAGCAGATGTCTTGTTTTGGTGATTATCTTGTTTTCTCTCAAGGTGACTGACCTCAAAGAGAAGTCACCTGCTGCCATCATGTGGTCTTCAGTACCTTTAACGGTAAACGGTGATGCAGGAGTTACTTGTTTCACACCTCTCAGTGTTGGCTTCCTTTCTTCCTCTGATAAACTGCCATGCCAAGCCTCTTTGACCCTCCGCGTCCCTTGGCTGACCGAGCCCCCGGACTGCTTTATGACCCCCGCGTCAGGGTTCAGCGCCGGGGCATCCCGGAGCCGCCAGCGGGGCCTGTTCCTCTCCAGCTCTCTCTTTGGGATTCGTGGAATGGGAAGTGCAGAGTTCCTGGACAGGATGTGGAGTCACCGCTGCAGTGTACAGCCCCCCAGCCCACACTGACACAGAGCAGGCTTGCGGCTGCAGGAGTCCGCATCTGGAGAAGACGGGAAGCTCATTCTGACATCTGGATAACTCGCTGTCTCCGTGTCTCTCTCTCTCCCGGTTTAGAAGTGCGAGTAGATCTAACCCGGGTAAGTCGGCTGGAACGAGTTTGTTCCACTTTTACTCAGCTTGGGTGTCGCATCAGTCAGTCCCACGGAATTCTGTAGGGTTTTTGTTTGTTTGTTTGTTTGTTTGTTTTCAGAGTTTCTTGTCGCACAAGTTTTCCTTAAAAACCGCTTTTCATACATGAACGTCACAGAAAATTCAGCTGGCTTTATTTTTAACATGTGTCTGTGCTGCAGCTGCTCCAGCTGCTGTAAATCTCTTTTGTTCTGTGCAGACAGCCCAGGGGTTTGATGTTGACTTAATAACAGGCTGCTCTTAGCCCTGTGTTGTTTCGCATGCCTAGACATGCACTGTGTGGCTGGTGGGACTGCTGCACACAGCTCATGAGGGTCATTTCACTATAGAGCTGCACTGTGAACTGGAAAATTCATCACCAGCTATTCTATACTATTCAATTAACTAGTCAGAGGAACATTTTAAAGAAAATAGTCCCAGTTCTTTGATTCCAGCTTCTTAAATGTGAATATTTTCTCTTTCTCTTTGACAGTAAACTGAATATATTTTTCACCATTTTCTACAACTGATCGATGAAATTAATAAATAATCGACAAGGTCATCCACAATGAAAGCAAGTGTTAGTTGCAGCCCTGATAAACTCATTCATCTTTTACAGTAATTCTCACGTGCTCTTAGAGTCAGCTTTATTGTCAATTTTGCTATTTTTACAGGACATACATCTCCTCACAGACTCAGATGATGGCCCACCTCTGGACTCTCCTGTCAGCTATGCTGCTGCTGGTTTCGTCTGCGGCCGAGCCTCTGAACAGCCCCGAGGAAAATGAAAATGAAGTCTTGAAACACACAGAGCAGGAGCTCCCCAAGAGCCAGGCCAGTGAGAGAGGAAACTCTTCACATTTCCATGTTAGATTTGTCCTTGTTGGATGTGATGGCTTGACTTAAGATCCTGGTTTTTCCTCTTTTAGACTCAGGTGACTGAGAACACCATTGGAAATCTGAGTGAAACTACACCGAGCCACATGCCTGCCACTTGTGAGTTGTTTTGTTTTTTTGCTGTGTTTCTCTTTCGCTTTGCCCTTCATTTCCTCCTAAAATTGCCCTCTTATTTTTTTCACATTAGCAGCTTCCTTGACCACAGTTTCTCCGAGCCCCAGTCTTGCTCCCGGGTGTCCAGAAAACCAGGTGATGCAGGCGAACGGCACAGGCTGTGGCTGTCCATCTGGCATGGTGAAGGGTGATGATGACAGCTGTACCTGCCCTGTGGGCTTCATTCTGGAGGCGGCTGCAGGGTGTAAAGGTGAGATGGGGCAGAATCACAGCCAGCGCTTCACTAAAGGTGCCGTGTGTAATGTCGATGAATTGGAACTGCATCCAACTTGGGAAATAAGAGTAATTACTCTGCATTTTAAACAATTCACAACCATTTTTTTTTGCATGAATTCAGCAAGAATACACATTTTGAGAAAGTAGCAGCTTCATTGCCAAACTAAATATTATCCATCAAAATACCACATACGGCACTTTGGCAGCAGAGCCTGTGTTATGTGCTTGTTTGGTTACACTGGTGTCACTTAGATGCAGCATATTATCTTCTCTCTACCCAACAGATGTTGATGAGTGTGAACAACAGGCGCCGGGACCATGCGGTCCTAATGCCAGCTGTGCTAATAACCCCGGCTCTTACTCGTGTAGCTGTCTCCGTGGTTACCTGATGGGCGCTGACGGGTGCCAGGGTTCGTCAGCATCTGTGTGTGCGAGAGAGGATGTACAGTATGTGTGTGAGAGCGTGTTGGAGGGAGAGTTTCAGCAATGATTGCCTGTGTAGTATGGTCATAATGCGCGTGTGCCTCGTGGGTTTTACAGACATAGACGAGTGCGCTCTGGCTGCAGTGACGGGCCTGCAGGCCTGTCAGGGTGATGCCGAATGCAGAAACAGCCCTGGCTCCTTCACCTGCACGTGCCCGTCAGGATATGTAATGGCTCTAAATGGACAAAGCTGTGTAGGTGAGGCTGATGTTGAGCATCTGGTGTGTATGAATGCGGCACGTGGATGCACAATGAAAAATGTACACTGAGGTAGCAGTGAGGGGTAAGATGTATTCCCCAGTGGCTGTTTGACAAGATGTGTGCGTGTTGTTGACAAACAAGACACCAGCCTGCATACTAACAGATAATTACAAGAGCATTTTGCAAAAAACATATTCATGGTAAAACACAGGCTGAGACACCATTACATTACATATTTACAGCCCTTGCTTTCTCTCCTCTGTAGATGTAGATGAGTGCAGCTTCGAGGAGCACTGTCGCCGTGAGCTGGGAAACGTGTGTGTGAACACTCCCGGCAGCTTTGTGTGCCAGTGCCAGCCAGGCTTTAGAGCAGAGGCCCCCGCCTGCGTTGGTAAGGTTAAGCTTCACCACAGATGGATAAGACTGATGTCCAGATTAGATCAGGTGTTTCCTTATATTTTGCTTGAGTTGGTCCAGACTTAATAACTCCCAGTGATAGGAAGGAAGGCTTTGCAGGATTAGAGAGCTTCAATGTGCCGCTTTGCTGCTCGCTTGCTTTGTTACTCTTTGTTTTTGTTTCCCGATCCCTCTCTCCTCTCTTTCACCTTTCGTTTAATGTCTAATTTTCTCTCTTTCTCTCAAATATTCCCTATGCTCTTGCAAATGCCGTCTCTGTTTTACGTCTCCCTTCTGTGTTCTCTGTGACTCTTCTGCACTTCTGGTCTCAGGTCCTGTGTGTCCAGACTACTCCGTGTGTCAAGGTATGATGCGCTGCCTATGCTTAACATGTGCTGCTTGCTTTGTAAGGGTTTAAAATGTCAAGGTAACAACCAAACCATAAGCAAAGTTTAGACTGTTTGGAAAGGGTCAGTTTCTTGTAATATATCATTACTTTTTTAACCCATATATTGCTCCTATTTCCACAATTACCATTTCTTCAAACAATGGCAAAGTAATTGATGTGGAGGGGGACAAAGGGAAATCGAAGGTCCAGGAAAAGAAAATAATCTCACAAATTAACACAACAGCTAATATTAAATTACTTATGCCTAATAAGGACTTGATTAGGGTTTGGTGACATGATGCTTTTTAATCAGGAGTAAAACATTTTAAGTTAAGTGAATGAAAAAGCCGTATACTGTATGCATTCTCTTTGTGTGTCCCTCGTCTCTGTCCCAGATGTGGATGAATGTGCGGAGAGCCCTGCGGTGTGTGATGGTCAGGGTGTGTGTGAGAACACGCTTGGGAGCTACAAGTGTGTTTGTCGACCAGGTTACCGGGGAAACGGCACACACTGCGAAGGTAAGCAATTAGTGCTGACGTCCCTCCGTGGAAAACTCTGTTTCCTGCAGACGGGGTCAGCTTCCTTGTGTGCGTGTGTTTTAATGCTCGCTGTTATGGCTTCCATTAAAATTATCCCGAGTGGCAGAATAATGTTCTGTGAATGTGAAATTAACTGAGTTTTGGATCTGGATTCGAAATATCCGTGTGGGCTCTCTCTTTCCAGATGAGAACGAGTGTGCGTCAGGTAGTCACGGCTGTGACACCAACGCTCGCTGTGGCAACATCATTGGCTCTTATTTCTGCCAGTGCTACCAGGGCTTCAATGGAGATGGACACACTTGTTTTGGTGGGTAAACAGTGTGTGAGGTTGTGTGTTTTCCACTTGTGTGCCACTAGTGGTGCTCAGTATCACTCAGTCCCTGTCAGGGACACTTGTGTCAGTACTTGAGTGGGCCAGCAGCACCTGGGCACACAGCACTCACCAGACACCAGTCCTTCAGGATTGTCCCTGTTTACAGACGTCGATGAATGTGCTGTGAACAACGGATACTGTGAACACAAGTGCTCCAACGAGTTGGGAGGGTACAGCTGCCAGTGTGCCTCAGGCTACCAGCTGGACCAGGATGAACGCAACTGCACAGGTAAAACACAGTGCAGGGTGTTAATCCCTTCACACCAACTGCAAACATGAGTTTATTACACAGACTGTGTGAATAGTGGACAGAGCTTCTGAGTGTGAAGTCGAATGGCCCCAAGGAGGCGACTGCGCTGACAGCAAAAAGAAGTGTGATTGTATGTAAGCTTATGAGAAAATGAGCCTACTTTTCACTTGATTTATTAACTCAGGAACCAGTTTCCTAATGAGTTTATGGTCTCAATCCCTTGTTTCAAGTCTTCTTCAATACAGCATGATGTTCATTTTATGAATCATGCTCCCATTTAGAACTCACACACCAATGGTGGTGGAGCTACCACGCTGGCCTGCCCAGAGGAAGCAACGTGGGGTTCAGTGTCTTGCCCAAGGACACTTCAACGTATGGACAGGAGGAGTGGGGAGGGTTTTGAAAACTGCCATTCAGTGTGATTAGTAGACAGCATGATTTTGAAGGACCGCTCCACTTCCTGAGCTACAGCTACTCAAGAGACTGTAGAAGTTTGATTCCTGCTGGGCTTACGTGACGGCACAGTAGTTCAAATCCATTGTCGCCACCTAAGTAGAGGAAGGGGTTCCAAGTCATTGTACTCAATAGAAGGACCTGTGTATGATCCTCAAAAGCCAATGCCAGTTTTGGTCCCCTGATCCAAACAAGCAACCTCTTATCAACTTGTCTTCTGTTGCGAACCCCTCTCACCTGGCCCTCCAAGCTTTTCAAAACAAGAGATGAAATGAATTGCAAATGTTGTTTTGACTCAAATCTGAATTAGCCGTTGCATCAAGCCATCTTTTACCAAAAAGTCAACTTAATGTCTCTAATCCCCCAGATGTGGATGAGTGCTTGGCACTGAATGGGACCTGTGAGCACATTTGCGTCAACACTCAGGGGTCTTTCCAGTGCTCCTGCAGGCTCGGCTACCAGCTGCACATTGATGGCTACACCTGTGTGGGTCAGTCACGCCCCGGCACTCTTTCATTTTTTCCATGTTTACCTGCACATTTCAGTCACTTAAACAGGCTGATTTAACCCGCATGCCACAGAGACAAAAGCAGCCATGAATATGTTAACTCACTCTGTTTGTGTGCATAGCAGAGATAAGGGTGTCCAACAAAGACATTTACCTTGTGTGTGTTTGTGTGTGTGTGTACGCAGACATTGATGAGTGTAAACTCCAGAACGGTGGCTGCTCTCACACCTGCAGCAACTCTCCAGGAGGACACTCTTGCCACTGCCCTCCTCCGCTGCTGCTAGACACAGATAACCTCTCCTGCAGCAGTAAGTTCCTAATTACAGTGTTGACGTCATGTTATTTAGATTTTTCAGTTTTACCAAGAAATTTCAGCAATGTCTTACTTAGGCAAACTCTTTTTCCAGTCTCTTATTACTTCAGTTTTTGTTTTCTGTGATCACGCTGTAGCTCAGCTATCACACACAGCACTCTTTTTACACAGAATACACTTTCTAACAGTATTTTATAGGGCTTGTATGACAGTCCCACATGTATACCCTCTGTACCTCATTTATTATTAGATAATATTAAATAGTAGATAGTTATTTAAAAAGGATACAAATAAGAACTTTAACTAATCAGTTGCAGGTTGTCTCTCCTTATTAAATGCAGTATCTCAGTTTACTCTGTTTACTATCAAGTAAGTCAGAGAATAGCAGCAAATTAGAAGCTGAAATTAAGACGTTTGGGACACTTTTGTTTGAAAATGTCACAATCTTTTAAGCGCTGCCTTAAACATTGTTATAATCTGTAAATACTCAATGCTTAACTAACTTCTTTCTCACCTGAACAGATGTTACATCTTGCAAGCTGAGAAATGGTGGTTGTGAGCACCTGTGTACTATGAGGGCTGAGGGTCAGGTCCAGTGTAGCTGTCGAGCAGGCTGGAAGTTGGACAATGACCTGAGGAGCTGCCTGGGTGAGACTTCATTTTCACCCCTCACACTGCTTCCACCTTCAATGATGTGGTGAAGGATTTTTTTATTTTTAGATACATGTAACTGAAGACAATTGAATTCCTTCAGTCTTCACTCTGAAACAACCATACAAGCGTCACCCAAGCATCATTTCGCAAACATTTTTTGCTGTAGTCTTGCAGATAAAAACAGTGAAGAGCTGGAAAGGTTTAAGGTTTTGCATGGTTGCAATGATAAACTCTCATTCATTTTGCACTTGCCAGACTGAAGGTATTCATAAATACAAATCACATCAGCTGGAAAAAAAAAAAAAAGGCTCTTTACGGCTGATGACTCTGAACAGATCAGCCCTGGCCAAATTTTTCTTGGACGATCAGCCCACAGCACACGGCCAAGTTGTCCTGGTCGCTCAGTCCAAGAGGAAATGAACAGACTGTTTGAGATTGTTCTTGCTGTTTTGGAACGTCTGCCTGTTTACCTGTCCCACTATCTTTTATCATAAGATGTCAATGAGTGTGGGGACTTCACAAACGGAGGCTGTGAGCAGCTCTGCCTGAACCACCCCGGTGGGTTCAACTGCACCTGCAGGGAAGGCTATGAAGCACGAACTGATGACCTCACCAAGTGCCAGCGTGAGTCAAACATCGAACACGTAATCCGTCCATCATGATGAATATCGCAGACAACAGTATTGGCAAAAGGAACTGCTTTCCACTAAATTTTATAAGTTAAACTTTAAAAATTGTGGTTATTGAATTCTCTGCCTTTCCAGCTGTGTGCGACCCTCCCTGTCACAACTATGGAGTGTGTGTGGCCCCAAACAGCTGTGACTGTCCTCCAGGCTACCCTGGACTGGGCTGCTCAGGTACAAACCTCTTAGCAGTTCATGCATGTTCTGCATAGTGCTAGCATCCTGCAGACACAATATTTATGTCACGTTACAGACTGTTACGGAAAGCCCTGCAGAAGTTCTCTTTCAGGGCGTGCTGACTGGGACTCAACTTTACGGTGTAAATGCAAAAACAAACATTGCTGTGAGAAATGGATGTGTGAAATCCATGATGTTTGTTTATTTCAGCCATGTGCTCCCCACCCTGTGCCCACGGGGGAACCTGTATGCGCTGGAACAAGTGTCTGTGTCCTCCTGGCTGGACTGGAGCAGGATGCCATACAGGTACATCACCTCTGACACGGACATTAATGAGGACTGCCCCACTTTAGTACCAGCAGACACTGTGGAGACCGGGGTGTGGGTGTTACATTGAGTAAACAAAGCGCATTGTGTTAGAAGTCACTGTTGCATGAGCAGTAAGAACATGGTCACATTTTGTCACCCGAACCTTTTTGGAAGACTTTCTGCTCTGCTGATTTTATGAGTCTTACATTGCTTTGTCTTCATAATGCACCACACTTCAAACACCAAAGCTCTCTTACCTTTTCTTTCATCTTTTGCCATTTGTATTTATCCAGCTTTGACTTTTCTTCATGTCTCCCTCAGCGGTGTGTGAGCTGCCCTGTGCTAACGGTGGTCGCTGTGTGGGGCCTGACACCTGCCAGTGTCCCTCTGACTACACCGGCCCCCAGTGTCTCTCACGTGAGTAAAAAACCACCAGCACATCTGGTCCGTTAGCCAGGCATGCAGGTACTTCTGGGTGGGTAACATGTCATTTCTACCTCCCTGCCTCCAAGTTTGTGACCAGCACTGCCTGGTAAAATATAGGTTATTAAAAATCAAATTAGAAATTTAAAAATCATGACGTCTGGATTACCCATGTCTGATACGCAAACCTGCCTCTATCGCTGTGTGTGCGTTTTGCAGCCCTGTGCACTCCTGCTTGTCAAAACGGGGGAAGATGTGTGGATGTCAACAAATGCACATGTGTCAGTGGATGGCAAGGAGCTCGTTGCCAGATCGGTGAGATTACACTTGATCTATCTGTACTGTGCCTATCTTATATAAAAAATCCCAACAAATCTGAGGGTGTCACCAGAGGACTAAGGGATGAGGAACTGGGAATTGTGCGGCATGCAGTTCTGCAGGCTGCCAGTCAGTGGCGCTTTGCACAGACTCTGGAGCAGCACTAAAGCAGGCTGAAGATAACATTTGTTGATCTTCTGAAGGCTGCAGGATTTTACAGCCTGTATAATAAATGTAGACCTGTGATGAAGTGGCATCCTATCCAGGGTATACCACCCCTCTCAGCAGAGTTAGGCCCCGGCCCTGTTACCCTCCAAAGGATAAGAGGTTATAGATAATGGATGGATGGACGGATGATGATTGCTTACTAAACACAACCCAGGGTGCATACTGGTCATACTGATGTCCCATTTCAAATATCAACTTTTACAGCAAACTTAGATCAGCCTTATTGAGTTTGATTCCTGTTGAGCACATTCCCGTTTTGTCTTTTCTGTCTCCCTCAGAGCCTGTTCAGTGTCAGAAACCTTGTAAGAATGGTGGGGTGTGTGTGGGCCTCAACAGGTGCCGCTGTGCCACAGGATTTACAGGAAGTGTCTGTGAAACAGGTCAGTGTGTGTGTGTGTGTGTGTGTGTGTGTGTGTGTGTGTGTGTGTGTGTGTGTGTGTGAAAGACCCTTCTTTGCTTTCACTTTGCATTAAGACTCTTGCTGTGTGCTGTGTCTGTAGCGGTGACCACCCCCTGTGTGCCGCCCTGCCAACACGGAGCCACCTGCAGTCCTCACAACACCTGTACCTGTCCAGAGGGCACTGCAGGCCTGCGCTGTGAGAGACTGTAAGTAGTGTACAATCATTTAAAGGTCCAATGTGTAGGATTTAGTGACACAACATTTTTTATTTGGATGATCATGCACGAAAGAAAACATTATGAATATTATATTCCATTTCTGTAAACAGATCCCTATAAATCCTGTGTACTGGACCCTTAAAGATGTGGAAAACAATGGCTGTGCCCCATGAGTGTTAGCAAGCTTCATCAGTTCTCAGACGAGAAGGCTTGATACACACAGCGGCTAAATCAACCCAGTGTAGTACACAAGATATATTGAGACTAGTTTTTCATTTCACTGTCCATCAGGAAAATTCAGCCCCTGTAAGGATCGATCTGAAAGCCCCCCAGTCAGACTAATAGTTAACGTTAACAGTTATGTGAAATTGAGCTGTTACAAACTGCAAAGTGAAGTTTTCACAACAGTGGCAAGTAATTAGATAAAAAGACCAAAAACCTTCATAAATGCCTTTTGTGACGATAATTATCATAAATGTGTGACACCAGCGATGAACTGATGGTGAAATGTGTGTGGGTTCAGGCATGTCATGGGATTAAATTTATTAGTATATCTTATTTTCATGGATGCTCTTTTGGATTCAACTTTGTTGTCATTGCACAGATTACAAATACTGAGATAATGAAATGCAGTTTAGCATCTGTACAAAAGGCAGTAAAGTGTAGAGTAATATATATATATGGGTATATAAACAGCAGTGAGGGGTGTAGTTATATGAGTAGGCTAAGATATATACAGAATGAACAGGTTAAAAAGCATGCACAGAGTGTAATGAATACACTATAGGTCTGATATGTATAGCATAAACAGTAGTATAGATATGAGTTTGCTTTATGGTAGACGTATACAGAATGAGAGTGGTGTAATATGTTTTGGCACTGTATTGCTTGTGTTTGTTCTAGGACATGCCCTGTGGTCACCACGGTGGTCAGTATGGCTCGAGCTGTGAGAAAGGCTTTTAGGGAGAGTTACATGGACCGCTGTGGACCCCTTGGAGTTCAGCTTTGCACCAAATACAGGTCACCGGTTTTCTTATTACATCCTCTGTTATCTGCTGGGAGTAGCAGATGGAGGTTTATCAGAGAACTGTGTGGTGTCAGTCACAGAAAAATTAATTGACTTCCAAGAGTTTTACTATCATCTGCTCTTCTCTATGTGCTCACTTCAGTAGATTGAACATGTCTAAAAAGTTCATAATTAAACACTATGGCATAAGCAAATGAGATGTGTGTTACAGTAATATTTGTGGACCATAATTTAACATAAAGGTCAAGATAGATAGATCAGAGTATAAGTGTTGTGGTTGTGTTTGCAGGATAAACCAGGCCCGTGTGTACCTGCAGGCCTACAGGGTGGGCTATAAAATCCAGTGTCCAGAGAAGAAGGGCCGATGAGCGATGCTGTATACATGCTCCTCATCACGAGGAAACATCACCCGACAGACAACATGATGGCCAACGTTACGAGGCAACACTCAAGATCTGGAACGAGACGAGCTGTAAACTGTTAAATGTAACTGAGTTAGTGAGACGGTGTTGTAGCTTCTCTCAGGGCAGCTTCACCCTTATATGACACCTCTCTGTTGAAATAAACAATGACTGTATCATAAAGGCTGTTTATTTTATCTGTGACATATGTTGACAATTATCTTTAAAGAGAAAAAATCCTCAGTATGTGAAATGTACAATGGTTTCATTATTTGTCATGTTTGTGTATGGCAGCTGAAAATGATTAAATGTTACATTTTTTCTCTCTTTTTACAAAATGGTGTCATTATTGTGGACATCTTCCACAGTCTGTTAACTCTTGTCAATGATCATCTTATAGTAATAACTGTCCGTCCATAAAGATCCTACTTAACGAGTTCACTTCAAACAATACTCCCATTAAAAGTACACGATCACACAGATACACTTTGACGGTTTTGAGGTTGATATCTTAGGTTATGAACTGGGATTTCTCCCTGACAAAACTTATGTAATCATCTCACGACACAACTCACAGTAAATGTTCTTTGTCTACTTTTGTGTATTAGTCACAATTTACAGTGACGTAACAGAACTGCATTGCGTCACTGTATATCATACTCTTATCGATGTATAGTGCTGATATCTGCCTTCTTTTTCCAGTACACAGTGTTCATGACCTTGTTTACATTGCACTCCTATAAAAACGTGTAATGTTTAAGCAGGCAAAAGGCATCTACATGACATACTTTGACCTTTTTACAGGGTAACATGTTTTTAGTCACAGCTAAATGTTAAAGTGAAAATGTTATAGGAGTGCAATGGTACTATATTTTGGTGCCAGATATGCTTTAAATGCAGGGTAAAGGTTACTTTTACTTGGATACTCAGTGATCCAAGAGCTAATTGAATGACTGTCGCTATATTTCTGCGACTACAGTAGAGCTAAATGGGGATGTTTATGAAAGTAACACAAAGTGCTTCACTAAATGAAACACTTAATACTGCACTGCGAGCGCCAGGTGTTAGCCAGGCTGAGCATCCGAGCAGCTAACCCCTGCTGCCCATTAGTGAGCTAACAGCTAGTAATGTGATTCACACAGTTTGTACTCGACAGTACAGAATCCATTTTAAACTCGGGATTCGTTTACATAAATATTTTTGCGAAGGTACTTAAGTGACCTGCAACAACGGGACAAAAAGTGCTAGCATTAAATGCTTGAAACTTAATATTTATCATCAGGGAGTGCTTGAAAAACCCAGACAAATACAAGACTTTCAGCTTCAATTTTCAACTTTATTTTGTCCCTGGAGAGCGGTTGGTTTCACAGAAAGGCATAGGAAGGCACACATAAAAGAACACAAATACATAAAAGAACACAACTGAACAATGAAATTCAGAGTATAGGGAATGGGCGCTATCAGATAAAATTGCCAATAGTATTTTCTACTGTATCTTATATCTTTGATTGATGCAGGCAGTTAGGATTCTTAAATTCACAAAAAGCTTTGTTGCTGTGGGATTTTGACATTCAGTGAAACATTTGTGCATGTGCTAATTTTAAATCTTTCCACTTCCAGGATATGAGAATGTTTTAAGGTAAGCACTTCAAAGTGACTCATGTTATCAGACTTGATGTATGTATGTACAAAACAATGTATGACATAACCATGGTTTGGAGTCCACTTGGAAATGTGACACACTTAAAACAAAAGTGCAAAAAGCCAAATTTCTTCAAAGTTTTACAGCCTGAAAGATATAAGCAGAGGACCCCATGCAATGAGACCTTTATTTAAAGCCAAATATGAGTTTGATATATTCTCTCAACTGTGGAACAGTGGTGAACTTAGCGCACAGTAGCACAGATTTCATACTGATGTGGTGCCAGAGTGACGCCAAAGTGGTAGTCCATCACAGGCTTCACCCCAGCAGGCATAGAGATGGTGAAGCGCTGCATGAAGGAGGTGAAGAAGAGGAAAAGCTCCATCTTGGCCAGGTTCTCCCCGAGACACAGTCGCTTACCTGAGACAGAAAAACAAACTGAAACAAACTGAAAGTTTCTTGGCCCTGAGGTCAAACTAATTTAAGACAACAGTAATGTTCAACTGTTCTGGTAACAATGAGAAATTTTGCCCTGATTTTAGGACTAGACAAAAGCTCAGAGTTCACCATTAGTCAGGCAACACCATCGTTAGTGTGTGCTGGTGCCCACTAGAAGGTCAAAAGTAATGATGAACACTTCCCACTCCTGACTTTTTTAACTCCTCCCTGGTATACAGTGGACATGCTTGATGCAGAACAACAAACTCACCAGCCTTGCCTGAACATATCAGGAGCCTTAAGAAATGTTGACTGTGATAATACTACCAGTCACATATTATTGTGATGGGTCTTGTCTTGATCATGAGAGTTTCCCTTTGGGCCAATCTGCAATCGTTATGTGAGGACCACCTCTCAGTGCATCAAGGCTCCTGTATAAACAGGCAAAGGTAATGAAACAAGTGATGGTGTTGCTCCTCACCAGCAGAGAACGGGACAAAAGCAGCTCGCTTCACAAACTTGCCCTCCTCGTTCAGAAAGTGTCCTGGGTTGAAGGTAAAGGGCGTCTCCCACTCATTCTTGTCGAACAGCACCGAGGTCAAATTAGGAATTACCGCAACTCCCTGTTGATTGGAATCATAATTGATATTCAGAAAGACACAACTTGGAACTTCCTGTGACATAAAAAATGGAAATCCGAGAACTGACCTTTGGGATTGTGTAGCCTCCCACGTGGATGTCCTTTTTGGCAACATGAGGCAGGCTGAGAGGAACGATGTTGCCCATCCTCTGGATCTCGTGGATGACAGCATCAGTGTAGGGCAGGTTTGCACGATCATCCATGGACGGCTGTCTGGACTGTCCAATCACATGGTCTATCTCAGCTTGGACCTTTGCTGTGCAACAGGAGCAGAACAGACAAAAACAGAAAGCATATTTCATCAACAGGCTGCAACAGCACTTCTTAAAGACTCATGGAGAGATGAAGAACAACGCAGCACCGCCACATTAGTGAACAGATAGATCTGTGTTTCTGCTGATTTGCAACCTTGAACGAGTCAGTATTTAATAAAAGTGAAGGACGCTGATGATTGCACAATATTCATCACCTTGGAGTGAAAATAGTTACATGATTACAAAAGTACCACCAATAAATTTGTTTTGGTGTCACCAATTTCCACACATTATAGAGTGAGGACAACAATCTTCATCGGCTTGGTCAGTGCAGTTACCCTGGATCTCAGGGTGCTTTGCCATGTAGAGGAAACCCCAGCGCAGGGTGGTGGATGTGGTCTCAGAGCCAGCCACAAACAGATCCCAGGCACAGATAACCAGGTTTTCCTCATCAAAAGTATTGCCAGGCTGCCCATTACTCTGAGAATATGTGCAAACGCAGGAGTTAAAATAAAATAATTCAGAACAACTACATGTCAGCAGTATATTACAGCCAAGGTCATACTTGTTTATGATGGTTACTCTGAATTTAAACTTCACTGAAGAGTAAAAAACCTTTAATATGCACAGGACCTTCAGTCTTCAATTGTTTGAAAAGGCTTAGCTTTGGTAAATTTAAAGGAGTGTACATACGTTATTGGAGATAAGGCATTGACAGATAGTGTTGTAGGGCAGAGGCCGTGGCAAAGGCCCAGCACATAAGGTCTTTGCACTTTTCAGACAGGAGTGGTGCCACAGTGAAAAGTCAGTTAATGCCAGCTTTAAATGTGTTGTACATTAGCAGTTGATAGACCTGGTGTAGATTTAAAACAAGCAGATATGATGTTCACAGGATATGAGCATCCTCATGAACAAAACAGTGTAATCAAGCATCACCATCTGAATCTCCTTCAGGTAGCAGTCGATGTAGTCTCTTGGGTCTGAGGGATCCCAGTTTTGTTTGTGCTCGTTAATCTGTACTCTGATGAAGTCCTTTAAACTGTTCCAGATGTGCAGTAATGTCTGATGTGGCCCTGGCAAACACCTCATCAGCAGAGGGAACGAGTTGTAAAACTGCAGAGTAAAGCAGGTTGGAACAATAATGTATCAATAAAGTCTCTCAGTAAAAGAGATTCTATTTGTAACAATCAATACCAATTTCATATTGAAATCCCATTAACAAAAATTGCCTCATTTGCATCTTACACATTTTCGATCTTGAGCTGTGCCCAAATAAGATAAGAGATAAGACTTCATTGATCCCACACCGGGGAAATTTAGTTGTTACAGCCAGCAAGTATTACGCAGAGCAAGCACAGTGGCATAAAGAGGTGAAAATAAAAAAAAGTATACAGGGTATAGAATAGAAAAACAACTATGTATATGTACATTTGTAGAGATTATAAATAAACCAAACAACTTTTGAATGATTAACTGTTTCACAATGAGGTAAAATTGCCTTACCTGTGACCAAATGGAGCTTTCAATCTGCAGACCTAACTCAAACCACTTAATCAGCTTCCTGAACCTCTCGTCACTGTACTCAAAGCGATGACCAAAAACCAGGTGGCAGATGATGTTGGAGACAGCATTGTTGACGGTGAGGTGTGGGTTGAATGGCTTGCCTCCACAATTCAACAGAAAATGAGATGTGAATCAGATGTCAGTGGGGTCATTCTAAACATGTCACTGTGCATTCACTACTTACCTTCAAAGCTACTGAAGTGTTTTGCGCAATATGTAAATTCTTCCAAGATGACGGGTTCAAGTGACTTCTTGCCAAAACCAAAATATCTGAGAGTTGAAAGTGCAAAACGCCTCTGCTGTTTCCATATGGTGCCATTACTGAAAACTACACCTGATGAAAGAAGCAGATAGAAATCAGGAAAATGAAGGAATAATATTTGGCACATTAAATATTAAACACTTTTTATAACTGCTAAAACTGCTTTATAAAACACCTAATTTCTGTAATTACTTGTAGAACAATCACACAGGAGGAGATGAGGAAGCAGAAAAGAAGGATAGTGAAGATTTGGCAAAACTGAGTATCAAAAACGCATCTTTATCTGTTTGTTAGTTATGTGTGTATTACTAATAAATATACTCATCAGGAAGTTGCATTCTGTGTTTAAAACAATAGGGGGAAAACGTTAAATATGACAAAGTGTATGTACCTTAAAGATATAACATGCTCATAAACAAACACAAACTACAGCACACTTATTGAGGGGGAAACACGCAGGCCTTTGGTGGGTGTGTGTGTGTGTGTGTGTGTGTGTGTGTGTGTCCGTGTGCATGTTATGTCCTCTCACCTAGTCCATGGCCAACGTCTTGCAGAAGAGGGAGAGTTGGCCGGTCAGCCAGACTGTCTCCCTGATTTATTAGAGCTTCTTTCAGAACCTCCAACCTGTTTAAAACCACAACCCACCTCTGGCCCATTCGTAGGCTGTAAACATCTCCGTATGTCGCGGCCAACTGTGAGTGGATTTGAAAGAGAAGAAAGTGCATGATGCTGCATGATATGACAGATAACATAAATGCTTTCCAGGTGATGTGTTGTGTTTTTAGTGGTACATTTTTCACATCTGTTGATCTACCTTTGTCATACTCTCATGGGTCCTGCTGTGGTCCACAGAGAACATGCTGCCCACAACAGGAAATGCCCAGGGTCCTGGAGGAAAGCTGGCCGGCTGACGGTTCTTAATGTAATCTGCAGTGAGGATGAAAATTACCATGAAGATCAGCAGACTTTTGACATCCCAGTCCACATAGGATCCAATTACAGATAAGACTGAATCCATTCTGCAGAGGAGCGCTGAAGCTTGTCTGACTGAAGCCTGTGTTTAGTAATCCAGTAATCCAGCCCTCCTCCTTCTATATGACGGAGAAGCTTGGTGTTATCAGCACTTTGCAGAATAGCAAGGCACACTGGTGTATTGGACTCTGCCCCAATTCAAAAAAGGTATGAAAGCCTGTTAATCAGTGACAGTGAAACTAATCATATCTTTGACAATTTCTTCTTAATACATGGGAGCTGTAGGGATTTTCTACAGTATAGTCACAAGATCATTAAGGAGCTCGGGCCTCCATACAGGCCTCAAGTTTTTTCACACTAGACTGGGGAAATAACATTTCAATTATGGACCTCATTGTCATTTTAAAGCAAAAAAGCACCTCGACCACAGAGTTGGAAGCAAATGTATTGCATTTTGTAGCATTATCCTTGATATCCTAAGAGGACTAGCCCAAATCAGAAAAAAAAAAAAAAAAAAAGACTACACAAAAGTAGACCTGTATGCTGTGAGTGGTCCCTATATACTTTAAGTTTTCAATGCAAGCTGTTGTAATACTAACTTTCGACACACGATGGTAGTATAAAGTTACCTAATGGGACATACACAGAAGTTCATCCGCCAGACGCTTCTAACTTCAAAATAAAACACATTTCTCGTGTGATTTAAAGTGATGCGACTTTAATGTGGAAAAGTCCCTATTGAATGAGCAGGAGGGTAAACTTTAAGGTTAAGTTATCAGATAAAGCTCAGATTATTCTGGAGCTTTCTGTGCCTCTGGACAACTTTTTGAAATGGTATCAAGTGGCTAATTGATATAGGCCTATGAATCTGAAATAAAGTTGAATAGGAATATCCAGTCAGTTTGGTGGCTGCAGGCCTGGCTCAAATAAATATATGAAAAAAGCATATTTTCATTGCCGTTTTCATTGATAATATCTTGTCTTTTTCACGTTTGACACAAAATAGCCAAGTTGTTGGGCAGTTTATTGTGAAAGCCAGATGACCGGAAACTGTTTAGTTTGTTTTCACTAACAATTCAGCTTTCCGCTGTGCGCGTGTGACCTGATTGTGTCCTCCACCAGTCGAGATTTGAAAGCCGGTCGTCTAAGGGCACGAACACCAAAATCATGGTTTTCGAGGAGAAGATGATCGCGAACGGAGAGCCCGAGGATGTTAGTAGCTTTTACAAACAGGAGACAACCCTGCCATGCCAGAAATATTTGGTTATTTTAGCCAGCAAGCTAACAGAACACGGCTAACTAAGCTAAATATTCACCTAGCTTACGATAGCATTAGCCGACGCTACAAATCTAATTCTCGTTTAAGAAATCCATTGAAGCTCATTCAGGCAGCGGAATCAGAAATATATGCCAGTAGACAATTTATACGAAAACGATAGCTGATGATTGGAGGTGAATGGTGTAAATGATATGGTTGTATATGTCTGTTACAGGAGGAGGAAGAAGAGGAGGAAGAGGAAGAATTGGTGGTATGTACATTGGAGATTCACGTCAGAATCAAAAGATGTTAATTATAACTGTATTACTGTGAGATTACACGTTTGTTTACCTTTTGATTTGATTATGCTTTTTAAATGAGATTCTCAAAGCAAAGCATGAAAAAAACAATATTACATTGACAAATATGAGGAAACAGAAGGGCGAGTCAAGAAAACAGGTGTACAAGCCATGGACCAATATTTAGACCTCTTGCCTCCCCCCACTCACACACACACACACACACACACACACACACACAACCAATAATAACCAGCGGGTTCATTTCAGGCCCTACAGCCCGTCCCTCTGGAAAATGTACATTTTTAGTGACATTTTCATCCTTACATGTCAAAAAACCTCTAAACTTGCCATTGTGACCCCCTTTCCACTGATTCCAAGCCCCACACAGTTCTGATATATTAAACCTTGAAGAGTAGAAGCTTTTAGGTTTCTGTTGGCGTGTTTTTGAATCCCCCTATACACTCATACACTTGCTTACCAGTTTATGAGGTACAAGTTTATGGTCACTTTGGAGGGTGTAGATTGTGGTGGTGTTTAGATTTTTCCCGTCCTTAGTTATCCTGGGTGATACCGATGGGACTGATCGTGATACTGATCATCTGGTGAATGTGTCTCTTGTTGAAGGACACTCATCCAGGTACGTGTTCTGAATGCTGCATATTCTGTTAAAGGATCCCCTCGAAATGATGCGACAGAAGTGTGAAGAGGCGGAGCACTGCGTTCACACTCGAGAGCGTCTGGAGGAGTGTGAGACCAGAGTTGGCTCCCGGTCTTCGACGATGGAGGATTGTACCGAGGAGCTGTTTGACTTCCTGCATGCTCGCGACCACTGTGTGAGTGCTGCATTTACCAAGATTAAAGATACACACCAAAGGAGCAAAGGTTCACGAGGAGTTGGGGCTGGTTCATACAAAGCTCTGTCATTTGGAGAGCTTTTTGAAATAGGTTTTGATTCATAGACTTTTGTCAAGACGAGATCAGTTGATAAATGTGGCTTGCACATCATGCACAATTGGCCCATGACGCACAGTTGCATTTATTACTGTAAATTCTTTTCTGCAAGTTTTCTACAGTTATCCTTGATTAATTAATGAATGCAGTGTTCCAGTGACCACATTTTCCTCTAATTACTAAAGGATTTATTATATTGGTTAATACAAGGTACTTCACCCATTTCCACTGTCCGTTTATTTGTCACTGTATCCTCACAGTCGAGAAAAGTACTGCACTATAAGATTGTCAAAGACATGTTTGAAAATGACACTGTTCATACGTGAATGACGGGCAAAACCAGTCTAGCAGTTCAGTAATATTAGCAGAGGCAGATTAGGTTAAAATGAACAAAAGTATAAGTTTGAATTGTTTGTGACATGTTACAAGCAGTAACTTAAGTGACATGAATACATGCAGTGTATGTAGTATGTTTGCATTAATGAGTTTCCTCTTGCGTCCCCTCCAGGTGGCACACAAACTGTTCCATTCAGTCAAATGAAGTGCTCCCTGAGTGTTGCACCACTGGCTGACGACATTCTTCAACTGCTGTACTATGAGGAGAGCATGGCTTTAAATACATCCATGTGTGGATCTGTTGAATGATGTAACTTAAATGTATACTATATTGTATCTGCTCATGTCAACAAAACATATGTATTTAACAAGGTACTCTTGAGTCAACATTTCATTAAAGTGGGTGGCTTGAAACCTTAACTGTGTCGCAAGTTTATTTGTGACTATACATCTAATAAAAGTATGTAAATGATTTATGTGAAGTTAAATACCAGTCAGAGGTTGTTCACCTGTTCTGTAGATTGCACGCAGGTTATTATTACTTATGGCAGCCAAGAAGGGAAGATGTCGAAGGTATTAGAAAGTGTGAAATTTTATTCATCCAAGTCCTGCATGGAAATTTACAGTTTTCATCTAGAGACACTTCACCAATAGACACAGAAGGGAACAGAGGACAGGCGTGTTTGACTTCTTGCATGCTTGGGACCACAAGTGGGACATTTGCCAATCATACTCAAGCAGAAATAGAATGCAGTCCATAGGAGCCAAGGTCGAACAGCTTGGCCGAGGGTGGACACCAAAGCTACGTTAAAAATGGCGCTGGTTCATGCTAACCACTCTGGAGAGCTCTGTGTAGGCCACCTGACCCAACCGTCACTTTAATTAGTCGTTTTAAAATAGATTAACATTCTGTTGTAAGATCAGGTGATTAAATGTGGCTTGCACATGACAGACAGTGACTCAAGAAGCAGAGTTGCATGCATGACTTAAAAACACTTTCCTATTTTTTACTTCTTCTGCTCAGCAGCACCCATCAAGGTTGGCACTGATTTATATTTTAAGGACTGATCTTCGCAGATTTCAGGATACAAAGTCTTGTATCAAGGAAAGACTATATTTCGATGTAGGCATCATGAAGTATTCATGGTGTGTATGAACTGCTGTTTACAGATCTGGGTGTCATACTGCATGTTAACTGCAAATTGTGTGCTGCAACAGCAACTTTGTCTCTTGAATTCCCAAGACAGATTTCTCCTCAGGTTTACAATAAAGGCTAATGTAATATATGGTCCTTACAGAAGAATTTTGCCCAACGTGCAAGTACGGCTTCGGTCCTCACAGCTGGCTTTGCATACAAGGCACCATCTCTACAATACAAAGAGAGGCTTCACTATCTGACAGCGAGGGGAACAAAGGACAAAAGCTTTATTATCTGCTGGCAAACATTAACATTTTACAGTCAGCTGCCTTCTTCCTGCATCTGGCTGGACCTCAGAGTCAAACCTGACATGAACCCCAGTAGCATCTGAAAAGTCACTCTTTACTATGAATATCAATGTGGCCTGTAAAAACACTCACCCTGCTATTCTTTTAAATGGATTGGTGGAAATTAGAGACATTTTTGGTGGAAATTAGAGACATTTTTGGTGTTAAATATATTGTTGAATAACATAAAACGACTCATCATTGTCGGTCCATATGACCCTTACATAACACAAACGGACACACAGAGGAGCCTCTGTTCTATGTACTGCCACCTGCTGTACCGGAGGAGGACATAGCAAACAACAAACGAGCGGTGTGCCTTTCATCAACTGATCTTTTTTGGAAAGATTCAAATTTATATCTAGATATTTAAACGGGAAGACAGCGGGAGAGAAGGCTAAAATAACGACAGAATCCCGTGAAAAACGGGAGGGTTGACAGGTTTGGCCGTCTACCTTGTAAAGCGTAATCGCTGAGCTCAATCATGCTATCCTCAGAGGAAAGGTCTCTGCTGTCCGCCCTCTCCAGCGGGAATTTGAGGAAACCAGCTAGTCGAGTTAAGGAGCCCCGCCATAAATAATTAACCAAACCTTTGAACGGCACCCATCTGGTTATTTAAAAGCTGTGACAAGCCCAAAAATTAGTCGCGGGCTTGACGTTTTAAACTGTTCGTTTGTGTTAGCCAGAGTTAGCCGACGTTCATCCTTGTGCTCAGAGCGAAGGGAACCATGGAGAAGCTAAAACAGTGTCTTCGGGGAGTGGAGCTCGACAGCGGGACAGCTGCACTCCTGACGGGGGCTGCCTGCGTCGTGGGAGCCCTGTTGGTGATGGTGCGGAAGGTCAACAGCCACCAAGCGGCGAAGGACAAGATCCAGAGAGCAAGAGACCGGAGGACGGAGAGCCTGCAGCGGGCTGAGCAGGCTGTGCTCCGGTACAAGGCGTCGAGGACTGAGGTTAGAGGGGTGGGCTTGAGGGAAAGTTACAGCACACCTTCCTACCTGCTGTTTATTCCGACCTGCACATCGTGAAGTTTTTCCTACATGAATGACAAACGGCATAATTCGTTTGCATCTGTGATTTTGTGTTCTTTTGACCTATCAAAGCTCATCAACAAGTGCTGCTTTTTATAGATGATGCCTCAACATCATCATATCATGTATATCAGTGTTCTGATGACATACACTGACCTCAGATCACTTCTCTTGTGTCATGACCATCCTCTCACAACTTTCAGAGTGGTTAGTTTGTGAAAAAGCCCTCAGGAAATCCCTTAACACAGCTAGAAGCACTCTATTGCCCCTATACAAACATGTCAAGGCTCATTTTTTCATGTCAGTTCACCTCTAACACAGTTACAAGTGCTCATTGGTAAGGATGTTAAGGGATTCCTTAAGGGCTTTTTTTGCAGACTAACAGCTGTGAACGTTGAAAGTGTGACAGACATAGGAGAGGTGGTTTGATGTCAATACATTCATAAGTGAGTAAGCTATCGACACCTTAAAAAAATGCATGTTTCAAACACCTCTGGCCTCTGGGCTGCATACAAAACGGCCCATGAGGCGATTCATAAGTACGTAAAAATACTTTGCCTTTGCTTTGAAGCTGGCTCATGTAGGCCGAATCACACAGACACCTGCTATCACTGAGTTTCCATGACAGCTTTTCCTTCATCTCTGTGAATTTTTCCACACAAACTATGCCGTAACACCGTGTGTGCGTGCCTTTGTGTGTCTTCTAGCATTCAGTGACCGACTCAGCTCTCATCTTGACGCTGTCCCTGTCGGAGCTGAGAGAGCGACTGCAGGAAGGCTCGCTGAGCCCTGAGGACGTGTTTTACTCTTACATGGAGAAGGTTCAGTACCCGACATAACACCGCTCATATATTACATCCCCACACAGAAAAAACAACCGTGGAAATAGATAATCAATTTGAACCTGACTTATCTCTCTTTGATTTTGTATTTGTGCCCTTTTTGGCCGTGCATAGAGATTTCAGTTTTCCAATTTGAATGTAAATGAAAATCTACTGGTTTCTTGTTTGTATGCTGAAACTCATTCTTAGTCTGTGAGATGTTTGCTTTGTTCACTAGTACCTCTCCTGCTAAACTTTGATGTCTAAGCTGTTTTTTTCTTTCCCAACAGACTCTGGACGTAAACGAAAAGCTCAACTGCTGCACTGGGATCTTGTTGGAGAGTTTTGAACAGCTGAAGACTGTTTCCTCCAACAAGGAAGGTCTCTTGTATGGAATTCCAGTTAGCATCAAAGAAAACATTGCATGCAAGGTATTTTGTAGTTAGCATTACTTGCATCATAATAGGGTGGCAGTTACACTGACTGTTTCTGAAGATGTGTGCTGTCTTAACCTCTGCCTCTGCTTTACTGTATGTCCTTCGTGTGCTCTTCTTTAACACCGCTTCCCTGTTTTCTTTGTTACAACACAAGAATCATGACTGTACTTGTGGCGTGGTCATTAATTTGGATCAGCCTGCCCAGAAGGACAGCGTGCTTGTTGAAGTTTTGAAGAGACAAGGAGCTATTCCCTTTGTGAAAACCAACCTGCCCCAAGGCCTACTAAAGTAAATAGTTTCTTAATCAAATTATCACAGCGTTAAGCTGCTCTCTCTCACACACACACACACGGTGCATTTGGGGTGATCTCATGCAGTTATATATGTGTCCAACACAGAATGCAACATGATTTTTACACATGCAAAGGTCATGATGCTCGTTACTCATCTGTGTTTTTCTTTTAATGCCTCATCTCCAGTTATGACTGTTCTAACCCCATCTACGGGCAAACCGTGAACCCCCACAACCCCCAGAAGACCTCTGGAGGTTCGTCCGGTGGGGAGGGGGCTCTCATCGGTGGAGGAGGCTCCCTGCTTGGTTTAGGCAGTGATATAGGGGGTAGCATCCGCATTCCTGCCTCATTCTGTGGAATCTGTGGCTTTAAGCCAACAGCAGGTAGACTCAGGTGAGTGTCTCTGGTTCTGCCAGTTTTATGGATAATAATTTTACAGTCGTGACACTTTGCACCACACTTTGCTTTGCTGACATGTTTTGATTTCTTTGTGTCTTGGCCAGTTCACTGGGTGTAACCCCCATTTTCCGAGGGCAGAAATCAGGTAAGTTGTGTCGTCGTTGCCCACATACAGTTCTACAACCCTGAGTCCAAAAGAGTTGGGACGCTGTGTAAAAAGTAAATCAAAAAGAATGCAATCCTTTGCAAATGAGAACAGTTTTGCGACGTGTTCCAGAGCCCATGTATCAATACCGTCTATGCAAAGGGTGGGGAACCTTTTTCCTATCGAGGCCCATTTAAATTTTTGTAACATCCTTTGAGAGCCATACCAAATTATTGAACACACATATTGCACTGACCTCTGCAATGGCTTGGAGTGGCTTCTCTTTGGTGAGGAGTCTGGTATCAGATATTAATGATGTAATGATGATGATGATGCAACTCACAGCTGGTTTCCCTGGTTTGGGTCTGTCTGTCTTCAGTGGAACCGAGTCTTTGCAAGAGTCTGTTTTGGAAAGAGCTGCTCACAGTCGCAGCTTGTTGCTTTGCAGCTCATCGTCTTGTCTTGTAGGTTGCACATCAGCTGGTTTCAGCTGTCCCAGCTTGTTTGAAGAGTGTTGCTGCATCAAATGTCAGAAAGGATTAGCAAATTACACAGCATCCCAACTTTTTTGGAATCGGGGTTGTATACGTGTTGCAGAACAATGTGTTTCCTTTTTCTTATGTGTCTTATTGAATTAGTGCTATCCTCTTCTGGACCCATGGCAAGAGATGTGGACAGTCTAGCTCTGTGCATGCAGGCTCTGCTCTGTGACCACATGTTTTCTCTGGACCCCACTGTTCCACCCATACCTTTTAATGTACAGGTGTGTTCACTATGAAATATGTGTGTGTCTGTGTGTGTGTGTGAGTGTGGTGGAGTTTCTTGTGCTGGGACCAATAACTTCCTGGAGTCTCTCCTGATTGGCTGGCAGTGACGTAATCTGACCTGGCAAGATTTAGTGTGTTAATTAGTGAGTGTGAGAGTTGGTGTATTTAGTTGCCCTTTGACTGAACCAGGCCGGCTGTTTCCAGTCTTCATTCTAAGGTAACTAGCTGATGGCTTGCAGGTGTTTACACAAGGTAGTGTAAATATTTTCATCTGCCTCTCGGCAAGAAAGACACGCCATTTGCCTGCCAGATGCTGAAAGGTGTTGCTACAGCACACAGTGATAATTTCTACAATAATGTGCTTCCAACTTTGTTGCAGTAGTTTGGGGAAAACCGCTTCCTGTTTGAACATCACATTGAACAAGTTTGCTGTGAAATAACTTCACTGGTCTTAGTAAACCCTTGACCTCAACACCAACAAACAATTTGCAATAAAGTGGAACCTTATCTCGCAACGCAAGTAAACAGCCTCAAATAAAGGCTGTGTAAAGGTCAAAAAATCAGGCATGTTTAAACCCACAAATTACACCTACAGGTCAGTGTCAGTAGAGCTAACCCATTCCTACACTGCCCCTTAGTCAGTTAAAGAAAGTCAAACAAATTATTTAAGGTAAATGAAAACGCCTCAATGTCCTATCCACAGATATTTATCTATTTGTGCTTCCGCTCAAATATCTCCCTACAAATCTGACAGGATGAAAATGTGTTGTCCTCAGATTTACCAGAGCTCCAAACCTCTGAGGATCGGTTACCTGCAGAATGATGGCTACTCACAACCGTCTCCGAGCATGGCCCGAGGCGTCAGAGAGGTCAAAGCTCTCTTAGAGCAAGCAGGACACACGGTAAGACCACACTACTCTCACACACACACACACACACACACACACACACACTATATGAGCCACATAAAATATGTGATATGAGCTACATGTATTTAATGCAGTTACTTTTTTCCCTCTGTGTTATTTGTGCCTGTAGTTTGTGCCCTACAGTCCTCTGAAGATCAGTTACGCTGCCACTGAACTGATAGTAAGGGCCGCCTTTGCAGACGGAGCTGCCAGCATGCTTCAAAAACTGTGAGTTGAAGGTCCCTTTAAGACGCCAGTTATTCAATCAGTGTAGTCATCATTCATTCATTCATCTTCCATACCGCCTATCCCTTTCGGGGTTGCGGGGAGCCTATCCCAGCTGTCAACAGGCGAGAGGCGGGGTACACCCTGAACTGGTCGCCAGTCGATTGCAGGGCAACACATAGAGACAGACAACCATTCACGCTCACACTCACCTAAGGACAATTTTAGAGTCACCAGTTAACCTAATAAGCATGTTTTTGGTCTGTGGGAGGAAGCCGGAGTGCCCGGAGAGAACCCACGCATGCACGGGAAGAACATGCAAACTTCACACATAAAGGCCCTGCCCGACCCGGGGATCGAACCGGCGACGTTCTTGCTTGTGTGTCTTGCTGTGAGGCACGCGCACTACCTGCTGCGCCACCGTGCCACGTTGTCATCATTAAAAAACAAATTTGATTGGCATATTATAGCATTATTATAGCAAAACTATCGTATCAAGAGCCATTTCAGTTTTTAGAAAATCCTTCATGTCTATACTAAATTACTGAACACGTATGAAGTGTTATATTAGTGGTGCGCCCTGCACCCCCCAACGGCACCCTCCGTTGACATGACATTTTCCTCCTCTGCAAGACCAAAAGTCTGCTGTGACATGTGAACGTGCCGCTGAGTGTGAAAGCTCCTACAGGCATTTGGCGAGATATAAAAACTAACCAAAGGGAACTGAGCAGATTTGCGATACTGTTTAACTTGGAACCAGTTGATGTGCTTGATGGGGCGTGATGCAGTGACATGCAAACATTTGGTCAACCCACGTTAATGTTACTGGGAATAGTTAAGTAAGTAGATGAGTGAAAGCAAAGGAACACCATACAAGAGATTTGAGCTCTTGGATCATTTTGTTCCTTTTGTTTACTGTTCATGTCCTGTAAACTCTCTTCAAATGCCTGACGGAGTTTTCACTCAGCAGCATATTCAGATGTCACAGCAGCGTTGGAAAATGCAGTGTTTCCTCTTTCCAGCTGCACTTGCCACAGCTTTAATTTCACTTTTTGCAATTTTGAATTTAGCGTTCGCTGGAGTTGCATTTTTTCCCCTAATTTACAGGTGCTTTACTTTTTCGAACCCTCGCAGATTAACGGGATCCGCCTCAAATTTGTTCAGTGTAACCTGAAGACCTTCGTAATGCTAAATTGTGAGGCTTTTGAGTGTTCTTGGAATGGTGTTAGCATTGTTCTGCGGATAATCATATAGTAAATAATAAGAGTTCACTTTTCATTTCTAGACTTCGTTGACTTATTATTTTCAGTTTTCAGTCACAAGTTGATTAGGTTTTGGCATCGAAACTACATGGAAAGAAACTACTACTATTACTGTCTCACTATTGCGATAAACCATATTGTAGTCCCTTTAAACAAACTGATCTGTTGTGCACCAATGACCCCTTATTGTTCTCTTTTAGGGAGGGGAGCCCCCTGGACCCCTGTCTCAGAACACAGGTTATCCCTTACTATTTTCCCAAGTGGTTGAAGAAAACCCTCTCATTCCTCCTCAGGCCCCTGGTGAGTTCTGTCCTTCTATGGCACATATTCACACAGACTAATGAAAAGTAAAGTGCTTGTGTGTCTTACGTCATGCTTGTCTTTCACAGTATCCTCGTGTTTCTGACATCCTCAGCGCTCTCTGTGGAATTGGGTGAGAAAGTCATTTTGAGGTTGCTCACTTTGTGTGCAGTGGACAAAATGCCACAACATGCTGATTCTTTCCCTGCCTTGATTTTAGGTCTGTGGTGGGTCTGTGGAAGCAGCATGCTGCTGCTGAGGTACTGTTAGCTGTCAAAAAACGATGCTCGTGCATGCATGAATGCATACAGGTGAAACTGAATTCTCTTGTGTTTTCATTAGGACTACATTCAGGAAACCATAGCTGAGTGGCAAAGATGCAACATAGATGTGCTGCTGTGCCCTGTCATTGGACCAGCCTACAACTTCCTGTACTGTGGCCGGTCTAACCGTACGGTACCCCGAACAGTTATATGTGTGGAAAACCTGAGAGGGCTTTGTCAATGATTAGAGAGAAGCACGAGATACACAGATCAGCCACAACATTAGAACCACCTGCCTGATGTTGTGTATGTCCCCTTCATGCCACCAAAACAGCTGTGGTCCATCACTGTTTGAAGGCTAAGTCCACACCTTGAACTCTTCGTCATGTTTCCTCAAACCATTCCTGAACATTTTTTGAAGTGTGGCAGCATTGTCCTGCTGAAAGAGGCCACTGCCGTCAGGGAATAAGGGTGTACTGGGCCTGAAATCATATTTAGTTCGGTGGTACGTGTCACTGCCTGTGCTGGCCTGTGCTGACTCATGAAAATAGCATTAATTCTGTAAGAAAGTGAAACAGTAATAGACTAATTAGGCCTATGGTGTCTGCTTGGAAGAATTCTGGCCCTTGGACAAATGTAGTTGAGGATCCCGCCATAGTGCATCCTGATGTCAACTCTTCCCCGAGTAAACACCCATGACAGATGCCACTGATCGAGATGATCAGTGTTATTCACTTCGCCTGTCTGTGGTTTTAATGTTGTGGCTGATCAGCGCGTAATGGTGTCCATCTATACACAGTACTGTGCATTATCAGTCATGATTACAGCACATTGAACAGCCTGTTTTTGTCCTTCCAGACCTCGTCTCGTACACGATGCTTTACAATGTCCTCAACTTTCCTGCCGGGGTTGTTCCTGTTTCAACGGTGACTGCTGAGGATGAGGAGGAACTCAGGCACTATAAAGGCATTCAGCAGGACCCCCTGGACAAGAACTTCAAAGAGGTAAGAAACATGCCAGTGTGAGGTGACTAATACCAAATCACATGATAATTTGTGAGGCTTTTCATTTTTTCTTCAGTTCCCCCCAGTGAAACGAGTAATTTGTGCTACTTTGTCATTTTCAGTCACAGGAAGCAAAACAAAAGTCAAATTTACTTCAAAGTGCTAAAATCACCGTATCAAAGTCATCGACACTAACAGTTGCATTAAGTGACTGTTGGCCACAAGGGGGCAGCAACGAGCGCTTCAACGTCTCACTCAAACTACTGACTGCTGAACAGACTCATCCAATATACATGATGTAATTTTTCAGAGATACTTAAAACAGCTTCTGCTTTATATTGACATTTCTTTGATGTACAGCTGCAACTAACCATCACTTAAATTATCACTGAAGCAGCTTAATTTTTTTAGTTAAGGAAATAGTCAAACAAAATGCCAATCACAATTTTTCTGAAATATCAGATGATGTCATCAAATGGTCTTTTGTCATTTTGTATTTTGTATCTGTTTGTGGTCATTTTGTGTCTCTTCCTGATCGTATTATGTGACTTTGTAGCTGTTTGTTGTCTCTTTGTGGTCATTTTGCAGCTCTTGGTGGTTGTATTGCGTCACATTGTAGTTGTTTTGCATCTCTTTGTGGATGTTTGGCTCTGGACCAGGAGCCTTGGGCCTGTACTTACTAGCCCTGTTCAGTAATCTATCCATGATACTAACAAGCCAACTACTCATCGCCTTCTGACTCTGATAGGGGGGAGGGCACGCCACCAGTAGCCACCCCTCTGGCCTGGCCCCTCTGCTTTAGACCCTGTGTATCGACCCAAACTTTAGTGTCAGGATATTTTTAACATACTCTTTAAACAGTAGTTCCACAGTTGGTCAGAAGGTGGAGGCAGAAGACTGTGGTGGCTCTGGGTACCGACCACTGACCGACTGGATCCTGTGTTTGTGTTCAGGCTGTGACTGGCGGCGAGGGTCTTCCTGTGGCGGTGCAGTGTGTCGCCCTGCCGTGGCAGGATGAGCTCTGCCTGCGCTTCATGAAGGAGGTGGAAGAACTGGTCAAACAGAGCAGAAAGTAAGGCCTGGAGAGCACAGGTGGGGCTGCTGACTTCAGAGGTTTCATGTGAAATTTGCTTTAAATTTTTCCTGTGAATGTGAAAACACAAACAGTACGACGGTTTCTGAGATCATTAATGTTGCTCTCTTCATTAGTAATGACTGTATAAAATATCTCACGTTAACCACGCTAAAATGAAAAGTGAATGAAGTTTACGCAATATTGCTTTAGAAAAGGTACTTGAGTATTTGAAAATCTTGAATATTTCGAGTTTCTCTTCTGCTCTATAAGGATGAACTGATATATCTTCTGCTCTTTGGCTTTTTAGGGCCATAATAAAGATATCATTTAAGTTACTGGTTGATGAACTTTACCTCAAGATTTTAACATTGAATTAAATCACGTTTTATTCATAACATATAGACTTAAACATTCTTGGTTTTGATAAACATTTTGCTTTAAAATTAAGTTTAAATTACATTAACAGGCACGATTATATAATCTTTATGTTTTTTTTTTTCCTTTTTCAAAATTCAGTATCCCCTTGGGGGTGTAAAATAAGCCAGGTCTTTGTTCTGTTTTACCCGCCTGGCATTGTTTAATATTTCACACAATATAGCATGAAGAGGAAGGAGATTCACCTTTAGGTCACGAAGCACCACAAATCATGTGCAGAAATTGTTGAAAATTAAGATTTTTAATGAACATGGAAAATAATATTGTCTCCTTAATCCTTTTTGTCTCCTTGATTAGAGCTGACAGCGATCTGTGATGTGATGATTAAGACTAAATAAAGTGTTTTTGGTACAAGAAGCCACTGCTGTGACTTGTTTCCACGATAGAAATGTTGGAATTCGTTTTCAGTGAGTCACCAGTAACGCAGCCTAAACAGGCCGGACGTGATCCTCTGTCCCTTCCTCGTGATACATTGTGTAACGTACCATTTGTACAGCTCTTGAAACCTGTACTGTAAACCTGCTTTTGTTGTAGAATATTTGACGAATTGAGTTTACAAAGTGCGGCGCACCTTCGAAGCATCCAGCGGAGGTGAGGGCACAAAAACCTCTTTCTTTACCTTCTTGTTCATCCTCCACCTCTCCCTCTCCATCACTGTGCCACAGCTGAGCGCAGATCATTTTCATTCCTATTGTGAGTGATTGTTGCACCGATGCCATAACAGGAAACAGAAAAGAGATAAAGGAGACTAATGACACATGGCGCCTCCATCTAAGAGGCCAGCGCACCACATCGTCATATTGTGATTACCCTGTGCTATTGTAAATATGTGTTTCTGTTGGGTTTACATAAATTTACATATGTTTTAAAACTCTCCTGGGATGGGAAACCATTAGGGACAATGTTAGTGTTTTCCATTACAATCACCCACGTTCGCACTGCTGTCTCAGTGAATGCAAATGGCCGTGTGCGTGCGGTAGAGGAAGGAGGGCACATTAGGCGAGGAGGAGAGCTGGAATTGAGAGGTTGTTCTTAGCATTATCTGTGGCACATAGAGAGAGAGTGTGTGGCTCTCGCTGTGCCACTCAGTCAGGGAGCATTAAGCTTTAAGAGGCAGTGAAGAGACTCAGGTCTTCAGAGGGAACTTGACATTGTTCATAAATCCCTCAGGATCTGAGACACGAGCAATGACAAACACACACACACACACACACACTCAAAGTCAGCCTTTAGATTGGCCCCTTAAATACATTTACCAATTACAGTTTGGCAGTGGTATACATCTCAAAATCAATTTACACGTTATTTATATAATGTAACACTGAAAAAACCTCACAGATGATCAAAGCAAAAGTGATTCAGTGCCAAAGAATATCAGTTTGCAAAATACAACATATTCAACAGAATAATGGTGACTATCAAAACTCCATTTAATCCTAGCCTAATCTAAATTCATTTACACAGAACTATCATGAAACACATACACGTCGCTTGCGTAAACATCTAATGAAGGTGTAAAGAAAATGTTATTGGGACCAACGTTCTGGCAGGGGACAGCAGAGGAAAGTGAGTCAGTTCCAGCTGACAGAGCACTTACATTTTAATAAATGTTGATTAATGTAAATATGAATCAATAATGGCAAACCAACTCCTAATGTGAAGCTAACTCTTCTCACCATTGAACGTTTCCCGGATGGTAACACATTGGTGAAAACATGAACCCACAATCCCATTTTACAGAACTTTTTTTGAATGAGTTTTTTATAGGCCTTCACGGCAGGCGTTTTGGCATGTCACACTGGGAAAAGCACAGGTGTAAATAATGAAAATGAATGATGCCTGAATTCCATTTAGCTGCTGCAGTTTCAGGGTCCTGGTATTTGGCACGCTGTATCGCTGTCGTGACTCACCTGACACTTAGCAACACCTGTGCTTCTCCTGTTATGACTAAACTAAAGAGGACATTCAAGACAAGAAGACAGAGCCAGACAGTCGTTGGAAATAAAGAAGAAATAGAACACTGGATTTGTAAGTATTTGTAATGTATTTGGGAGTCTGTGAATGGTGCATTTAAGATCAAAATTTGTATTTCTATAATATTTTTATGTTATCTGTAAGTCACTGTGCACTCAAGGTATTCACCTTTCAAACCCACTGAACTGCCTGCTGCTATACAGAAAGAAAACTTTCTAAACGTCATGACGCAGTAATGGAAACTGCCAAAAAAAAAAAAAAAAGACAGTATCGCCAAGGAGTTTGAGAAGTTGGGTGTTGAGGGCATCCGGCCAAAGCTCAGCCTGTTGTAATCACACAGCAAAACCATCCAGCAGCCCTGGCAGGCCGAGGTGCTCATCTCATGTAACGTCTCATTGATAAGAGCAGCAAACACCTCATTTACAGGAACCTTAGACTATAAGATCAGGTACTTTAAAAGCCATCCAAACACATTCAGACCCTGCCCGTGTGCCAGCAAATAAAACACCTTGATATTGCCCCAACTAAACTAGGATGATTCTGTCTTAATGTCCCATTTCAGGGACCGAGGAGCCCATAGTCTTTATGGCTCGGCAGAATTGCAGGTAGTAATGTTTGACGCAGCAGGGCTCCTGCCTTTCAGATGATCAAAGTGACAAGTTCAGCCTGCAACCAGAGCCACTTACAGGGGACATCAAGAAGCAGCAAGATTGGCAGCTTTTAGGTCTTTGGTCCATTTCATCAGCCATTACTACCAGCAGAGGCGACGTGCTGTGGAGGACTAGTGGGAGGAGGGGAAGGCAGATTAACGGACAGCTGATACAGGTGTATAGGCGGTATCAAACAGCAGCTCTGTCAATACAGCAGACTCCAAATTTCTTCAAAAGGAGCTGGGATCCCTAAAGTATGCCCACCGATTTCACTATGACAGGATTAACTGGGAGCTCCGTATGATTTTCTCAGATTCTGTGACTCAACAATTCAGTGATCCACGTTCTATCGGCTTTAAAGGCCCCTATCCCAAGTTTCAAAAGCTTACCCTTCGGACAAAGGACACTCTTTTTCTCCCATACGGTTCCGCTTTCCCTTTTTTTTTTTGCTGCATTCAGTTGTTCATCAACCGCCGCGTCCTCGCCAGCTCTCCCATCCTCCCTTCTCTGCACATCTGCTAGGTTTGAGTTTTCCTTTCTTCCCTCCAGCGCCTTGCTTGGCCCAAGGCCCTTATAGCCAAATTGGTTTACATTGGAGAGATAAATGCTCTGCAAATGCGCTTAAACACGTACAGTAAAAAATGCAGACAGTGCGTGTCAGGATTATCACCCAAGTCAGGGGGAGAAAGGAGAGCGTCTCTGTAGCACAAAGCTGGGGAGCCAGAGTGAAGCCTGCAGATAGAGTCCGTCTCATCCACTTCTCAGGAGAAAGAGAGGAGGATTTAGCATTTGCATGCTAGTCTGTAATTCCTGGCATTATATAACTTGTCGCCAACAATCAAACTCCTGTGGTATTGTGAAAGTATTGTTTCACATGGGTGAGCAAAGTGTGGAGTTACACTCCTGGGGGAAGGGGTTTTGGTGGCATCATGGAGACAGTTGGGCCAAGACGTACGGCAGAGACCACCCCATAAGCCCAGTCAGGACTGCAGCACAACCCCAGGACCAACTACACAAGCTGCTCCTCAAAATCCCCTCAAAATATTCAGATTAGAGCATAAATGGCACAACTGAACACAGTGAGTGATATGTAGACAGAGGCTCATCCAAAGTGCTACAGCTGTGGAAAAGGAGTGAGAGAAATATTGATCTGTAGGCCCAGAGATCAGGTCTGCTTGATAATACAGAGTAAAGATGCGTCTTCACTGCGTTAATATTTTCATATATGAGTAGGGTGAAATATATTTAAATATGAAATGTCGGAAAGCCACATGAGCTTGAATTCATCACATTTAAAATTCAGTTTCACCTGTAGCGCTGTGAATATTTCACCTGAAATGTGTTTCACATGCGATGTTCAATGTGAATTTGTGGTTTTCACATGTTGATGTCTTTCATTGCATGTTTGAAAATCACGTGAAGACATTATGTGAAAATTATCACATGTGAAATGTTTAAAACTACATGTGCTGTCTTTTAAATTTGCTAAAAATGTGAAATGTGTTTTACACGTGATTAATTCACATGTGCTTTTCTTGTGTGGCAGTTGGCTGCAGATGGTAAAAATAGCTTACTGTGGTACAAAATATCTCTTTTTTACATGTGATTAAAATGTGCACGTAGTCCTGAACAAACACAATTATAGTCTGAGGCTGCCAAAGAATATCTTATATTTTTACCATCAACAAATGCCATTAAATGAAAAAAACAACACACATGCACACACACACACACACACACACACAATTTTTATATATATAATTTTTAATTATTATAATTAATTAGTTTTTAACTATAACTATAATTTTTTTCCCTAAAATAACAGGGCACTGTAGTTTTTAGCAAATGTTACTCAATGAGAATATGTTGGAACTATTTTCAGCCGTGGATGAATACACATTTGCTGCTTCAGTACTTACAGCAGCAGAACTGTGCATGTGAGCCTGTCTTGTTTGTCTCATCATGAACAGTGTAAGTTAGTTATAAGTTGTAACAGGTTTTGACTACACCATGAAAACGCTTGTTATCATGATCAGTTCATCATGGTTCAAATATGCAGTATCTGAAGAGTAATGCTTCAGGAGCATCACTTGCTGACAGACAGGTAGGACTTACTCAGGCAACCTGGATGCTGAAGATTCAGGAAACAGCATTCCTCTCTCCCTCCCCACCTGCTGCTGCTGTCGCCCCCTGGGGGACACCAGGCTGCCGTCCCTGTCCGCCAGCATCTGTAAAACCCCTCCACATGCTCCGCCATGGGGATTTGGGTGTTAAAACTTCCAAGAAAGACCACAGCCCCTGCCCTCCCTCCCCCAAAAAAAGCCCCCCTTTTTCTCATCCCCACGACCTATCCCTCCTTCCAAATCAGCGCCGTCCCCCTCAGACCTCCCAGCACAAAGCCCTCAGAGCAAACCCAGCACAGAAATCATAGCACACCATTCAATCATTGTTTTTTCCCCTCTCTCACCCCTTTTATGGTCCCACTAAAGGTTTTAGCCGGGCAGAGAAGGAGGGCTGTCACTGAGGAAACCTTAGCCCATTGATGAAGTGACAGGAGCTGCCAGAATATGATCCTAATCCTGTTTCCAGCATTCTTTTAGCCCGCTGGCATCGCAATTCCTCCACACATTCTCTGAGCTGTCAACTAGGAAAATCCCTCTAATAGCGCATTGCCCAGATACACATCAAAGAGCTCCTGGAAACCTTCAGCGGCTTAGCTGCCATAGACACACTCACACTCTCTCTCACACACACACAAACACAGCATTCCCATTAACTTCCACCCATATGATCATTACAAACACACAAACCCCAAACGCTCGTGACAAATTGACCACATATCTAAAGAGTATGCCCGAAAAAAAAGCCCGCGGGCGTTTGCATGAATTGTCTTTGTGGCCCTAAAGTTATTTTTATGCACCGTAACCTGCTCCATCCTAAGCCACCCACCCCTCTCACCTCCCTCTCTGCAGTTAGACAGTGATATAATCTTTACAGTCGTGGAGCGAGGAAGCGGGAAAAGACCAGGAAAAAACAGGTGTCTGAACTTTGCTGACTCCAGGAACCCTTTCAGTCCTATTTTATCTCATTCTATTCTTACTTAATCCATCGATATCCCGACCAAAGGTAATCTTCTTATGGCAAAGCATTCTGTTTCGGTGCAGCCAAACCTCGGCTGACAGGGTGGGGGAAGAGGGGAGCAGAGAGAGAGAGTGAAGGGTAGGTGGGTGGGTGGTGGATTGGAGACTCTTTAGAGCCTGACACTGTGCTTCAGTCATTTCATTTAGGATTAGTTATTCTGCACTGGGTGAACAAGTGGCAGGCTCTCCCGTATGTGGTATGTAAACCTCACCCTGGAGCATAGTAGACCTCCTGTGATTAAATTATTTACGGTTCATCAAGGTGTCTTCAGTGGAACATATTAACCAAACTTAAATTTTCCATCTACAGGGTTCAATGTAATGTGTGTGGAAATCAAAAGTGTTTATTAAGATTCAGTTTTCTGTCAGTCCCTCTCGACGCTGTCAGCCATCCAGAGAGGAGCTGGATTCGGCACACCCTAAACTAATCCCCCTCTTGTTGCCAACTTCCTCTCACCCCAGAAACTCTGAGAAAATGTTTTTGGGTGTTTTTTAAGGCCTGCTGTGTGTGAGTGCAGGTTTTCATGTTGGTTGTTTGTCCCACTATGTGATTCTTAATGATCTAGACGGCTTGTCTGGTCTCCTCTTGACCCACCTTTTAGCTGAGAAATCCACAAGAACTTCTGTCAATACAAAAAAACGGCATTAAGAAAACAGGATTTTTTTTTTTCATGATATTCAAACAAAGTTCCTCAATTCAGCCTCATATATCTAAATGTAGGACTTTTGTACAAGAAATTTTGGCTCCTATTTGTTATATTCTTACATTATTAGTAACAGGTGATTCCTTAAGTCATTGTTTCACATTAAAGCTCCTTCTTTGCTTTGGAAAATGGCCAAAATGAGGCAATGTGAGTCAGTACAACCAAAGAATTTCATCTTATATTTCCGACCGACGACACTGACAACACGAGTCATTCTTAGGTGTGATTTATTCCCTTGCATTAAACAGATAAATTACTCACATTTTAAACAATTGAGAAATACATGTCTTGAGTCTACAGAGATATAATACATGGAGAATGGGCCCGTGCGCCTTTCCGGTGACTCTGTTGAGTTCAGTCTTGCACCCGAGTGAACAAAAATGTCGACCGGGTTCATATTTATTTGTCACTGTGCCTCCTCTGCAGCTTCTCCTCTCATTTCATTTCTGCTGTAGGTCCTTTGCTTAAAGCCACAATTAAAAAATAAGCGTTTCCTCTCGAATCCTTCACACAAAAGGAGACGTGGAGTTACTCTTTAGCCAGGCAGATGGAGGCGAACACTGAGTGATATTTACAACGCTCAATGGATTCTTGCGGGCAGAGCTGAGTGCTGTAACTTTAAACAAGGTCATGTGGCATCTACAAAAAAAATACAGCTGAATGGGGGATTATACTGAGTGATCTGAACTCTATTTCTGATATCAGACCTGATGTGACTTCATTTTGTGTCTTGCGGCTGTAAGCCATGCTTCAGAGGGGTGCATGCATGCATAGTTCACGTTCAGGGGTTGAATTATATCTGTCCTGGACTGAGACTGACAGCTGTGAGGCTCAAGACTTTTTGCCCTGACTTCAGAGAGGAGGCTGAAATCGTAGTGCGGAGCTAGCGCTTAGCTTTGGCCTATGACTGAGGAGAGTCGAATACAAGCAAGGATCCACAGGCAAAAAGCACAGTTCAGTCACAGCTGCAGTCCAGGTGGGTATTTAGGTGGGTATTTTTCATAAGTCCATTAAGTTCTTGTTATAATCTTATTTTCTGTCCAGCAAAGGTGCTCTTCATGTTCTGGTGTGCTCCCAGCGGTGCACCGCATGCCTGTATGATGACGATGAGGCGAAGAGGGAAACGTGTCGACGTCCCAGGGCCCCAAAGTGAAGTGCCTGCTCTCAAACACATTTTGTGGTCTTCATATGTGCCTGAAAAGTATGTTGTTTCTACTGTTTGTCACACTGCTCTGCTTTTTAAACGGGATTTATTTGAAATTTAGAAAACTGCAAACAAAACATTCTCAGCAGTTCAGTTCAATTACATGAAACAAGCACAAATTTGGATGGAGATGACTTTTGAGAGGATACACATAGTTGCTGACAGTGGTGAGAGGTCAAGAGGAAAGTGAAGGGGGGGGGGGGGCCCAGAGTCACCACCTGTTGACAGGGTCCATAATTCATAGGTACAGCCCTGACTAGAGGGCGAACACATAGACTGAGCAGCCCGAGCTTCAGTTGGGGAGCGTGTCCAATCCCAGCGATGCTGCATGCTGCTTGGCCCTCAGACGGAGGTTCTCAATGCTGGTGGTCTTGCTGTTGAGGCTCCCAGGGAGGCTGCCTGGCGCCGCCTGCAGCAGCGGGCTGTTCCATACCTGCTGGGCCTGTGACAGGGTCTGGTAGTAGGACTGGCAGGGCAGTGAGCTCAGTGGGGACGGCATGTTGACGTTCATGCCCAGGTAGGGCAGGGAGGATGGCGTGCCCATGTCAAAGGACGGGTAGTGCACCAGGTTGTTGGTGGCCGCCATGTGCTGCCGAAACTGCTCCTGCAGCCGGAAGAGGCTGAGAGGAGACGAGGCGTAGGAGTTGCTTTGCGCCAAACCGCTGGTCGTGCTGCTGGAGGACGGCAAGGCGGGGGAGCTCAGGGGAGAGTCTGAGAGACAGGAGGAGAGAAGGAGGACTTCAGTGTGCGTTTATTCTGTAAATCAAGTGCTTTTGTTTGGCATTTAGAAATCAATTCAGATACAATATCTACGTGAATGTGATTAGATTCTTATATCTGACATACGATTAAAGAAAAAGTAGCTGCTCTCATTAGACGGAGATGTTTTTACCTGATGTGGGGCTCAGCCGTTTGCCGGATGGTGAGCTGCTTCCTGGCTGCATTCCGCCCTCCCCCTGCGTCTCCTCCCTGATCTTCAACCTCGTCTCTCCTCTCATTTCGTCCTCCTCTCTGTCAGCATTATCTTCCACTGCTGACTCGCTGTCTGACGGCTCCGGGGAGGTGACGTTGACTTCCACGCTCATCTCTCCTGGCTGGGGCCGTGCGGCCGCCAGCCTCTCCGTCTCCGAGTGACAGGATGAGGAGGAGGAGGGGGGCGGAGGAGTGTGGGCCTCAGGAACCAGGGTGGTGGTGGTGGTGGTGGTGGTGGTGGTGTTGGTGAGGTCAGTCTTGGAGTCCTCTGTAGAGCCCTCTGCAGCTCCGGACGCCTCCTTCTGTTTCTGGAGCTGCTCCTTTTGCAGGCTGCGCTGCTTCTTGCGAAACTTGGCCCGGCGGTTCTTGAACCAGACCTGGAGGATGGATGGATGCAGAGATCAGTGTTTGGGTCGAGGACTAACATTAAGCCACAGCAAATGACTGACTTGTCTTAACATTTTTCACCCCCTCATCCACCTGTTATCACTTTTAACGGCACAACATTGCCTTTAAGTTCCCCATTTAGCCTTTAGACCAAGCATCTCACAGTGAAATAGGCCAAGAGCACACAAGATCAACACATTCTGAGGGTTTTTACCTGAACGCGTGCCTCAGGAAGGTTGGTGCACATGGCCAGGCGTTCACGCATCACCACATCAGGGTAGTGGGTCTTCTGGAAAGTTTTCTCCAGGGCCTCCAGCTGCTGGGCGGTGAAGGCTGTCCGACTGCGCCGCTGCTTTCGGTGCTGGGAGCCATACCGGGCCTCAAGGATAATGTCTTGAAATGTGCAGCCGTTGAGAAACAAGAAACACGACCAGTTTAATTGAAGGACGGGTCAAAGGTCATTTTGGCATCCGGAGATCAACACGCATTGAATCTGTGTTTATGTACAGCTGATAGAGAAACACTGAACAACAAAATGAGCAACTGATTCTTACCAGCCAGTCTCTCTGCAAGAGTGAGGGCGTGCACTGAGGGCCTGTAGTCAGGCGCGTGCTGGGCCTGTTGCGCCGCCTGCTGGTGAAGGTTGTACATGGCACTCAGTGAATTCATGGCGTGGAGAGAGTAGCCGTTCACCCCGTAGTGCTGCATGACCGGCGAGCTGTCTGCAGAGAGAGACGAGCTGTGTCAGTGTCAGGCCTCCGTACTGAAAAAACAGCCTGTTTTCAAGCAATTAGAAACATTACAGTGCGTCTTATTGAAGCGTTTGCCGCATCCTGGCCAATTGAAATGGCAACAGGTAAAGTACAAGCATTAGAGACTGCGCTCCAAAGGGAAAATAATTCCATCTATCAAAGAATAACTCAGCATATAACTAAGTATGATAACTACTGATTTCAAAGAGACTGAGAAGCTGAGACATTTTCATTTGTTGGTAGATTCAGTTACATTCAGGCAAAACGAAACGGAATATTTTAGGAAGCTGTTTCTTGGACGGGAGCGTTTGCCCTCGAGCGGCATTAAAACCGACCAGAAAAGAAAAAAAAACAACAACAACATATAAATGAAACAAAAACATCTTGCTTTGAAACTTTAAATGCACAGTAACATTTATAGTTCCCATTTGATCGATGTTTTGAGAAAAAGTGATCTTGATTTCTGAACCTGCAGCGCAAAACTGAATCCTTTGAGTGAACGGAGGTGTGCAGAAAAAAGCAAATTATTTGTCAGATTCCACAAAAACGAAAAATAAAATGTAAAAAAAAAAAACCCCAACAGTTAAAATACAAAATAATTTTGTATTTTAACTTACTTCTTTTTTGCATCATGACACTATTTTGTGGCCCTTTCTTGATCGCAAACATTAAATCCGGAGTATCTACTTTATTCATCGGGGTCCAAAATTTTGATGAACAAAATTTCCAAAATGTATAATAATAATAATGATAATAATATTCAATATTAACAATAATAATAATAATATTAACAATAATAATAATAATAGCTAACATATTAAAGGGCAGGTATAAAACGATACTGATTTTTGTCTCATCATCACAAAACAAAATAGGCCATTGAAATTAATTCTGACCCTGTCGTTGTTTTATTCTATCATTTACAATCACACTAAATGTTCAGTCTGGGGGGGTTTAATTGAGGACATTTCCTTTGCGCGCTCTATGCGCCGAAACGCGGTTGAAGCTCCGCAGGCTGGACTGACAGCAGGTGCGACCAAATATTTATTTTGCTCCCTGAGAGTTTGACTCGAGCGGGGGGCCGTTTATTTCAATCTGTGGCGGGTCCCAGGTCAGTTTGAGACGCCTGGAGGCTGACTGAGATGTGTGACAGGTCTTCGGTGAAATATGCATGGGGTCCTGTCTAATGTGGGTGCAAATAGGCTCCAACTATACAAGGCTATTAATTTATCACCAGGCCCGACACGTGAAGGATGGCCCGGCCTGTGTGTGTGTGTGTGTGTGTGTGATCAAAATGTGTGACTGATGCAATAACTTTTTTTTTTTTTTAAATTGTATTTATTTTAATGTGTGTATTTCATTGCACTATTTCACCAAACCAGCCTCTGGCAGCATTCGTGTAATCTGTTCGATTTTTTTTTTTAAATCTGCAGATTAGAAATTCCGCATAACGCTCTTCTCTTCAGGACAATGTCACACAGCCTCGGGCGCTGATCTAAGCCTAATTATGCTAATTGCCGTGGATTTATGACTTATGCAGCAGCTACTAAAGATTGCCTTGGGGCCGGAGCTCCGTTTGCGTGGCATCAATTCAGCAGCGTTCACAAACTTGAACGACACAGGAAATGAATGGCGGTACTTAACCTGCAGTGGATGAACAAACGCAACCTGAAGGAGCTTCGTTAATTCTTTATTAAACAACTAGCCAAAAGAAGAATATGTAGAACTACTTGTCACGGACCCCGGTGTAATTTACCGTCTGTAGCTGTCAGTGTTTCTGCAGACTTACAGAAGACACTCGCACTGTCACTAAGCTGCTGCATCACTGCGCTGCAGGGACCCCGGAAAGTTGATGGGCTGCACTTTTAACTGATTTAGTCCAAAACTTCGACGAGTTTGGAAGACATAAAACTGTATGATAACAAACACAGAAATTCAGGTGAAAGGACTTTACAATTAAAAAAAAAAAACACAACTTCGGCTCCGCTACAGAACAAATGAATGGTCCAACTTGGCTCGAGCAAACTTCTCACCTCTCTTCTCTCTGCGCGTGTCTGAAGCGAAATATCTCCAGCCGAGTACTTTCCTTTCAAACCTCCTTCTCTAAAATCCGCTGGCGGCTGTTCATTATCTCTCATGCACTTGAATATCCTGAGAGTATCCCGCTCGCTCCGCTCCGTCCTCCGGCTCGCCCCTCTGTGGATGTGGGAGGATGCTGAGCTGCCATCTACCGGCCTTTAAAGCGCTCCGGGTGGGGTCACCGGAGCGCTCACACGCTCCTTCTCTGTGCCAATCACGTCGCTCTCCTCCACCACAGCGCCTCCGCCCTCCTCCGTCACCGCTCCTCACTTCACACATGATTTTTTTCTGAGTCCGAGGTGCCGACTTTTGTGCAGCCGCTCGCCTCGTTTTGGTAGAAATAAAAAACAGTTTTGTATAGTTTTATTATTATTATTATTATTATTATTATTATTATTATTATTATTATTATTATTATTATTATTATTTATTTATTTTGTGGGAAATAATTTTTCTGCCAATTCGACAGTTATTCCTCTAATTGTTCTTATTAAGCTCCCTGTTGTTATTCTTGAAGGTGATAATGTTTGTTTTGTTTTTACTGAGGATGCAAACTGACCTTAAAGGAGAAGTTCCACCTAAACAGCAAATTATCTTTAATATCTTAAAACTGATTTAAGTGAATCTCAGCACGACCAGATGCATTTTAAACTATTCCCAGTTAATAAGGATGTTATTTCTTTGATATTTTTAATATCTCACAGTTTATCTGAACAAATCTTGATCAATAGGAGCTACAAAGGGCAGACTGCACTTGTGTTTTTTTCTTTTATGAATATCTTCCTTACAAATTTTTAACTAAAAGTTATAGATATCTTCTTTTAACCACAGTAGTTTAAAATTGATTTACCCTCATTCATATTATCATTGGCCTAAATGACTAATAAACACTAAAATGGCATTTGTGGGTTATATGCTAATATATTTTGGATTGATTTTAGGTCTGAACAACTATTACAAGTGTCTGAAAACTATTTTTTCTGTGAGAAAAAATATCTGTAAATGAAGTAAATATCTGCTTCATCAGATCTTCAGTGTCTCTAAAAATTCTGATCTTTTTAAAAGGAAACATCAACTCATTCATTGCCTGAATTCAGCCCCAAAAAAGGTGTGTTACACGTGTCTTAATTAAATGATATGCAAATAGTGCTGGCCTGTTCTAGTCTTGTGCTCGGTGACTCTCAGGTTAATGCCGTGCTTTAATTTTATTTTCCTCCTGCCTCGGTGTGACTGCATGTTTGGTGGGAATGCAGCTGAGATGGAGAGATGCAGGCTGGGCTTCACCGCTGCCTCCAGCAGCTCCCCGGCCCCGAGGGATTTAGGTTAGGATTGGGTAGACAAGACGCCATTTCACCCTCCAAAAAAATGTCTTAAAATGACTGCTGGTAAGAGGATTAAAACAATAATGCCACTCTCTTCTTCAAGGTTTTTAGAAAAGATTTCTTCTCCCGAAGAAAAACCGTTTAGGCTGGAATTAAGGGCAGCGGAAAGTAGCCTTTTAATGTAAAGCTTGCATATTTTGTTGAATTTTCTGCGAGAGACAGAGGAAGGTGGGGTGGGGGGGTTCAAATCCTAAACTCAATTTGATCTTTGGCCACATTCATTTGCAAAAGTTTCCAGTCCTGACAGCAGCCTGCGTGCGTGAGGAGAGAGCGTGAACGCGCAAAGTTCACTTCATATAAATCCATAAATATGTACTGCCCTCGCGCTTTTTTCCCGTTTTAATTGGGCTTCTTTTACAATTGGGGAAAATCCAAAATGTGAAAGCAACAATATTACATGAATGAGTTCAGTGGATGTTTTCAAGCAACAAGTGGTCGTCAGAGCTTAAATGACATTTCTACGAGTGCGCGAATTACACTCTTCAATAGTAATAATAATAATTGTCTAATGCTTGTTTTTTAATTCCGCCCTTATGTTTTCTTCTTTTTGTCAATATTGCTGTAGAGCATTTGGGCCCAGAAGAGAGAGAGAGAGAAAAAATCGGATTAACTTGTGAACCGATGGAAATAAGAACTTAAACTGGAGGTAAATCTGGCCAGTGTCTCTTTGTGGGAACCGTTCCTAAAGCAATTAAAGCGAGAAGGAATTCCTCTCAGCTGCTCTTCCTCAAATCAGCTTTTTTACGGACCTTAATGCGGGCTAATGTCCAGCATGGCTGAAGGCTTTAATGCAAGTGTCAAGAGGGCCCGCCATTAGAGTGACATTAGGTCAGTGGAGCAGCCGCCCCTCCTGACCGCGCGGGGCTGGAGTGCACAGCAAACCCACACTGACCCACTGTACACTGCTTATTATTTTCACGCTAGAATTTGAAAGCCATTGGGAAATCTATACATACATTTACATTTTCAGAACAAACTAATGTCCCCTGTATATTATGAGAACTTCTATAATTAAAAGTCATACATTTGTAGCTTTGTAAAACTATTGTAAATTGTTTAATGATATAAAAGGAAATGTGATGTTTTACTTTAATCTGGACAAAAGTGGATTGTATTATATGCTGCAGGATTTGAATCTAATTCACTGTGACTGCAGCTAACAGTTATTTTCATAATTGATTAATCTTATCCATTAACAGTTTGGTCTATAAACAACAGACAATCCAAAACCCAAAGATAATCAATTAGCAGTGATATAAAAACAGACAAAAGCAGCGAATTCCCAATTCCCAGAAGCTGCAACCGGCAAAATTTTAGTGTTTTTGCTTAAAAAGTGGTTTAAATCATTAAGTGACTCTGAAAATAGTTGCCAATTAACTTTCTGTTCGTAGATTAATCGACTAATCATTGCAGTTCTTTTAACTTTAAAAGACACTCATTCCAGATGTTTCATTTTGCAGTATCAGTCACCATCATGCTGATTGTCTTGAACGCAGGCCCGAGTTTACTTTACGCATCTCTTCGCTTATTATTTTCACACTTCTCATGCTGATCACCTTCAGGATCTCAGCACACTCTTCGCTCCAGGCTAACTTTCTAAACCCCAAATTCATCTCAGATTTCTGCGGATTTCATTGCCGCACTCATTGTTCTCTGCACTCTGGCTGCATTCAAGCTTTATCATGTTAAAGCCGCTCCTCAGATCTGAGTTATCGTCTTTACTCTCAATCATCCTCCCGCCTGCTTTCTGAATATCAAAACTTTATCCCTGCATCAGGACTTTGGCTGCCTGAATCAAAGCTCAGCCGAAGAAGCTGCAGAGATTTATAAATCATGTTCAGTTTTAAATCAGGTTTATAACGCATGAGCGTTTGTAATTTTACCCCTCAAATGGCTTCCTATATTTCCGAGTGGCATTTTACATCAGATCGAGGAGAAAGTTGATGCCTTCAGCCTTCAGAGCCCATTAACTTTTATCATTAGGTTTTCTTTAACTTCATGAATACATTAGGTTTCAATCCAGCCGCTCTGGCCTGCACACGCTCTTAGTCAAGGTTAGCTTGTGCTCATTTGGGTGAAATTAATCATTTTGATGTATGGTTTAGAATTGACTGCTTCCTTGGGACTTGTGTGACTGGAGTAACAAAGCAATGTGCCATTAGCAATCCCCCGGCTGTGTATTAGCTGAGCATTCACCTTTAAGACTTTCCTCAAATGTGTTGGATTTAAATGGACACATCTCTGGCTGCAGAGTCTTTTTTCTGTAGATATCAGTTGCCATCGTGTCAAAGAACAAGATCACACAGTCTCCTATTGTACAATCCTCTGTGTCACTCTAACTAGTCTATTTTCTGTTGTGTCAACACAGACATTTAATGGACGTATTACAATTGTCAAGTTACACATCTATCAGACATGGAGCCCAACATTGACTCAGAGTTGTGTTTCTGGCCACTAATATTTGCTCTCCTTCTTGCTCTGGTTTGGTCTCCACCGACTCCTGAGGAAAATATCTGGCTCTTTAACTGCTAAATGCTCCAGTGTGTTCACCAGCTAGTCGCTAACCGTGTCTGCCTGCAGTTGGGTGCTGGTCCACTTGTGTACAGTGGATTTATGAAGAGCTTTTTGCCCAAAACACTCTGCCCACTTCTGCTGAAATCAATGACAGTGGCAACAGTCGAGCTGCAGGGCGGAAAACGAAAGCAATCAGGCGAAAGACGCCAAAACACTCTGAGCAGCTGGGGGAACTGCAAAGTCAGGTTAAAGTTCTCTGTATGCACACTACAAGTGACCCCTTACTCATTACATATAGTCATTAAATTCATCACCAATTTAAATGTATTGATTGGTCCTGCTTTAAAAGTGAACTCCACCCTGTTAGCATTACACTGCAATAACAATGCTAACTCTCAATAACTCTCAAAATCGATGCAGCAGAGCCAGACATATCATCTATTTAATTCCACGCATTCTGCTTCCCTGTCAAAACCTGCCATCTACATTACCCACAATGCAGCTCGACAGCTGACAGAGGTGTGGATGTGTCATGCTAGTAGCGGTTAATGCAGGCTCAACCGGCTAGGAGCAGCCTCTAGTTCAAGCAGAGATGAGGAGCGCACCACTTGTTGTAACTCGTGTAGTCTTCAGCCCCAACCTATTCTGACTCAGGTGACATCACTTGAGGAAATTTCTGAGACCTCGTGGACGTCCCTCTGCAGCCACAAATGCCTTCACGCAACTTTTTTTAACATATACACTTGTTCTCCTCAAGAACTGTAAACAGACTTTGATTCATAAAGTTGGCGGAGTTCCCATTAAAAATGCATTTAAAACTTTTCACATTAACAAGAAATTGGTGCTGAAAGAATATAATAATTGGCACAGAGACACATTAATTCTCTATAGGCTGACCACAAGTTGTTCACTTTCACTATTGTTTATCTTGTATGATCCTGTAGACACAGCACACCACGCTGCAGCCAGGGCTGCTCTTCTAAACGGTTTCTCTGGCAGACTTGACATATCGAGGTTGGCAGGTTTGTTTCCTCCCTCTTTCTCAGAGCCGGTCTTTGGTTGTGCCCCTCAGGCTGCGGCCCAGCACAAGGGTTCCTATTGTCAGGGCCTAATCCAGGGGCTACACAGCTTTAGCAACATGGTGGGATAAAAGCCCATCAAACCACTACTTTATGGGGGCAAATCTTTCCTAATCCCTCGCTTTATCTAAACAAAAGGAGAGAAACAAGAGGATAGAAAGAAATTGTGCAGACACAGGGCAAGACCGGGAGCTAAGATGCAAAGAAGTAGTTTCACTGGAGAAGCTAACCATTTTTGACAGGCTTTCACTAAAGGATTGACAAAAAACGGACACCAGGATCCCAAAAAGGGCTGTACAGGGTCTTTTTTCTTTTCTAAAGTTAAGCTTTAAGATCCTAAGAGGGATATGTCGAAATTAGTGAGATTAAATTCCAAAACCTTAACTACTAAGAGGACTTGGCAGGGGGCACCTGTCAGTTTTGGACGCTCTAAAAAATTGCTCTCGGTTTACTCGGTTGATGTAAACAAGCGACAACTGTGTGATCTTGAACCTATTCTTTTCTCTTTTCTCAGCCTGAGAAAAGGGAGTATGGGAATTTCTCTTCCTCGCCTCACACACCGCTCAGACGGTCTGCTCCATCACGCTGACTGGGTGACCCCGACCTGTGTCCAAACCACGTTTACTTTCAATAAGACTCAAGTCAGCAAGAATCTCTTTAATTTAATGTGTGGGAATTCTTCAAAAGACACTGGACGACAGCTACAAATTAGGCTTTTATTCTGCTTTATTCTGTATGATACAGTCCATGTCTGTCACTATTGTTTGAACAGACCCCTCTTGTAAATTATAGGACCCTGTAACTCACATGTTCTGTGTGTGAGAGTGTGTGTGCGTGTGTGTTTCAGGGACAAATCCCCTGACCCCATTTCATGTCTGCTGCCAATTCCAATTTCTATCTTTGCTCTGTGGCAACTCGCTTCGGTTCCCAAGTGTCGCATCTGCAAATGACTCTGTGAGTTAGAGGCTCCATTTTCTGCCACAGCCCAAATGCTCCACAAGAGGACCATTTGTAGCCGGGCGGTCAGAGAGCCGAGCAGAGATTGAGAACAAGCCAGTTCACTCTGGCTCTATGTACATAAACCACCACAGCCGGGGGGCTTTCAGTGTCTCGGTCGTCCTCACAGGTATACGAACAGAAACATGGTGACATACATAATTCACCACCCGACAGTAAATACACTGTCCTCAGCCACACACTGCAAAGTTCAGGCTTGTGAATTGAATATACATGATGGAGTGCAAAATGATTTGATTCGCATCCTATTTTTTTATTTTTGTTTGAAATGACGCCCCCTGCTGGCCTGTGTTGATGCCCCCTGAATGGGGTAATTAAGAGATAATAGGCTGGGGATGCTCATCAGGGACCGAGTGATTAGTGATTCATTACATGAGCTTAGAACGAGGAAGAAGAGAGAGGGAAGTGATTGGGTTTTGGTGGGGGGCAAACTGGAAGAGCCTGACAAATTGCCAGTGGATTTATCCAGGGTAATTAACTATCACCCAGGGAAAGGGCTGGGCCTGGGACAGCTACCTACAGTAGAGTCATCGCGCTGACGGTCTGACTCTGGTTTTCTTCCCTCTGTTAATGGCAGTATGTCTTTTAAATGTTGATTTGTGTGTTCATAAAAAAACAACATAAAAAAACAGGAGACTTAATGTAAAAATGGATTTTAAGTGAAATGTTTTAAGTGGTACAGCTACATGCTAATGAGACATGAAATGCTGGATTCTCTCATGCTTGGTGAACGTTCAGTTTATGGTGCTAAGAACAGTCCATTGATTATTTTGGCTCCAGCCAGCAGCTGGGTTGCTTAGCTTAGCGCAAAGACGGGAACCAGGAACCTGTTTACCTCTGCAGTATTTGTATCCCGTATTTGTACCTTATTTACTGGTTTGGTTAATAGAAAGTGTTCCTCTCAGATTATAGCTGATGATGCCAGTTGTGTAGCTGCAATGCATTCTGGTCAATTGAGTCTGCGGATAAATCTGAGTCCAGATAATGGATTTCTCTCAAAATGGCAGATCAAGAAAGAAACCCCATGCTGTTCAACAGGGAGATCGACACCAGAACTAATATTTGCCACTGATAGTTTAAATAGTTGAAATCTTATTTGATAAATCAAAGGAGACTTGCATATGGAATATGTTACCATGTTGTGAGTGTTTCTCAGGTTTGTCCCCTAGAAACTGCATTGATATACTACTAACCTGCAGGAAGGAACTGTCGTACAGACCCAAATACATTTTTATCAATACTATGACTGATCCGCACAGTTTTTACTGAGAACAGCTGGAGCAACAGAACATCACCACAAGCGACAGGCCCAGGACAGACAACCTGTCTCTCTTTGGTTTCAGGCTGGATTTGTCCCTTGAGGTGGACGTCCTCTCATTTTGACCGTTAACTCAGGACCTGGGGTTGATCACCCAGAAACCCCCATGATTATGACACTGAAATGTTTTATTGCCAACAGATAGGAAATTACATTTACAGAGCAAACTTATAAAAATCAAACTGCTACAGTCCCCATTTTGTCTTTGGCAATTGATTTGGACTTGGGGCTGTGAGTGGAAAACAACAGCAAAGAAGAACTAGTTGGCAGAAACCGATGTGAAATGTTTACTAAAACACACTTAAGTCGACGAAATGTAGTATTAAGAAGTGTTAAACCATGAAGTTCAGCAGTATTCCCCTTTAAGAACCTTTGCATGGCACACACAAATGGCTTCCTTCCACTATTTGATTGTCGTGATCCTATAAAGTAGGAAAGTCTATATTCCCATCTTCATAGTCCTTCCAAAGCCAGCCTCCCATCCAGGAGTAATCCTCTCTGGTCCATATCAGCCTCACAAAGCAGCACACACTTACATGGAGAAGTTGATTTTCTCTGTCTGTTTTATCTGATTTGGAAGCACTTAGAAACAGCTCTAAGTTCTTTTCTCGATTAAAAGGATGGGAAAAAGTCGGCCGGTGTGATAACCGCTCCCCCCTACACTAGCTACCTCTCATCATCCAACATCTGGCTATTGTTGTTAAATCTGCTTTAAAGCATCTGTAGGTCATCTGGATTCAGACATTTAGAGAATTGAGGCTCATCTGTTGAGCTTAAGTCACTGTCGAGTTGCTCTCCTCTTTAGTCTCTCATCAGAATAAAGGCTGCTGAACTGAAGCTCTGTTTCAAACACCTCTGAAAGAGCTGCTTTTTCTGCCAAATATCTGATAAATGAGCAGCGACAAAGTCAATGTGCACATATACAGTAAAAACACCCAGAAAAACACCACCGATTCTTGGTTGCTGATCATGAAAGTTTCATTCATGCATTATCATCTCTTCACTTCATAAGTTATGAGCCTGCATCTTAGCGAGAGCACAGCTCACAGGACCTGTTAAGTCCAGCTTCTCTCCCATAAGCTCTATTATACAGTGTTTTATGAAATGAGCATAAGGAGTTGATTTATTGTTGTTTCATAATCTGGGTTTATGCCGTGTTCTGCAAAAAGCCTTTTTAAGAAGGCTTTGGCTCACCATCAGGGCAGAGCCACATCCAGCTTTAACTCACTGACTGACCACTGGGACATCACCCCTACATGACCACTTAAACACAAACATTTTGCCAAGAAGGGTCAACTGTCCTATTTTGTAGCTTGTGGAAAAAAATGGGCTTAAATAGTCAAAATCTGACAGGAAAAGTTAAACATTTTGGGTTTTGTAAGTTACTGCACTCGACCAAGAAATAGGGCTGCAGATAATTCCCCCATAAAATCACGTATTTATGCTTCTGTTTTTTGTATGGATTACATTATATAATGTGTTGTCCAGCTAGCCAGGCTAGCCGTTTTTCCCCTGCTTTCAGTTTTTATGGTAAGCTAAGCTAACTGCCTCACGTTTCGACCAAAAGGTATTAATCTTCTTATCTAATTCTCGGCAAGAAAGCAAAGATGCAAATTTCCCAAAAATGTTGAAGTATTAATTTCTTGCAATCAGCATAATTGTAACAGAGCTTTTTCCATTTTATTAAAACTCAATTCAAATAGAAATGAAAGATGTACAAAATTGAATGTGAAAGAAACATTTCGCAACATGTTTTTGTAAATTAGTTTTGATGGAAGGTTGGAAACTTAATGCATTTTTCCTCCTATTCTTATGCTGAATTTTCCAGCATCTACCTTAGTTGCAGGAAGATGTATGTGAAGTCTGTGTAACATTTTCACCTCAGACAAATTACCCTTAATTACTGTGTGATAACAATGGGCAGCAAAGTTGATATCATATTTTACTGGGCTATACCTGCAGATCAGCAGGTCAGCTCCCAGCCATTTGGCTCTAATTACAGTGTGGTGAAAGCCTCCGCACAGAATGCCAGCCAGTGTGGAAATAAGTGCTTAAGAAATGACTGTGTGAGATGGCCTGAAGGCATCGAGCTCTCTGCAGGGACGCGGCGGTTAGCCACTTAACCTGGATACCTGCTCACACAGATCCCACCAATCAGGGACGAATAAAGAACACTTATTGCAGTGATGGGGTAAAAGAAGTAGTTCAGATGAGCAGTTTGGCTAAAGTAACACTTGTATCAGCCTCAATACTGAAATGACCCACAATGAGCACCTCCTTTACCATCGGAGACAGTGAAGGAGAAAGAGAGAGGCCTTAAGAATAGAAAGGAGTCTTGCTGGGCCCAACTGGCCATGTAAAGAGTGCTGCATGTCAGATGGCGGCTGGCTGGAGGAACCCAGGAGTGGGAGCTGCTGTCTTCTCGTCAGATAATCCCTCCAGCACACAGCAGCAGCAGGGGGGCCAGCGAGAGCCTGCTAAAGAGAGCCAGTGCTGATGGATATCTGTATGTACTTATCTGTTTCTAATGAGCGCTGATTAGCTGCCCGCCGAGCTGGAACGTGGGCATGAGAAAACTAAACACTGGAGTAAAGGACTTTAATGTGAGCCTGATTCTGCAGGATATGGAGATGCTTTGTTTTCCTCTCTTCATGCAAATATGTCTTTGCATCAAAAAGAGGTAGTTTTTTTTTTTTTTAAAATACTGCTCCACAAATTCACAGACATTTGCCACATTTTCGCTCAAAGAAACGAGTACAGTATGCTTCGTGCTGAGATTGACTGCGATGGTTTATGTGTGTGTTTTTAGTGTGTTTTCCTTGCCCCGGGGTCCTGCTGCACACCCCCCCCCCTCAAACCCTGCAAACCATTGGCAGAGATCTGACTCCACATGAATATGAATGAGGAGGTAACACACTGGGGAGAGCCGGGGAATCTGATGACAGTGCAGGAAAAGACCAGAGCATCTATGGGGATGTATGACTTCTCAGCCCTGCCACTGATATGATAAAGTGTCTGAATTTGAATATGTGTGTGTGTATGTGAGTGTGCGTGGGTGGGTGTGCATGCACCTCGCCTCAGAGTGTTTCCCGTCAGATGGATATGAATAATGTATTGATAGCCAGCCCCCTGTGGTAGTCCATACAATCTCGCCTGTGTGTGTTGTGTTTAGGCTGCCCAGCTGGCCGGGTCACAGGGGATGCACAACACATTATGTCACAGTCCCATGAGAGGTGTGTGTGCATGTTCCCTTTTCACCATCAATCAACAGAGCAAACTGTTTAACAACGACAATGAGGCAGTTAAGAGGCCCCTCAGCTCATGCCAGAAGTGGTGATAATTACCCAAACATGAAGTTGTCACTCTCCTTCTCCCTGCATCTGCCCCTTTTGATTGTGTGCCGAGTCAAGCGTGACTCACTCAGAAGTAAGACAGACAGTAATTGGTGAGATTGATTTTTAAAAGCTTATTCATTTGACCTGCACCTTGTCCATATGGAGCATTTTCATTAAGCTTGATAAATGCCCCAGTAAGTTTCCTGATGCTCTCATTTGCTTTCCCGAATCCTTTTCTTCCTCTTTTTGAAATGAATCTAAATTCCCCCGATTGGCTGTTTTCTGTGCGTTCACTGCTTTTCTGCTAAAAGAGGCGGTCAAACACGCCTCCTGTCAAATTATGAGCAGGTTGAATAAGCCAAATGTATCAATGCTGCAAAATAAATACAAGTAAATGCAAAAAAAATATATTACTATTACATTAATTTTACAACTTAAAAAAAGCAAGCATATCTGCCAACAGAACAGGAATATTTCACTCATCAAGATTTTTAAAACAAGTAAAAATATTTGGCCTCACAGGGCCCGAAGTTATCTTAAAAGTAGTGTTTCCAGACTAAAAACATTTAGTCTGGATCCAAAGAAATCTGACTTTGACAAAGCAGTTTTGTACTTGTCAGCTTCATTTTAGTTTTAATTCTAGCATTAAATCACTCAGAACCAACAATAAAATCTCAGTAAAAAATTATAATAGCTTATCAAGATACTTAAGGACGTACAAGCTTGAAACAAGTGAAATGCTCAAACACATAACTGCATGGTAAGAAGATAAATCTTGTCAGACAAGACAAAGCATATATGTCCTCGATTTAAGATATTTACTTAGATGTCACTTTTTGCAGTGTAAAGATTTTACACACATCATGTGAGCAAACATTATGTCTATAAGCATCATATATGTGTGTGTGCACATTGCCATTTCAGGGTCCAAACAGCATAAACTATAAACACTTCATTGACGTCACCTTAGCAAACCATGTTAGCAAACAGTTTCCGGCATAAACATCCTGCAGACAGAAAGTAACATTAGCATTTATTAGAATCACGTCATTGGCCACCGCATTTAGTCTCTGTTTATCTCTGTTTTGGTCTCCATCATCTGGCTCTTTCGCTGCTAAATGCTCCACTATGTTCACTAGGTAGTTGCTAACTTTGTCTGCCTGCTGTTAAGTGATGGGCGATGGGTGTTTTAGCTGAAAACAGCTGCCTACTGTGGGAAATGAGGTTGGCCAGAGCAGCGAGGGTGAACCATAACAGAAAAAAGTTGTAGGTTGTAAAACCAAGACAAGGAGACAAGAAGACACTATAACACAACGTTTAGCTGAAGGGAACTGCAGAGCCGGATGATAATTATCACACGAGTGAACCCTTTCACATCACACACGCTCATTTAAACAGAATTTTGCAGATTTGATAGTGTACAAGGAAAGAAAAGAGAAGAGGAGGAGACTAATAAGAACAGGTCAAGCGTTAATTATTATCTATATTTTCATTGAATAGATGAGAATTGTGTAATGTTATTTCTACAGCTCAGTGGAAAGCAGCTGCAAAGTTAAAATGTGGCGGAGTTCTTTATCAGCATTGAGCAGCAGACTTGCTCTCACAGAGTTGCATAGCCTTGAAACACAGAAACTAATCCATGATATTGATCAGTGTGTTTCATATTGGCCCCTGTAATCCATCAAGCTAACAGTGTGGGATAGGCCTAATTTATATCATCTGAAAGGTGTAATCAAAGATGAATGAACCCCAGCGTGATAGAAATGTGCACTGGGTCATAATTTCTACTACTGTGAGTAATGGCAAGAGGGGATAAACACAACAGCCACTGCGGAAAAGAGGCATAACTAAAACACAAGGTTTGTACAGCCCAACAGAGCATGCATGTGCAACATGAGACACAACAAGAGCATGGAGGGTGGATAATAACAGAAAATGTTATTAAAAACATAAAAGTTTACATGCAAATTTGAATGCAATCTCTGCTTTTTGATCCCTTTTAGATATATAAAGTACTAAAACAGACAATTTGACTTCACATTCAACACGAATAACAGTTTGATTCACCTGAAGCATCCTATGAAAATCAGTCACCTCAGCCAAACTTATCAAATCACCAAATACAATATCACCATTAAAAACATATGTAATGACTGTATATCTACAGTCATCCTCAGCTTTTGATGAATTAGCTCTGAGGGTTGCTTTAACAACAGCTTTATCCATTGTACAACAGGAGAGCTCATGTACATGTGACAACACGCCGGCTGACCCAGAGGGTGAAAGATGGTGGTGAGGAGCTTCAAGAGTAGCTGTGAAGTGGGAGAGAGAGAAGCTGTAAATATATGTGTAAATATATATAAATGTTTCCTTTTAAAAAGCCACTTAAGAACTCCAACCCTTTAAATAAGGCCAGGAATAATCTGTTTCCTTCGTTGCGGTAGATCCAGTAGGGATTTGCAGAAACATTCGGCAGTGACACAGATCTACATAATCATTTTAAGTTTCTACCCGCTCCTTCCAATGATTCTCCTGCTGTCACTTTAGATACCGCTAAAACTGATTTGGGCTCCCTAATCTCCCAGTATTTCTTAGACTTTAAAAATCTCTAATATTATAAGGAGATTATTTCATTTATAATTGATTGAGTGCATTTGCCGGAGTGCCACTTCAAAGTTGCTGAATTAAAGATGCATTTAAGAAGCCTGGTGCCGGGCGCTGTGAGTCGCAGGGTGGGGTGGGAGGTTGCATTGGGGGAGAGGATGGTGGAGGGGGTTTGGGAATGGTGGTGGGGGAGGCTTGTGTCTTCTCGGTGGAGCGAGCGAGGCTGATCCATGGAGATTTCTTGAAATGGGCTCTCGCAAAGTGCCTTGCTTGGAGAAGGCATCGGAGGACACTAGCCAATGGCAGCGGGCCAGCAGTGGTGGGAATCTGTGTCTGTGTTGGTAAGACTCTTCAGTAAAGAGGCTGCTCACGTTACATTTACTTCGTCAGAGATACCGCGTCAAGTCCTGTCCATCCTCAGAGTTCCTCTAAGAGCACATCAAGAGGACGATTCCCAGGTGAAGTCAGCTCTACCTGTAAGAGACTTTACCCAAATATCTTCCTTTCCACTCAAGTGAAACCACTCTGGACTGCCAAAAAGTGTAAGTTTTTCAAAAGCCTTTTTTCTTAAGCTCTATCTTTGGATTCCCGGCACACAGGACCCTCAAATCTCCACAGGCCAGGGCTAAAGTATGAAGCTTCCTGATTCCCCATCTTTCCTCCTTTTCCCAACTGAACCCCATTCAGGACTCAGACACTCACCTCCTCATTGGCTTAACAATACCTGCAACTCCTCCCATTGGACCACTTTGAGGGTCTTCATTAACGCAGAGAGAGAGATAGAGAGTCTTTAAAGAAAATCCCCCCCAGCCAGAAAGAACAGGAAGAAGATATGGCCTATTGGAGAGCTCAGGCCTATTGGAGTGCTTAGTTCTGACTAAATGAATCTTGACAGTGAGGAGGATGCTCTCCTCCTGCCCAGTATTGTACCAGCCGACTATATGCCCCCCCAACATCTCGCTGCCTTAGATGCTCTGACTCCCCCTCCCCCCCAGACCACCACCACCACCACCACCATGGCCCAACCAGATCATAATCCTCTTAACGCTCTGCCTTATTAACCACTCATCTAAATGACATGAAAGCAAGCAGCTGGAGAGAGGGGAGAAAAAAACTAAATTATTTCCCCTGGAATAAAGTCCTGGCCCTTTCACCATAGAGTACTTTGTATTTCACATTTGATTATGTGACAAGTGTATCTAAGTCTGCTTGGGGCTCAAGAGAAATGTATTTCAGAGCCCATCAGGCACAGCAAATTTAAAAGAGGGTCCAACGTGCGCTGTGATTGTACATGCACATACACACTGCCACATGAGCGCACACACACACACACACACACACACACACACACACACACACACACACACAGCTAAATTGAATTCCAATTAAGACGATTCCACAGATGATGAATAAATGGATGATCCATTTGGCTCGATTTTTCAATTGAAGAAACCGTGATCCCCTCTTAACCCCAGAGGAATCCACTCATTAGGGTCCATTTCTGAATTAAGAACTCAGTTTCCATTTACCCACATTTGCCCTCACACCCTTCATCGCCGTCCCGCCTGTGCAACCTGGTGAACCTCTGTAATGCTCGATACCACCACCTGTAAATTAATTCTTGGTTCAACCATTTGACCCAGTTTTTGCTCCAGAGGTAATAGAGGTTTGTCCCTCTGTGCATTCACAGGCCGAATCTCACAGGACTAATGGAGGGAAAGTGACTAGTGTTCAATGAGTTGGCTGCACACAGGCACACACGCATGCTCTGTTAGGCCTCTGGCCAAGTGTTAAACAAGTAAGGAGTCACGTTTACGAATGAGAAACGTAATGAATGAGAACAAGCAGCCAGCTGAGTTCACTACTTTAAATACTTGGTGTTGCCTACATTTCAGGCTACAAGGGTGCACAACGCGCTAACAGGAAGTGTCGGTATCTAGTGGAAGCAAAACAATAAGCGACCTCATCCTCTCCAAACATTAATCTATAGGCTACACAGAGATAACCTATGAAATCAAGAAGTGTTGTACTTTCCTCACGAAGGTAATTGTGCTGATGTTATGTGTATTATTTTTAAAGTAAGTAAGCAAAAATCTGCGATTTCATACATGAGAATTATTAACACTAACGAAACCAACCAACCAAACTGTGCCAATGAACCTGTACAAAGTTGGCAAACAGCCTGGAATTCACTGACCAACAAGCACTGAGTTTACTGTTTGACAGGTAAATGAACGATTCTGCCAAGCTCCAAAGTACCCAGACGGTATTTCCTGGTAGCAGAGCTTACCAGTGAACACTCTGTACAACACAACAAAAAAGTAGCATTCCTTCACTTTTGTCATATGTCAGCACTGTTAGCAACTAGGGACCAAAACAGAGCTAAAAGGAGAGTTAATACTGAACTTTAACAGTTTCCCCATTTTCCATATTAACTCATTAACTAAGTCATAAAATTCCATAATTGTGTTCACAGTGTTTTGTGTTGTGTTCTTCTTCTTCTTCTTCTTCTTCTTCTTCTTCTTCTTCTTCTTCTTCTTCTTCTTCTTCACAGCTTGTTGCTCAGCACCCAAATCTGTTACTGCAGTTTTTTAAAGATGCAATTCATTTGTCCAGTGCCTGAATATGGGAATATTGGAGTTGGTGTTGTCCCGGTTTTAAATTCCTCATATACCTCCTGTCTCTCTTAAGCCAGTGTATGGACTGTATTATCATGGCTGTGACAGAATCTCACACCACGACCATAAATTACTCTGCTGGGTCCGAGTCTGGATCGCAGTGCTGTTCTCAAGTCTGTGCTTGGCCTGAATGAGCATTCCCACCACACCACCAATGATCAATACATGATAGCTTTGACTGGTATAAAGAGCAATATGTATTAATACGGCCTGCACTCCCTAAAAGACCTCAAAGATGTGACTCAATCGTCATTTCTTCTCCATTTTAAAATCATGGCTTGTTATTAAAAGTAAAGACCACACATATTGCAGATTACAGGCTTGATTTCACAGAGGAATTAGGGAGAATAAACACGTTTTTAAATAAATATTGTAGATCAGACAGAAAACTGGTTTAACAGGCTGTTCTCCTCAGATTTTCTTGGTATCACTTGGACACTTTTCAGCATGAAATACAGCACTGGTCTGTGTTTGGACCTGCTGAGATAAAATTTGCCTTTCCTTTTACTCCCCTAAGTGAACACCATACTCCTGTTAAGTTGACTAAAGACACCATGTCCAGGGCTTTGTAAGGTCTATTTGGTTTCCCCACATCGTGTTTTCTTGTGGCTCCTCAGCACTCTAAGTCCTTTTCAGGGAGTTTATGAGGGCCCGCCTTGTGGAGAGAAAGCCTAGGCTGTGTTTGCTTTGGGAATAGTCTCCTGACAGGGTGCGAAAGGAGCATGTCAGAGCACGGGTCCCAAAGTGTTTGGGTAAAGAGAGCCGCTACCTCTTGCCACTGAGGAATCCGCCCTTCTTCGGTAATCTGTCACACCTCCTTCCAAATAAAATGGCTCAGAGATTTTCACACAAGTCTGTCAGGGTTAATATTTACCCCTGCCCTTTGGTCAAGAGGGGGGAGAGAGGCAGACGGGGGCAGAGAGAAAGTGGGAGAGTTTGGTTTTTGAAGCAGGGAGTCATCTGCATGTCTCTGCAGCCGGACCTGACAAGGTGATAAAACACTGACAGACAACACGTTTTATCAGGCTTTACTCCTCAGTTGTGATCATGAAGAGAAGCCCGGCAGGTCATTTGTTAACATCAACCAATTTTGTTTACTGAAAGGATTTTAGAGATATTACAAAACTTTAAAGCAGCAGTTAGACATTTGGGGAAAACGCTTGCATGTTTCGTTTGCTTAGCTAAGCACAGAGACTGAAAGCAGGGGTAAACAGCTAGGCTAGCACCCCTAAAACTCACTAAAGCCGTATGAACTTCGGAGAATGTCCAGAGAACCAGGTCCGGACTTTGTCCAGAGTTGTCACACATGCAGCACGCAACAGGAGATTGTCCATGTCAGACACATTCTGACTGTTTTTGCATTGATATCAATACTGCAAGTATTTGGACATATTTGCAATATGTCCAAATAATGGAAAGCGATTTATAGGCAAACGGAATAGAGAATGAAACAGCTACACTCATGCAGCATCGTCAATACGCCCGCTCGCTTGTTGTGAATTCTCCAGACAATGACCCGCTCTGTTCATACATGGCCTCAATAGGACATTAGGCAGACTTTGTACTAGGACAACTCATCTGGGTAATGTCCAGGGTGGGAGTGCATTTATGAATATGGCTTAATTAACCCATTATATCTTGTCTGCTTAATGTTGTGTTGCTTAATGTTAACATGTTTTGTCTACTTGCTAACACTTTACTGGACAGGAGCTGTGACTTTATAGAGTCTCCACTGGTTGCATGTCCATCAGTGAGCTTTAGAGGTGCAGGTAGTTGGATTTTATTAGCTTTGGACAGACTCTGGCTTCCTCTGTTCCCCTGTTTTCAGTCTTTATGCTAAGCTAAGCTAACTTTCTTCTGGCTCCAGCTTCATATTTAATGGACAGATATACGAGTGGTGTCGATCTCTTCATCAAACTCTGTGCAAGAGAGCAACTCAGCACGTTTCCCACAAAATGTCAAATTATTCCAACAAATAAATTGGCAGCTCATTATTCTTTTCAAGTGAATAGAGGTATACTTCTCATAAAGATGAGCATAAAATTCCCTTATATCAGTTTCTGTCTTTCTGTCTGTCTGTCAAAGCCCGTCAAACACGTGCGGCGGCGGGTGAATGTGGGGGGGGGGGGTGTCTCTGCAGGAGAGTACAAGAGGAAGGAGCAAGTGGGAAGGAGGGGAGCGGGCGGGGGATTTAGCGTGGCCTGTCGGAGGGCTAATTCCTGTGCTGGCGTTGGAGCTCCCCAGCTCCGCCATGGCTCAGATATTCAGATTTGGGCTGGGCTGCCATGTGGGCTCGGAGATACTCTGCAGCCGGCTCCTCCCCCGCTCTATTCAGGGCCTGCGAGGAGCCTTGGGATGGCGTTAAAAAAGGAGATTAAGTTTCCTCCAGAGAGCAAAGCTCCTTAAGGGGGTATCTGTGTGCCTCTCAGCCGCCTGGTCAGTGAGGGATGCGTGAGGGGGGCCTCGCCATGAACTCCGCTGAGACAGTGGAGGGCGGGGGGGCGGGGTGACACATAAGAGGCGGGGGCGAGGAACGCAGGGAGGCTGACCTGACTCCCACCCCCTGACTGGCTCCACCCTGACCCTGGTTACCAGCTCAAGTGTCGATATCAAATCAGATTCACTGCTAGCAGAAAGAATCCCCTGATAAATGATGAACGCATGGTATCACCTTAGAGGATTTCACTTTTGTTTGTCTGTATTATACTATCATATAATGTCATTTGAGAGTGTGTCTCAGGGGTTTTGTGAGCATGACCAAGGCATATGTGCTTTAGAGTGTGTGTGCGAGATACAGTGTGTCTGTATACAAGCCTCATTCTCAGAGCTTAAAATTGGGCTGCAAATTTAGCAGATGGCTGTTTCACATGTGGACAGAAGTGATGCTCAGACACACAACAGCTCTCTCTGTAATCTCCTCAGTCCACCGTGGGAGTATAAACACACAAACACAGACCAAGCAAAATGTATGTCACATATAGACATTTGAAACTGTACTTTGTGTTGGATCTGACTTGAAATGGTCTGAATAGGATCAATCAGGGGTTTGGTTTAGGTCAAAAGCACCCGGGCGTTTATTGCTCTTCTAATATTAGATCATTAAGTGGCCATTCAAAAGGCAGTCTTGCAAGTATTGCAAATTCGGACCTATGAAGTGAATAGAGTTGAAATCTACCCTTCAGAAGGCTTTGATTCGTTCCTTTGAATCAAAAAAAAAGACGGGAGCACAGAAGCAGAGAGGGGGAAAAAACCCTTACACGTTCCTTTATTTGATTAGCAATACTGATGACGGGGTTGAATGAGAGGGGGAAAAAAAATCTAATGACTTCTTCAGCTTTGTAGTGGGGCTGAAAAAGCCTTATCTGCTCTATTCAGCAGTGGTCTCTCCTGGGAAGCGAGGATCACTGTGCCAAGGGACTGTCAGGTCCTGCCAATAGCCGTAATGGGCCCTAATTCCACATTAATGCAGTCTAAATGAAGTGTCACGGGAAGATTGATCTGTTGAGGGCGTTGCCTTGATGAAGGTTGTTCTAGTGAGTGGGTGCCTCAATGGACACCTGGTTACCCTCTGCAACGCCCCAGGGGCCTCATCTGAAAGCCTGCAGAGAGCAACCTGTCAGACTCTACATGCATATGTCTGAGCGCACGTTCAAAAAGTCTTAAATATATTTTTCAAACCGTAAGCCAAAGCGAGAGTGTAATTATGAATCCGGTGAATAAATGCTTGCAGGTAGAGGGATGGAGCCGTCCTGTCTCTAATGTTTTGAAGATCGTCTAATATTCGCCAGGCTCCTTTTGATGAAGGTACATTTTTCGTCATGTTCTGTTGTCTGACAGGTGCATAGGCCGGATAATGCTGCCAGTGGGAGACTTTGCGGGGAGCTTAAATACAACCAGTCCTCCTACTGTACATATCTAAAACCCCATTTTACTCCTTTCCATTAGTAATTCTTGTCCACAGAAATGGATTTTTACTCACTGTCAAGTTTAAACTGCTACTTTCCCTGTATGTAGAGTATTAGGCTAATCACGCAGTAATTCTAGTTTCTGTATGCTTGTCAAAAATATATATAACTGGGCAGCCAGTTTTGACAAGATCTTTTCTTGCTTTTTAATTTTTTTCAACTTTGCATTGGGAGACCAAGTCAGGCCAAATGATGGGATGTGTTTTACTATAATCTAATTTAAAGACTTTATCATTTCTGCACTGTGATACTTTGAAATAATAATAATAATAATAATAATAATAATAATAATAATAATAATAATAATAATGTACTATTGGTCAGAAGTATTGAGTAAAGGTACATAAAGTTAAATATTCATAAAAAATTGGATGGTGTGTTCCGTTTTAAGTGTTACCGCATTAAAAAAAAACTTCCTGTAAAAGTTTATATGCTTTATTTTATTTTATTTTATTTTATTTAACAGTGCAATTACACCTTTTTTCCAATGATAACAAATATTTTTGTCAGCTTTTTTACTGAAAGGCAGCATGAGAAAGATTTTTCAAAAACACATCCTTGTAAATAGTCACTTAGTGTGTCTGTATCTGCAGAGACGCTGCCCTCTGCATGTAGTTTCTTATTTTGCTGAGTTCGGGACATTTCTGAGTATTGACCTCGGCATGCGGGGTGTGAGGGCAGCACTCTATGAAAACATGGTGAGCAGATGCCAGATTGTAACGCCTGGGACACACTGCCAACCTGAGCTTTGCTGTGGCCACATTAATGTGTTAGAGCAGCCACACTCCTCACATGAGTGACTACAGTGACGGGACATCTACAGGTTGGACTGTCCCCAATTTTTTCCATGTGTTGCAAACGGGTAATTTAGCAAAAACAGACATGGTCATGGACATAGTCATGCCAGCAACATACACCTTTCACTACAGTTTCACTGTATATATAATGTCACGCACGTGAAAATACATTGTTTTTTGCAAGTGAGCACATCCTCTGCAACCCTTTTCTGTCTAAACTGAATAGAACCAAGATTTAGAATGAAATGAAATGAAATGAAAGGTTTTATTGACAGCCGTTATTATGGGCAAAGTCAATGTAGAGAGATAGAGCAGCCAGCAGCATCAACACATAAGCATGCATGCAGGAGCAGCTGTGGAGCCACAACCAACAAATCTCATTCTGCCTTTCACTTAATTATTCTAATAAATTATACTGTATAGTAAAAAGTAATTAGAAAGTTTTGTCCTTTTTATCGTTACTTTTGGAGTGTTTTCCAGGGGATGGAGCTCCTTGTCCAAATCGAAGGTTGTCTATTAAAAATAAAATCAACTTGATATAATTTACATTTTGTTTAAGTAAAAAAAAAAAAAAAAAAAACCCAAAGAAGGCATTGGCATACAAAATGGACAAAATTAGCCACACTTGCAGTGCTAGAGTGCAAACGATTTTTTTGTCATATGTCGGGGGGATTCAAATTTTCTCTTGACTCTAATGATTTGAAGTGTGACTCTAAATAAGGCCCATAATATACAGTATAATATAAGGCCCTTCAAGGTTCCATTTGATGTTTAAATCACATTCATGCACTCGTAACATTTAGCCATGAGGCTTACAGCAGTGGACACACTCCCCTCACATCAAACAGCCATCCACAGTTAATTGGAACTCCATAAATGATATTTCTTGCAGTTATGGTTGCAGAGGGCCGTTGCAATGCGTGGGTCCGCTGGTGAGTGCGTGTGTGTTTGCACATGAGCAAACATATGCATACTCTACGTGAGCATCTTCAACATTAGAAGCAGCAGGCCTCTGGATGAGCTTCCCAGGAGACCCAGAAGACTGCGGCAAGTGTGTCAGTGTCAGTTTGATTAACTCTAATACCGGGGCTTTTGGCACATGTGGTCAGGTTAATGAAACTCAGTGAGAAGGCACTTTTTCCTGGTTCCCTCCCCACCAGGAAGCTGCGGGTGATGGGATGAGGTTCAGCAATTCGCTCCCTCTCTCCCTCAGCTGCCCCCCTCTCCACCAACGGGACAGTCTGATACCCTCTTTAGGCACCGAAGCTGTTGAGATGTATTACCTTTCCGCCTCCACATCCCTCCTGCTCTATCACATCCTGCTGATTTTCACCCACTCAATTTATATTCTCCTGATGACATAATCAGTTTGGCTTGTTTACTAATGGAAAAAGTATAAATGTTAGGAGATGCTCCTTTGATGGCGAACACTGTCCAAATTATTTTGCTTCCTGGTGATCTTTTGAGATTTAATAACACCTCTCTATATAATGCAACAAAATCAGAAAACCTTTTATTACATAGCCGTACCTCTGAATTGGTTGAATCCCCAAAACTTCCAGGAATAGAAATCCAACCAACCTTTTTTTTTTGTTTTTTAAAGCACCAAAACATTCAGTTAAGGTTTTTCCAAGGATTGCCAAGGTTATCATGACAGCAGCTCTTCAAGCCCTCAAAGTGTTTCTCCTTGCTCTCGCTTTCTTCGCTGACACAGAAGTAGGGCACACCGGAGAATGAGCAACACAATTGGGAGGCATCCTGTCCCTTTAAGAGGGGGACCCATCTAATCTCTCCCGATCCACTCAGGCCCTGGATTTATAAATTTCCTGCAATCTCGATTCTCAAAGCCGTCTTGATTTTGAGAGTGTGTGTGTCTGCTTGTGAGAGAGGAAGTGTAGGACTGGCAAGAGGTACTATTGGGGGGGTTGTGGTTTGTTTGTGCTGTCCTTTAGAAAAAGAGCTTACGGGTTCAGCAGAAGAAACGCGGGGAGCTAATGTGAAGATTTAGGACTTTCTCCGAGGCTTGGCCTCGTCTAAGCTCTGTTTGCTTGAGCCGTTTGTGGGGTCCTGCTCACACTAAACCCAGATTAATATTCCCCCCATATCCAACCAGCCCAGACACCGTCTCCCGGCCTCGCTGCCCTCCACCCCCCCTGTTTTCCCTGCCTTTTCTGGCCGTGATCGTCTCCCTTCCCTAATCCAAGTCCGCTGCCTCTCATCTTGCTCTTTATCTCGTCTAAGTAAGCACCTTTCTCATGGCTTCTTTCCATGAGGGGGAAGCAGCAGGAGGAGCGTAAATATGTTTTCCCCAAGCCCTCCTCATTGCTCACTGACCTCTGTGAGGTGTTATTATCAGAGTGACTGCTAAGCCCTGAGATTGCTTTTAGCCAGGTTCACCAGGGGAGCGTAAGGCTGCCTTTAATGGCTCTGTATTGGTTTACAAGCCACCCAATGAACACATAACGGATGGGTACTTATTGTATTAGCCAAACATGTCAACCATTAACAAAATAATGTACCCAAATAAATGAGATTAACTTTCTGTTTGTCTTCTGAACAGACAGATCTCAAAGTTAAAGGAATATGTTTTACTTGTCATTCATTTATCTTTTCATCTTGATTAACATTTTGCAACTTTCTATGCAAATTCCTCCACATCTCATCTGTCTAAATCAGCTCCATTGATTTCTAAAAATGCAATTTACTCCACTGAAATTTCCAGAGTCAAATTGTCTTTATACAGGAACACCTTACAATATTATGTGATCCATTACAGCAAACACTGTAAACTTCTTACAAGCATTATACTGGATTGCATTACAGTGTTGGGTGTTCCTGTTATTTTGTCCACTAACTGTATGTCACCTATGCAGCTCAATGAACAAACTAACAGGCATTTGAAAATGAGTTTGGGTTGATTTTAACAAGAGACCTTTTCACTAGTAAGTAATCAAACATGTCATTGTTTCATATTGATGAAATGTGAAAACAGCAGAACTAAAAAAAACAACACAGAAACGCGTCACGAGCAGCAGGCAAATGTCGACCATCCCTGCTTCCTGATCCACTTCCCCACTGCTGGTTTCCCAGACTCTGCAGGCTCTCTCACAAGACTGTCACCAAAAGCCTCTCCTTCTCCTTCTCACTCTTTTTTTTGTTGTTTTTCCTCCCTTTCTTGTTCCTTTTCTCCCATCTGGATCAAGACTGAGGGAAGAATAGCAAATGCATTTTGAGCCAAGAGAAAAGGGGATGAATTTGGCGTGCTAAACAGGCAGGCTAAACCCATTACCTAAGTGTTCTTTATCTTCCCATATGCTTTTGTTGTTTAATCAGCTTTGTATCTCTCCAAATCCTGGATTGAGATAACAAACAAATGGATGAGCTCAATGTGTAGAGGAAGAAAGCCTTTTCGCTGGCACCTTAAATGCCAAAGACTATCCGGGTGCTGCACAGTGGTCGGAGCAGAAAACACAGCTGGGTCAGAGTCTCTGATTTTTGGACCAGGTCAACCTCCAGTTCTGCCTGAAATGACCTCCTACTCCTCCCTGCTGTAAGGGAATGGACCCAAAGAGAGAGAGATGGGGAGAGAGAGCGTAAAGCTGGAGCTCACAGATTTGCAATCTTCAGCTACGATTCCTCTCTGCTTCTTCTACATAAGAAAAGGAGGATTCTAGATTATCTCTGGCACTCAAAGCCAGGGAGAGTTGAAGACTCACTGAATACAGAAAGGACTTTACAGCCAATGTGGTTGTACAATAGCTATAATCGTTATCAGATTTACTTTTGGGTTTCTAAAAATGTGGTCTGTGTCTGTTGCTGCTATAGACTGCAGGTTTGACCACACAGATCTAAAGGTGACAGTAAACTTTGGGAGAAAAAAAAATTAGCAGGTTTGCAAAAGACTTATAAAAGTATATCCAACACATTTAAATTGTGCTCATATAACTGTACATCTCTTTGCAATTTGTCTAAAATTAGTTAGTTTTATTGTGTTTTTCCCCTTTTTTAACTTAATTGTCTTCATTTGCATCTTTACATTTACAGTCTACATTTTGTGGTAAACTATGGTGAATCACGTTGAGGTGAGCCTTACTGTGTGGACCACTTTTATCGAAGCTTCTGTCATATTTCCATCTGTCATAGTTGTCACTCTTTCCATCTTCAAGTGAAGTTCACCTCCAAGAAGTTCTTTCCAAGGGGGAAGGAACTCTGTTGAAGACACTGTTGGTCACTTGTGAGCAGCGTTAAGAAGCTGGAAACAGATGCATTGGCACACTGTATCACCATTTTTGAAGTTGTTTCAGGAGGCCAGTAAACATGGATCAACACTAGCACTCATTTGGAGTCATGTTTCTGGTCACCTGGCAAATCTAAGTCCAATCTTCACTCCACTTCTCCTCCTGAAGGAAATATCTGGCTCTGTAAATTCTAACTGCTTCACGATGTTCTTGTCTGTCTGATGTTTGGTGCTTGGCGGGTGGTGTACGCTGGGTTTTAAGAGCATTTTCACTGAAAGCAGCTGCGCCCTGAAAACAATGCTGTGAGAGACAACCAAAACAGTGAAGTCTGAAACTGAAAAACACTGAAAATCTGCAGAGCAGAGAGGAGCTGCATCACTTTCTGTGGGTCCATCAGTATGACCAACTCCTTTTACAGTCATTTCATCAGTGTTGAATAAAAAGTATTGATTATAGTTGCTAGACGTGGACCACATGCTTTATGTTGTTCAGTCATTTGAGACATTGTTTGAGTCTGGGAATCCATTTGCTTTCAGTGGGTGATGATTTAGCCTCTGGGGCAGCGGCCGATGTTTCAGACTTTCTGATAACTGATGGCTTCTAAAATTGCAGTTCGGACAATTTGTTGCACCTCTTTTTCTCTCCACACGGACTGTTCGCCTGCATGCAACCAAAGCCTGCACAAACGGAATTGGTCAATACTACTCGGACTATAAACAGACTACAAACAGAATCCAGATCACTTCAGATACCAAGACCTTGTCCCTTGTCCACAAACTCTGTATTCATATGCAGATATCTGTTAATAGAGATTACCCATCTCTTATCTTTAGGGTTCTTTTCCTGGAATCAGACTTTATCTGTCAGGCATGACATGAAAAATGAGAATGCACGACATGACAACAGAATTTGAGAAAGACTTGTCATTTCAGAGTTTATCGCTGTTCTGTCTGATTTAACATTTACATTTTTAATCCTTTTGCACTGTTTGAACTGTAACCATCAAAATGAGGGCGCAGCAAGTACTCATAAATCAGTTTGTTTCTGTCTGGGACAAGAACGACTTCACCATAAGTATGCAGTCATCTTCAGGATTCAACATGCCGTTGACATCAATTCAGCTATCAAAATGAAAAATATTGCTGTCTGTCAACCTTTTGAGGTCTCACAAGTTCCTCTGAGTGACACCTAAACTCATCTTTGACAGAAAAAAGCAAACACGCACAGAAACAATTCTGTTCAGACCGCAGAAAGTGATGATAAGAGTGGGTGCAGGCGACCTCAATGTGCATCTCACAGTTGAATTCCCCCAGGGTAGAGGGGCTCATCGCCCCTTCTTGTTCCCCCCATCAGCTACACACACACCCCTGCAATACACACACTGACACACACGTACACACAGTCTGGGAATGCTGGGGAAAATAGCCCTCATTTATTATTGCCACACTCCCTCGTCTCGTCCCCTCGGTTCAACGGGTGCGCCGCCAAAGCACGTCTTCCACCGCCAATGTCACACAATTACCTCTTAACTGCTCAAACAAATAGAGCGACCCAGAGAGTGACATCAAATCAAAACTGTCACAGGTGATTGAGTCTAGTCATCAAGGCAGCCCGCCCGCTACCTGTCAGGAGAGTGAGGGAATGAAAGGAAGAGGGAGAGAAGAGGGAGAATGTGATAGAGGCTTTATAATAGACCCCTAATAATGTATAAACACCCCCTCTCTCTTTTTTTGCTTCACTCATATTAAAGTTGGGCACAGAGTGCGCGATGCCCTCCTTTTCAGCCGCTCCACTCCCTCTCGGGACTCAGGATGGAGAGAAATGGCTGTGAATGGAGTAATGATAGGGAAAATGATATAGGGGAGATTGAAATTTCCATCCTCTCTGAACCATGCCGGCTCTGCTCCTGGAAAGACATTGGCTGCTAATGGGGTTAGATCACACGCATGAGGGTTTGAGGCCTGAGTGATGTTAGCTGTTGATACTCCAGACACAGATTGAAAAAAAAAACAACACTTTGAAGACAAAAACTCCCTTTAGGTTTGGACATAGAGTGATAGTCCCCAGACCCCAGCTTCCTGCAAACAGTTTGGGCTTCGCTCTGCACAGGAAATCACAGGTGGGCCCAGGAAACAACTGATGGTGCTCGTGTAGCTGTGATGCAGAGGACACAGATAGGTGAACGGTGCATCAGAGAGAAAAAAAAAAAAACATAGAAATAAAGAGCGTGAGCAAAGGGTTGAGCAAGAGCAAACCACGGGGACATTAGGGACATGATGATGTTGTCAGTGTCTGATGTAAATTGGAGAATGACACAGTCAACAGACATGGCTGGCTGCTCGCCGCGGCAACACGCCGGGGCCGTGACACTGACAAATGGAATATTTCAAAGGACTTAATCAGAGGAAATGGGGTTTGGTCTGCAGGTGACACGAGTCCCGCTCCAGCGCTCACAAAAAGAAAACTGATTGCTTGCCTTGAAACGCCCACCATCTCTCTATTTCTCTGTGTCTGTCTGCCTCTCTGCTGCCTATCTGACTCTCACTGATTCCCTGTCCTCACTTGCCTCTGTCACCCCAGTACAAGTGGAGGGTTTACCATGACCATGTAGCACAGTTAGATTCAATCAGAGATAGCCTGTGAAAGCTGTGCCAACAAATCCAATGCAGAACTATAATAAACAGGAGACTGTATAGTTCTGTACAGTTTGTTCTGTGGACTGAATGAGTGGCTGCATTTAAGACAAAATCATAGAAGAAAAAGTGTCTCTTTAAGGTTATATTAAGCGCAGCCTCGCTTTGAGCTCAGTGCCAATGACAGCATGCTCACAGTGACAGTGCCAGTAGTAATGTTTACCATCTTCATCATATTAGATAAGCATGTCAGCATGCTAACATGTGTTTAGACCAGCTGGCGGCGATAGATGTTTAATCAAGATTACCAAAGTCATTAGGATTAACCTTCTGGGAACCAAGAATATTTGCACCAAAAGTTTCACTGAAAAACAAAAATGTCAACCTTGTGGTGGAGCATAAAGAAGGGGATCGCCAAAATCACAAAGCTTCATCCACCAGGGATCATGAACATACGTACAAAATCTCATGGTGAATCATGCATAAGTTGTATGTCTGTCTGGAGCAAAGACATCCATCCCTAGAGTCATGGATGGATGGATGGATGGACGGATGGACGGATGGATGGATGGCTAAACTATAAAGACTTAGAACTAAAATAAATTACAATAAAAACAAAAATAAGTGAACCGCCTGGGATGACACGGGAAGTGAAGTCACACCAACAGCATGGCTAAAAACTGAATGTGTGGAAGAGTCAGTACAAAGCCACATATGTATATTACAGTATACTGGCTTGATCTTTATGAGTACAATGCATACACAACAGCACTGTGTGCCTACACACTGCGCTTTGTTCGTCTCGCAGCGCTGCAGGTTACCACACAGAGGCAGATCAACAGTGATAGATCTCCCTGCTTACAGCCAGGGGAGAGGTTGGGGCATCCTGGCCGACGCAGGGGAAGGACAGCGAGAGGAGGGGAAAACAACATTACCGACAACAGATGAGGAGATGGAGAGAACACCTCTGCGAGAAAGTTAAGTTTATTCAACTTTCTGTCGGCTCCTTCATCGTCTGTCAGGCCTAAGAGTTTGGAGTTCTGGCACAACGTGTCAAGCAAAAATCTCCTGCTGCTAATTAGCTTTACAAGCTCAGAACTGCCACATGGAAAGTAGCAGCAAAACCCCCCAAAAAACTGAAATCCATCTCCTGACTTCTTTGTTTCCAGGCCCGGGCATGGCAGTGCCACCAGAAGCCGAATGCATCTATGAGATTGGTGATTTGGTGCCTCAAGTCCAGTAGCCCCATGCCGGGTATGAATCACGGCAAGGGGCCGCTGCCCTGTCACAGCAGCTACAGATCAATGATAATTACCACCTTGACATGAGTACGCTTATTACTGAACAGGATCAGGGACAGGGGCCCGAGCTGTGGTGGCCGTAGGGCCCGATCGATACTCCAGGAATAATGGCTCTCTGGGGCCCTAGATTGGACTTTGCCACTAAACAAGCCATTACAGCCGCACGCATGACAGCTTAGGTCTAGATATGCGTCCTAACTCTCCTTCTCCTGGAGGCTTCTCTCTTAGAGCCCGCCTCACTATGGCTCCCACAGGCCTCAGTACTCAATCTTGTCATGGACCGTTATGGGCAGGCGAGACACATGCCTCTGGCTTTGAGACGTGTTAACCAGAAGTGAGTGATTAGGGGAAGCATGCTGCTACAACACAATGTGCTCCTGTGCAACACGCCAGTGAAAGGGGCCTTGCAATGTGACCTGATGATTGCCACTGAGTATAGAGATCAAACACAGCTGCAACGGTGTGTGTACACATGAGTATACCCATACGCGCACACACACACACACACACACAAACAAAACACACACAAAAGCAAGCACATCAGTGCGTATAAGCGATGCTGATCCGTCTATGGCAGCCCTCATCTTCTTTTCTCTTTGATTTTTACCATTTCCCTCCTCCAGATCCCTTGTTTTTTTCCCTCTCCTTTTTTAATCCGGTCATACCTGTAATCGGGCTCTGCGACAGGAAACTTCAGAGAATCAATTAGTCCTCGCCTCATCCGGGAGCCAAGACGATTCCTCTCGACTTGAGCCGCAAACTCCTTCTATCAGGAGTCATTCTGCCTGCCTAACACCCAGACTCCTCTCTCCTGAGCCCGGATAGGTTTGACTCTAAGCCTCTAAAACGTTGACAACCCAAAGCGCCTTTCTCTCGGCAAGCCCTAACCGCCTGCCTCACCCCGGCCCCTTCTCCTCTTTCTAACCGTCGCTGCTGCTAAATAAAGAATGACTTGTTTTTCCTCCACAGCACAGCTGTGATAATGATGCCGTGTTATGGTGTTTCATCCACAATTAAATAAACAGAGTCTTTTAAAAGAATTCAAACTACATCTTGCACCGAAGTGAGTTCAGAGAGGAGGCGATAGCTGGTGACTCCAGGTCTCCCTCTGTCCCGCGAAAAGCTAGCCAGTGAAGAGGCAGCATTGTGGACGGTGTTGTTTTTAAAATGCCGCCACATGGCACAAAGGGAAATGCAAACCTGGAACTCTTCTGCTGGCTACAGCAGGCCCTCGAGTGGAGTCTGGAACAAACAGAACATTGAGGGGTCAGATTTAATCCCCCCGCCCCTGCCTTTTGTATTCAGATTAAAGACTAAGGAGGATTTGCAGGAGCCTGGAGTCTCTTGTTAAAAGACTGTGTTCTCCACTTAACCTGCAATTTACCTGTCACTTAAGCCCGCTGCAGCGATCATCCACACCTCTGCCAGTGAAAGGGGCTGACTATTTTTCTGTTTTCTTTTCACAACTCTGAAGAAAGGCTTTATGTTCACTTGAGCATAATGAATTCCCTGATAGATGCTGATTAAAGCAGCAGCAGTTTGGGAAAGATACTTAACACTTCGGACATAAACAGGAGCGAGATTGCCTCTAGTACACACACACACACACACACACACGCACACACACAAATCTACTTCTAATAAACCAGAAATCACTTCTTGACCAGTCGGACTGCTCTGACGAGGTTGATTCGGTGTGGATTCTCTAGAGTGCCGTGAAAGAGATGCCTGCAGGACACGGAGGCGAAACACACTGTGAAGCTTCTTGACTTGATTTGTATTTCCAACCCTCCTCATCTGCTCCGCTGAAAAATCCCGCCATGGAAACCTGACCTTCCCTCTCCCTCCACAGCCCTCTCACAGAGGCCGAGCGTGATTCATCTCGCCCGAACTAAGTCAGGGGAATGAATGAAACCGCCGCCATCACTCTACCCCACCTCATCCATTTCATCCTCCTCTGTGAGTTGTCTTGGCCTCCGCCGGACGGCCATAACGCCGCTCTAAATCTTCCTCCTGAACAGAACTCGCCAGGTCCACGGCAGCAGTAAAGTGGACCATTCGTTTTCACAGCACAGCCAAAAGGAGTAATGGGAGTGATGTTGAGACATTATCAGTCACTCACTGGCTGCCAAAGCTCCATGAGCTGCTCCTGCCCCGCTTCCCTTTTTTTAAAAGCATGTGCAGATGCCCACCAAACAACCGCACAGCTCTTGATGGAGCTTTACACAAGTCTTTGATACGTCCCTTAATCTCCACTAAACTATCCCACTGGTTTTAACACCCTTACGCATTAGCCTATGTCTTATAACTTAAGAGTTTATCGTTAGGCGCTAAATTTAGACGCCCTTTCTTAAGACTCAAGGAAGCCGGGAAGCTGCGTGCGTGCAGCGTGCAAAATTCTAAACCTTCCAAAACATAACAAAGGATGCGAAAATGTTCATTGTTTTAGGAAGCTGCACCTCCTGCGGCTGAGCCACAACAGATTAAAACAGTTTGGAGGGGCAATCATCTGGATGGAGGAGATAATTTTAGTTTGTGTGGACGTTCAAATCAGAGGAAACTCTTTCCGAAAGCGAACTGAAGGGCAGGACCAAAAACAGAAGTCGCTCATCTGCTCAAACTTCTTGATTTCTTTGTTAAAGAGGATCACTGTCCGCTGTGCTTTTATTTTTAGAACTTTTCCCATCCTCTTTCGACTATTTTCTGCGTTTCCTCAACCCCTTTTTCCCCGTCTCAACCAAGCCTGCTCTCCCTGGCGAGTTGCTGTCTTTATTCTGGAGGAACCCACCTGTCCGCCCGCACATCAAGCCCATCCCCGGTGGGCTTCTGTGTTAAATTCCAAACTTAAAACCCATTACTGAGCTATCAGCCCACTCATAATGCTGTCTAACGACCTCATTTCCCTAAGTGTCAGCCCTGTCAGTCACCAGAGGCCCTGTCAGCTCAGCCGCCCATGTCCGAGGGTCCCGGGCGCTCTGAGGCATCGCCGCCGCCGCCGCCGCTGCATTCACCTCTTCTCAGCCTGTCCTCATCAAAAACAGGATAGAACCCTCAATCTCTGAAAATATGTCAAGGCAAAGTGACTGGGGACACAGGGGGTAAGAGTCTTTGGAATGAAAGTGCTGGGTATTTCATTTACCATATCCACTCTATTAGTCAGAGCGGCACAGTCAATCAGGGCCCCATTTTGATTTGAGGGGAGTCAGGGGGGAGAACTGGGACACGGCAAAATGGCTGACGGTCACGGCGTGGCTACTCCGGCTCAGCCGAAATCAGTTTGAGGAGTTGGCGTGTACAAAATGGATTATTACCATACGGATCCAAAACGTCACCGCCTGTCCTTGTTACCCGAGGAGGCAGCACTGAGCATGTGCAGGGAGGAAAGTGACGAGAGGGGGCAAGGTTGAGCCGGAGAGGGTTGTGTGTGTGTTCGTGCATGCGTGTGTGTGTGTGTGTGTGTGTGTGTGTGTGTGTGTGTGTGTGTGTGTGTGTGCACTCACTGTCTCCTCCTCAGGTCTCCCAGCGTACCTTTCTGTGAAATGATTTGGTAAATATGGAAAGGGGCCCCTAGGCCACACAGGCCCGGCCCCTCTTTAGGAGTGGATAATTGACTCCTTTTCCTCCTTGATAATTCATTGCTTGCATATGCCAGCTAATACATCAGCTGAAAACTGCCCTGGCCCTCATCTCCCTTGACACACGCACACACACACACCCACACACACACATCCACACACAGCCACCCAGAGGAATGAGCGACTGCAGAAAGACTGAGCATAAAAAATGGGGATGACAAATGGGAGCACTTCTAGATCTATGAATGAATTATGTCTTCTAAATACCTTGAGCAGAGGCAACTGTCAGCCGCCGTCTATACTAATCTGGGACAAAATATGACCAGCTCCGCATTAAAAAGGAGGGAGCAGGGCTGTTAGAGAATGAGGCGAGAAATGAACGAGCAATCAGGCCATTAAACTGCGGTGTCTGATTCAGCTTTGGTGGACATTTGCACATTTATCATGAGATGGAAATATCCTCCCCCTTTTGTCATTTTAATACGGCCCCCTCCATTGAAATAGATTAGGATTATACCAACAGGACAGAGATATCATTTGTTTTACAATAGCCGAGTCAGCACTCACAACAGTCATTAGGAATTAGATCAAGCCGGTTACTGTTTAGAGGGGCACTTTGCAAACTGAATGGAAGGATCAAATTAATGGCACTTCATTTCAAGAGGTGGGATATTAAACCTCTGTTCCACCCAACAACAGAGGTGGGACGGAAAGACAAATGGCTGGTACAAGACGCCGGGCCTGTGTATGGGAAGTTCAGCGTGCGTGAAACACACCAGGTCACCCACCAGGTGCTGATTATGTTCACGGAGGGGGTCAAAGACACTATAACCTTGCTATTGTTCTATCTTCTGGTTATCTGGGAATGTAGTGTATTACCTGTGGGAAATGTATTTTTCAGGCGGCGGTTCAGAGACGACCTGGCTGCGGTTCAGGGCCGCAGGAGGATCACCGCATCCCCCTGAAACGCACTGAGCTGCAGGCGGGAGGAGGCCCAAGGACGGCGCAGCATGGCTGGGTTCTTCGAGCAAGCGCAGTTAGAGGCCGTGCTGCATTCAAGGTCCGCACACTTTGGATGTGAGAAAGTGTGAATTTAGACAAGCAAAGCAACCAGCCAAAAACAAGGAAGTACGAGTTCATCGTTACACAAACATGAACATTAAGGAACTTGATGCAGAACTTCTTCATCAACTGAAGATTTAAGAGATTGCGATAAACTCAGCTGTGATTATTGGAGTGAATATTTAATTCCAGTGCACATAATTATTTTTTTAATGGTTTTGTATTTGTTCCACTAGAATTCCCAGTAAGTCTTGTTCAAGATATATTCCACAGTGGAACAATTAAGATCCTTTACTTGAGTGAAAGTAGCACAATTACATTGTGAAAATACTTCACCGCAAGTAAAAGTCCTGCATTCAAAATTTAGTAAGTAAAAATATGTATTATCAGCAGAATTTAAAACTGAAAAATAAAAGTATGCTCATACTACACAGTAAAATGCTCCCCATCAGTGTTTCACTGTCATATAAATATTTTTTATAAATATTACTGCTGCATCAATGTGTTTGTTGCATTTTACTGTTTAACTACTTTATATACTGTTGTATACGTCTAGTCTACATCAGTGCATCATATTCTATGAGATCATCATATATTTGTAGCACCACTGTCCAGTGAGAACCACGTATCTCTCAACTTTCCATCAGCCCAGAAAAACAGCCTGTTTTCACCTTTGTGACGATGCATTTTCCTGTTAATCCACAAGGTTTTTAATAGTTTGTATATCCTAAGAAGTAGGAGAATTTTCTCAGCCCATAAAGGAGCACATCATCCTCCATCCAAAATTCAAAATCACTGAATTTGGAGATACGTGGTTTTCACTGAACAGATTTTACTGCACAAAATGAAAATCCTCAAGTGAAGTACAAGTACCTCGGATTTGTACTTAAATGAATACGATAGTAAATGTACTCAGTTACATTCCACCGCTGACTTTCAATAATAAATCTGTCTGGTTTGATTCTTCAAATGACATCTGCTCCTTTTCCCCTCATAGAAAACTCCAGAAAACATGAACATGCAAATATTTCCATTTCAAAAGTTTAAATACTGGATGTTTCCTTCTTCACGGAGAAGTCCTTTAACTCACTGCAGGTGAAGGTTTCCACATCACACTGATGTGAAATAACCGTGTATATTATTGGACCATGACTGGCGTCCAGACCAGTTCTGATCTCACAGAATCGTCTCGTACTGTGATTTAAGGTGAGCACAGAGAAACTTTCCCCCTTCTGCAGATGAACGTGAAAACAGCCGTTTATGTGGATCACTCTGCGCAGTGCAGCTCCAACAAACGTGAAGTAATAAGAAACTAAATTTGACTTTAGGTCTGAACTTTCTATGAGGGATTCAGTCCTGCAATAATGCTGAGTGCCTCAAATTCTGGCCTTTTGTCCATCTCATTTATGTCTCTGAGGGTGGACTAAATATCAGAGACGACTCAGTGTAATGCGGTACAATTCAACAGTAGCACAAACCTCTGAAGTGACCAAAGCTGATTCAACACTTCTCTGAACTGAACCCAGAACAGTTTCAATGAAAACTGAACGATGTGATGTAAACGTGCTGGACTAGACTTATGAATTTCATGTGATTAAATATAACAACAAGGCCGCAGATGAAAGAAAAACAAACCTCCAAACAAACACGACCGTCCTCACCTGGCTTGGAAACACCATGTGAATGGCGACACTGCCCCCTAGTGGCCAAACTCATGACTGGCGACTGAGAAATATAAGAACATTTTTCTTGTTTTTTTAAAATGTGGAAATAATCAGCTTTTATCAACGCGCCTCTTCTTTATTAAACTGTTCCTATAGTCATTATTTGACCCCTTCACATGATTGTGCTCAAACATGCAAACACTGAATTTGGGAACATTTTACAACACACACTAAAACTAAACACAGTTGCACCTGTAGGTGATCTGATTTGACCCATTTTGTGATCATGCTGATTGGTCCATGATTACAAACTGCAGCACACCTGAATTTAACTGTTCTAACTTGTTGTTTTTCATGAATTATTTGTGTGTGTGTGTGTGTGTGTGTGTGTGTGTGTGTGTGTGTGTGTATTTAACTGTACTCTCCACATCACTGTAATGACAGCATGCCCTCAGTGAGTCTTTAAGATTTAAATAAAGCGTCACTGAATGAATGCATTACAGTCTGAATGGAAAGGATCCCTTCCTCAGCAGTCGAGCCCTTCCTGAGCATGAACAGGAGCCACTGTCCTCTCTCCACAAGGTGGAGTCATGAGACTAGATGTAGATGAGCTCCATCAATAAAGCCGAATTCTTTTGGGGGTAATTTTGTCCTTGAATCGAATGATGAAACTCCACAAATCATCATTGACTGAACTGGACTTGATGCCAGTTCGTTGTGCGCTCACTGAACACGTTTCTCTTTGTAATGGGATCTATTTGCATAAAAGTAATGACCTCAAAGCCTTTTGTGAATCATCCATCTCTCACTGGCACCCAGTGTGATTATCAGCCTTCAGCCTCACTGTCATTATTAAATTCAGAAATCATTACTGTAATGATTGGCGTGGAATGAAATGAATGCAAATTGGAATAGCAAATTATGGCTTATTTAAACATTTATCAATAATCAAAGACAAGGTTTGCTGACAATAGAATTTGAAGAATCATATCATAATCAAGATAACAATGGAGGAAGATGCTGGAGAGGCTGCAGCCTGATAAAAATAGATTCAGTGGAAAATGGTTTCTCGACAGGAAGCATGAAAGTGACAGTGACACAATTAATGCCTGGTTTTGCTCAGAGCAACGTGACTTTGTTACTGTCAGTGAAGAACCACCAGCACCTCGACTGTGTGTATCCATTCACACTGTAAGACTTAATCTGGTCAAATATGGCAACAATGGCTTCCTTTATCTTTTGTTTGTATTGTGCTGGCCTTCTGGGGTGATTTCGGACCGTCACAGCATCATCACAGCAGAGAAGGAGGACAGAGAGAGTCTGAAGTGCTGCGGTCAGGCGGGGACACGGGCCGCGACCTTGTTCTGCTCTACAGTGATTTTCCAGTTTTCTTTTTTGCCTGGAAAAGCCTTTGAAACTTTCCCAGCTTTTCCATGTATCACTTAAGGAATATTCAAGTCTTTGTACTTGAGTTGTTCTCTGTTCATGCAGAGGCGAATGCAACGCTTGTGCTTCTTTACTCGTGTCATACATGTATGTATATTTTATATGTTTACATACTGAAAAATTGCACCGCCCACCTTTCTGGGCCAATACTCCATTTTAATACTTATATGTTACATATTCATTTTCCATCATCTGACTTCAAAGATATGTCTTTATTGTCAAATCCTTACAGCCTTTGCAAGAACACTGCATCGACCAGTACTGACCTGCCTTTGCAGACAGCTGATATATTTGTTATAATATTGTGTGTTACAGCTATATTAAATCAGTTAAGTGCAAGGCAGAGGACTCACAGACTGGGCTAAATTTGGCTGACAAGTGAAAGTATTTTAGAGTATTAGGTTTCATAAAATCGTCATTTTAGAAGCTTTCTAGTGACTGTATTTCAATGTAAAGCGGATACTAACGACACACTCAAATATTTCTTTTGAAAGGCCTCAAAATGTCACTTTTAGGAGTCAAACTTTCACCATCTGTAGGCTTAAGAGGTGCTAGTCACTAGTGTCAAACACATCAGAGCTGGATTGCAGCCTCCTGTAAGCCTGCAGGAGGTGAATGTTTGATACTGAAACTATAGGTTTTGGGTGCCACTTTAAACTTGTTGCACTATGTCTTGATTTTCTATCACAACATGAAGAGGATTACAAAAAAACTCCACTTTCAACACTTCGCAGTCGAGATGAGTCCCGGCTCCTTCTCTGTTTTAGGCCGCCAGTAATTCCTCGCCTAGGTGCCAAACTGAGGGCCACTGGTCTTGACCTACGTCCCCCAGAGGCCGTTCCCAGTGCTGAAGACTTTCAGTGGAAATCCTCTGCGATGATCCCAGTGACTCCACCGGCCTGAAACTTATCCTGAGGACGGTTTCTGGTCCTGTCTCATGTCCCAGTCCACCTCAGCAGGCCACCTCCTATGCGCCTTCATGCACTGCAGACAGAGCCAGTTCATTGCTAAGAGACGGCCCCAAAGCGGATACAGAAAACGAGACCATTAGTGGTCCTGATTGTGTAACAGCAGTCGTTAAAGTCACCTGAAGCCAAGTGTAAACATCACTGATTGGAGCTGTCACATGAGGCCAACTGTGAATAGTTGATATATCTCCTCAGAGGGGATGAAAGGATTGTAGTTCGGGGGGGAATAAATAGCCTCATTCAGCCGTCTTTCAACTCATCCGTCCTCCCTGTCCAAAGCATGTGCATTGTCGTCCTGGAGTGAATGTCCCTAATCTTTCGGCTGTAGGAGTCTTGACCTGAGGAGTTAGCCTCTGTGTTGAGCCATGCATTTGTTAAATGGTTGTTTAGTTTGCCTGATATACATGTCTGTGCATTCCTCACTGCATTGGACTGCATACGTCACATTACTTTTCTTGTGTTTGACTGTGCAGTCACTTTGCAGATGGAGAGCAAACAGGGCTCTCGGCTTTGCCAGCAGCCGTCGGCTCGCGTTGGGAAGGAGCTGCCGCCGCTGGCTTTTGTTAGCGTAACTATACGATAACCTGCAGCTCTGCGCTGAATTAATTTCACTGTGGCATCCTTCAGAGCAACATGACCTTGTTTCTAGTTTAGTAAAATGAGCTCAGGTTGCTAAGACATGTCATCCTCTTTACAGAAACACTACCAGTCATGTTTCTGACTCACTGGATAACTACAGACACCCACACTGCCTGCTGTCAGCCATTCATAAAGCTGCATCCACACACACACAGCAGAGAGCAGTAACAGCAGGCGGTGGCTGTTCGGTTATCTCTTCCAGTGGTCAAGTTGCGTGTGCGGGGATCACACTGTGTCTCTCACTGTGTTTGTGGACAGCAGATGTATAATGGTGAGTAAACAGGGCTCTCGCCTTTGCCAGCAGCTGTTGAGTCAGATGCCAAGTGATGGGCAACATGTTGGGAAGGAGCTGTTTGCACTGCCGCCGCTGGCTTTTCTCAGATAACCAATGAATTATCTTCACAGCCTGAGTGCATTTGATATGAAGCCTGACACAATAGCACATATTGTGTTTGTTTTGAGTTTGGTTTCTGTGCATCAGAGTGTTTTTGTCAGATTATTGTTCATCTTTAAAACCCTCACCAAAGTCACAGTTATTGATTTTTAAGCAGAAACACACCAAATAATTGACAATCCAATCAAATTTCAGCTTTATTTATAAAACTCACAGGTGCTCTTAACGTGTACTGACGTAACACAATAACAGTAATATAATATAACACGACATAGGCCTACAATTCACTAATTTGTTCCTGAATATCCAACTTGACACAGATCTCGACTCACTCACTGCAGCTGATGCAAACACTTAAAAAAGCGGAAAAAATTAACAGTTTTGTCAAAGTGTGTGAAACACTGCGGCTGAGATTTACCAGGCTTACACAGGAACAGCTTTCATGACTCAGAGAAGCTTGGCCGGACACACTCATGGAGAAGATCCTAACTACAGTCGATCCATAGGACATGAGCGCAGGATAATCTGCCTTAACTGGATGTTTTATACAGCGAGAGGTATACAAACAGGCACTTGGATTAAGGTATCATCTCCTGTTCCTGTTTCTGTTCTGGCAAAGTAATGCACATCCTGGAACTGAGCAATAAACACACAGAATAAGCTACAATCAGAGCACAACACATTTCCAAAAGCAGAATAATTAAACGCTCAGACGGCACGAGAAAGCCCATTCTATAGAGGAAGTGTTCTGGGCGGTCTGCTTGCACTCAGAGGTTAAGGTGGGGTTATCTCCAGTGACACCCACGTCAGACATCTCTGACATACATGTGCAGCTCACCGGCTCCATCCTGACATCCTGCAGGAGGAGCGGCGTCGCCCCCCTGGCTGGAGCTGGACTTGTGAGACGAGGTGGGGGAGTTGGTGGGGCTGAGCTGGACAGCCGTAGTGTCCTGCAGCGTGTGCTCGCTGGTCTCCATCTCAAACGCCGCCGTCCCCATCTGCATCAGCCCCCACTTCTCACCTCCTTTAGCCTCGTGGGCCACGTGGGCCGGGGGCCTCCTGCTGACCACACAGCAGGCCGTGAAGAAGGCGAAAGCTATCAATAAGAGAAGAGGCCCGATGACGATGGGGGGGTTTTCAGTGGGGATGAAGGTGGCAAAGGCAAAAGCTCCCACCAGGGTGATGTTGATGCCAGCCAGCATGATGCACAGACCGCAGGCGCAGCACAGCGGCGGGGAGGGCAGGCTCTGGTGCCGCAGCCGGGCGCCCTGCTTGGGGACCTTCTTGGAAGGAGATGGTCTGGAGGTTTTCTCAGGCAGTGGCATGCCTCATGGAGAGCTCTGTGGGAAGCAGAGAAGCTGATGATCAGATGACTGACTGGTCAATGAACTCATCGCTTCAGAGGGAGATGAGGGTGAAGTGGCTGAAGAAGAATAGCGAGTGTGAGAGGTTTTAGAGACTTTATACACTTGAAATGTTTTGTAAACTAAACTTTTCATTCAATAGTAATTCCTAAAATGCCACTAATGCAAGTAATTCCCTCCAGAAATGGAATTAATTAGTCACACCCACTTAGAATGGCTTCCACATGCAAAACATGTTTCTATAACATTTGATTTTTTTTTTCAGCTTTTCATCCAAAAGTAATTCCTAAAATGCCATTACTGCAATTATTTTGCTCCATTAATCAGTGGCACCCACAAAAGATGGCTTCAACATGCAAAACATTTCATGCATGTGGCAATACCACTAAAAGTACTGCTATCCCCAGTGATAACATCCAAACAGAAAAACTACATTTTCCTTTCTGCTGGTCACGCTGTCAGCCGCGCACAGAGCAGAAAACCCTGAAAACAACCACACAGCAACATTAAAATGCTCTCTTACCTCAGATCAGACTCAAATGCAGTCGTCCGTCCATCATGTGGTGTCGCACAGACTGTGGTCGGGAGGTGAGCTCTCCCTCCGGCAGGTGAACGCTACAGTGAGGTGCTGCCGCGCTGCTGCTCACACACCACAGGTCATTATGAAGACGGACCGCTGGGGGCGCCAGAGGGCTCAGGGACAAACAGTCCAATCAAATCAAGTTCAGTGAAGTGATGAAGCTTTGGCACGTCTGCACTGAACAAATCTGGGGGAATCTCGGAGACGTCGGAGGAAGCCGAGCCGCAGGAGGGGTGGCGTTGAATGTTACACTGCTGCTTGTCTCTTTATGTCCAATATTAAATTATGATAGAGGTACATTTGTTCTGAGGCTTTTTAGTATGAAAACCATGGAGGTTAGAGAGAGCACGATGCACTTACTTATCTGTTTTAAAAGAAGTCTTAACAAAAGCACACCTATATAAAGAATGTGTATATGGAGCACATTGTTTAAATGATGTAACACAGATTAAACAAGAGGAGGATCTTTTTATTGAGAACACAGCATACCAATGAACATACGCTCTGCGCTGAGAGCATTATGCATAGGATCCCGTTTGACCTTTGAGAAACGTCAGTGGGACCCCATCATTGCACACCAATTATCTCATTTGATGCAATTACAAGTTGATCGGGGGAAACGAGTTCTTCATGACTGTTAATGCATTGAGGGGGCTTTAACATAGCGAGTGGATGTTTCCTAAGATGTCTCTTGTCAATTCCTGCCAGCCAATGAGGGCCCTATAGGGATGTGGTGTCTATGGCAACAGTGCGGAATGAGGAGTCATTTAGTGGGCAACACATGAAGTTAAAGGGTTGGGTGAAATTAGTGATGGGCTGCCATAATTGACCCCATTCAAACATAGACAGGGTTCTCAAAGAATGAAAAAAAAATTTAAAAAGTACAAATATTTTCTTAAAAAAAAAAAAAAAAAAATCAAAGTCTTAGTACGACCAGTCTGTTATTCTTTCCACTGGCACATCCAGAACCAAAAACACACAACTGAACAAAAAAAACACTCGTATAAAAACAATTCAGCCTCAGTTTGGAATCCTTCACCTACAAAGTTTAACTATCAGCTACTCATTAATCCCCTTTAAGCCTCGGTAACTACATACGACCAACACAAGCCATTCAGACTAAAAACACTCTAAGAGATCAAATCAGTAAGACAATAAGAAGCTGGGCAAGTGTTTTTGGGATGGTGTCACGTTTGTACAGTACAAAACGTGCAAAAAAAAGTGGTGCAAAAGAGAAAAGTCTGAGGTAACGTTGGCCTCTAATGAGGATAAAAAGCTGTTAAAAACCCCTTAAAAGATAAATACTTCTGTCGGTGTCGAATTCACATTGTTGGACCAAGCTGATCATTTGTGATGCTTCATTCTCCCTTTGGGATAAACTACGTAAGTGGCTTGTTTTAAAGTACATCAGTGCTACAGGTAGCTTGTGTCTAAGTGAAATGATAAGAAATACAAAACAATTTGATCGGGGGGTCTTCTCCGACGTCAACGTCCATTCACATTGTTCTTTACGCGGCCTCCACGAGAATGACTTCAGTAAGTGAAACGGAGAAAAGCTCTCCTGTAAGTGCCGTCCATTCTTATCATTTAACTCACGTACATCCACACACATCAAATCACATACACTGACATGCTTAAAAAAAAGCAAGAAATAAGTGAGAACTTTCCTTCAGTAACTGAGCAGCATTTAAATAGAGTGTTAACCAGTTCACAGCTGGACGACCAGAAAAATAAAATCTATCAAAATGAGATTATATTGCACTCAGTCAGAAACAGCTGCAAAACTGTGTTGTATCCATGTAATGCTGTGTTGATAATGATATGCACTGATCAGATATCTGCTGGCATTAAGAGCGGTTTCTGCTGCATCGGGGTCGTCGTAAAAACGTCTTTATCAACGTCAACGCGAAACTAAATAAAGTGAACTGAAAAAAACTGTAAATAAAATAAAACCAAAGCTATGCTCAAGTGAAACAGTTCTTGTTTAAAACTCAGTCAGCTTAAAACAATTCCTGGACAGATCTCAGGAGGGTCAACTATGTTTTCAATTAGGGAGCCGTAGCCGAGGATTAGCCGTCCCCTCGGTGCTCCAACCCTATCTAAGTGATAAGATTACTGGCCATGGGAAAGAGCTTTAACACCGAGAACAGAGCAGTCATTTCTGATACTGTGACTGATCTGACCAGGCTCCCTGTGAAAACACACACGCACGCACGCGCGCACACACACACACACAGGTTAAAATCAGTAAGAACACAATGACGAGGGGACTTGGTAGTGGGCCTTCAGGCTGCGAGGTCGTCCACGGCGGGTGCGAAGTCCCTGGTGCGCAGGGCGTTGGACTGCGCCCGTCTGCGGGCCAGTCTGGAGTTGGAAGGAGGAGAAAGCCTCATGGAGCAAACGATGGCCCCGACATCCTCCTGCTGCTCGTCGTGCTGAGATAGCTGCCGGTTAAAGGCGATGGCTTCTGCTGCAAACTGGGTCAGGTCTTTGGTGCTGCTGTTCCTGAAAGAAGAGGAGGCAGAAGAGGATCTGAGACAGCTGAAGGTTTTCACTCCTCAGTAGCATCGATTCCTGCCTGCTGTCCTATCAAAAAAGTCGCTGTTGCTTTAATCTGAATCTACGTCCTCTATAGAGCTTTTAAAATACAAACTTTTGTTTAAAGCACCTTATAAACTTCACAAATACATTATGCCGGGATCAGACTACATGAATCTAGGCCAATTTTGAGATGATTTGGCTCGTGGCCGACCATGAACGACAACTGGCCGTCTGTACTTGTGTAGTGTGACGTGTAAAAGGACTTGCATGTCAGATTTGTTTTTGTCTTGACACAGTGACCATTGTCAAAAACAAAAAGCATTGTGCAGTCTGCTCCTGGTCTTAGACTTGACTGTCTAAGCTGTCATACCTTTGTAGAACATGAGGAGTTGGAAGACCTCTCTCTGGAGCGTTCTGTAAAACCAGAAAATGAATAATTGATGTGAAATCACAGTTTTAAATAAGGTAAAAATAGCACTGGATGAGCGATGCAGTGGTTTTGTATCCGACAATATTAAAGCACCAAGTCAAGACACCCACCCCCTGCACCCAAGGGTGCGTGAGGACCTGAGCAGCACTGAGGCGGAGAGTTGCGTCCCGAACCAACAGCTTAGATATGAGGTCCTTGGCCCCCTCTGTGATGTGAGCCCAGTCCTTCTCTGGAAATTCATACTTGCCCTGCTGGATGCTCTCGAACAGGTGACTCTGAGGAGACAATACATCCTGTCAAACTGAAGTCCAGTGATGACATTCTCCATCCTAAATCTGGCCCAGCAGTAGTGTCTGCATGCGTGCGTTTTCCAACATGAAGCACACATCAGACACTAATTATGGAAGAAAATCTGCTGATGGCCACATGTTGCTCCTCCAGTGTCTCCTCCAGCCAACAGACTCAACATTAAAACCAGTCTCCGGTGATAATCAGGAGACAGCAGAGGAAAACAACTCATGTCCAGAAGAACAGATGCAGTAACAGCAAAATCAAGCTCCACAGACACATGCGTTTTTTGTTCCTAATGGTTTACAGAACAGACTTAGATTAGATACAAGCGAACTAACAGCTTGATTCCACCAGGCACTGCTGCAGTCTGGTTTTGTCCTGTCCTCTGCGTGGCTTCATGCTCCACCGGGAGCGAATCTGAAGCACGTTGCCTCAACAATTTCATTGACTCGCTCAGATTTCATTGACTTGGTTATTTCCTTGATGTCTGTGCCTCTACCACAGGTAAGCAGGCCAGGTAGATGAAAGGTTTCTTTTTTTTGTCTGTTGTAAAAATAGACTGGGCGTGTATTTTCAGTGGAGCAGAGCAGAGAGCCGCTTCTGAAACACGTGGAATCACAAGTCTGGAATGGGCGCGATCAGGTCCAGCTGTCACAGCCGCAAAATGACGCAGCCATGCCCGGTGGAAAATGTGCAAGTAGGCTCATTCAGCATGATTACTGTTGAGGAACAAAGCCCGACTGTGGCAGGCAAACATATATTTACTGTATAGCTGATATTCTATCTTCTTAATACAAACTATATAACTGTCGCATTCGATTCTGCCCGGGGGCCTTGCTTAACATGCACGATTATTTCAATTAATTAATCTACTGGTTATTTTCTTGATTAATAGTTTGGTCTCCAGAATTTTGGCAAATAGGTTAGATTTTGCTTTGAAAATATCCGTTACCAGAACAGTAGGCAATTAAATTCCTGTTGAGTAATCATTTCAGCTTTGTTAAACTATCTTCTATGAACCATCTTCTGTGATCAATTAACTACATCTTCGATATCAAAGTGATAGATACCTCAGCTCAATGAGGGAGCAACAGTAATGGTGAAAAGAGTCAATTTTTCCAAGACATGTTACTGCTGTTGCTGTAGTGAAACATGAAAACATGTATGTCCCAGCTTCCTGAGCAAAAGCAGTAATATCATGACTGTGACATGGTGGAATAACAGTTTCAGGTCAGTGACAGAGGAAGAACTCTGTAGCTTTGTGATGTAAACACTGCAGGAAGTGAACACTCACAGGAGTATCAGGTGAGATGGAGACCGACAGAGCACAGAAGCTGACTGGGCGACCTTACCTGGCAGGTTCTGCAGGTTTCTCCTCGATCCCAGCCGCAGTCAGTGCCGCAGTGGCCTGTGAAGGGGGGGCTGCCGCTCAGCAGGATGTACAGGATGACCCCGAGACTCCAAAGGTCGCAGCGCTTGTCGTAGAAGGAGGCCTCATCAGTGAACACCTCCACTACCTCTGGAGCCATGTACTCTGCTGAACCACACTGAGAGAGGGCAAAAATACATAAAAAGCATGACGTTTCCAGTCACTGCTGTCCATTAGACTGGTTCTGTTAGTCTGTATTAGCTGTGAATTCAAAACCAGACTGTTACCGGTGTGGTGAGCTCCGGAGTCGTTATGGGCGTACAGGCACTGCTGAGCTTCACTCCACTTCCCAAGTCAAAATCGCAGATCTTAACAGGGGACACCTGAGTGGAAAGACCGAGGACAAATATTATATTGTGCTTTTATCACAAACAAATATGTGCAAGAATATTTTAATGTTGTATTTCATCAACGTGGAGTCAATTTTAGATACTCTGTATGCCACTAAGCACATAAGTAGCACAGTACTGCCTCATATCATACAAGCAGGTCCATTGTTTTACTTGCGAAAATGTACTTCTGAAAGCTTCTTGTCCTTTAAAAGTCACTTACCCGATCAGTGTATTCACAAAGGATGTTCTCCAGCTTCAGGTCTCTGTGGGCAATGCCTGCAGAAAAAAAAAACACATTTTCACCATGACGACACTAAAAATCCAGAGCTTTTCTCTGTGGACTTTGGCAGCTGTTCAAATGATGACCTACCTTTTGTGTGTAGGAAGTCAAGGGCTTGGGCAATGTCCCTGACCACCTTACTGGCCTCCAGCTCATCAAAGTGTTTTCGGTTCTGGATGTGTGTCAGAATGGAGCCTGAAGGAAGAGAAAACAATCACTCGCAGCAATCAGCGTGCGTATAATCTGGAGTCATCTGGAAAAGCAGAGTGTATGCCGACGTACTTGATGAGTTATTTATTTATTCTTACCTCCACGCAGCTTTTCAAAAACCAAATAAAAGCAGGAGCTGTCTTCAAAGAACTGGATCAGTTCCAAAATGTTCCTGCATCAAGGTATTTGCCAACAATCAGAATCTGTTTCATTCTGTGGTGGCTTTAATTTAGATCAAACACTGCTCATAGTAAATACACTCACCTGTTTCCTTGGCACTGGTAGAGAGTCTCCACCTCTCGAAACACTCTGCTGCGGCTGTGCCCTGCACTCTTTTCTATGATCTTTGCAGAGCAAAAACAGATAGAACACTATTAGTTGCCTAAATTAAAATGTAAACATTTTTACTTTACAACATGAAAACACACAAGCTGGCTTTGGATTGAGTATTATTCTGTTCTGCAATTCTGTCAGGAGGTAGAGTGGTAGAGTGATCAGAAGGTCGGTGTATCCTTGGGCAAGATACCGAACCACAAAATTTCAATGCTGTGCTTGAATGGGAAGCGCTCGTAATGAGCAGGTGGCTTAGCCGCTGTGTGAAACAGGTGAATGCAGACTTGTGTTGCAAAAAGCGTTATACAAATACAGTCCATTTACCATTAAAATAAGCTTTATCCTTCGGTTTAACTAAACACTGTAGAAAACCTTGTGTGCTCAACGAACCTATGAAAAAAGACTAAGTGTTTGTGTAAACACTTACAACTCTATGCGTTACATTAACGCTCAACTGGGACTTCTTTCTGAAAAACAGTACTGTGTTTCTAACAATAACAGACTTCTGTATATATATTTAAATTGTTATTTTTTATGCTCTTATTTTAGTAGATGTGTCATATTTTAGTAGATGTGTCATGCACCAATTTCACCAGAAAAAATTCCTCGTATGTGTAAAAGCATTCTTGGCAATAAAGCTTTTTCTGATTCTGATTTCTGATTCTGATTCTGATTCTGATTCTGAAGACCCTTTGAATGAGGGTGATTCCCTTTAAGTACATACACTATGCAAATAAATGCATCTAAAACTGGTTTCACAACTTTTTTGTCAAGGTTGTCCATCAGGTACAACACAAGCCATATTTTAAAAGTGGTGTTAATTTGTGTTGTGTTGCTTACAAAATATCCGTACTCACCTTCACAGCAAACTCGTGTCCATTCTGCAGACTTATGCATCCTTGAACTTTAGCATAAGCCCCTTGACCAAGCACCTCATCTGTCAGCTTGTAGAGATCTGAAGAAAACGTGACATATGAGCCTGCAGCGGGTGTTTCTGTTATCTTTTATCTTTTGAATAAAAGATCAAATTTCTACTGTTAACATGAGCTTCATTACCATCGAAAGTGCCCGTGAAGCTGTCTGTTGCTCTCGTTCTTTTCTTCTTCTTTCTTTTAGCTGCATCTGGGATGTTCACTGGCTGGCTTTTCTCAATTTCTGCAGAATAATCCACATGCAAGATAATGAGTTAAGATGATACAGACTTTGCCTCTGTGTTGCTGTATGCACCCTAAGATTCAGCAGAATCAGAGCCATTGTACCTGCTGGGCCTTGGGAAAGGTGCTGTCTCTCCTCTGAAGCAATTCCATTCTCCTGCGTTCCCCCGCAGCTCTGCCCCACTTGGCCCACAGCCAGGGAGTTACCCTGTAACACAGAGAAGGAGGCCACATGGAGGGGAAGAGAGAGCGGGGGGGAAAGTGCGAGAGTAGCCAGAGTGATCAGGACGTGGCAGTAGAGACAGTAGAGAAAGCATGAGAAGGAATACGCAATTCTCACACTTTGTTCTCAGTGTTAAAGCACTTAAATAACTTTCTAAAACACCTTACAAAACAGTCTCTGGCAGGCTAACAAATAAAACATAGACTAACCTTCATAATACTGTCTTTTGCAGACACAAATGACCCACACAGTGTGCTACAGCCAGGCTGATTATATTCCCCCGTGGCACTCAGCCACAACACTGGCCTGATGAGACTACAGGAAACGCCACGACAGGCCTTATCTCATTCTGGATATTACCAGAAGCACTTACACAAGCAGTCACAGTGTGTGACTCATGCAGAGCAATGGAACTTCTACATTTCTGCACAGATAACCTTGATAGTCTGTGGACTAACTTTCTGGCAGCTTGGTCGCATCTGACACAACATGTTTCAGTAAGTTAGAGGTTTCATCAGTATTATCAGCAGTTCAGATCCCACCTGTAGAGAATGCTGGAAGGCTTGCAACTCCGTCATCGTGCTGTGCCTCACCATATCTGCCAACTGAGAGAACATGACAAATATTGATTTTATCTGGAACAAACTTCATCAGCAGAGGCATACATACACACGATAACACGGCATTAGAAAGCGGTGGTAAGTCTAACAGTTGAATCAATTAAAAAGGAAACAAAAACATTCATTAATCACAACCTGACGTGCATAAAAGTTTCAGAAAGGCTTCCTCTGATGTCATATTTTGTTCCTGCTTGTTTGCAGCTAATGAGTGACAGAAAAGCTGCAGAAGGTTCAAGTCCAGTCTGTATGACAGGTTAGCTGTAGCTTTCCGCCGTGTGAATACACTGGACTGCTTTTAAAGACGATAGTACGTAGCTATAACATGTAGCGTTACACCAGCTCAAGGCATAGTGCATATTTCGCTTACTGTTGGTGTCCTTATGAAGCTCAGTAGCTAGCAAGTGTGTACCGACAGCCTGGACTACAGGTAAAAATAGCCACGTCGTCACTTAACATTAGCAATGTTAGACTAACCTAAGCAGCCGTACCAAGATGGAACATTTTATACAAGATTAACCAGACCGCTAGAACAGCTGGAGTCAGCGCTAACTGCTGACTGTACAATCCAACGTTATGTTATTGTTGTTAGCCACAGCTAGCTAGCAAGCAAGAACCCTTAGCTAGCTAGTCCTGCCGATTACCGTCCATTCGCTAGTTTGTATTTAGAGACCGAGGAAAATATCCTAAAAACGAAAATATAAATGCAATAAAACCGTCTAACCTGGACCCTGTGTCCAAACCAGCGAAATCCCCTGTCAAAGCCTCTGACAGCTGATGCAAGCATCCATTGCTAGCTGGGATCCATCAGTCAGGCAGCCGGTGACGCACAGGGCGGGAAAACACATAAACAGACGTTTGCTCCGCCCCATTTTGCATACCTACGTCTTCCATTGGTCGAGACGACTGCTGTCACGACTACGTCACTTGGTTTCAGTCCCCGCCACGCCTCAATCCACGTAGTGGGGATTTTTTGTGCATGATGATGACCTGTATTTAAATTTGCAGTTTTGGCAGGTCAGCACCGGCAAGAGGAAGCAGGGCTCACGCCACATACCTGCAATGTTTCATCATTGTTATTTTTTAGTTTATGGTCTATCCCCGTCCACACTTATCTGATGAAAACCATCTTTTTGTTGGTTTTGGCCTCAGACTGAATTCAGCCTGTGTAGCAAACCAAACCTTAAAAGCAACTATATGTTAATAAATGTAATATAATTGATATATGATAGTGGGGAAAAAAGTATTGTGTCTTTTCACTTACACTGTTGGCTTTGATGATGAAATCACGATGTAATTTCTGATGCAGTGAAATACATAAAAACACATTTGTAAAAACCATGATCATTTTTTAGGCTGCATTTTTATGTTCAAACTATAAAAACACTGACATCAAATTAAAAAAAAAAAACAAAGTTTCATTCACTAAAAAGACTCAGCACTGTGTATTAAAAGGTCAAACATAACATACATGCACAGGAGGAAAGAAAATAAACATGAGTACAGGAGATGTAGTATTATAAACCAACACCAAGTCCTATAATGATGGCATGAACCACCATAATTATTGTAAGTAAAAACCTCTGTGAAGGCACAGGGCCGCCGTCTGAAGAAGTGTGGTAAGATAGTGGACCTTCCCAGTTATGCTTAGAAAACCACTCATACAACTTTATGTGAAATTGTTCTTTGTTCTGAGTGTTTGGAAGCCGATGATTTCTCACGGGGCTCAGATAACGTCAAAATGTAAACTCCTTTGTCCATGTGGTTTTGTTTAATTGCATATCTTCTCTGTCATCTCTTTCTGTAAGAAAAGAAAACAAAGAACATGTTTAACACGTCAAATTCAATGAATGATTGTTATGAAGTGCAATCTGTCAATATGAAGAACATTAAGACTGTTGCTCCTGCAAGAAAAACAACAAGAAGGATTGCATCTTGGACTAAAGGTGGGGCAATAAAACAGGGTCTGTCTACAAGATTAATCTTTTCTGCAGTGTGTTGACGTAAATGGCTCATCCCTGTTTCACTTTGCGAGGGGAATTACACAGCCTGGCTTTAATAATGATGATAACTGAAGCCTTTTATTGACTCTCTGAGCACCATTCTCCATCTGCTCATGTGTGATGGAGGTCCCTTTGTTGGAAAAAGCAACAACTATACAAACTCTGCCTCATTACATGATTGCACAAAGTCAGCAACATCTCTTATGAGGGTTGTTGCACCAAACCATTTCCTATAAAAGGAATTTACTTCATGATGGAAAAATGGAGGGAGTGAATGCTGATTCCGTTCCTCGTGTCAAATGGAAAATTATTATTATCTTTGGGACAACGTGCGTTGTATGCCCACAGTAAAGCTAAGTGTAGTCTGTGTGGCTGCAGTAGACAAAAATTGCTATTATTTTCTTTTCTCTGCATGTGGAAAACACACTGACATGAAGACAGAACTCAACCTCACCAAGCATGTTGCACAACAAGGTTATAGAAGGCACGGTGGCTCATGTTTTCTGCTAAACTGACAGTTATGCGAGTGATACCGGCAACCCTCCCGACACAAAACATCCATCTCAACCTCTCTCTCTCTCGTGCTCTCTATCCTCACCCTCACGCTTCTGAGGTCACACTATTGTCTCACCAGGGGCTCCAGTTCAGAGTGATCAATGAGGTTGAACTCGGAGATGAAGTAGTAGTAGTGCTTGTAGCAGGTATTGATGTGGGCTTCAGCACCCATGCTGCAGATGCTGTCAAAGTGATGGATGTAAACATGCACAAACACCCTGAAGAGACGGCTCAGGATCTTCTTGCACACCTGCTGGAAGTTCTTGGGGAAAGGTACACCTAGTGTGAAGAAAGGAGAGAGGTGAAACCATCATTTAGCAGATGTAATATTTAGTGAGGAATATCATTTCTCCTCAACAGATATATCTTACTGAAATCTGATTTGCATGATTAATTGTTTACAGTGACAAGAATTCTGAGCACAGCCTCTTTTCAGGTACTGTGTCGATTAAAAGCAGACATGAAAGAGAAGAGGTACGGCCTGGAGCATAATAATCCATTGCACCTTCATTCAGAAATGTAGAACAAGACAATTTTCTGTTGCATGAGGCCTCAGTCCATCTCAAAATTGCCTCTAGGCTTTGTGTGAACTGACAAAAGGCTCTTATAGCTGAAATACTCTCTTTAATATAGTTTTAAGTAAGGGTGCAATAAAGCTGTGGTTCTCAGCCAGGGGTACATGTAACCCAGGGGGTACTTCTGCTACGAAGTTACAGAGTATAAAAAAAATGATTTTAAAGAAAAAAAAGATTATCTACATATTCGAAAAAATTATGACATAAATAGGATTACAAATTAGTGTGAGCCTGATCTTTTTTATATTAAATTGACAAGGATTTCTCCCGGTGGCCAGTCCGACTATGAAGCCAAAGAAGCTGCTGTGTTTTCACCACGGTGAAAAACTATCAAACAATCCCTCCAAGCTATCCCATCTATGGGGTACTTGAGCTCATCTGAGAGGGCTCGGGAGGAACGCCGGACTAAAACGATCGGGAACCACTGTACTATAACATTTTGTTCTACATCTGATTATTCTGTCCACCCATTTTTGTGTCCCCGTTCAGTCCCGCTCAGGGCCCTGGGGTACTGTGGACACATTAGGCAAAAGGTTTGGAAACAGCCAGGACAAATTGCCAATCGATCACACGCTAACAAATACACAAAACTCATGCACACCTATGGGAAATTTGTTGGAAGAAACCAGAGCTCCCAAAGGAAAATCATGCCAAATCCACACAGAGGCCCCTGATTGGTTCAGACAGAGGAGCATTTTGCTTTCTGTGCTAACGGCTGAGCTCACTCCTCCATTATGCATGAAAGTCTCACCACTAATAAACGTTGATATCAATCTGGTGCCGAGATAAAATAACACAACACTGACCCATTCGATCTCCTCTAAATGCCAACCTTATCGTTTAATTAACCTCTGCTTGAACTTTATCATCCCATTTGAGATGTTAATGAAGGGGAACAGCACAGCGCTCCGGGCTGACACATCAGCACCGATGAAGCCCAACATCAGTGCAGGCAGCAATCAATGTATTAGGTTGCGCACTTAATAACAGTCTGAACTCTGTAGACTCCTCACACACCTACTCTGGTGGGGAAGATGTCTTCATCATTGATGAGCGACTCTATCCAGTCCATCAGCAGGTTCATGTACTTGAGAGCGGGCAGCTTGGTGGGTTTCTTGTAGTCGTCACCGTCCTGCCACCTGTACTCGTACCGCAGCCCCCCAGACATGATGGGACATGTGCGCTCGGTGCAGAACTCGCTCATCGTGCCATAGATCAAGTTGATCCTGTTAAAGAAATCCACCACGTGAACAGCAATCCAGTCATTGATGTTCTCTCCCTCCGGCAGCTGAACCACTTTCCTCAGGTCCAAGCCGGACTTGAGCGAGGCCTGGGCCTTCTTGTAGAGTTCAAAGCGCTGAGTGCCCGGTTCAAACCGCTTCCTTGGTCTGAATGTTTTGTCTTTGCTGAACACTTGTCCAAGACACAACGCCATCGACTCAGTCGTTTCCCCAGAGATAAGGGGAGAATAAGCTCTCCAGAATGATAAATAGTTTTGAGTTGGATAAAGCCCGACCTTCCTGATAGATGGAACCAGGCTGGTTTCAGCTGGGAAATCAGGTCACAGGGGGTCAACGTCTGTCGTGTAAAGATTGCGGGGAGCACTTGTTTTCAGATGGCGGGACGTTTCTGTGAAGCAGAGCAACAAGAGAAGTCAGAGGGTTATTCCTTTCCTGTCGATGCACCGCTTTAGGCCAGAGTGACCAAAAATTGCATATGACCAAAACATCAAAGGTATAACTACATAATCATACATATCAGTCACACTGTTTACAAAAGGGTTTTGCCAAAAAACGAAAAAAAAAAAAAGAGAGAGCGCTTCTGCCATAAAAAACATGAAGTAGGCTGGCATGACATTAAAATTCACAGGTCAAACATTTTCAGGAATTAGATCAAAGGAAAAGTACATACTGCACTGAGAAATGAATGTTCCCCCAAACCAGAGAGCTCATCCCGAATGTGCCATTATTGCCTCCACTGCTCTGTGTGACCAAAATGACCTTATCACAAGACACTCTGCAGCACCCATTGATAAAAATAGATACGGTTTCGGTGGGTTGTGGTAAAATTCAGCCTGCTGGAGTCATGCATAATTGAGAAAATGAATGGCGTCCTGTGACTCACCGAAGATTAAACAATTCTAGAGAGTATTGTACTTTGCTCAGACGCAGCGCTGTGCCTCGCGTTCAGAACACTGGGGTATAAAAGTAAATGCTGTGACGACTTAGTTTGGTGTTAAAATACTGAACATGGCAGCTGATGAAAAACACAGGCTGTCATTTCCCCTTCTGGGAAATGAGTCTTGGGATATGAAACACAACCAACAGATTACCGACAGATGATTTTTCTTCTGCCTGATAGCTATTAACCATCTGGCAGATGATACACACTGATCAGGAGCGTGACCTCAATGAATGGTTAGGATGATAAAACATAAACGTTACCATTTGAAGGTTGTAGGTAATTACAGGAAAATAAGATGAGCAGTTTATTAAAAATAAACTGTAGGTACGTCACAGAGCTGAAAGGGTTACATTTCATTACACTGAGATGTGTGTTTCCATTCAGTACTTTGGAAGACTGTAGCATATGTTGCCTCCACAGATTTGACACTGCAGCCACATTCGAGTGACCGTGGTTGCAACATGATACTATATCCGCATTTGTGTCCCATTCTGAACTGCCGGTCTCAATGTTTCCTGTGGTTGTTGACTCAAATTAGCAGAAGTTTCTGTCTCTGCATTATCATCTGTGTTCATGTTATAGACCAAGCACTGATACGGGTGTTGAACTTCTGCTGACTGAATACCTCATTTCCACAGACTCCTCACATGTCTGCACTCTTACAGCTCTGCTGGGTTCAGTTCACTGTCATGAATTTGAGGAAAGCGATGATTTAATAGCATTTGATATATGAGAGGGGTGCTTTTTCTTTCCATGAGCTTTGACAGTTCTCACCACTGGGGGACCGTAAATACGTGGTCATGAGATTGCTTTCAATGTGTCTATAAACAAAAGGGCTTCTGAGGAAGGCTCGTACTTAGTGTTTCATTCAGTACTCGACACAGGGACACACTGTTTCAGTCAAACATTAAACTCAGACACTCTTAGTTACTGAAGATAGCAATAGTTTGGACAAAAAGTGACAACATGTGTGTCAGAGTAACTTCAATTTTGATCACTTTGCGTCACCCTGCATGCCTCAACAGCCTCAGACTGAAGCATGTCTGATCACGCACTGTTGGTATGCTGGTTCACGGTTGTTATGGAATTTGCCTCTAACTCTGCAGACCACAAAAGTCCTCTCAAGACCCGACTCGTGAATGAGAATGAAAAAAAAAAAGAAAAGCACTGCAAGTCACAGCAAACAGAAACGAGTCAGAGGGTGATCAAATGATTACAGAATGGAAAAAGGCTGGATGGACTGTACCTGGCCAAAATCCTGCAGCGGAGGGTCTGGAATGAGGGGGAACGTCGAGGGAAGTTCAGGGAGGATTCGGGCGCCGGACCCCTTGTCTTTTATGTGCCCGTGGAGGACAGATCCAGCTGCTCTGCCCCCCTCTAGCACCTCTGGATCCTCGCCTTCTCTGCCGGCTGCTAACAGACCGAGAGGCTCCAACTTCACTCAGCAGCACAGACAACACAGTAAAGAGAGAAAAAGTTGTTTAGCTTCTCTTCCTGTGGATGATGTCATATCCTGACTTTGTCTACTGGGCTCTGCTGTCTGTGTGTGTGAGTGTGCGTGCGTGTGCGTGTGCCTGCATGTGGGTGTGTGTGTGGAGGACCTATAAATTGAAAGAGTAGAAGGGCTGGAAAAGGCCTTTACAAAACCCCCACTCCGCCCTCCCTCTTTTCCATTTTTTTTTCTTTCCTCTCATCCTGCAGGCAGAGCAGCCAGCCCACTTGTCCCACCAAAGCCCAGCCCTCTGGTAAAGGTCCTGAGAAAACAACCCCTCCTCTTAAGCCACATATAGGACAGAAGGAGAAGAATGATCCCACAAGCATTTCTGGATGTTTGGCAGTCCATGCTGCTCTTTTTTTATATGAAAGTCTCAATAACATATCATTTAAATTCTTGGCCTTTTTAAGATATTGTCGTTGAACTCAGAGTTTACCCTTAAATAGAGAAAGCGCTACTCTCCAAAAAATGCCCTTCAAAACACTAACAAAAAAAAGTCTGCCTTCAAATCATGAACAAACAAGGCATGTTTGAGTGAAACAGTCTATTTCCTGGTGCCCTTGGGGGCTCAGTGTTCTTATGATAGCTGCCCTGACTGTCCCCTTTGTCCTGAAGGTGAATGGGCGCCACTAAAAGGACGAGGGTTTCGTTTTCTTTGCTGTGTAATGACACCCAATCTGCAAAAGAAGCTGCTTCTTTGTGATGTAATTCCCTCCGGGATGGTAGTAATAAAGCTAAGGACACTGGATTGAATGAAAGCAAATTTTAGGTTTCAGTGTTTATCTTTGCAGCAATAGGAATCCCTCAGGTTTAGCTTAATGACATGATTTGCATTTTTAAAAATGATGCTGTCGACATTCGAATGTGTGGTTTAAATGCAGTGCAGACAACTAGGAGTAGATTCAATAGGTGTACAAGATATAAATGAGATGTGTTTTTACTTCCCTTTGTCACAAGATGTTGTTCAATTGGAAAATGCAATGTATGTTAGACAAGATGAAGTATTATTTGAAAGGAATAGCAGCTAAATCAGGTGGTATTTGGCTCTTGGCTCCCTTTTTTGGAACGTGCTCTATGTGTTTGACTGTATGAAAAGCCAGACGTGTCCTGGGAAGACTTAGCCTGAGACCCTTTTTTCAGGGGAAGGGCTGTTTGTATGTGTGTGTGTGTGTGTGTGTGTGTGTGTGTATATATGCAAAAAACCTCATGGTTTACCTCCCAGCTATTCTGCTAAATTGCTGCTCCACCATGAGCAGCCTCAGGTCTTCAAACACGCCTCTGCTGGTTGCTCCTAAATTCCAGATAAACACTAAAGACCAGGATTTTACAGCCGTGTGGCCCTTCAGCTCTGGAACTCAGAATCAGTGACATCTTTTGAATCACTTCTCAAAACTTTTTATATTATTCATTCTCAGTGCTATCACGCTATTTTATTTCTAACATGTCTTACCTGTTCGGTTGTTAATGTTGTTTTTATCTTTACTGTTGGTTCTTCCAATGTTTTGTATTATTTATTGTCTGATTTTAGTTTCCTCAGTCCTGTGGTTTTTATCCTGGATCCGCTCTTCAACTTTAGATTATTATTCGTACTAGTAGTTGTTGCTGTTGTAGTATCGTACATATGTTTATATATAAATTACTTTGATTAACAAATAAATTATTTGAATACTGTACTTCCGCCTTTATAGAATTCAGTGCTTGCTGGAATCTTAAATAAAAAGGCACATGAACACAACAAAATAGTGCTGAGTTGCAGTAATCCCACATGTCCACTTGGGGTCATCATGACTGTTATTCATGACACTTTCTATATTTTGTGTTAGCAGTGAGTTATCAGCAGGGGGAGTGTCCTTTTTTCAGACCAGCAGGGGATTTTTCTTTTATATATGAAAAATATATGTAAAAAAAATCTATATATATATCAAAGTGTCAAGCGTCAGAATAATTTACATTGTGAGACTACAGACGACAGATGCTCATCAATTTGGCATGAAGTGTCTGTATAGTGCATGATGTGGTGAAAAGAAAGCAGTTTAAGGGTAAGCTAAAGACAGACGTTACAGAGGAATTTTCTTATTTAACCAAAAAGAACATACCAAGGGTTAAAGTGAAAATAGCTATTCAGGGTTTTGTACAACTCCCAGCAATGACAACACAGGAAACAATGGGTGAAGCACAGGATGACAGATTAGACTTGCTGCTGCCCTGTGCTCTACTTTGGCTCTGAGTGTTAGTGTCATCACCCAGAAATGCGACACAGGAGGAAGTGAAACCAGTCAGGCATTTTCCACCTTTGATCTTCACTCAACATAGTACTCTGTCATTATTCACCTACACTACACAACCTGTCGCTTTGAGCCCTTAAACCAGCAGCAGAATCCACTCCGAGAGGCCAAAGAAATACAAAGTTTAATGAAACGGTCATAACTGGAGGTTTGGGGGATGTGATACACATGTATATTGAACTGTAAATGAGTTTTGCTGTTATCTATTGTCAATTTAAGTGAAATAAAAAGTAGAAAAAAAAACACTTATTTGAGGCATTTATATCTTTTTTATTTGGATTTGGCATCTTACTGTCAATTGAGCCTTTGTCCAGGTGACTATAGAGAGACATCTTTGAGCAGTTCTGTGTTGAAGTCTTTGCCTCATCTGTACTCATAGGTCAGACGAGGCACAGATTCCAGAAGGAGGAGTTTAAAAGTTCACCTGGATGCCTCAGGTAGTGTAAGAAGGAGCACTTAGAGCACCAGGTGGACAGTTTACTGCTTTTACAGGTATGATTTATGACCCCACAAGCAGAACATGTGTCTGTCACGCTGTGCTACTTTGCTTCAGGCTCTACGCACATCCTCCATTCTCTCTGTCATCTCAATGTAATCATTGTGGGCAAAGGCCACCATCAGGACAGCGTCATCCACCTCACTGTAACGGGCCACATGTGCAGGTTTACTTAGAATAACCTGAATCATATCTTTTTGTTTTCATTTGAAACGTGTTCAATAAACGGACACATAGTGGAGTGGACATGGTTTATATAGTGTATGTAAAGCATCTCGCTGCTGCTGTTTGACAGACATGGGCAAGCAGACTCTTATCTTTACTGGGATCAGATTCTGTCACTTATTGATTTGAGGCCTGAATAAACCAGACTGATAACAGTGTCACTGACATTTACAGTGTGCTACAGTACATCTGGTGGATGGAAGATAAAAAAAAAAAAAAAAAAAACTGTTCTAGGTAGGCCATGATGTTAGCTCATTTTTTTATAGTAAATTCCATGGAGAGGGAGATTGTTTTAAGTATGATAGTGCAGGTATTTATATACAGTATATATTGATTTGATGGTAATATGATGCCAGCTTTATACTGCGTGTCTCCTTCTCATAATGTAAAATAACCCAAAAAGTTTAATGATATCCCTTTCTGGAGAACGTATCAGTGTTCATGTGACCCTGGGAGGCGATAACCTGCTGTGCACCAGAGTTTAGACGGGTCCACCTTCATCAGAGGCAGACCAGGCTGCAAGGGCTATGATCTTGGATTGATTTGCCATTTGATACAGTCAGCCGATTACGTCCATATTAGGCGACCCAGTCACAGCAGCGTAGAGATGACTCCACCTTTTTCCAGCTCCACCAAAGGGTTGGGTCAGATTTAAGAAAGAGGAAGCAGGGCTGACTTCAGACACAAGCTGGTCGACATAATTATCCTGCATTTCGACATTCTCCGCAGGTTTGTTTCAACTCTTTATTCCCTCTGACACTGGTTTCTTAAGGTTTAACGGGGAAGCAGATGTGGGCTCTTCGAGGTTTTACTTCATTTCAGGTGCGGTTTTTCTTCTGAGGGGCGGTGTGAGGGTCGTGCGCGCTGCGTATTTGCGCAGCGTCATTTTTAAGTTCCATTTATCCGGGTGACTTTATTTCCTCTTCTGTAACTATAATATTAGAAGTAGACTTTCAAAACACAGCTTTTTGGCCGCAAATTTACAATATGTTTAGTTTTGAGCGAATCAAAGTCCGGCGCGAGTCACCCCTGACCTCATGGTGCCTAATGTGCGTCCCTTGAAAACGTGCGCTCGGAGCTACCATTTGCATGCCAATTCGCGCAGTTATCCGGCGCATTGATGCTATCTGCCGCCTGCTTATTATTCGCACCTGTGCCACGGACAAAAGGGCTCATTCACTGCCGGACTTCCTCCGCTCAGTGGGTATTGTTATCTGCACTTTGAAGGCAAACAGTAACGCTGACGGTCATCTTTTTGTGGCTTGCAGCTGTCAGAGGATACATTGATGTGCGTGTGCATGCTTAACAGGTAGGCATTGGGGTTGCAGCAGATGTAGTTGAGCCTCGCGGTGGCTTCAAAGTGAAAGTTAACCTGCTGGCCAGTTGATGCAGCTGTTTCTAACGGGTCACTTTTCAGGCGAGGCTTGTTTTGAACTGTTTGGAGTTTGTGAATGTGTTTTTTTTTTTTAATCAGAGGCTCTAAATGGGTCCAGTTCAAGTGTCCTGACTGATTTTTTTAATGCTGTTTGGTAGCTGAGTACTTGTGTATTTACAAGAGTGCAGTTGATGTGGTTAACCTGTGAGGTGACGCAGCTGCCTACCTGGTGCTTTGTCATGCTGCAGTCAGTTGGGACTCACCTTGACCTGTACCTGCTGACCAGTAAAAGTCAGTCAAGTAAGTGAATGTGTAACAAAAACATTCCAATGAAGTGATCTGATCTTTCCCATGGCCATGCTGAGAAAGGAGAGGGGACGGAAGAGGTCACAGGAAGCCTTGTGAGGTCACTGGGTTCACTGCTCTGGATGATGATTCAGCATTGTTGTTAGTGGTATCATCTAATTGTAATGAGAGAAATCTTCACATCGTGGTTCACAGTCTGCACTGCATGTAGGCTACTTATTACATGCAAACATATTTTAGTATAGATAGTGTTGTTAATTAGTGTTGATAGTTTAGTCACCCGCCTTTATTACTGGATGCAGCAGTATTAGTCATGTCAAACTGTTGTCACCCTGCCAGAAAAACAGAACCTCTACCAGCCACACCTTGTTAATGCAGTGTACAGTGGGTAAATAATGCTGTGTAAGGCTGAAATTGTAGTTTGTTTTTTTTTACCACACAAGTATCATTTGACAAACATGGTCCAGAGATGATGGCACTGCACATGACCAAATTTTGATTGTTTGCACATAGAAAACACTTTGTTTCTTCTGAGATGATGGTCCCCTAAGGCCCATTATGGATCACTGGCTCTGTAGACATGTAAACATTGGCCACAACCAACTCCTGTGGGGCTGAGACAAAGGGCCTCAAGGTCAACCGCCCGGGTGCACTGTATTTGTGATAGTAATGCAAACACCACAGCAGCATTGTGACTGTTAACACACCCGTGATGCATATTGTTATCACTTCATCAGCGTCCAATGCAAACAGCCTCTCTGAAGGACCCACATTTAAGGCGAGCGCAGAGCTGATGATGAAAGTAGAAGCTTCAGCTGGTGGAAATGACTCTTGTCTTTAAAGCAGGTTTTTCCTCACGATGTTTGCAGGTCATACTGGGTGTGTTCATGTAGCGGTTAAGCCTCACACAGTTGCTCATGCCCTGTGTCAAAGGTACATTGATAACTTTGACAGTTTACAACCTTTGCTATCTGCAAAGTCTTAGCCGGCATGCACCTTTCAGTGTGACTCGGCTACCTGGCCTGGCAGTGGCTGCTCACTCTTGTGCTTTGTGCTACTGTGTTACGGCCGAACGAGGGTCTGATAGCTCAGGGTGTGTGTGTACTGGAGCGCATCGAGAACCGTGTCCACCAAGCTGATGTCTCATGCACATGTAAGACAACATCTAACGTGACGTAATGAACAAAAACAATGGACATGGCTGCTGTTAGTACACACTGTCATGTTAATGAACAGAAGCTGATTTAAGCAACACCAAACGAGTGTGCAGGCTCCAAATGGCGGCACGAAGTTACTGTTTAAACAATTGTAACTTTTGACTCCAGCTCCTGTAGTGATATTTAAGGAGATCTAATTTTGTCTTTGCTCCTGTGGGCAGAGAAGAAGACATTCAGCATTTCAATGGGGAAAATGCTGTAAATTACATTGAAGGGTCATGTAAGGATGCTGTTAGTCAGACTTTGTGTTTGAAGCATTTTTTTCATACCGTATAAATCTTGTCTGGTGCAACTTTCAAACCCACCCAACCACCCACAGCCCAGCCTTTTGATTGGCAGAAAGGTCAAGAGGAAGAAGTGTGACCACTGGTCCAACGTTCCTCTTGGTGAAAGACAAATGTGATGAAATTGATGGGGTGTGGCCAGAATTTCAACATCCTTAAGTCTGAACCCACATGACCCAAAGCAGCAGGAGGTTTTTTTTTCTGCACTTGGTTCCTCAAGGACAGTCTATTCACAGACTTAAGTTTACATACCAGAAAAAAACGGTCAAATTAGGAGATAGAGAAGCAAGACTTGCGTTGATTTCTCACATATTTTTTGCAATTGCACTAAAAACGTTAAGTTGTAGGTGATGGTTTATGTTCGTAGCCTGTAAACGCACCAACATGTGCAGCTGGTTGCCAGATTACTGTTAGTATTTTGAGTAGCATCCTAGAAAGATGGCGATGAGTTTAGGCATATTTTGTTTTTTTTAATGCGAATTTTGGCCTTTAATTCTTACTTTCCCAATTGGGCAGTGCTTTGTTTTTTAATATAAAGAGATATCAGAGAAAGTAAGGTTCAATTTCCTGCATAATCATCATTTTTTGGAAAATTAGAGCAAAGGTCAGATCGAATCCGTTATTACAAATCATAAAATGATTCACCTGCTGAGGAGTCATCGCCACAATGGCCTATTGTTGTCCCTCTGTGTGTGTGTGTGTGTGTGTGTGTGTGTGTGTGTGTCAGTCATAGCTGAAAGATACACTTTTACTATGTTCACTGGAGTTTTTCGCTTCGTTTGTATGTTTGACACTGAAGTGGAAGTTCTTGTCGTAGTAGCATGTTCGGTATTCTTGACATACCTGGTAACTGTGTCATGGTGTGTCATTCCAGTCGAGGTTAAGTCTTGCATAACACCGGCCTGTCTGCCAGCTCCTTCTTAGCCTTGCTCATCGATCAAGTCTGAAGTTGTTTTGTTGATGAGTTTTAGCGTGCTCTCCCATGAGACACCTGCGAGGACACACCCTTGAGTGTGTGTTTGTGTTTCGGGGGGGGGGGGGGGTTGTTACATTTACAGTCTCAACATTGAGAAGTCGGGGGGGTTCTTTCAGGAGAGAAACAATCCTGGCTTGTTTTCAAGTTTGCTTGGAAATGCTTTGCAGATTAGTAACCTGGCAGGATACACAGCCCTCCAGTCAGAACTTGTATATCTTTGCATTCTCCGCACTGCCCTTGAATGTCCCATCGGCTCCTGAAAACTCAGATCTTTTTTTTCTTAGATTTGGCATTCGTCACAATCGATTATTCAGACATTATACGGCCCCAGCTCACTGCCAAGAACTCATCTCTAAAAAGAAGTCGGCTCATGTTTCCTGCCCTTCCGATCATACAGGTTTTTAAGACAGCCCCTGGTTATCCAAGTGTATTTGAATGAGAAACAAAGTTCAGTAGTATAATTACTACTCAAAAGTGTCAGCTGGAAACCGTCGCAGTTTACAGAACGGCTTCTTGGTTCACCTTTTGACCTAAACTTTTCCACAGCTGTGTGTGTGTATAAGCAGTGTTCCAGTGTAAGCAATAAATTATCTGATAATGTGGCTCAACTGTTGGTTCCTTGTTGTCCCTGCTTGACTTTGCGGTGACGTCTCTGTCATTGGATGTCAGCAGTGACGTCCAAATGCACAGTATAAAAACACAAGTTAAGATAAATTTATCTTCGAACATTGTGAAGTTAATGTCACTTTTCATGTGCCGCTCACTGGCTCCTCTCTAAGGTTTTACTGGAGGATGCCGCCGTGCAGATTCGCTTGTCCTTAACGCTTCGTGCACATGCGCCTGTTTCTCATTCATAAGGACGCAACCCGCCATTGTTGTGTGTGGAAAGTTTCAGAAATCGGAGTCGCTGGTGGGTGAGACCTGCAGAGGGGACAGAGAGGGGAGGGAGGGGAGGGGCGTGAAGAGAATGAGACCAGTGTCGAACGGTCGTCTGAATGCTTGTACGTAGGGGTGATACTTCTCCCCCACCACCACCTACACACACACACACACACACACACACACCCTCACACCCTCACCCAAACACAATGAAGTGAAGATGGTGTAAACATGCCAGTCTCAAGTCAAGTCCAGCAACATTCCTGTGCTGGGGGGTGGGGGGGTGTAACAGTTACTACGACTTAAGCATTTGGTTGTCAAAGTTTATTTTCTTAAAGGTGTTTAAATGGATGCATTGTGCTGCGTTTGTTTATCATTATGTCGCCGGTATTCTGTCTTATCGTAGCTGGTATCTGCCATGAGTGGGCATGCATCCAGTGTGCACTTCCAGATCTTTAAAGCTTATGTGCACTCACTGTTTAGACCGAGATCTGGATTTCTTTTTGATGAGCGGAGGGCATTTCTAACAAACCTTTCAATTATGATCCATGCAAATTGACTGGCACATGTGTTTTTATATTTAGATGTAGCAAAGGACAAGGTCACAGAACAGGGACGCAGGTCATCCTGACACATTTATTCTGTGTCTATTTTTGTTTTTAAAGTCAGTGCATGTAATACGTTTGTATTCATGCTAAATGTTTTATTTTTTTAAAGAAGTTCACTGCAAAATGGCTTCAGTCCAACCTGGATATGAATGATATGTGCGTATTAGCTAACAGCTAACATGTTTGACAGGAATCCCTCAAATAATAATAGTTTGTAAATGGAGACTTAAACGACTACAAAGTCAAAACAAAAGTATTTATCTTGAATATGCATAAATATTAAAATATACTTTGACAGTTTGGCCTGTAAAACATTTATGCACTTCAGATGCTTCTTGCACATGTTCCATCATGTATAACAATGGTGAAATCTATGAAACAATATTTGCCACTGAAGTAAAAAATCATTAAGATATTGTTTTAAGCTTTGCAGTGCCTGTGTGTGTGTGTGTGTGTGTGTGTGTGTGTGTGTGTGTGTGTGTGTGTGTATATGTATGTGCATGCATGCGCGCTCTCTCTCTCAGGTTCACACCTTATCTCTGCCACACCCTGTTCAGGACCCTGCATGGTGCAGACCACTTTGGATTTTATGTCCCAGACTGGCGCTAATATGAAATTAAAGCAGTTTAGCTCGACCCTCCTCTGTGCTCAGGGTATAATGCAGCTGCAGTAATCTGTGTACGCTCCAGTTTTGGCAAACAGGCCTTGGAACATACCTATGATTCTGATCTGGTAGAAGGTTGTTTTTTTTTTTTGTTTGTTTTTTTTTTTAAAAAAAGCATTTTTGAGTGACAGCTGAGGCAGTTGTGACCGAGAACAGCTCGAGTTTGAACACAGCTTGTTGTATCTTCATCTTCCTCTTGAGAGACGGTTATGTCAGTCGTATCTGGACTGAGAAGACCGTGGCCCCAGGTGACTGTGCCGCACCTGAGGGCCGGGAGCACCGTGCTGATTGTGGCCTTTGTTTTCTCGTCAATGAGTTCATCATCCTGTTGGCTTGATCGGAATGTGTGTTATTGTTTTTGCATTTTGACACTATTATTCATTTAACTGATGTAATCTGTTCAGAAAGGGACGTAAATAGATATTTCCTGCCAAAAAAAACATAAACTCTCCAGAATGCTCACAGCCACTAATCACTTCAAATACCTCATCTGTCATAACTTTTCACCGACATCTTTGCATTAACCTTTGAAGGCAGTTCCTCGACTGTATGATGAGTGTTCAGAGCGGGATAATCTGTTGCATGTACACGGTCTTCACGTTGAGAACAGAACAGAACCTGGCCTGAGGTTTGTGCACTGACAAGGACTAGGGAGAAACGTCAGACTCCTCACACCAGCGTGCTCTCTCTCTCTCTCTCTCTCTCTCTATATATATATATATATATATATATATGTGTGTGTGTGTGTGTGTGTGTGTGTGTGTACTGGAGGGGACTTGTGCTCACTGCTACACTGATTAGCGAGATTATCAATAGTTAGGAATCAATATATTCATTCATACAGCTGTACGTCAAGCACTTGCAGTGATGGATCACTGCCAAACCGTTATCAAAATGTAATTCTTATGTTACTGTATTTTTTGCTTTCAGTGTTTCTCTCTGACTACTTTGACTTGTACCTCACTAAGTTCTCCTATTTGTCCTACACAAAGCCAAATTTTTTCATTTGCCACTCTTTCGGACAATTTTTGGTTTAAAAAGTTCGATGAAATTTGACTATCAATCACAATTTTGGTGAATGCAAACAGTCACAAGGGGGCAACTTAGTCACTGTCTGTCATTTATCTTCCACTTGAATGAATGACTTTGGTTTTCTGTCTCAAGGACAACAGATGGAGATGTGAACACACGTTTGTGTTTAACAGGTGAACATCTCTCTTAATTAAACTTAATGCAGTTTGGTTTTGGAAACAACCACAGCTGGCATTTCCACATCCTTCCTCCTTGCGTTGGTGGTGATTTTTGCGGGGTGTGTAGGGGTGTTGGTTTCACGGGACCAGATGACTATCATATTTGAAATGGCTCTGTCAGCGCCTACAGAGCGAGAACGATGATCTATTTTCTTGCCAGGTGTGTTTTCAGTATTTGGGGGAGGGGCAAAAAGGGAGCACTGCCATCACCCCCCCCCCTCCCCCAGAGAGGGACAGAGTGACAGGTAAAACCAGCCCAGTCAATCAGATACAGTGTATCGCCCGCACACGGCTGTTCTACTCTCATATTAGTCTGCAGGAGTGAACGCCGCCTTGTAGAGTGATAATAAACGGGCCTTAGCCTCAGGAACTCTAAACGTTTTAGCCATTATGCGTTGTTTAATCAGCCCACAGTGAAAGAAATGAGTGAAGCGGCAGGGTTTCCCGTGCGTTTCTCCCCACTGGCTATTTTCCTGCTGGACTTAAGTGACCAGTGAGCAGAGAACGTCACGTCTTTTATTATTGCTATGATGTTTTGTTCCTTTTGGGGCGGCTTGGCACGGCAGTGAGATCAACGATTTCCTATCAGCGAACTGTCCTTACACAACTCGCTCGGAAGAATTTTAAACATTATCGTATGAGTCATGCCTTCCCTTTTACAGCACTCATTATAATGAGCGTACCATCCAACCCTGAGTAAACACTGAGGCTTTATCACCATCACTGATGCTCCCTAGCCTTAATCTATTTGTCTGGTGCGTTCGATATGTGCCAGCAAATGAAGCGAGCACGGATCTGTCGTAAATGCGAAGAGTTTTGAATAATGCTGTACTCTCTTATGTAGACAATAAAAATGAGGAACATCATATGAAAGAACTGAAAGCCACGATATTGATCGTCTCTCAGCTCAGAGAAATGAGAGAAATGGATGCCAGTTTTGCTTAATGGGTGTTGGCCGGGTCGAGAGCCAATAAAGGCGGAACAATAGCCCCCTTCATGATAACAGAGTCGCCACTGATTTCTCGCCCGCTGCCTGTGAACAATATCATCAGCCCACCCCTGAGAGAAAACTTACAGGGCCACTCCAGAGTCGCATGTGTTTCAGTGGGTGGTGGGTGTGACCAGGAGAGTCAAAGGCGGGGGGGGGGGGGGCTCTGACTTATTGAAGTCAGGGCGGTGGTCACACAGTAGCAAATCGGCAATTATTTCTTTAGTTTTGTGGTGTGGGTTTAAATAGGGGCCATCTCACTCTCACCCCAGTCATACTCTGCAGCTCTCTCCCTCCCTCTCTCTCCCTCTCTCTCTCTCTCTCTGGCTCTGCCTCCTTCCCTCCCTTTGCTTCTGTGAGGTTGTTATTCATCCACTGTGTGACTCAGGGAGGGTGGGGATTTGGAAGACTGCTGTACCAGTCACACTTTGTCAGTTTACTTTCTCATTCCCTTACTCCATCTCCCTCTCTCTCTCTCTCTCTCTCGCTCTCTCTCTCTCTCTCTCTCCCTGCTCTGCTGTTTTTCCCTTCTTGCTGCTGCCCCTGCCTGCCTGCCTGCCTGCTCGCCCGCCCGTCCGCCTTCAGAGATTACAGAGAGGCTTTGCCGTGCTGATTTTAAAGGGGAAATTCTAGTCTCAACAAGGTAAGTTGCTCAATGTTATGCAGACAGTGGACTTACTTGTGTGTGGAGTCTGCCCATATGTTTAGCAGCTCAGGGTGTTGGTTTTTTTTTTTTTTTTTCTTCAGAAAGGTTTCTGGTGTTTCGGTGTTTGAGGATCTCTGGCTGGTCTGTTTGAAATGTTGGTTTTATGACAGACTTCACTGTGTAATAGGCTCCTGGCTGATTTTTTTTTTTTTTTTTTCCCTTTTCTCTGCTCCAGTTTGTTCATTAACTCCCTCCTCACGAGGGGGAGCTCCCTTTTTCCATCTCTATGATTCACTGACATGACTCTCATAGGAAAAGTTTCCCCTTTCTTTCCACTGTACTGTATCTCCTTGTCAAGGCTTCCTAATACTGAATGAGTGGTTGTGGCGGGACATTGAGAAGGGATAACGGTGCGTTAGTGCAGAGCTATTAAAACTTAGTTTTAGTTTGGACTGCTGTAGCTGTGGGCTGTAGATCATGACCTTTTCACTTCAGAGGACACAGAAGTCACTGGTTAAAGGTAAACTGGTGCTGTCGTGGTCATGTGGTCAAAGATAGATTGCTTCACTCTCATGGGGAAAAATACAGCAGACACCTTTTGGACCCCTCACACAGCTATGAGGAAGTTCCTGTCCTCTTGTGGAATTACTGTACAAGTATTGCTGATATAGCTGATCATCATCATCATATCAGCATGACCATTGAACAAGTGAGTTAATGTATACAACTGGTCCAAGGTAGCATGAAAGCATTTAATTAGAGGAGATTAAAAGCAGTTAGGTCTCTCATTGATAAGTAGATGCCATAAATAGTGCAGCAAAGCAGTGAGGCACAGTAATTGCTCTTAGCTTTAAAATGGTCTGTGCCAGTCGATGTTCTGTGGTGCCACTGAGCCGCAGCAGAAGGGCCTTCACCTTCATTTTTCTTTGAACTTCCATCTTCATCTGGGACTCCATGTTGTTTCCTTTTTCTTAGTGCTATGATCATGAGACTGTTCCCCCTGACTCAAACAATCAGTTTATTATTTGCCAGAGTTCTTTAAGAAGACGTGAGTCACATGTTTGTACAGTAGTTTCGACTTAAAACCTTGGAGAAATCTAAAATCTGAGCCATCACCTCGTGTCTACAACATAATTTGACTGGCTCTTGTGTGACTGTTGAAATTTAATGCATTACCATTGCCTTTTAAGAACTCCTTTAAAATACCACTGCGAGCAAATTCTGAAGTCAGATTTAGGCCATGTGATGTGGTCAAGCTGCCACTACACAATTCAAATTCACCAAGTCACAGTAACCTGAACATGATCACTAACCTGGTCAGATGATCTGATCAATTTAACTGTTCAGAATTTTTCCTCAGAACAAGACAGACTCTACACCACAGGCATGATGATACTCTTGTTGAAATGTGAGGCGCCTGACCAAAGGCTTCATCGGTTCAAAAACAGCCACAGCTTTTTGTGTAAGAGTTTTGTGAAATGTCATGTATCTGATCTGTTATACAACACCACCATTTGCACTGTTGGTGATAACACTGTGGCGTGCAAGAAGACAAAACTCCCGATAAAGTTTCCACCATGTCAACGGAAGGAAGTTAGGCAGTGCTGCCAAGTGCAGCAGTCACACATTGGTCGGTGGGCTCAGTCACCTGGCAGCCTCGCAGTGAGACCGACCAGAGAGACACTGTGAAGGATGAGGAACGCTGACGCGAGAGAACTGCAGGGAGGATCTACAAAAGAAAGAGGAGATATAATCTGTTTTCACTGTAGACTTGTACTCAGTTCAGTCAACTTTGACCCAATTAATACACTAACATAAGCAGATCAAGGGATATTATGCTTAAACCAACTCATTTGGATTGTGCAAACACGCTACAACTCTGTATCAGTGTGTCGTCATACATTTTTTTTGAGCAACATAGTTTCTGACGATGTCAGATGATGTGTTTAACGTTGCTTCAGTGAGTCAGTTGCAGACTGACAGACTTGTGTCCCGTATCTGATCTCCAACATTTCCTTGCAAGTTTCATTTCTTCTTCGGCATCCTTTGATAAGCATCAGCATTTTTGAAAGACTGATGATGAGAGCAAGTTCACATCTTAAACTTAGATCATTATTGGTACATAGCTGAAGTTTCCACTTGACATGTCTTTACAGTGTCCCGTCTTGCAGTTTTCCTCTGCAGCACCTGCATGCTCTCTGCTCCCTGCCCTTCATTCCACAGCATGAAATTATTAGCTTTTAATTATGTTGGCTTAAGGAGGGCTGTTCTTTAGTCCTTAGGCAGTGAAAACTCAGAGCCTTGTAGATTGTGCATCAAACAATGGCTCGCTCTGGGTCCACTGTGGCGAGAGGAGACCGCACCCTGCATGTCCTCTGCTTTGTGAACACACTTTGTAGTTTGCACTTGATATGGTGAGCCTTTGTCAACAGAAGAACACGCAGGTCTGAAAAACCATAGCAACATTCCTGTGTGCATTATGCAAGGTGAAATACTTGCCGTATTTGAAGTTGCATTACTAGGATTCAGTTTGCACTGGTAGTTTTCCAATAAATGCTGTTGCCACATAAGAAAGAACACTTGCTGTTGGTTGAAGGAACTTTGATATCAGTTCTCTGCAGGTTATGTTTTCAGTTCAATGACCTTTAACTTCAGTTTGTGTGCAGGAGTCATGCCAGAAGTTAGCACACAATACCCAAACAGCCAGTAGAGTGCCGCCTTACTGTGGGACGAGGGATGCCCTCCCAGCTCCCTGTAGCACCTCCTCTCTAATATCAGGCCATGTCTGATGAGCGGTTGGAGCCAGGGCAAAGCATCCTGGGATTTTTGTTGGGAGTGTTTGCTTGGTGAGCGATAAGCTGCTCTGCCCCAGTAATTGCATTTCAGACCTGCTGAATAAGTAAATGTCACAAATTGCTCCTCTTTATTGGTCACGGGTGATCATCAGGGAAGACCCAGGCAGTGAGTAAGACATGTGATTTTTATTTTCACCACAAGATTTTATGTAATTCATTCTTGAAGCAGAATGCTGTTGAGTTTTATTGTTGGATGTTTCTGGAAATGTCACCGTCAAGGAAAAGTTGGTTGAAAATGACTTTAGGCTCCTCAAGGTTCTATAGAAAATGAATGAAAACCGATGGAGGAGGAGTATGGTTCATATGAATGACTTCCCAACACACCCAAAAAGACTGTATGTGGATTAAAAAGACATTTATTTTGACGATGTTTTCTTGCACTGAGTGATATTTCACTGTCAAATTACTGTCATGGGAGTGATGGAAGGATTGCTGCTGTGTTTTGACGAGTTCAAAATGAATGATGACCTTGTTGGGTGTTTTACAGATAATAGGGTAACAGCGATACAAGATGGCAAACATGCTTCGAGGGATTCAGGAGATTGGTTCACACGCCATGGATATATATGACTACCTCTTGGCTGGAATTGGTAGGTGATTTACTTGAATAAATGCAAAAAGCTCACTCTATATATTTGCCTGTTTGTTTAATGTAGCTTTGTCTTTTTTCCCTGTCTAGATGTGCGGGTGAAGGAGTATCCACTCATGCAGAATCCTCTTCCCATGTCTGCGATATTGCTTTGCTACCTGTTCTTTGTACTGTACCTCGGACCTCGAATAATGGCCAATCGCAAGCCCTTCCAGCTAAAAGAAGCAATGATAGTCTACAATTTCACGCTGGTGGCACTGTCCATATTCATCGTCTACGAAGTAAGACTCTGTTCTTGAAAGTGTCCAATATGTAAAGGCTCATAATGAATCTACTTTCTGCACCTTTTTGAACATTTTGGTGTTTATAGTGCGGCTCTTGAGATGGACATGTGTGCAGTTTTGGTTGGTTGCTATGACCAAAACCTCAGTACAGTGATGAGTCCCAAAGTAAATAACGTTTTTGCTTTATAGTTCTTGATGTCTGGTTGGGCCACAACGTATACCTGGCGATGTGACGCAGTTGATACATCTGACAGTCCTGAAGCACTAAGAGTAAGCCCCCTCTAACAACTCAACCATATACAATCCTTGATTAATATGAGGTGAAATTAGTATTTGACGGCTGAGTCTTTATTCTTCCAGATGGTCCGTGTGGCCTGGCTGTTCTGGTTCTCCAAGATTATTGAGCTCATCGACACGGTAAGTTCAGTCCATTTTACCCAACAGCCTTGGCGTTCAGTGTTGGTCACTATAGCTCTCCTTCAACTAATCAATATCTTCTATCGGTCAGGTCTTCTTCGTGTTGAGGAAAAAGCACGGTCAGATCACCTTCCTACACATCTTCCACCACTCCTTCATGCCCTGGACCTGGTGGTGGGGTGTTTGCTACGCTCCCGGTGAGTACACATTAACTAAAGCAGTCATAGAGAGTGAAAATGATTAATGGAGCAAGAACACCAGCAACTGATAGCACCATTACTTCATCCTGCAAACAAATCTTGAACCTGTTCACCTGTACAGTCAGTAGCAACGCCTTCCATTTCGCTTCCGCTTTTATCTTGTTGAAGAACCTTTGTACAGACTACCTCTTCAGTATTGAATTCTATTCAGTCATAAGAAAATGATTAACCAGTAGTCCCTGGACTCATTTCTCAAGGTCAGAGGTTCTTTGGTTGTCTGAGTCATCCTGATGTTTGTCATTGTCACCCCAGGTGGAATGGGATCTTTCCATGCCATGGTGAACTCCACCGTCCATATCATCATGTATTTCTACTATGGCCTTGCTGCTGCTGGACCACGCTTCCAGAAGTATTTGTGGTGGAAGAAATACATGACTGCCATTCAGCTGGTACATCTTACTCTTTGTCTGGTTTTGTTTGATCATTGAATGTGAATTTTGTTAACTGTAGGCCTCAGGGATCAACACCAGCACAGCTTTGTGTAGCTTAAATGCATTTCTCTTGAGCCTTCCCCAGTCTCCAAAAAGACAAATTCTTCTACATTTATTCATTGTAAGTGTTTGACTGACTCCTGATTCTTCCCAACAGACCCAGTTTGTTCTGGTATCCCTCCACGTTACCCAGTATTACTTCATGGACACCTGCGACTACCAGTTCCCCATGATCATCCACCTCATCTGGATTTATGGAACCTTCTTCTTCGTGCTCTTCTCTAACTTCTGGATCCAGGCTTACGTGAAGGGAAAGCGGTTGCCGAAAGTGGACGTTAAGCAGTGTCAGAACGGCACAGCTGTCTACACCAACGGCAAACACCACGAGAACGGCAACAGCATCAACCACGGAGCCACCAACGGCTCCACTCGCCACGAGAATGGCAGCTCTCACTTTGGCAAAATGAAGAAGGCCTAAGATATCCAAAAATAATCTTTGGCTGTGTTTCCTTCCCTGTTTTTTAGTTTTATATGCAAAACATTGGAAAATGACTTGGTCAATGATTTCCACAGTTGGGGTTCCACATTTGTTCGTTTCTTTTTAAGTTGGGAGACCATTTATGGATCACAATATATGAAGAGAAGATGTTCTGACCTAAATGTTATCTTCACTGATGTTGCAGGCACCTCCTAGTTCAGTTTCACGTCACCCCACTTGCCCTCACCCCACTTATCTGACACCCACTGTCCTCCTGGCCCCCTGTGGACAGATGACTGTACAGTTTATATCAGACTTGAAAATACTTTTTGTAAATAGTTTTACAACACCAAAAAAAAAGAAAAACAACTAATTGTATTGGTATGCTTTAGACTTTCTAATTTTTGTTACATTATGTATTTAAAATTAAAATGCCAATAAATTCCATTTTAAATTATCTTTTATTTTGTGCGTCTGTATTTGCACTTGCAGCACGAGTATGTTCACTGTGTTTGTGACATGCTGAAAAGATTTTCAGTTGATAGCTGCCAGTTGTCATAGTAGTCAGGTCGCTGGGGGAAGACTCTGGTATTGTGCTGTGTTGCAAGAAAGAAGGAAAAGTATTCGCAATGCTTGCTTGTGCCTGTTGTCTTGGCCATCCCAAGTATGCAGAGCAAGTAGGAGGTAAAACAAGAGCCCCATTCTGCTTTGTTTTAAAAGATCCAGGCATCCCGCAGACCGGATCTACACCCACACGCCTCAGCCATCAGCTGGGTCATGGGGGTTAGACACGAGCTTTTCATTTATTGCAACATACGATGTCACAACTGTAAAACATTAACCCCACTTTATGATTGCTTTATGAAGCCGATCTTCTGGGCAGGAAATGAGTGTGAATTTGCATTGATAGGCTTTGTAATATTCTTCCACACCCTCATGTTTGTAGATAGGAGGAGGCAAAACCTTGCCAACTACAACCTTAATAATAAACGGTCAAATTAATACCTCTCTGAAGGTGTTATGGTACAATATATGGCTCGGCTGCTGGTGCACATTACATTTTACAGGTGTGCCTAATGAAGTGGCCACTGAGTGGATATTTTTTGTGTTAAATATTATCTGCAAATGTAGAAAAACATGCAATATTTCTCTCTGAGATGTAATGAAGCATAAAGCGTAGTAAAGTAGCAGTACAGTACAGTACAGTACTTGGGTAAATGCCCCATGTGTCAGCAGAGGGTCAACAGGCAGTAACTCAGTCATAGTTGCAAGTTTAATTCCAGGCTGACGTTACATGTCATGAGCAATCGATTAAAATATATCCCGTATGAAAACATTCCTCAGGCATTCATTCAGTGTGCATCAAATTGCTACAGATCTACTACATCCAGTACTTCAAGTCATTCTCTTTTTCTCTTTGCTTTAAGGTCGTGGGGCTGACTCCAGCTCCCACTTTAAAGGTATTCTCCATATGGAAATTGAACATCGTGACATGAATGATATCAAGCTATGAAGTTGCTACTACTGTACAGTGCAGTACCCTGATCTGACGGTCCACGCTAGGCTTCATGCGTACCCAGATTGTCTGCTGCGGGGACAGGGTGAGATCAGAAAACCACTAAGAGTCAGACCACGTCTCTCTACTCGTGAGTGGATGAGATGGATGCAGACCTTGGATGTGGTCTGGTTCGCCCTTTGAATGCTTTTATTGCCCTGAAATCAATGGCAGCACTGATGAGGAGTGCCGGAGACAGAGTTGTTGTCAGGGTTAAAAAGGTGGAACAGTGGCATGTGTGCAATCTAAGTGATGTTCTCCAGGATGTAAAAGATAAGCTCCATGACAATGGGCTCGTCGCCCCTCTTGCGACCCCTGCTGTGTATGACGGGGATCAGCACGCTGTCCAGGGCGTTGAGATACTGAGCGGGGAGGGGCTGCCCATTGCTCCCAGCCACAAATCCCACCTGAAATTACAAAACAAACCACTAATTAGTTTTGATATGGTCATACCCAGCGCTGTGCTATAAACTTTACAACTATGGATCATATGAGTCATATGTTTGACCAATATATTTTTATCACGAAAGATCCCTGAGCACTTTTGATAACTTTTTTTTTTTTTTTGATGAAAACACCAAAACCCTCAGCTGAATCCCACAATGATGTCAGCGTTAACATATACTGTAGCATAGAAACTAAATATTTTACTGATAAATTATTAATTAGTTCAATATAAACTTACAGATCCCCTCCACACATGTATTGAGGCATTCATAAATACTGTCTAATGTGTGTCTGACATGACTTCTGCAGAAAAGAAGTATAATCATCACATTAAAATCCTTAAAATGGCATCAACTCCTTCTTCCTCAAAAAGAACTCCAGAGCACATGAATGTGCAACTTCTCCTACTTCACTGTAGAGTCCACTCTCAGTGTTTGTGCACTGGAGGCTTCAGGTTTCCACATCTCATTGTTACGCTGAATAATGAATAAACTACTTGTTATGTCGCAAATAATGCTCGTAGGCCCGCATCTTTAAATCAGATCATGTCAAATTCTGCACATGCATCAATCTGCACAGTGAAGCTCAAACATTCAACTTCAAGAACAAGAAGAAAAACATGTTTTTGACTAGAGGGAGACTTTCACTTCACTATTTACACACTGCAGGTCAGTATTCATGATGCAACCTTCCCATAGGAGGCAGAGGCATGACATCTGATGCCTAAGGCTTATTCCAGCCCAGTATATTAGTAGCAATATATAGATGTGACTCAGCTCGCTGATACCAAACATCCTTTCTCACCTCTTGAGATTCAAAAGCGACACGCAGTCCCAATTTGGCCATCCCGTCCTCTTTTAACAGTTTGAGGTGTGGACACAGAGCCAAGCAAAAGGCCCGGGCGATGCGCTCCGTTAGCCGGTTGTGTTCAGCAGAGTCACTCGCTCCTCCTTTGGGATGCTCCTGCCTCTGCAGGAAGAACACCTGCACAGGGCACACACAGAAATGTAAAGAGAGGAGGCCGTTTCAGATGGACGCATGTTGATATTTCAAGCAGATCGTCATATGTACTTCTGTCCAGCGGATAATTTTCCCGTTTTCTTTGTATTCTGATTTCTGGAACATCTTCGTACTGCTGATGGACTCCATGGACTTCCCGTCGATGGGACTTATAACTCTGCAGGACACAAACAAACAGTATGTGATTTATTCATTTTTAACAGGGGGGGATGGCCCGATGGGAACCCCCCCATGCCCCCACACCGACACACAACACACTGGGGATGGAGAGGGGGGTGGCAGGTTAACAGGGAGGGCGCATTTTGATCATTTTGCTAACGAAGGGGATGCATCCCTCCTAAAATCACCTGCAGCAGATACACACCAGTAAGTTACAACATAGGACAGGTATTAAGGTGCAGTTGGAGGCACATTCTTGGGGGGAGTTTTGATTGCTCACTACACATTTTGCTTAGTAAAAATCAGCCTGTAGATGTGATTGTTACATTGTTCTCTTCACACAAAAGCTTCATTCTGAGGCTGCCACATGAACTTCAAACATGTGGACACACTCACCCCTTATTCACAGTGCATTTCTCCTCCACCCACTGCACACAAACAAGCTCCTGGCTGTCTGATTGGTCAAGCCGTCCACAGGTGACGGTGTAGTCTTTCATCTCCCGTAGCGACCGGCGGAGCTCCGCCATGGTCTCCACGGTGATCTGCACCATTAGCCCATCTGGGGAGAGGGGACAGCGATACAGGAGAAACACACAAACAGACACCAATGGCCACATACACACACACGCACACGCTCACATGCATCAACATGTACACACGCCTAGACAAACAGTCTGTTAAAATGTACACAGACACACACACATACAAAGATCAACACATTCTGAATAAACCAGTTTTGAAGCAGGGGTGTTAACATGCACTACTCAAAGCAAATGAAAACAATGAATTTCCTGCAAGTGGGCAGGAAAAAGTCACGCTGAGCCTGACTCCCCCCTGACTGGACAGCCTACCTTCTACAATACTGGACTTGGCGAGGTATCCTGCAGACGCTTTCAGTGCACTACTGAAGATAAAAAAGCAGGATCCAGTGACTGCAGCATAAAAAAGAAAGAGAAAACGAAACACCTTTCAGAAACAAAATCTGTGGCACTAATTCTTTATTGTGACAAGAAAAAAACTGTCATAGCCCGCCATCTAGTGTTCAATATGGGGAAATTAACATATTTAGTCCAGCGGGACACTTGAACCCTTACTGCTCTTTGTGTCTTTTAATTTTCCTCCTTGTACCACAGAATAAAATACATAATGTCTTTGGGAACGCTGGGATTTAGAATAATATTTCATGGGTTGCATAGCTACGTATTTATCTTGTAATGGTGAATTATGTGCAGCAACGCACGAACACTTATTAAAAGGCTTAAAATGAATAGATTGCACCAAATGGTCTTAGGAGGTTTAGTATAAAATCACCTGAATATAGCTCTTGTACAGATCTAAGTGTGCTTTTTTTCCAATGCTCCAATTCAAGCAAATGCCAAAGTTTCCCTAAACGACTGTTTCATGATCTTATCAGTCAGTTGCACCTTTGCGTGGCTGATTGTGGATGCTGATGGCTTGGGTCTGGTACTGGCCATCATCTCCTTGCACACAGATGAGGTGGGAGTCTGCAGTCTCATTGAAGCACGCCCCAATGGCCAGCACATGCTCATTGGACTTATTCAAAGCCTTCATCAGCTAACAGGAGACAAGTGGGCAGAGAGGAAGGAAACTAATTGATGAAAAACACATAAACATTAGCACGGACTGTGAGGCATTTAAAGGCTTAATCTTACCTCATTATACCCGGTGGTTGGTATCTTTATGCAGGTCCTCTGAGCCTCTAGATCCACAGTGAGCCCCGGTACCATTGGTAGGCTGTAACGGTAATTCCTAAAGTCCTGCAATATAATAATAATAATAATAACAATAATAATAATAATAATAATAATAATAATAATAATAAACTTGATTTATATAGCTGTTTTCTTAAAAATGTTACTAAGTTTTTTACAAAATAAAAATAAAGAAAAGGCAGCTAAAATAAAGGCAAAAGACATGAGCAGAGGGATGATGAAATGATGAAATTAATAGGAATACAATCAGTATAAATAAAACATATCAAACATTTCCAAAAGCTTTCATGAAAAGAAAAGTGTTAAAAAGCGTTTCGCAACAGGATGAGAGGAACATTACAATAATGGGAAGTAAGGCACCAAACTTCCTATTAATGATGGGAAATGTGGTTTTGTAACAACAGCAAACAGAAGTAGTTACAAAATGTCACACTCACCACCAGCAGTCTCATAATGGTGTGGCCTATTTGCCCAAACAATGGCTTCCTAAGGCGCACGCTGTACAGAGGACACGGGTAAACTGGAACGAGACACAAAGAGGGTGACTGAAGGGGAAACCTGCATCGGTAAAGATGTAGCATTTCACACTAGGGCCTTGCTTACATCTGTATTCGGCCCCCAGCCGCAGCATGAGACGCAAGGGAAAGGCTTTGGCCCAGGCCACCTCTGCTCTGTGGACCAGCAGGCCAAAGAGGTAGGGCTGGTTGGGCAGAGGTAGACCTTGAAGGGACTGGAGAGTGGAGCGAATGTACAGGAAGCCGGCATGCTCCTCGCTGCCCAGAAAACTGCTGCCGAACAGGGACAGCGACAGATGCTTCACTACCTTTCCTACAGAAATACAGAGACGAAGGACATGAGTAATTAAGGGCCCAGAAGTGGGCAAAATTCAATATAACAGATCACTGCTATTACATAACTAGTTGAAACTTACTGCATGAGCATTTCACTCTGTGTGTGTGTGTGTGTGTGTGTGTGTGTGTGGGCCTGACCTGTGAGGGAGTCCCTGTACAGCTGGATGAAGTGGCTGAAAATGTCTTTGGGGAAGCTTTTCTCTTCAGGCAAGCACTGCAGCAGCACCACCACCTCCACCTGACCCACAGCGTGCATCCCCTTTGTCGTCACGCACCAGCATTTCCTATTAACATCTGTCACACAATCAAGGCACAACCTCAGGGGTCTACAGGGACGATCCAAGCGTAAACACATGTGATCATCTCTTTTTGTAGTCAAATTTGAATAACAATCAGTGGAGTGTAGAAATGTGGACACAGCATAAAAGCGCTGTTTGGCTACTTGAATTTTCAAATTAGCGAATTTTCTTCATTCTCAGAGCTGCATGAATTTATCTGCGGGATCATCTGCGGTTTTCATGCACTTTATCATGCACGGTGAAAATAAAAAAGAAACATACAGTTGACCAGCTTGACCATAGCAAGCAGGTTGGCATTGAGGACAAACACCAGAGGCTTGGCCCTGCCGCTCTCCAAGTCCTGAATGAGCAACATCTCAGAGGGCTGCTCCTCCACGGTGTAGTCTGAGGGGAAAAAACACAACGCAGCTGTTAGACTGCAGTAACCTCTGCAACTGGTAAGTGTTTTTTTCTGACTTTGTACTTTTATCCTTTGAAAATGAACCCACAGTTGTGTAAGGACTGATAGCCATTGTCTAAGCCTGGTCCTAAATAAGATACAAGGACAGGTAGCTTTTATTTCTGCTATTATTTTGAAACGCCCCAGTTTAACCAGGAAGTAGCCGTGACTTTTAAGTGGGAGAATCAAAACATCAAGGTTTTATTTTTGTAGGTCATACTGCAGGTCACGTGGGCAAGGACAATGAGGGAGTGCCCAAGTGCACCTCCTAATTTCACTTACAGTTTGCTCTTAGCTGGATGATGTTGAATATAATTCAGAGAGGAAGATATAATCCACCATTGTGATGTGGAAAAACAGCATATATAAATCTGCGGATTATTACGCACCAGTCTGGTGTTGGTTATGCTTGAATTTATCAGGTGCTCGCAAAGAATCACCATGCTTTTTAAATGCAACAAAGACACCCGGCAGGAATCAGCAATTAATCTTTCATTCAGCGCACACACAAGCTTGAACGTGTTCATTTAGGTTATTCAGCATCATGCTGAAATCGCTGCTGTCACCTCATTGTGACTCTTCACTTTGTTCTTCCTTTTGTCATCACTAAATTGTCAGAGACTAAATTTCACTGTGTTTCATGCTGCCTGATTTGAATGGAGCTCCTTTCTGTTTGTGCCCCTTCTCCTATCTTTGCACACTGTGCAACACATGAGAACACCAAAAAACAGGCGAAGCAAATTTAAAGGTCAGGAAAATACCAGCAAGTGTGCAACCACGAACAAAGAATACACAAACCATTGTTGCTAAATCTTTGACTCACAACCCCAAACTGGAAGGAAGTTGTCTTACCTCCTTTGACTCCTGTGGAGGTGAGGATGGGTGGCAGACCATCCAGAGGGATGAGGTTGGCAGAGCTGCTCACTAACGCTGTGGTTCCTCGGCTGTAAGGACCACAGGCCTCCTGGAGGAAGAGGGAGGCAGAAGAGTGAGCTATGAGCTAGGAGTAAGATATGTTCTGCAGTATGTTTTGCGTGATCCTACATTAATGGTTGTCCCTTGTGGCCGCAAGGCTCTCCTGATCTGTGGCGAACCCACAGGACTCTTAACCTGCCCGCCGAGCGCTCGTCTCATCAGCGGTGAGAACGTAGGCCCTCTGACTGGTGTGGTCGGAGCAGACTCTGACTGCTTATTGAGGATTTCATCTGCAAACCACACCCTCCTTTTCCCCCGAGGAGGAGTCCCTGAGGAGACCATGTAAGAATGAGTTAGGCTTATTACTTATGATTTTCATTTAAAAAAAGAAAACTGTGATCTGTGCTCACTTTTGATGAGGGTTGAATGACAGGAAATACAAACTCGTCCCTCCTTGCCATCCAGGTGTGTGAGTCTGAACTTCAGACTGGAGCAAAGTGCACAAAAAACCTGACAATGCAAACATGCACACACCAAATGAGGACAGACACACGTCAGCAAGTTGCCTGAGAACATCTCTAATGCTGCACAACTTATAAACTTTGAATTTTCCTCACCTTCCCACAAGCACGGCAGTGGTGTCTCCTCTTAGTAAAGGTAAATTTGACCCCACACTTCATGCACACCAGCGCCTGAGCATCAGGGATCCACACTGGAGCTACATCCCCGAGGACAGTGCCTTTGTCCTTGGACAGGATACCAACAGGGCTCAACTCAGACTCATTGTCAGGATCCACAGGGGAAGCTGCGTAGTCTCCCATCGCTCCCTCCCCACTGGCTGCCTGAGCCTTGCTGCTGTCTGTCTCATCTCCCCCGTTAGATCTGACCATCTTAAACTGGCTCTGGAGCTCCCTGCCATGAGTCTCCTCATGTGAGAGAGCAGAGGGTGCCGCAGTCGCCTCTGAGCTGCAGGACTGCTCTTGCTGCTCCAACCTGCTCTCCTCCAGCTCCTTCTCCTCAACCACAGAGTCCTCCTTTGATGGGAGAACTTGGGGCTTCTTCTCCTCTGACAACTTCTCCTCCTCTGGCCACGCAGCCTCGGCAGGGCTCAGCACCAGGGGGCTGGAAGGCTCCCCAAAACAACTCTCACCCCATGTGGAGATGGCAGTCACAGTGCAGCTGCCCTCCTCAAGCTGGGAGGGGGAAGCAGTTATGGCAGGATGCTTAGATGGTTTCTGCTCACATGGCCCCAAGCTGCCTCTGACGGACGTGTCTGAGGAGGTCTTAGACGGAGATTCTGGTCGTATTTGGCCACAGCCCAGTCCTGGTTTTGACACATCCCCATCTTTGAGCACCAGCAGGCAGGGTCTGTTCAGCCAGTGGTGCTTAGTGTCCTGAACAGTCGGATTGTCTCCTTCATCTGTTAGGATGACATCAAAATGTCTCTGTCTGTCTTGCTGTCAAGCATACACACACACACACACACACACACGCACACGTACACACGTACACACTAAGCATGCATGGTCATTAATAATGACTCACTGGGCAGAAAAGCTGTGTTCACATGTGCTAAGTGGCCATTTAGCAGCATGTGATAACCTATTTCCTGACCTCATACATACCTCACAGCTTTCAATCATCACTAAAGGCAGCATTGACACTCAGGTGCCCTTGAGAGGTGCATTGAGCTGATCACAGAACAGACTAGATTTTAAAAAGAAGAGGGAGAGGTTTATTGTGGACTGACTACTGACGTAAAACCTATAGTGGATCTACAATTGGTGGTACCACAGAGCTGATGGTTCCCCAGAGAAGAAAACGTTCAATAGTGGTTGTGTGTTTAATTGGCTCTGCAGGATGAAGATCTACAGACTCTTTTATTGTTTGCATGTGTTCACTCTAAGACCTTTGCTGGTTCTGTATATTTGCCCATTTGTTGTGCACCTTTGTGGAAGACACATTTGAGTTTTGATCCAAGTTTTCCCATTGATTACCTGAATGTGCACATCATGATCAGATGAGTCCTCTGTAAAGGACTGTAAATATAATCAGATCAGCCGTTTGCTTCTGAAATGACTCTATTCATAACGTCTCAACATGAGATTCCACATCAAGGCAATTAGGATCTCTGATTACAGCCACTTACTGGATCAACATCCATCCTTCCCCTGTATGTTAGTCACGTAATAACCATTACTGTAAATGACCAGCACGCAATGCAGCGCCAGTTAATGTGTCCACAGCTGGTGTTTCATTGAGCTGTAACACCCAGTGATTCATGAATAGTTATGACTCAGGAGTAAGAGGACTTAAACACTAGAAATCATACAGTAGGTGCTGCAGCCCGCGTTTTACAGGCTGCTCGGTTGATATTATTTGCTGCACGGGCTGAGATGTGGCACAAAAAATATGCAAAAGGATATTTGATGGAAAGGATTTAGTCTGATAATTCATTTCCCAGGTTAAACTGCATTGCAGCCCTTACACAGAAACCGTAAAAAGAAAGGCGGGCCGTTCCTGCTGCGGGCTATAGAGTGAAGATTTGCCGAAAACGGCGGCGGTGCTGCACCGATCCGCCTGACTGGAGCGATCGCTTCCCGGGACAGTGACGCACTCAACACACGTGCAAATGTTTAATCCGCTCGCAGGCAGCGAGGCCGGCGGCAATGCGACACTCACGCCGCGTCCCGTTACATCAGATCCAGCAGGACACTTCACTGAGGCGTTATTTACTGAGGCATGCGAGGGGTCTGCAGACAGCGCGCGTATGTGCGCAGCCTGTCTTCACACGAGAATGTGCGCAACATACACACACACACACACACACACGTGCTTTTCAGATGATGCGGACTATGCGCGCAGCCAAATGCTGTATCAGCGGTTTTCTGTGACAAACACAGGCGCGCAGTATCATCGTCCTGTATCGCGCAGGCAGTTAACGGGGAGTAAAACATCCCCACCCAAACGCAATCAATGTATCTCTTACCCTCTGTTATGGCTCCCAAAAGGCTTTCATTCTCGTCATCCCGCGCAGAGAAGAACTTCAGCATTTTATCCTGCTACATCTGAGTGGCGAGGAAAACGGATTCGAGCAGCAGTGCCTTGCTCACAAGCGGAGGATGGGATGGTTTCGCCTCTCTACCCCAGATCTCCCTCCTCCCCCGTGTCTCTCTGCAGCTCTTTGAAGAAACTCAAGAGGTGTGCAGAAATGTCCCTCCCCAGTTTGCTGTCTACACAGCCCGCAGGACAGCGCACAGGCCAACACAACAGGGCTGTGATGCCAGATATGAGGAGCCGTCTGCATGCACACTCTGTCATACTGTCTGAAATATCTCAGGTTTCAGCAAGTCAGCATCATTGGATCAGATCATTTCCATACAAAACTGCCTGGAAGGAGCGTCTACATTTACAAAATCTCGTCAATGACCACAGCACCATCTAAAAAATGTTAATCACCTTTATTTTGCTTGATAAACAAAAAGTCTTAAGACTTGCTTTAATGACCACTGTGATCCTGACCATGACTGACAATGTGGTGAAGGGATTTAACCGTTTACCAGAAGGGAGTGGTTTCTTTGTTTTTTAATAAGTGCACAAGCCAGTCTGACTCGGACATCCGTGGGCCATCATAAAATAGAAAAGTCTCTGGTAGTGTCTGATATGTCTGGATGACTAGACTAAAAAACACAGGAGGTTTCTCGCTTCGTTGCAGTTCAGTCCGTGTGCACGAGCTTCATGTGTGTCAGTTTGCCTCGTTCTTCGACGCCTCATCGAAGTTTTCCACCAGATCTGCAGAACACATTGTGAATTATTACACTGGAAGAAAGCAGTTTTGTATGATATTCTCCAAAAATAATATCAAACGCAGCTGCTTTCATTCTTTTCAAGGCTGCAGTAGACAAAATATCACCTCTACAGTGTGAATGCTCTTTATTTAACTCAATAATAAACTGTGCAGAATTTTGAAAATGCGTTAACCATTTAGAAGATTAAATCCTGGATAGCATGACTTTTACACATATAATGGTCCGTACCTGGAACATCATCATCCTCTTCCTCAATGTCCTCGGCCTTTGGAGCCTTGCTGTCGAGAGCTGAGATGAAATGTGCGAATTAAAAAAAACACTGTTTTAGATTGTAAGCGATTAAATGACTGTAACCAGATGACTGTAATGTTTTCTTTTATCGCCATAAAAACAAACAGAGCTAAACCAAAATGTATTTATTCTACTAACAAATATCTTCTGTGTGGATATCTCATTCCTCTGTACCACAGAGATCCATTTTTGTCCAAAAACTATTAAAAACACATCATTGAGCCACACATCTACGCAGGGTGACTGTTGCTTCATTATCATGAACATGGACTCTGTAGTTCACTCTGAGCTGATGCCACATACGTGTCCTGCTGCTGGAAATACTCACTAGAGCACCAAATGTGTATTAAAACAGTCCCCAACAAATGCACTCTTTACTCCTGTTTGTAAAGTTTGCTAAAAACTTCAGTGGCCGGTCACCTCTCACCTCCAAATCTGCTTACTGCACCTTTAAATCAAGCCCAATCACACGACTACAACTCGCTCCATGCCGGTAAGACAGAACTCCTCGCCCTCCTCTTGGACAGTGACTGTGAAATGTCACAGGTCTAAGAGGCCCAGGCACACCCACCTTGCCGGGGGAATTGTTCTGCCAGTTTGCGCAGGCTGCTGAGGCTGTCTGCTCCCAGCTGACTGAGGATGCCGGGAAGCATCTCCGTCAGCTGCTTGGTCTCAGCGTGGCCCGTGATGGCGAAGGTGTTGGCGGACAGAGAGGCCTGAACTTTGGGGTTGTTGAAGTGGATCACAGTCCCGTCATCCTTGATCATGTTCACCTAAGAGGAGAAGAGTGCTCAGTTTTTACAGCTATGGCGAAGGGCATTTTCACACCTATAGTTGTTTGCTCTGGTCCAAATCAGTTGATGAGTTGGTGACCTTGATGTGTCCAGGGAGGGAGCAAGACCTCCTGAAGGACGTCCTCTGACCAAATACAACGTGGTCTGACATGGATTCATTCTCCAGCTTCTTGGTAGCAACTGCTAAAGTCACTCATCCACATCCCACCACGCAAACCTCAAATTTGCAGAGTACGGCTAGTAGCTGGATCAGAGGATCAGATCACGTTCCCATCACAAATGAACCATTTCACAGTTTGTTTGGGACCAGATCAAGACCACCTCCCCTCAAAGGGTTTCAGCCCTGTTGGACTGCACTAATGGGGCAAATGCACCAAACCAAACCACACACAGTGCCCTAATGTGACCATAATCTACACATCATTCATCAAGAAACACAGAAATGTGCAAAACCTGAAGGCAGCCTAGTCTACACAGTCGACATTCAGGGCTTCCTCATAAAGAAGATCCATACCAATTTACCTCCTCAATTCCAGCAATATTGTTGACAGCCAACTTCTTTAGTGAACTCTGAAGCTTTTTGTCATCAGCTGTTGCAGTTCTGTGTACCACCTTCTTCTTCCTGCGTGCAGATCCCTAAAACCAAACAGGACAGAAGACGAGTGACGACACGAGGAGAAAAATAAAAGGCTGATATATCGGCCTGGGAGGTTTATTGGTTGAGCTCTGCTGCAGCCTTCAGGCTGACTTTATGTTATGTAACAAACATTTTTTGTCCAATCGTACAGTAAAGACTCTGTGGGTCAGGCTCCATAATTTCTTTGCAAATACTCAAACATTATATTTTAATAAATATAAAAGTTAGCGATAATCATCTGAAAGGGGACATGTAAGGCACAATCTAAGACACTATTTATTTTTCTCCTTTAAAATGCATCATAATGCGACCACACATACTGTTTCATACTATGAATCAGGTCTGCACACAATTTATTATCAATGAATCCCCGAATGACTTTCTTGCATTATTGTTTAGTCTAAAAAAAAAAGTCAAACAGTATAAACATGTTCAAAACAATTCCCAGAGCCCAACATGACATCTTAAAACTGCTTTATCCACTGAACAGTCAAAATCAAGATTGATCTACAATATCTGAAAGCAAGACGAACAATAAATTTCTCGACTTGAGAAGCTGGAACGAGAAAATATTTGAGGTTTTTGCTTGAAAAATTACTAATTAACTGATTATCATACCGGTTGCAGGTTAAATGTTTGCTGATGAGCTGACTGACTGGTTTAAATTGCTCTATATAATTTGATGGCATGGGTTAAATACTGCATCTCATAGTATTATTATTATTTTAATAACTTCGGATTTTAGCTCTGATCATCTGGTTGTGTGGCACACTTTCATTTTCTCTGCTGCACTGAAAATGTGTCATGTCACCACTCTGAAATACCAAAATCCAGCAATGTTTAGTACATGTTAATAATAAAATGTTAACAAAAAAAATAAATAAATAAAAATAAAAAAAATACAAACACCACTTTCTCTGGCTAGATGTATTATAGGTTTTGGTTAAGCACAGTTTACTTGACATAGCCACCTCTCACAACATCACACCTTCCCAATCACAACATCAGACCACTTCCTGGGTGCCACCTCACCTTTCCTCCTATCCGGACCTGCGCTTGAAGTTTTGCCAGTTTTTCTTGATTCATGTTCTCACCTACAATAAGAGAAAAATGTCGATAATGTTGAAAACACATGAATGTTTTGTGTAGCTGACTGGACAGCTAGCGTGCTAATGCTTCCCCTGTCTGCTACTGTGGGCTGCAGCATTAGCTTGAACAACAACATGACAGACAGACACCTAGCTAGCTGGTTAAAACATGCTAACGTTAACAGAAAAAACGCACCAGAGAGACGGTACATTTAGATCACGCTGATGCAATGTTAACTCAGACTAGCTCTAACTTATCAACACTGTCTGCTGTGTGTGTGTGTGTGTGTGTGTGTGTGTGTGTGTGTGTGTGTGTGTGTGTGTCTGGTTAGCAGCTGCAGAGATGAAAACACAACACACAGCCCGAACACACAGCCTGTCACCGCCCCGCTCAGTCCGACAGCTCTGCTCCGACCGCACGCCGACAACCACACGCTCCACAACCACGGCACATTTCACACAAATCAACAAAAACCATCACAAACCTGCTCAAATATCCACAGAGGCATGCAGCAGCGAAAGATGGAGGTTATGAGGAAGGGATTACGTCACATACCATACGGATTCTTGTTCTTCTTCGGTCTTTTCCAAACAGCTGGAGCGGTTCGGGCGTCGTGCTGCCACCTACAGGACGCTTTGTAAATTACACTAAAAAAATGCGCTTCTCGGCTATAAAGCGAGATGTACTTTGCCTCTTCACAAAACATGAAGACAGTTTTAATGCAAGGAAGATTTCATGGCGGACAAAGTATGAAAAACTTCAAAGAAACGCCTCAAACCACTCCTGCAGCATTTTATTCCTCTTTTAGTCTCATAGGCCGACATGTGACTCTGAAATCAATCAATTTAAGTTTTATGAACAATAAACTGATACCTTTTTAGAAAGCTATTGTAAATTGATAAATCAAATTAACGAAAATTTTAAAACTCACAGCAAATAAAATGTAGTAAAAACAGAATGAAATTTGCCCATTAAATAAGTGATTTTAATGTAGAATCTTCAAATTTTCCTTTTTATTTTTCCATGTATGTGTCTGCTGATTATATTTCATCTCACAGTTTATTTGTTGCTCACTTTACTGTAATAGTCACTGCATTTTGTGAACACTTATGGATGGCTCTCAGAGATGTGCAAGCAGTGTTCCTCCTAAAAGTTAAATGTAATTAACCCTCCCAGCGGCAGCAGGAGCTGTGATTAGCTGGAGTTCCACCAACACCTAACAGCTGGTCTTTTTTTTTTTCCTACTTTGTTTCATGATGCACACAGTTAAAATCAAAACTAATCAACCCATATTAGCATTTTAAAATGTATCAGGATTGATTAATCATAATTAATATAATTCACTGAAATTGGATAATTATGATTTAACACTGAAAAGTCCATAATCCCATCCCTGTGTCACAGTCCATAGTGACAAAGACAGATTTTCTTCTCAAAAGATGTTTTTGGTGGAAAACAGCTTCCTCCTTACTCACATCATCCTGACTATCATTTTGAAGAGTTGTCTGTTAGCTCTGTCATAAATTAGAATTGTTTTTCCATTTTTGCCTTTATTACACTGTTCAGCTCAAGATTTGATGAGAGGTGACATGCCACCAAAGCACTTGTGCAGAACATTATATTTACATTAATTGCCTACAAGCAGGCCGATGACAAAAACTGACACTTATTTTGTCTGACAGCATTCTGTCATGGTTGTATGAAAGCTTCTGGAAACAATGTGGCATGAAACAGCACGATGTACGTGCTTCAAACAGGCAAGATAGATCGATAGAGAGGTTTCAGTAGCATTAAGAACAAAGACAGAATCTTTCCCAACAGAAAAGGGACTATAAAGGAATGACTGACTGTGAACATTTTAGTGCATAAAAATTATGCATAAAAGAAGATTTGAAAGTTGAGAACAAAAAGTTAATCCCACATTATACAATAGACCACAATACTGTCAGTTCATGGTGATCATTTTACAACTTTAAAGTGAACATTAAAACCAACATTATAATGGTAGTTTATGTCAGATGAGCTCTGACTCTGTATTCCAAGTTCTTCCTGTTCCTCTTATAGATGACCAATCACTGTGACCAGGGTTCAGGTGATAGATTTGATGGCAGTGTCTGGCAGAGGTAATCTACCAAGGCAGCGGCAGTCACCCAAGGGTGTAAGCCCAGTCACCGGGCTTACACCCAAGTTGCTGGTCTCCATCGAGCTGCGGAGCGTACTGCGCTGCCAGTGGTGTTGGCCATGAGACTTTCCGCAGCTGTGGAACAATCTGAAGATTTTCTTTAGAACGGCCTTCCTCAGCAGGATGTAGACCCAGGGGTCCAGGATCTGGTTCCATGTGGCTATACGTACCACCATCAGGAGACTAAAAGATGTGGGCTCGTCCTTGGCTCTGGTGGTCAGCACGATAACACGGATCTGACGAGGCATAAAACAATGGAAGAGAAAATAACTGGTTTGATTCAAACTGTGAAGTGAACTCTTGAAGAGGTGGTTGGTATGTCATCAGAGCTTGGGGCAAATCCTCACTTTAAAACCGGGGTGGTAGATCACAGTTTTAGAGCAGCGAAAAGAGGGATGAAGGAAAAAGGAGAAGAAGCTTGAAATGCTTGTTCAACCAGGAGCAAGTGGATAAGAAGCCTGGACATATTGCAGCTTTTTAAGAGTTTAGTGGAAAAGTCATACAACTACTGACGTACTTGAGCCTTGATGTCATGAATGAATGGATGAGAGCTTCAGCACCAAAGAATGACAGGGATGGACGGATTGAAGATGAAAAGCAGTAGTGCGAAAAACTTAAAAACAATCCTCACACATCATGGATAATCAAACCTGCCAGGTTTCTGTCTCATTTCAAAACCCATTTTACGGTCTCTAGGCAGACACTTTGTACTTACCAGTGTTCAAAATCCATGACAGACACACACGGGCAGGCAGCAGTGTTTGATGATCAGAAAAATGAAGGTATGTGGGAATGCAAATGTAAGATAGATGGATGGTTAATAACAAATAAAGATCAATGAATTAACTGTGTCTCACTGCAATACTGAGAAAATACCAATCTGTGCAATATGCAGTAGGGAATATGTTAAACATGTCCTCCTTTTATGAATCCTTTCAATAGATCTGTCTCAAATCTCCTCACCTCACCATGAACTATCAACATGAGATAAAGAGGTCAACTGACAGTACCCACAGGAAGAATTGGTTACTACAACATTTAAAAGTGAAATTCATCAAAGTGAAATGGACACAATATAATCTTGTATCTTGAACATAATAAATAGCTCCAGAAAGTAATTCACATAAGAATAATCATCCTGAAATAATTTCCAAGGCTACAGCTCAAAGTTAGTGTGGACAGCTCTTATACAGCTGAGTTAAAGGTCTACTGAAGAGACATTCTTACCAGTAATGGACTCCAGCACATGCAGGACACCAACATGATAGCCAGCAGCTGGCAGATCATTTCTATATGGTGGGATGTGCCTCTGCAGTATTGCTTGTGGCGCAGCCTGGCCTGCAGCAGAGTGCAGCTTGTCAGTGTATTGCACACAATGGAGAGCAGCAGGGCCAGCAGCCCGAGCATAGAGAAAAGCAGAGGAAGGAGCATGTCCAGCCAGTCTTTGGGTTGCTCTATATGGTAGAAGCACCAGCTCCTTGAGCTCTGAACCTCATAGGGCCTCCACAGCAGCACAGGCAGCACAGCCACCAGGGCGGCGAGCAGCCAGGTGAGCCCCAGCATCATTTTCATGTGGTGGGAAGCTAACGCCGTGGAGTGGAAGATAGGCCTGGTCACTCCAATGCAACGCTCCACCGCCATGGCGCTCCCCAGGAACAAGGGGCTCAAGCCAAAGAACACCATGCATGCACCAAAGACGCTGCACACGATGTGGTGAGGGTCAAACGTCTCCCATTTGTGGTGGGAGCTGTAGACGAAAAGCACCAGGGAGCCATTGATGAGGTGACCCAGCAGGTCTGTGACCACCAGGCTGCTGGCAAACAGCAGGAATGAAGCCCTGGACTTGATCCGGATGCGGTTGTAGGATTTGATGAGAATGACGAGGGCGAGGCTGTTGGAGAAGATGCCCACGGTCATGGAGACGGCGGAGGCGGTGACAGACACTTCCCTCTGGCTGCAGGTGTTGTTGCTTGGTCTGACATCTGACCTGCAACCTGTCTCTGAGCTCCCATTGGCTGACATGCTGGACATGAAATCTGGAGATGAGGATAAACGTATGATTCACTTGTGCCAACATACTTGGAATAAAACTTCATAGACTGAAAAAAGGGAGTTAACTTTATAATAAACTGTTTACACGCAGTTTTGGGTGTGACTGTGGTAAACTTCCTCTGCAGTGTTGTGCAGTAACATCAGCAACTGCGATGCCTATTTTCCATTCACATTTCCAGGGATCATTTTTGGAGCATACACCTGAAATGCAGTTACTTTCATAAAATAAAATGTTATTTTTATATATCATATGTCTCACATTTTTCTACAATATCACGGTCGCGTCTGGTCAAAATCCGGCACAGTTCCTTACCTCAGGTTTGGGCTTCTCTCACGCAACCCGCCATTGTCAACAGTCTCTTCACTCAGTCAATGAAACAAATCGACGTCTTCCCCGCCCGCCGGTAAACGCCGTTGAAAGTCTCCAAACTGCTCTCCCCAATGTTTCTGTCGAGCCGTCAACGCGTGCAACTTGCTCCGTCTGCGCTCCGCTGGTGCCAAGTCAGTGAAGGCGGACGAGCTTCAGACTCAAACGCGCCTGAGAGGCTGTGCACACTCACATTCTGCAAAAACATACGCAAGTCTGCATTTTTGTTTAAGCGTCGACACTGGCTAGACATTGATACGACAACAACTTTGCGCTGATAAACTGTTGCCAAAATACGCGCACCACTAATTCTTGTAATTACGCATGGCTGCTCTACGTCTACGTGTTGGCATGTTTGTGGGTCGTGTGAGCATCTAAAGGTCACTATGATCCTGAGGGCTACACATATCTGTATCTTTATTTATGCATTATCTGGGTTATTGTGTGTTGTTGGATCATCCTTGGGTCCGCATTGAAGAGACAGTTTGACTTCTTTAAGTTGTTGTTAAGTTCAGGCTGTGTGACAGCATAAAACCACCTGCTGGTGACTGAAGTCATTTTGTTTACACTTTATTATATACATTTAACAACAAGATTGACAGGTATTTCCCCCACAAGATACACCAAAATGTGATAACAAAGTGTAGAAAAAAGATTATTTTGCTAAGATGCATTTGTGTTTTTAATTAGAAATTTTTAATTTGCTATTCTTGTGATGCATCTATCACCTCCTCCATATGTGCAACAGCAGGAGAGAATATTATCCACTGCCGTTTCAAGCTGTTTCAACATTCATTATCCAATGCCACTGCTTTGGCATCAACATATTACCAGAGCAAACAAAGGTTTTCCAGTTCTGTGGCTTTAACAATGCCATGTTATAATGTAGTAAGAAGAACATGTCTGAGCCAGTGAGAGAACAAAATGTCTTGTTTCTGTGCAACACCAGAACTCAGCTTGGACAGGACAGAGTGTTGGGATGTGGTTCAAAGCAACATCCTCTCAGTCGATGCAGTCTAACTTATGAAGCACACCCTTTGTGTTTTCTGGTGACATTCTACAGTGTACAGTAAGTGAAGAGGTGATATGGAAGTGGCTCTTTGGAGATCAGGAGGTGATACAGTGTTCCAGAGACCACAGTTTCTGCTTAATTATCAGACAGGATTTAGTCTTCAATTAGAAGGGATAATTTGGTCACTGATGCCCAAACAAACATCAAACTATTAAGGCTTTTTCAGCTGGCTGCCCCCATGAAATGAGTAGTCTCTTCTTTTCCCAGAGAGACCTGAGTCAGACTCAAATGTTGCTGACAGACTAGAGACAGCTTCAAATTAAGTACAATATAAGGCACATAAAAGGAAGACAAAGTGCTCCTAAAAGGAGAAAGGGTCAGGGGCCAAACAAAAGACCCTCTAAACAAAATTAAGCGTATTGAGTCAGACCCAGGGGAGAGCAAATTATTGACTTTTGTGAGAAATGACAATTTAATACAGATGAGAGAGGAGTACAGCTAATTCTAAAGCAGATACAGGAAGGACAGAATTTAATTTTCCTTTGAATAAAGTCATGAGTGGACGGTTCACCTGAGCAGAGAAATACAGCAAATTAGACATTTAGCTCAATAATTAGTCATTCAACAGCAGCAGTCTGACATAAGCTTTGTTCTCAAGTGACTGTTTGTTCCAACAGAAAACTTCTCTTTTTTATTCCACAAATTATTTTTCCTTGTGAAAACCTGGTGCCTACATCACCCACAATGCAACTTGACCTCTGACAGTTTTGTCAGAGATTTGTGTGTGTGTGTGTGTGTGTTATAGTAGTAGTGGCTAATGCAGCCTCAAGCTGCGAGCCTCAAGCAGAGATGAGAGGAGATTACTACATGGGCTCAGGAACACTTCAGAAAACTGTTGTTGGTAAACACAGTTTGCTTGACTTAAGTCATCTGAGGCAATTTATCAGATTTCAATCAGACCTCTCTGTAGCCAGAGGAGGGTTTATTCAATTTTATCACATACAGTAGTAGTCTACAAGACCTGTAAACTGACTTCAATGTGTGTTAAAGTTCCCCTTTAAGCTGAGTTAAGTTGACATTTTGGAGACACATGGTTTCCACAGAACAGTGATAATTGTGCAGATTGCAGATAAGCTCCAAATTGTCCAAACTTACATGTCTTTGGCAGCCTTGATGTCCCTTCTTCCGTCACGCCATTAGGCCTGTGACGCCTCCAGAAAGGCATCATATTCATCAACTCTAAACAATGCTGTATGTTACATAATATATCATATTATGCCATCTAACACTTTCTCGATTTCTTCTTTCAATCTTCCTGCCATGCTGCAGCTTCTCCTGGCTCTGCGTGGGGCAGACCATCTCCAGTGGGAATGAATTTGTGTTTTTTATTGGCTGCCCACTCCACAGCTCTCCCTAAATTGTTTTTTGGCGGGTTTTCACATGTGCTACAAACGCAATTTAATTCTGGAGCTTCTCTCTTCTGGCAGAACATGACCATCTGCTTGCTGTGGTTGTTTACACACACTTAGGCGCTTGGTTAGCACTTCCTCAGCTATGGAGAGCACTTGCTATCTAGACAGGATATGTCTGAGAGATATTTTGTCTGAGCAGGGAGGAAGTTTGAGCTTTTAGATGATGATTGGGAGATTACTTTGATGAGGAAGCCAAGTCGCCTTCTTATGCCCTGCCTCCGTGCTCACAAGGGGCAAATGTTAAAAATGGGGAACAAAAAGTTGCTGGAAGAACAAGTAACAGACAGAATGAACTATTCATTTAAGTTCCTACAAGAGTGCAGACCCACTACGCCTACCATGCCCGTAGACGATGGGGTCAGCGTATTGATTAATAGTCTTCTGACGTCAACCCAGTGTCTGGAACAATTTAACAAAATAGTTCTTGAACATCAACTGCGGTGCCAGGCAAGTGAGTCAGACAACCTCTGGGTCAAACATCAACATCAAATATCACCTCATCCAGAGCTTTGTGCACGTAAACCAAAGCTCTCATCATCCTGAATAGATTTTACCGATAATAATCATTAGGAAACTGGTTTGATTATTGAGTTATCTTGCAAAGAGAAAATCTATTATTCTGTTGCTCTCACAGTAAGTCTTTTCGTATTTTCTGGTTCAAACTCACTGCTGTACGTGAGTATGATATTACTGCATTTTCAACCATAAGTGTCTGAGGGTTTTCCTATATGGATTCGAAACTGAGTGGTTAAATTGAGGCTAAGCTTGACAAGAAAGTGGACTAATTTTCCAACATTTGCTGCAGCCCCCCAAATTGACAAATTTAATTCACTCCCCTGGCATGAGATGATCCAGCAGCTTCACAGCTTGCTTATAAAATGTATCTGTTCATAAGTTTTAGACAAGAAAAGAAAAAATACACATTTGTTTTTCATTTACAGTGAATTGATTTTTTTTATGTCTGTAACTGGGTTACTGCTGTGTCTGTTCTCACTTAAAAAAAAAAAAAACTGAATATCTTGTCCTGTCACTGGTGTCATGAAACCTTCTTCTAAGCCAGGGGTGGGGAGTCTCTGGCCTCTGGGCTATATGCAGCCTGCAAGTACTTTTTTCAGTGATAAGGAGAGAAACATAAAATAATAGACAAAGATTTTGCTCCAAGTGGTCCCTGAAGGCACCACACATGTTGTGGTTGATATGATGTCAATGCTGTAGATGTGGAATGTAGTGCTTTTCAAGAGAAATGGATAAATGAAAGGGGTTTTTTGTTGATGTAAAAAGACAAGCCAGTATGCCTACATTAGTTTTTGGGGACGAGCTTGCAGTGCTGCAAAAGTCCAATCTCAATGGTTATTATGGCTACAAACATGCTGAACTACTTGAGCTCCAAGGACAGATGTGCTTGGATAAAGTTTACACTCTTTGGTGGCGTTTGTGTCCCAGCAAGCAGCTTTCACAAGACCGCACTCTGACAAAGACACTGTTATGTAGGCAAGTTTTGTGGTAAGTGAGCTAATAGCTAAGAAGCTGAAACCTCATTCAGAAGGAGGAATTTGTGAAGGAGAGTCTTGTTGCTGCTGTTGAGCTGCTTACACCAGACAAAGGAAAATTGTTCCAAAGTGTGGAATAGTTCATGCAGATGAAGGAAAACCTGCTGCGATGTCTGTGTGATGTGGCCTTCATGGTGGAAATTACCATGAACCTCTCAGAGCTGAACCTCAAGCTCCAGCACCTCCTCAGCTCTCTGCTTTCAAATGTGAAATCATTTGAAGTGAAATCAAGGCTGTGGCAAGTGCAACTGAAAAGAGGAAACACTGTGTATTTTCCTACTCTGCAAGAACAAAAGCCTGCTATGACATCTGAACATGCTGCTGAGTGAAAACTCCTTCAAACATTTGGTGAGAGGCTCCAGGACATGAAAAGTAAACAAATGGAACTGAACATATTTGCAAAAAACTACTTGCAGCTCCTTTCAGATCTGACTCTTACAAAGACAAGTCCTCTCATGATTGACTGACCCAAACCTGGAAAACCTGGAAAACCAGCTGCGAGGAGTATCATCATCATCATCACTACCATCTGACATCAGATGCCTCGCCAAAGAGAAACAGGTCCAGCCATTGCACAGGTTAGTGTGATGCATGGGCTCAATAGTTAAGCATATCCCTCGAAAGGTGTTCAAAAATTTAAATTGTACATTTCCCCACCCCTGAAGCTTTTTTTGTGCAGCCAAATGGTCACTTATTATCTGACAAGGTGGCTCCTGATTAAATATTCTCCCGGGTGACATTACACCTTCAAGTGTGGTGTCATACAATATCTGCTGTAGGCTGTAATGACCAGCAGCGGAGCGGAATCTTACAATACAAGACAAGCACAGGCATGGGAGCGCAATCACATTCTTTTGTTGGCTGCATCAAATGGGGCTGTTGTAATAGACTGACTGCCTCAGTGGGTTCAGATGGAGCTGGGAGTAGATTGAGCGAGATGGGAAAATAACCCATAATGCAAGCCTTTTTGCCAGCAGCACTGCCGCTTCCTCCTTCGCGTCTCCATCTTATCACAAAAGACTCTCCTGTGCCAAGATTCACAGGTAACAAAAGTGCTTTTCTTCTGCTCTGGCTCATCGTGTCCCTCTTATCATTCCTTATCTCTATCTGTCACCCTGACCAAATGATAGCTCTCATTTTGTAAACTGTTAATGGAGCAGAGTTGGTGCCACGGGAGGGAGTTGCAAAATGTCAGAGCTGTTTATCAAGACATGTAGGGACAACTAATGAAAACAGTCTGTTTTAGAGAAAAACAAATCTTCAGCAGTTTGAACACAGGTTGGGTCAGCTCATTTGTGCTGCCGTCACCACAAATTCACATTCTTCGCTAATATCTTGCATTTCCAAGACACGCCACAAATCTGTTCCTAAAAGGTCAAGAAACTTGGCAGCAACTGAATAAGTGGGAATAAGAGAACAGCTGTCAGGTCCTGGCCTCCCAGATGGCAAACACATATCATCAAAACAGACATCAGGGAAACTTAGGAGCAGAGGTTGTGTCAGTAAGTAATTTTTTGTCCCACAGAGTGTGTCAGACTCAACCTAAGATCTGACCTTTATGAAGGCATGAAGCTCAGGCTGCAGCTGGGCAGCAGAAAAGCCGAGCTTTGTGGGGAAATCAATTACACTGTGATTGAGGCAGGTCGGGATTTGTGGTGCAACCATTTATAGAGGTTAAATGAAGGGATCAGTTACATCTCACAACTGCTGTTAATGTACTGTTTTATGTCTTCAAAGGTACCAAAGGAGTCTTGGCTTGTTGATAGCTACTGGTCTACCAAACTTTAACTGTTGCTAAACTGGCAACATCATGTAAAACTTATGCCATTAGTTATCCTTTTATTTATTATCCTGTGGTTGATACCAGGCATAAACAGACTACAGCCACGCTAGCAGCAATGTGTGGCTATAGTTTGAGCTAAATGCTAACAGCATGCTAGCCTGCTCACAATGTCAATGCTAACATGCTGATGTTTCAATAATAATGTTTAGCAGGTGCAATGTTGACAACGTTTACTGTTTTATTTTAGAATGTTAGCACACGAATATTAGCTAATTAACACTGAACACAAAAAGGTAAATGAAAGGTAAATAAAATGTTCTGCTCTAGACCAACTAGCTAACAATCAGTTTTAGCCTCCAACTGTCAAAAATAACCTGAAAGATAAGACACACTCTGCTGTTTGAATGGTTGTTAGGTGGTTTCGTGTTTGAGTTTTAACTCTCCTCTTCACAGACAACTCAGTGCATGAGGAGCTTTTAGTTCAAATAAAAGACAATTTCATTCACTTTTTTGGCCAGAAAGTGGTACTGTGCTCCTAGGTATCCTCCGTTAACCTTTAATGGGACTTGAACTGAGTCTGCAACATTGACGCAATAACTAAATAATAAAGGAGAAACAGACCACGGTGTAGACTGGTGTTTCCTGGACATTAAGCCAGCAGGACAGTCAGGTTCAGTGATCATAGAGAAACTAATGATCCTCAGAGAAAAGCAAACATGCAGCTGTAAGGAGTGAGGAGCATCATGGAAACCCCTTACACACTGTTACCCCGGACTAATGGCAGTGGAGGAACATTTGATCATTTACCTCAACTTGCTGATGAAGAGTAAAAACCTTTCTGACAGTTCTGCAGATAGTGCAAACCCGAGCAGCATGTTGCAAACAAAGCAGCTCTCCGATACCAGAGTAAAGGAAGAAAATCTATGATATTGATTCTCCATCTGCTGGATTTAAGGTGAAGCGATAATCCTTTATTAATAGCACAGTGGGCAAATTTGCAGTGTTACAGCAGCAAAGGGGTAGTGTAATAATAAGAAGTATCACTAAAAAAAAAAAAAAACAGATGTGAATTCACATTATTGCACATAGGAAATATTGATATCACCAAGATTCACTATCACCCAGACTCACTTTCCACAACTACTAAATGTCGCTGAATAGAAACAAAATCACAGAAATAATAATAAATGGTAAACAGTAATAAGAAACATTGCTTTGTGCACCATACACGCAACATATGTCATACTGACCAATGCAGCAGAAGTCTTTAAGGTGTACACAAAAAAGGCATGATTATTCAAGCATAGGTTTTATTTTGGTGGCAACACCAAATTTGTAGTCTTACAAATAAAGCACAATTTAAAGTCAGATAAAATGGCTCATGATATGTCAAATAATGCAGTATTAAGTCAGATGACAGCAATCGTGGTGAAGTTTAGTTTCCATTTCAGTCATCCTGATAATGAAAATGTATAATGAATATGCAAACGACTAAAGGAGAGCAGGTATTGAAAATTATCTCATCGATGCAGAGGCCAAAAACTGAAATTAATTTGGTTTAAGAAGTCAGCAGTTATGTAATAGAAATTGGGCAAACAAGTGCCCTATTGTAGTGTTGTACAACCAGCCAAATGAGATGTTTGATTAATACCATCAGTACAGCAGTAGTAAAGCACTTTTATTTTTCTTGAATGTTTCTGGATTCTTTATTCAGACACGACACCTGAAACTGTTTAAAACAGACCATTTTAACAGGTTTTGTTTGGTTGATGTGATTGAAATATAAAGACTTGCACTTAAACCAACCTTATCCAATTGTGGTTTTAGTCACATCTGTTAATGGTTTAAGATTGTTTGACCCAGTTTCCAGAAAAGTTTCATTATGCAAAACTTTTGACGCTATCTGCCATAGTGTCTTTTTTAAGCTACCGCTAGGACTGGCTAAAGTCAGACCTATTCAAACCCTACAGATGGGGTCTTTCAACTCCATCTATTTTACACACAAGAGTCCTTTTAAAGGTCTGTGACAGTACTGCTGACACTTGGGCTGTTACTGAAACCCGCTCGCTCCTATTCTGCTTCACCTTCACTTCTCCTGTCCCCACCTGAACCCTCCTCGCTACCTGTCCAGGCAGAGTCAGCTAATAGAATTGCTAACTGCACGGCTAACTGAGCTAACTAGCTAACGGCAGCTACACTTAGCAGCAGTTATCGGTTACTGTGGTGATATGCTGCCCCCCATTTGTTTGGAGTATGAATTTGACAGGTGGCCAATTATTACATACAGCATAGTATTTCACCTTTAATTAAATCTAATTGAATAGTTGTAGCAAGCAATAAAAGACTTACTACTGACACTGTAATTAAGTGGCTAGTGATTTTAAAAATGGTCATATGATTGATAAGACAGTCATCTTTTTTTACCTTATTAAAGAGGTTTATTTGGAGGAGTTTGTCCTTATCCAAATCGAAGGTCTAAGAACAGAGGGTATGCTGTGCTGTACAGGTTGTAAAGCCCCTTGAGGCAAATTGTGATTTCTGATTCTGGGCTATATAAATAAAACTGACTTGACTTAAGAATAAAGATAAAAGAATGTAGCAGCACTAAGCCACCAAGGCCAGAAGACAGCCTTGAACCATCCAGTCTGTTTCTAAACCATTCACACGGTTTCAAATTGTTTTTTTCTGATGTCTTCATGGTTTCAGGTTGTGGATGCATGAACAGAAAATGCTGAGATACACGACACCACCAGGTGTCAGTGCAGACTCATGACACATATCCTGTTTTTACATTAAAAAAGGTTCATTTTAACGACTTGTTTTATTGGATTCTGGCCATAAAAAAGACTTGACTTTGTAAAAGTTTGGGGTTACTCAGTGATACATTATAAATCAGAGAGGGCTCATTCATGACATCTTATCTCTTCGATTAAGGTGTTTTTGCAGGCTTACTGATAAAGCTCCACGATACCTTTCACAAACAGGGCAGATCTGTAACTCAGGCGGTTTCAGACACTGGGCTTATCAGCAGCAGGTATGTGGTTACAGTGTGTCTGACACGCGCCGCAATCAAAATTGCTGCTGAGAAGATGAAAGTGTGAGTGTATCCCGCTGCTCTGTTTACAAAGGTGTCACGGCCAAACACACAGGGATGTCTAGGAATATTAAACACACATGAGACTGGAGCATTGCTAATGGAAATTAAGAATTTTGGGATTAGGTTGAGACTTATTCTTGAGGAAATATAAAGGATTTAGTATACTTCACACTTTTTCTGATGTTGAATAATCAGCCCTAAAACTGCTGTCAACCTGCATTAAAACCTTTCTGTCTGCAAGCTGAAGTATTTCCAATGAGAGCTGCATTAATACTGCATCAGTAAATCATCTAATATGTCACATTGTTCCGTTCAGTACAAGGCTGCACAAGTGCAAGAATGAAGTGATGTGGAATTAGCATTAGATGATTAGTCCTGTTTTTGTCATCATAGCTGATCAGTTTTGCCGAGCTGTAAGCTTGTTTTGTCTTGTTTTGAATGCTGCTGGAAAATCACTGAAAGGGATCTGGCAGGTACCCCTGTAGCTCACCTGGTAGAACACACACCACATATCAAGGCTTAGTCCTTACCGCAGCGGCCTGGGTTTAAATCCTGCCTGGAACTTTTGCTATATGTCATTCCCTCTCTCTCTCCCCCCTGCCTTTCCAGATCCTCTCTGCTATCACTATCGAATAAAGCAGAAATGCCATGAAAAAGAATCTTAAAGGCAGGGGTAGCATCTGGCAAAACACAAGTATTTCATTTGAAATTTTCAAATATACTTCACAGAATACTGCATTGACTGTTATAATAATCTAAAAATGGAAATGTCAGGCAGGATACACAAAAACATACTGAGTTATGAAACCACCACTAAGATTGATGCCTCTATCATATCTGTTCAGTAATGTGTGGCTGTAGCCAGCAGCCCGTTAGCTCATCTTAGCATGAAGGAGTGCTGGTAGGCAGACTCTATTACCTTCAAACAGAGGCAGGCTAGCTGTTTGCCCCTGTTTCCAGTCTTTATGCTAAGCTAAGCTAACCAGCTGCCGGTACTCGTGTTTGATATTTACCGTATAGACTTGAACTCTCAGCATCTCCCAGAATTTCAAACAATTGCTTTAATAAGGTTTTGGTCAATTTAGATCACATTCACCACGTCAATAACAAATGAAATTGATAATGTATAAATACACGAAGAAGAAAATTCATATCATACATCAAGAGCCTAAATATTTAGGTCTCAATTTTGCCCAAAGCACCTCAGTATCATTGTTTTTCTCATCAGGTTTCCAAGGTCAATGATTCCCCCAGCATGTGTTTAAGACAGAGGGCAGACTCATTTGCAGCCAGCTTGTCCTTTGAAGCCTTTAAAATCCAACCTTTCTACCTGAAGCGCCAGTAATTGGTGTGCAGAGCACACAATGCAGATCTCAGGAGCAGCGAGTGCACTTAGCATGACACCCCACCACCGCATGGGCTTTTCTCAGAGCACCTGAGAGCATTACAACATTAAAATTCCACCTGAGTACAGGCTTTCATGGTAAAATCTGAATGAACACAGGAACAGACAGCAGTCAGTGGCTTTTTTAGCAGCCCCCTCTGCAGGACAGCGCATCTTGAATTCTGCAAAAGTCTCCCTGCTCCCCTCACCCTGGAGATAAGGTTGGATGGCACAGTATAATCCCTTGCTAACAGCCAGCTCCCCTCTGTATGCTGAAGAGGCTGAGACAGAAGCCTGTGGGTCAGGATTGAAGAGGCTGCTCAGGACACTTTGATGTAATCATTTGTATCACTATTGCAGAGGCTGACTTGCTCTGTAGTCAGGGAGAATGCCTTTGAGGGCTTGTTCTGACATTTGGCTTTAATAACAGGACAAATCATGGCCTAGAGTATCAGACACATGGGTTTTTCTGTGGGGCCATCTGCTGCAGAGCAAGACAACAAAATAATGTCTTATTAACATGCCCCTTTAATCTGGACTGAGTCTACATTTGGTTTTAGGAGGATTATATTTACACATGATTTTTACACACAAGTATGTACAATGAAATCAGATCAAGCATCTCACTTCTGTGAACAAAACTCCTAATTGTGGTTTGAAGATGATATTTTTAACACATTTTTAATTGTCAAAGTTGACAAACGTGTTTCTAACTTTTTTCTTTCTTTTTTTTTCTTGATTTGAATTGAAATGGCCATATTTTTTCCATCGTGCACATTCCTTCTGGACAGGTCTGAAGCATCTAAATGACCCAGCAACCAAAACATTGTGCAGGTGCGTGATGCTCAACTTATGGACTGTGGGCCAGATAGTTTGCCAGGCGACCCACCAAATACAAAATAAATTTTGCTGAGAACAACAATTTACACATGCTTCGTGTGAAATAGTTGCCCTTTGGTTAGGTTTAGGCAACAAAAACTATTTGGTTAGGTTTAGGAAAAGACCTTGATTTGGCTTAAAATATCTACGATGTAGACATTATTTCACTTGCAAAAGAAATCAACCCTCACTTTTGGTTGAACCCCAGTCTCCTGGGTGAAAGTGTTGCACTCGACCCATCCAGCCACCCCACCTGCCTCCAAATGTGGACTTCATCATTTGACATGTTGGGAGTAGAACAGTCTATCTACAGAGATCTTTCAGACTACCCTGCACATTAAAACATGATGCTAAAGGGGTACTCAGTGCCTTAAAAAGTGATGCCAAGGAGTCCTGACCACGCATCTGTATGCAGCGGGTTGGGAGTGAGGAGGGGCTGAAGGCTGATTTTTGTGCGATGACCTTTCAGACTGTGCAAAGTGCAATAGGATCAGATGGTGAGCTCCACAGGAGGGCAAGCTGAAGAGGAACAAAAGTTGCACAGAATTAGGATATTTCTAATCCAATAAATATGTACTTCACACTAAAAGAGGTTAAATGTGCTTTTCATTCTGTCCCTAAAAGGAGCAGTTCATGTTCATGGTTTATGAATCATTGTTACATTCGAGCGATTGTATAATAGAAGAGGTTCCAACTATGTTTAATGCTGTATAAACTCTAGCAAATGTGACCAAAGCATTTACATTACATTTACATTTTACAGTCATAAAGGCCTCTAGTGTCAACGCTTCTGCCAAGTCAATTTATGTAATAAGTTAGTAAGTCAGTTAACTTGAAAGTAAAGGATTTCAAAGAAAGATTATGTATAAGGGTTTGATGTTTATTCATTTATCTGCTAAATACTATTAATGTTTGTTTATTAACTGGCCCCCTGTCATTTCGTAAAAGTGGCACCAGGGCAAAGCGAGCTGGGTATCCCATGATGGTGATGGTCTAAATGCGCTCCTCAGCCTTCCTCTGGAATACAAATCTGCTGCACAAAGACTACATTCCAGCAGTCTTTTCTATCAGTAATTATAATTATTTTTTCTAAAAAACTGGAAGTTAGTGTCTCTATTTTACAGGAGAAAATGCGTCCATAAATTCCAGTTCTGCTATCCGCCAGCTGTCCCAGATGTCACCAGTCATCAGCACTAATGGACCATATGCTCTGGTCCTGCATCTATTTAAATCATTGCTGCGTCTTAATATTTGAAGTGTTCTCATATATTTGTAACTAGCGCTGAAACGATTAATATGATTAATTAACATTAACTGATTGGTCAAAAATGGCAAATATTCATTGCTGTCAGATTCTCCAAAGTGGCCATTTGTTAATTTGTTTATATTTGTTTCTAATTGTATAACTAGACAAAACAAGACATGTGAAGACCTTACTCTATATATAGGCTCTGATAAAAGCCTATTTCCTTCACATGAATCCTTGAATTTATTGCAGTATACTCCTTCATGTTTGTGATATATACTGCAATACGATGGGCTTGTTCTGTCATTGACATATACAGTATGAATAGGCTGTACCCTAAATATGAGGTGTCTGCAATTGTAACTGTCACACCTTTTTGCCTGTGTTGTCGTATGTATTGTGAATATAGTAGTTTTGAAACTGGATAAATGTATAGATAAAGTGTTTAAAAAATCAAAGATAGTGACTCTAAAAATGTCACTATGATTAACTTGTGTGTGAAGTATAAACTCCTCCACAGCTCAATAAAACTGTCACTGTCTCAAAAACAATGAGGACATGACCTCAGTGTCCTCAATGAATGTGTTTTCAGTTTTATGAAAATGAATCAATCATACTGCAGTTATTGCAGGGGTGTACTGACTCATTGCCTGTCTCCTCTCTGACAGCTTGAGTGTTATTAAAGCAGCTCGACACAGAGTAAAAAAAACACACTTGAGGCAAGCTCCATGGCTTTGATTCCACTATTAAATTCATCCTATTATAATTACACTTCCAAAACATTGTTGAGGCTTTGTGCTGCTTATTATGCAGTGATCCCATTGTGCCAAGCTGCTTAGGCAGTAGGCTAACAGCCACAACAGTGGTTTGCTCTGTCCTACTGCTGTCTCAAGCATTCACGTATCAACCAGAGAGGGAGGCTGCACACTGGAAGCTGTCCACACACATATTCTGCACCTCTGGGACCCTTTCTGGAGTGAATCTCAGGATCCAGCTGGAGTTGGAGTGTATGAGCTGTTCTTGTTGGCGATGACAGCAGCGGGCTTCCAGTCTGGCTGGTAAAAGTGGACGTTGAGGGTTCGAGCCCAGTTTGCAAACACCGTCTTCTCTGTGATGAAGCGGTGGTGGCTTCCTCGCCGGCTCCTCTCGTGGGAGAGATACATGGAGCATTCGTTGGGCCCAGAGGGCTCATAGTAATGATACGGCACAGAGGGATGAGAGGAGGATCTACACGGGAGCCGGGGAGGGGAGAAGAGAGAGGAGTAAAGCATGAAAAGGCATGAAAGTCAAAGTGTGAGGGAGGGATGTGGAAATAGAGTGATAATTAAGAGATGAGGGTGGGGGAGAGGAAGCGAGTCACAGCAGGGAAGAAGATGGAGACGGCAACAAAGAAAAACAGAAAGATCAGAAGAACGTGGGCTCACAGATGTGTTCATTATACACCATCTTATTTCTCTGATACTCGCGGTCACAGCGAGCTCAGTGGAAGACTCAGCCACATGAGAGTCACTTCAATCCGCACACAATTTTTCTATGAATATCCAAATGTGTCAGACTGTCCTTTGTGCCTTGTAGAGAACAATGTTAGCTAAATCATTCTTCCATTTCCAATGACCTAGAATGTTACATATTAAACCGCTGTACTTTACACCAGTTCAGTGAAATATCTTATTTTTGTTGTAAGAATGTCAAGATGAATGTTTCCACTGGCACTAGAATCACAGTCATTCACCCCTCATGGCAATAAAAGACACTTGAAGTTCTCACTGCAGGGAGGAAAATGTTATACTGTCATTACAAGTCGAAGACACCATTAAAGATGCACTAGACAAGATTTTTATGCAGAAACACACCCATGTTGTCAGCACACGGTAAATCACAGAGTGGAGCTGCAGCTCATGCACTATTTGGCCCACTTGCTCAAACAGGAAGTGACAAACTGAAAACTTAAGGCCTGAGGATAAGGGATTTCGATGGTGTCTTGGATGTATAATTCAACAGATCACGCAGGATGTTACAGAGCGACTGCTCAAAAATGTTTGCTTATAATGTTGAAGTCTTCGTGTCTTGAGTCAAAAAAATCCTCTGTAGTATTTTTTTTGTTAATTATCATTTACTGTTATTTGGTGGGATTTCCCTACCAATTTATTTCCCTGTATGAATCAGTATAATGTTTTTTTTTTAAAATAAATATGTGAATTAAAAAGTCAAAGGCTTTTTTGCCATTTGTTGAAAATTAGTACATGAAAGTTAACCTGAAGGTAGTTTATCTACAATAATAATGAACAAGCTGGGATCATCTTTTTTCATTTCATTCAAATGTACGACGCCTTCGCATGAAACTTGTGAGATAGTATCTTTGATCTCAAGGACACCATATTCTTGGCATTGAGGTATTTCAAGTCATGTGAACACTGTTGCTCGGAAACGGACAATAAAAGCAGAGATATGTGTCATTATGGTTAATGATTTTGTGTTCTCTGATTTTCAGTGTCAAAAGTAGTTGAGTTTAAGATAATGAAGATGATAAAGACAAGATTTCAGAGGCTCTGACACTTTTTAAAAGCTTTATCACAACTCATGAACTCTTTCAAGCAAAGAGTCTCATTGTGGGACTTCTTAAGAACATGTCCCCACGTGAAGGAACCAGTAAGACAACACTAAATGACTTAGTATATGTTTTACATATTTACTGTATATTATATGTGTTATTTGTATTTTAATGTTCTCTTTTTCATCAGGCTGCAAGACGAATTTCCTTAAAGCTGTCATAATAAATATGTTTCCACCACAGATTGCATAAAACATGGATGTAGTCTGACGTCACCTATAGGTTTCTGAGGAGCCATTGTGGGCAAGAGGTGGAGTGTGGGTGGAGTTGAGGGGGGCCGAATGAAGCCTGGTTGTTGAAACTAAGCAGCTAGCTGTTAATCAAAGTGGCCATGTCCAATACCTTTAAGTCTTCATATAACTCAAAAGAGTGAGTTATGTAAAAATTCACAGCCGTACAGTTGTCAAGAACAACAACAACGTTTTTTTTTTTTCTAACCAAATTGTAAAAATGTTTATTTCTGCTGTATGGTTGGGTTTTTTTAATAAAGGGGTCTATGGGGCTAACTTGCTTTTGGAGCCAGCCTCTACTGGCTATTTGAGGAACCGCATTTTTGGCATTTCCACTTTGGCTTCATTTTTCTGATCCAGAGGTTTCCACGTGGTTTCTACTGACCCCAAGTGGCCAAAAATCATGTAACGCAGGTTTAAAATATAAGTAAATGAAAGTTGTGTTAATAAACTTTAATAATTGAACAAAATGTTATTGCCTTTGGCCTGCTAAGCAAATACAAAGTCTGAGAGAGTACCAATCGCACATAATCGTGCTATTTGTTGCTTCCTCCTTGTGTGCAAAGTTGAATCAATATATCTGTGCACCTAAAGTCTTGGATTAAACAATGATCTGATTCTGACTGTACCTGCAGAAATCAGGTGGCACCATGCCAAACACGTTGGTCCTGTCACACAGCTCCAGGGCTATGGCCATGGTGAACCAGCCGGTACTCAGCCAGGAGTTGGAACTCTTCCTGAAAGGCAAGGCAAGGTCATAATTTTTAGTGACTCCACAATCATGTAATGTATATATACCGGGAGTACTGGCTCCTTCAAACTGAGACGAGATTAAAGCTATAAAGCCATAATTCTGTTTCATCGGATCAATCATCTCTTCAGAGATAAATACACTTAAAGGCGAAATGACAGATTGAAGAAGGACTGTCTTTGTTTCTATGCCTTGTACACAACAATATAGGAAATATCCATGAGTATGACATTTATTCTGACATGAATATGCTTACATGAAGGCTGATGTGATTGGATTCTCCATTCAAAGGCAACATCCTCTTATCTTCCCGGAGGTTTACGGTTCACATGCAAATCAGTATATGAAAGGATGGATTGTCGGGAGGCCTTTAGATGTTTGGTTCTTATTTTGTAAGCTCATATTCAGTCAGCCATTTTTCTGTAGCACAGGAACTTGTACCTCAACAGAACAGCTTCTGCAGGGACTTACTATACAATATATATACATATATATATGACATTTATTACATACTATTGATGTATGGGATGTCCTGTTATCTTTATGTAAGTTGTGTCTCTGCATCAAGACCACAACAATCTGAATACATTTATTATATCCTCCTCTCATAAAAAAGCATATGCGTGTGAGGCTGTGCACTAAGGCTAATGTCCTACTAAAGCGAGAATAGCTTGGCAGCTGTGGCACTTCCTTGCATAAAGATACTAATGCTGCCAAGCAGAGCGGCAGCGTGAGGGCAGGCTGAGTCTGTTAGGACCCAGCATCCAGCCACTCTCCATCATCACTTCTTCCTGAAAGCCGTTCCGATACTACACAGCATTTGGATCTGTTGTGCAAGCGTTGTTTATCAGTGTTCTGTCTGTTGCATTTGAAGCCCTAGTTTTTAATTTGTCCCTTTCAGTAAATAATTTGTGCTCCCGCTGCAAGATACTGAGTTGTGCTTACTCACCATATTGTTTTCTGACCGGGGGAGCACAATGCTTCTGGAAGAGTTCAAATGGCATTGAAGTGTTTCTTTCTGATGTTGAGCCACTTCTGTAGATGTCTTACTACATGCTATATAAGAAAATACTACGCAATACTCTCCCTAAGCCTGGCATTAGTGGGACAACTGTGAATTTGGTATGAATCAAATCCCTTAAAATCCTTCCAGACATAACAGGCAAGTTTTAATCTAAATCCTGTTAATAACACACCGTGTTTGGAGCTCTCAGAAATTATTCTTCAGTGCAAGTCTTAAGCTAAAAGAGTTGTGTTTGTTTGCCCATCTTTTGATTTTTATATTACATTTAGGTCACATCAAAATAAACCTCACAAAGACAGGACTGATTCTTTGAACATTTACCTATCGATCCCTGTTTCCTTTTGAAATAGTTCATCAAACTTCAGCATTTTGATCCGGGAAATGACGTAGACTTTCAGTTTGGGCAGTAGCTGGTTTAGCAGCTTGAGGCTGTTGTAAACTTGGCCTTTTCCATCCCGTCTCATGCAGCTGCTCGGTCCCCAGAAGATGAACACCGTGTCTTGGCTCGCATTGAGCAGCTCCTGTCGGCTCCGCAGCACCCTCTGCAGGCTGGAGTGAGCTATGACACGCAGGCTTGTGCGATGGCCAACATCCTGCTGGTAGCCTATGCTGGGAGCGTCGTTCATGCGGATTACACACTCAGAGCGGTCGATTTCTTCACCTCTCTTGCTCCCAGTTAGCTGGCCAGAGCTGGTCACCAGGGCACAGGTCCTGCAGTGCATCTTCAGAGGCTGTAGAGGTGAAAGGCTAAATGTCAGAAATATTTGCAGTTGCCTTCAGAGAAGACTGAAGACAGGCTGTAAAAGGTCATTTTAATCAAGAGTGTAGTCTTATTAAGCCACTACATTTTCTCTAGAGACTCAGTTTTGTGTGTCAGCCACTAAAAACCTCTAAAAGATTACTGTATATAACACAGTCTGAGAGGCAGCATAAAAGGTGCATGCTCCATGCTAACACGCTTACAATGAAAATGCTAATAGAATGATGTTTAGAAGGCATGCTCACCAACTTAGTTAAGCGTGTTGAATTTACCTGTGAACTGCACTCAAGGAAAAGATAAGGGATCACTAAGGGGAACGTGAAGGTCTGCTCAACACTTCATGGAAGTTCAGTGAATAGTTGTTAAGATATTTCACTCAAAACCACAAATCAGCCTCATGGAGGTGTCAGAGGAAATGTCAGAAAGACTGACATCGCTATCCATAGGTCCACACCACTATAAGTAGCTAAAAGGTAAAGTAGCAACAGCCAAAGTAGCCAAAGGCAAAAGGGATGAATCTGTAACCTGCAGCTATCAAGGTCAAGTCTTACTTGCAGAGATCCTTGGTTTGATGTTAAAATCTGGCTGCCAAGAGGAAAAAAAACCATGACCCTGAAAGAGCTCAGCACAGTCTGTACAACTGCACACTTTCCTCAGGCTCGATATAAAGCATCTCCAGTAAAGAAGCCAAAACTTTGGGATTTAATTCCAGGCTTTCTTCTATTTATATTCACAGGTTAATGTAGTTTCTCATCGAGCACGCACACATTGATAACCGAGTAGGACCAGAATAAAGTGTAACTGGCACAGAGTCGAGCAGCTAGACTGGTAATGGGCTGCACTGTCAGGTATCCTATTATTCAAATGCACTGCAGATTATCATGGTTGACAGTCGAGCACGGGCTATTCTGTGCAGTACTTTGATTTTGTAGGGAAATCATGAATACACATAAGCCTGTACATTTATTCAGTCAAAAACAGCCTCAGAGCAATGCTGCCTTCCATGTAACATGAGATGCATGTACAGTAGAAGAAGAACATCCTCCGTTACACAAAATCCAATTCCATCACCAGATCATTCGCGTACATCAGCTTTGTAAAGGTACGCTGTATTGCCGGGCTGTTGTACTGGTTTGAATCATATTGACCAGGTATTCATGTTGTTGTGTCCAGCCAGGTTTTCAACGCTGAAAAAGGGAAGCTCGGATTGAATGGTCCGACAGCAAAAACCCAGACGCTCTTCACATGAATTATTCCCAACCTTAATAGGGAGCTACATTGGCATTCTGAACTGTGCTCTGAGCTTCACACTCCATCAGGTTCTGAGGTGGGAAAGTATGTGTTAGTCCACGCGCGTGTGTGTGTGTGTGCGCATACAGGTGATATTACCAGCGCCGAAGGCTGTGCTGCTCCCACTGCTATATTTATAATACTCTTCCACTATCTCTGTGACCCCACACTGAATGATTGCCTCATGTGTATGTGTGGTTCTGCATCTGTACAGCATGTGTGTAGGTGGAGGTGTGTGGGTGGTGTCTGTGGATGCACTTAAATCTTTGTGCAGAGCTCGATATGACCACAGACATCTAATACGCACGTTTGTCTGGCAAGCGTCTGCAGCTGTCTGAAAAGTGTCGAGAAACAAACCCAGTTGTCATCCCCTCGACACACACAAACACACACAATCACAGTCTCTATGCAGGAACAGGTATTTCTGTTCCCCGGTGCATTGCCCAAAACAAACCATTTCCTGTTGGAGTGTGTTTGCACTCTCTGTACGCAGACCCCCTCCCTCAGTAACAGGTAAGCTGGAGCGAATAACGCGCTTCACTGCACAAACACACCCACCCTGACTTGGCTGGGAAAAATCACAGAGCTCTTAGCTGTTTTTTCTTCTACGTACAACAGAATGCATTTTCCCCTCAGCACTGTCCAAACAATTACTCCTGAGCAACTTTTAATCATTTAGAAAGTTAGAAAATGAGTTAAACGAGTAAAAGGCAATTGAAGGTTGCAGGGCCAGTGTAGTTTAAAGTGCCTGTGAAATAATAAAAGTGTCCTTGACAGTGATGTTGAAGCTCCAGTGCCTGTTCCCAGAGCTTCTGACAGCTTGACGACGCTGGGAAATAGCCACTTTCAGACCGTGTATCACACTGAGAGGGGCTTTTAGAATCAGATCGAGGCTATTTCAAATGGAGACAGCTGAAGATGCACCCCACGGACTGTTGAATGCATGAATAAATGAAAGAGTGTGATGTCTTGCACATTACAGGTAGATTTTTAGTTATTCAACCTTGAATTAACACAATGGTCCTTTAATTTGTGAGCCAACTAGCATTTGTGCACTTGATGACTCCTGCACTCGCATTCAATCTGCAGTTTATCATGAGGATAGAGGGCTGTCTACCTTGATCAATAATGCATAACCTCAACAGCAGTCCATTTTTTCCGGATAAACATAATACAAAAAGGCATTATGAGAGTGAACCCTGATGCAATGCCGGCTGGATTAAAGAGCGCCGTGGCGGGACTCATGCTGACATGAAGACGTCTCCACATGCACTTATCACGTGTGTTTGTGCAGCCCCACGAACCGACCGGCACGCTGCTGAATGATGTTTTCCTTTATGTCTTTTTAATGGTTTATGTGTTAACACATTCAGAGGGTTCAAATTCGGCTCTGATCATGCTTAAATACACAGCCTTCGCATACCACAAACAAAATGAACAGTTTATTTGATGTGTTTTAAAATGCCATTAAATGTGCCTGGACTTCGGTTGGGCTGTGAGTAGCTACGTTACACTCTGTCGCATTGTACATTGCAGCTTTATCTGTTCTTCTGTAGTTGGTCTTAATTTGGTGTCATTGGTGATAATGAAAGTTTGTTCTCTTTTTCTGATTAATACATGGGTGCAATTTATGTCTGTCACATACAGAAGCTGTTTAATGTAACATCATTTTAATGCTGCCGCTTTCTTTCTGCTTAAGGCTTTTTTATATATACTGACTTGTTCTATTTCACTTTAATTTAAAGTTACCACTGAGTGTATTGCCTCGAGCAAAATTATAGGTTCTGCTGCACCTTGCTGGGTAAGTCTGGGAGATTGGGAAGAGGGAGGGCTACAACATTTTATTATGCAATCATTATTTTTGTAATCTGTGTTTAATGAAGGTTTTGGCAACTGCAAGTACAGATCCTATAATTACTTTGCACTTTAAGCACCCACTACTGACTGTTCTGGGTCTGGTGCCATATACTGTATGTTTTCTATTAATGAATAGAATAAGTAATGGGAAAGCTATCTCGACATCATAGAATAGTAAAGGGGAGAGTGATATTTGGAAATGGAACCAAATTTCAACCCACCTTCTGCAACTTAATGTAGGTATAGCATTTCTGCAGGAAACACATCATTTTAACGGAGATATTGGAAGGATACATAAAAATTGGATAATTTATCGTTCTAGATTTGATTCTAAGACCAGAGGCGCAGCCATAGTTATTCATGAAGACATCCTCTTTGAAGCAGGCAAAAATGTGTCGAACGGCAGATATATCTTTGCCTCTGGAAAACTCCTCAACAAACCTGAAACTGGCAAGTATTTATGCTGCCAACTGGGATGATGAAGATATTATTTATGGCTTTTCCTCGTGCCAAATACAGATAATAACTCTCTTGTAATAGGGGGGGATTTCAATTGTACTTCACGTCCTGAACTAGATCGCTCATCAACCAGATCTGCTTATATATCATAAAATGTCCTCTGCTGTAAAGAGTTTTACTGCACAGTTATGTTTGTGTGACCCCTGAGATTTAAATATCCTTCTTCCACCTCTGTACATACATTTCAGAGAATTTACACCTGCTTGTAGGACATGACATCTACGCTGACCTTTTCAGAAGTGTGACCAAATTTTAAATAATGAAGCTTTAATGTTGACTAATGTCTTTCCAGATACAAATCAGGGGCTCCTATGGGGAACATTAAAAGTATACGTACGCTGGCAAAATATCAGCTATTTGACTGATAGAACAAAATAAAACATTGTTAAACTGAAGGAGCTTTCTGAAGCCATATAGGAGAGGTAGACCAGTGATGAAACATCATTGGACTCTAAATGAATCTGATAATACTGACCTTTCCTTCAAAATGCTCGTCAGAGAGGGACAAGACATTGTTGTACCCTTTCCCATTACTTTTGGATCTGGTAATGAGATAAGATAAGACTTTATTGATCCCACACCGGGGAAATTTAGTAATTGACCGGCTTGGTGTTTCATTGCGACAGAGCTATGCATTTGAAGGGATAACTCAAGAAAGTGAATTGTGTGAGGCAGCATTTTACGTCTCATGCTTGTCAGTCACCCTGTATCATCAATTCCCTCCATTCTAGCTAAACTCAGTCAGTTTGGGAATTGTCTGGTTATAAACTAAATCTGAGCAAAAGTGAATCATATCCTGTATAACCAGCCGGCAAAAAGATTCCATCTGTAGATTTTCCTTTGAGGGGATTTATTTTCCACTGGAGAGACATGAGAATGAAGAACATACAGCCATACAGTCTCTTTCATTATTTCTGGGCATGTAACATCCAAAAGGTCATCTTCTGGGTCAGGGATGATTCAGATGAAAACATCCCAAGCTTGGTTATGGCAGAGCCCTACAAATGTCTCCTTCTCTCTTTAGTATCTTGCACATTTAAGCATTTAACAAAAGCCAAAATATATCCAAATTTAGATCCCACATGTGACAGATGTAAATCGGCCCCTTCTACTGTGATTCACAAGCTCAGGTCTTGTCCTGATCGGGAGAATTTATGAGGCTCAATTTTTAATTTTTTCAGCGATGCCCATAACAGACAGATTGAACCAAATCGTTTAAAATGCATTTTTAGTGTAAAACCAGAAAATGCTGCCTGCTCTATGAATATTTAAAAAGCTGTTGCATTTACGTGCCTGTGCCATTAATTTAATTTGAAAAAGCAAATCCCCCTTCTCAGGCCAAGTGACTGAAAGATGTCACGCTTGAGAAAATCTAATTTATATCTGATGGAATCTGGTTTGAGGAAAGTTGGATCATTTCAGGAAAATATGGGCACTTTTCACCTCCTGCTTTTTCATTATTAGTTTATTATTTTACATTTTGCATGTATTGTTGTAGCCAGCTGGAGAGGGAGGGATTTGCTGGGTGGGGGGGGGGGGGGGGGGGGGTTTCAGAAAGCAGGCATATTGTGTGTGACATTGAGGGTTTTTTCCATGGATGTTTGTGTATGTTGAGGTTCTTCTTTTGTATAGCGTTAAAAATAAAGTCATGGTGTTCAGCACAGCAGAAGAAGAAGATGGAGCAGTCAATTACCGCAAACACGCTGACTCCAGACTCATCAGTATGATCCTGTTTATATGCTTCCCAGGGGGACCCAGGATCATAATTGCTTTCAGAGAAAACCCCATCAGTCAGCCTCTAATATTGCACCAAAGCCTCCAATATGCCTCCAATCCACCAACCTCTGCCTGCACCCCTGTCAGTTTAAGAAGGAGAGAGTACAAACCTACAGGGGGAAAGACTTCAGAGGCTTTAGAGGTCACAGAGGAGTCATTAGCACAGAACAAAAAAGGCTATATTGTCATTATTAACCATGATTTCAAAGGAAAAGGCTGATGTTATTCTATGTGCATTTTATTGTGAACAAATCCAATGAAAAGAGCGTGGCTTTGTCCGAAATCACCCCCTATTTACCCTGCAGTGCACTATATTTACTGAGCGTCAGACTTCTGAGAGTGACTTTTCTGTACAAAATGATGCCCTCAAAAAATAGCCAGAGTGGAGCAGGAAAAAGTAGCATCCATGGCATGTTCAATATATTCTGCTAACAATCCCAGAATGCATTGATACAGATCTTATTGATGCACAAATCACCACTGTGGGACACTACACCTGCAGTGATGAGATTTGCTGTGTTAGTGAGTATTTATCTCTGAAAGGTTGACGTATGAGGGACTGACTCCAAACAAACTACAGGGCTCATGTTCGTCACATGTGACCAGTGCAGCAGTGAGGCTCATTCATGTTTTTACTTGCTTTTTGGACATCAGTGGAAATCTATGGCACAGAGGAATTAGCTATTTTAGGCTTTAGCTATATAGACAATATTTAAAAAAGATAAAATATCTCCAACTTTACTCATTAAATGCACAGTTAAAGGAGTTTGATGACATTGTGAAGTAGCATGGGATCACGTGTCTTCATTGTTAAACAACCACCGTTGCCAAAAATCTGTCTGATGTGACTCAGGAAGAACTGATGTTCACAGACGAGGTTACGTATTTATTCTTGCTATGTTTAGTCATATTCATCGACCGACCTCCTTCCCCACTCTCTGGTGTTTTCAGAGTTTCCCCAGATGTTATAGCAGCTAGAGGGGGTAAAGGGGTTACGGCACTATTGACAGGCAACCAAACATTCTGTGTTTCTCTGGGTTTGAACATTGTTGGAAACATTGGGGATAGTTTAAGCTCGACAAAATATATTGCATATATCTAGTTGTTTTAAGACATTTTGATGTGGGAATGTTACATATTAAACTTCTGATATGAACAGTTGTGGGAGGAAACATCAAGACTGTATTGGCTGGCAGAGCCACAAATTACTTAGATGCTGATCATTATCAGAGCAGTAACTGTACACTTTCTGAAATGTGCAGAATTAGGCTCAACTGAGAGCAGAGGTGCAATGAGTGGCACCTGTTGTGTGGCATGAGGGTTTAATGATCAGCGCTGCTTTCAGCCGAGGCCAATTAATTACACCGAAATCCTCCTGACAGTTGACGTCTCGTTAAGCTCCTCCTGGTGGCACACATTCAAGTCACAAAAACTTGCCCTGTTCTCAATTTGAGGGAATGAAGGCGAGTTAATCAAGGCGCTTGTTTTCTTCTTTATCCAGTCAACCTCAGACAGAGACGGGGGGATGTCTGTATCTCAGAAGACGAAGCCTCGTTAGCAGCACATGGAATCTGATCATGCTGCGGACCAGATCACGTTTTATACCAGGTGTCAATGCAAAGACCCATGCGTTGGATTTCATGATCCAGACACTGTTTCTTGATCACATGCTAATACCATGTATAAATGGTACCTTAAGGTATGTGAGCATGACTAGCAATCTGGGTTATGTGAGGGTGATACTGGATAATATAATCTGTTTTGCCAGGGGTGCTCCCTTACTTTGAGTGGAATTAAAATTTGCATATCCGGGGAATTCATCCATTAAGTAGGCTGTATGTTAACATACATACTTTATAAGACAGCTTAAATTGTACTTTAGAAAGGAGTCAGCGTAGATAGGATGCATAGCTGACTTTCTAATGGCACCCATTTCTCCATGGCTGGCTGCATTAAAGGCTGTCAGAGCACAGAAAGGTATTGCCCATAATAAGTAGGTACATCATAAACTGGCACAGGCACACAATCCACATTCATGCTCTCACACAGACTTTGTGATTAGAGCACATAAAGGCCATTGTAGATTGATTCTGCTGACAGTTCTTCAAAGGTCAACATCTCTTTAACTGCAAACATCAGAGGGAGAGAAGACGAGGGGTGAAGCAGAAGAAGGGAGCGGCTGTCTGTTTAGGTGTTCAAACTCGAATGCGTATGCGGATGCGTGTGTTTGAAAGGGTCTATTCAACTCTGCAGCTCTAATTGCTGTAACTCGTCAAAGAACAGAAATGCACACGAGAGGAGCAGACTTTGCAGAAGACAGACAGAGAGAAACATAATGAATACTGAAACTCTTACCCAGTCGCTCCACATAAATGCAGTGCACTGTATCTCTGAAGTCTGATCTCACAGTATATAGATTTGTGGCTTTCAACTCTGTTTCTTGCTGTGTTCATATCACTATTAAGCACTGAAAACACTGAAGGAACAGCCAAATGTCTAGCCTTTAACCCTCAGCCACATGAAGCAGCACGGTCTTAGTGATTAATGCGTGCTGGGTTTTTTTTGTTTTTTTTTTGCATCCTCTTAAGTGAGACATAAATGAGCGAAGCAGCGACAGCCCACCACCCACCTTAGTGAAATCACAGCCCATGCAAACGAGATATGCACAGAAGTTAATAAGAGCCATAAAAAAGCACATTAGACAGAGCTCTCCTCACATTTTCAAGCATCCCTGGCTCTGATGAGGGCATAAAATTTTAACAACCAGTCTGGGCATTTGCATGGGGTTTTCTGCATGCATGCTCTATGAATATGTGCTACCCCCGTGTGTGTGTGTGTGTGTGTGTCAAAGCCAAGATTCCCTCCAGCAGCAGACCTCAGATGACCCTGAAGTGAGCAGTACGGACTGATCCACCCACGCCACAGATCCTACAGCAGGTCTGCTCTGGCTCTGTCTGAGGGTGCAGCAGCAGCAGAGCTGGAAGCCCCCATGGGAGAGGGGGGCAGAGTGACACTAAGCAGTACGAAAACGTCGCAGTGTGGACCCATCATGAATCAGCCGTCAAGCAGGAAGAGGTTGACGGCCAGGAAAGACTGCATTATAAAGTGCCTGCACCGCAAAAAAAACTCCAGCTGCCTCTCATCTCTCTTAAGAGTATGTAGATGAATGTTTCCTTTTCATTGCCTTTAAAGGGTTCTGATGAGGGTTACAATATCTCAGAGGAGCCCTGAACCTATGGCTAAGTCAAGAAACAGAGTTCAAGGAAGCCTCAGCTGGATGAAATCTCTGTCCAAGCCAGCATCGCTCTCAAACTCTCATGTCACTGATCATTAATCACAGAAAGGTGAACTGTAGCCATCACTTTCTTCCCTCCAAATCCTCTCCTGGCTAGTGCTGCCTGAACAACATAATGTCTTTTCCACTCTGCTGTGCATCACTGCGCATCTTTCTCACTGAGGGGAGACAAGACGCTGTCTGAATCATCTATCTATCTGAATGAACCGTCTGTAACACTGTCCTCGGACTGACTGATAGGCCTCTGCATTACAATAACACTGACTGTGGCGTTTATATGACCAAAAGATTACAGCGCTGATGTCTAGGGTAGCTGTTCGAGAAGAAATCCATCCTCTTTTAAGTGCTTTTGTCGCTAAATATTTCATGGTGGACCCATTAATTATGAATCAAGAAACGGAGTAAACTACAGAGAGAATTTAGAGATGGTACTGCCACAGTAAATTTGCCTTTTGAGTTCAGTGTTTAACAGATTAATTGATATTATTATAGCCTTACAGGGGGCAATAAAGCTGCAATAAACTCCTGTTTATTGTGAAGCTTTTCCTCATTAACAGAAATTGCTACACGATTTCAATTAACAGAGAACTTAAGTACCTTACAGACATAAAAATGAAATGCAAAAAATATACCAATAATTAATGCATTACCCAAACTGAACATCAGATTCAGCTGTGAGGCCATAATGTAGTACACAAGTCACAAACACCTCCCTGAAACCAGGCCAGGGCCCAAAGCTTCAAAAAAAACATTTTCAGTGCATACCTGAACTCTACATTGCCAGTCTCTCTGCTTTACCTCGATGACAGGAGCATACAGATTAGGTGCAGTGTGTATTACATATGCACCCAAATGTCACGGCAATCAACGTTATTTTCCAGGGCTAGGTGCTCGATATATATGTCATAAACATGTTACTCACAAATGTGTCCCAATGCAATGAGTGAATTAAGATTCCTTGCTGCAGAATTGCAGGAGAGTAAGGTTACTGTCATGTTAAGTTATAGCCACTGTGTGTCATGCAGTGACTGAAAAAAAGCACATCCCAGACAATATCAAGATATTTGAAGTGTCTTTACTGCTCCTTTTTCTGCAGTTTTTCTCCTCAGTTTGGTACGACAAAGTCCGCATATGCTACTGTCAGTCACATCTCCACTGCTGGCGTCCGTGTGCTTCTTCCAATACAAGCCAATAATGCTGCTCCCTCAGTCCCACTCACCCTTCCACACAGACACATAATGCACTGAGAAGAACCTGATCCCTCACCCCAAACGCCACCATCGTTTCTGCTGGAACAAACAACCAAGCTGAGGTTCGACCTTTCCTGCATGATTCAGTTATTTGGAAGTTGGGAAGATTTTGGTTTTGCTATTCAGAAAAGACATCCAAAATATGATGGCACATGCCATGTTTCATAAAATAAATTATCATACAGGTGTTCGTCTTCCTTCTGGTTTCTTTAGTAGCTTTTATGAAAATCAGACAACAGTCTGGGCATGAAATAAGAGAAAAACTTTCATGTTTTAAAGGAAGAACCAGTTGCAACCTCGTCATTGTCTACGAAATCGTCTCCCAGGGCACAGATGGTGCAAATTTACCTTCTGATCCATGACACCTGTGTACCCCTCAAGCGTTGATGTTGGGACTGCCTGTGTGCTCGCTGGCTTTCTTGTGGGGGGAACACGGCCTAAACGGTGGGACGATAACGATGAAGCCGACGAGGAAGATGATCTGCCACCAGAGCTGCTGTTATACACCAACATAAAACTGGTAACCATGGTGACGATGATGATGCCACTCACCCCTTGGCACTGGTGAGACATGTGAAAGACAAAACTTCAAAAAGACCTTAAAGCAACATGAAGCCAGAGCTCTCGATTTAGAAAATAAGCTTCAGAGCTCCAGTTTTGGTCAAGAATTCACAGCTAATTAAATGTCAGCGTTCAAAGCTTAAGCAACTCAGTAACAGCAGCTGCTCTTTCCCAGTGTAAGGCTGCAAATGAAATGTCAGCTGTGCCACTCTAACACTCTCTGTCTCTCTCTGTCAACATGTTTTAGAGAGCGGTGCAAAAAACAGCATTAGGCTGCTGAATTCAACATGTTTCACAATTACTCCCCCCTTGCCAAAACAGCAAGAATCTTTAAACAGGTCGCTCCTAAAGGATTATTTTTATAATTAAAGGAATGAGAAACAGACAGCAGGAGATGGAAATAAAATACCACAAAGTGCAATTAGGTCACAGTAGACTAATGGCACAGCTCAGCCTGTTACTCACTTCTGAGCAGCAAAAACAGCAATCCCCCCAACAAAGGGACATCACAGTGATGTTCCCTCCAGCTCTCATTCATAATTACCACTCTTATCTTCATCTTCATTGCCCCTCGTTTCCCAGCACAGACCGAGCCTTCATCCTATCGGGGCCAAAGCTCTCTCACAGAGCGTCGGCACTCTTCAGCATGCAACACTTGAGCGGCAGCATCACTGGGATCAGCGCGCAGCGAAAGAAAACGACGCTCCACTACTCCTTTCCCATGCTCTCCTCCACAGGGGCGCCCCACTCAGCGCTGCGCTCCTCATGGTCCTAAACAACCCGGATCCCCCGTTCACCTCAGTTTCAGGGTTCACAGGGGGTTCATGAGATGGTAATTGGACATTATGATAATGTTCATGGTAATAGGCTACTCCTACTCAATATTACGGGCGCTCTGTGGTTCTCAGATGTGTGCTTATTGTGGCATTATTACATATGTGCATGTATCTGTATCTAGTTAGGGTTGCAATGGTATGAGATTGTCATGGTAGGATAACCATCTCAGAAACTACTGTTACAGTTTCAGAGTATCACAGTGTTTTATTATTCTTATTCTTATTCTTATTATCAGTTACAATGGCCCTTAAAGGAATAAAAACAGAGGGAGATTAACATTAGTATGGTAGAATTAAATACCATAAAATAAGCGAATGTGTATAGTTTGATAACTGTCAATTTTCATACCATGGTATATTGTGAAGCGGTGTGCCGCTGCAATCCTAAAATCAGTTTAGCACAGTTTTCTTTCAAAGTTTTTTTCTTGGCACAGATCAAATAACAGTCATTATTGTCAACACATTGTGTGAAACAGCTCATTTTCTCACAACAGTATATGAGTTTGAGTCAGAACCACAATTACTTTCAAATGGCTCTGTGATGATCAAAAAAGGTAAACCATTTTTTTCTAATGATATGTATTATCTTCAGATGTGTTAATCAGTTTGCTCATTGTGTGGACCCTCATATCCAAAATCTTCGTCTGTGCAATCATCATCACCTTTCAGACATTAACATTTAAGTTCGTCCTGTTCATTTGTAAATCCAGCTGAAGATTTCTATTCTTCATGGAGACAGTAGGTGTACAATCATCATCATCCCCATGAACACACATCTCTGCTGGAAGGAATGAATGATGCCAGTGGTTAACCACAGTGGTGAGAAATCCCAATAACATTTTTATTTACTGTGCAATGCAACCACAGCTTCCATTATATATTTCCTGCTTTGAATATTTGTTACCACAACGTTGGTGTAATGTGGCCACTGTACAAATGCTCACTGACGGAGAGAAATCTGTGAATGGACTTTCTTGAAACTGTCAGTAAGATAATAAGAAATCAAATAGAGAAACTCAAATCCAGTGAACTCTCTCTCATGTTGACAGTTTCTGAGTTACACAGAGATAAAAGGAAATTTCATTTTGATAGCAGTGATTCACAGGCTGATGGTCTTTTTTCTCAAATGTCAACATGATTTAAATGTTTTGAGTGAGTGACAGCCTTTTGTAGGTCAGATGATGTCTTGTGCTTCACAGTATACACCGTTGAAGCAGCATTTAATGTTTTCTGAACTGTAGAAGAGTCATGAAATGTGCTTGAGATGTTGAGAAAACATTTTATTTAGTTGCCTTATCTTAGTTATGATAAGATTACCATTGTTCTTCAAAGGATGTTAGGGCTAATCCATACTGACAACTGGTCCTCACCTTTTTTTTTTTGGCATCCAAGGAGATTTTGGGACATCCCATTTAAGGACAGAGAAGTATTTTTCCTCATTTGTCATGGCAACCTGAGCAACTAAGGCTCCTCATGGGAGACAGACTTGCTTGAGGCTCAAACCTAGTCAGAAGGAGCTCAGAAATAGGAAATGAGTCTTTTTATAGACACCCTCTGAGCTGGCATCATTGTGCTCATTCTCTAATGTGTTGTTCTAGTCATTCCTCAGAAAGTCTCCCTTCATAAACTGAAATGTATCTGTTGGCTTTTTGTGAATTGATAAGTAATGTATCTCAAAAAACAACAGAATATCACTGTCGGACCAGATGCTGTAAGAAAAATCAGGGTAGCCTACTTAAAAGCTACAGCAGGAACAGCATGCCGTCCCTTTTATGTTTTTGTCCCAGATTTACTCAAGTTTAAACAGCTGTCTTTTTAGACTAATTAGCTTTCTGTCTGAAAGCCAGATAAAGTGTTTTAAATGTGATACAGGTAGACACAACAAATTAGATCACAGTGCAATGTATGATAACATGCACAGTGATATGATACCACACGGTCTGAAGCAACACAAACTAATATAAAACAGGCCACAGTGACATAATATAATCAAATTAAATTCAATCAGTACTTCGCAATTTTTTATCATTTTTGTTGACATAAGATTATCTTGAGCCAAACAATGCTTAAAGTCAGAGGCGCTCACTCCACACGGTCACAAGATGAATCTGAGCAGTGATTTCTGCAACAGAGAATTATGGTTGTTTGTCTGAGGTTTCTGTGAAGCACTGCAAAGTTTTTCATCTAAAAGCATTAAAAATGAAACGATCTATCTAGGGAGCATCACTCTTTGGTTGAACTTCTCACAGCTCCCGGGCATGTGACGAGGGGTCTCGGGAAGGCTGCGCTCGCTTGGTTGTAAAGGGTCACAAGCCAAAAAAGGTTTGCAACCAGTGCCCAGTAGCACAAACACATCAGGAATACATTAGTCATAAAAGAAAGTTAGTTGAGTAAAAATAATGAATGTTTGTCTCAAGGCAAGTAAATAGTGCTTCAAAACAAGAGAATAAAAACACACATGCACTCTCTGTCGCTCCCTCCAGCCACTTCCCACTTCGACAACCCTGACCACTGTTACTATACAACCAATTGACAGAATAAATGTTGGTTTCTACAAACCAGGCATATATTGAAAAATGACATTGCAATTTTCAATTTTATGTTGTTGTTTATGTTGTATGTTGTTTTATGCAGCTAATCCAAAAATGGACAAAGAGGTGCAGCGCAGGTGGAGCTGATCATGCCCATAATTATGCATGACTTTAAGCCTTAATATAATTTAAATGAGTGAGTTATATCAAAATTCGACCACAACCATTTTTTTGTACCAGGCTGTAAACATGTTTATTTCTGCTGTAAAGTTGGGCATTTTAATATGGGGGTCTATGGGGATTGACTTGCTTTTGGAGGCAGATGGAAGTGGCCATTTGAGGAACTGCAGTTTTTGGCATTTGCAATCACCTCATTTCCATCACCTGAGGTGCCCTGTCCGTCTCCTCACCGACACCTCATTCCCTAATCAGCCCTGCAGCACATATATTGGCTGTCAACTTGCCTGTGTCGACCTGTAAGCTCATTTGCATTTGGTCTTTAGCTCAGCCTTTGTAACAGTTAAAACCAGTATCTACTGACCCAAGCTTCAGAGGACAGCAACTCTGAAATAAAGCCTATTATAGAGGCAGGTCATTTGCTGGCTTTGAAGATACAGTTAAATTCAGTACTACATATAAAAGGAGAGACAGGTGTGAGGCTGCTAAAATGTAGATAACACTTCTTTTGGTACAGTAAAACCAGCCTGAAGTGTTGTAGAATAGCTGAGAAAGGAATAGGCTAACATCTAATGACTCACAGCACCCTGTTTATATCAGTGTTAGCGCACTTCTTCATATGAAACCATGATGTTGGAAACGTTGTAGCTATACTGAGTATTCCAGAAGATATGCAATATGTAACATTCCCATTTTTCTGCCTCTTCCCTGTTTTCTTTGACGCCATATGGCCATATCATTGGGAGAATAATTTTAATGACCAAATTATCTGTATCACAGTGGAGCAGTGCCTCATAATGCACCCCGTCATTGTGAATTCAGAGGATTAGCTGGCTCGCAGTCTGTGTGTTTTGATTAGAGGTGTCCCTGAGGTCTCAAATGCATCTCAAAACACAACTCCGAGGGAACACACACAGCACACACACATAGGCAAGAAAACTGTCTGCGGAACACAACCTTTTTTAATTAACTCCATCCTCCTTTCCAGTGAGGTGCCAGACAGCTGTCTGCCTATGCTGAGCCAAATACAATACATGTGTGAAATGTGCTGTTTGCACCTGTTTCCTGTGCCAAAAGCTGTTTGTTTTATTCATTATAATGTCCCCAACTTGAGGAGTAGATGTCTCTGGGTGTCTTAACTAACAAACTAAACTAATACTGAAAGGCAAGGGATTTTGAGCACATCCCCAAATCTGTTCATGTTAAAGTGCTGTTACTGTGGTACAGTATATGTTACACCGTGCTATCAGATGCTCAGTGAAAGTGGAGGTTTGGTTCAGTTTGTTTAGGCACACAAAATAAAGGTTTATACCAATAGTAACATCTCATAACTAAAGCAACTAGTAGTCAGCAGATGAATCTTTGCAAGAATTTTATCAGTTTCACACCAAAACATACAAAATTATAGTTTTCACCACAACACTCCTGTTGGCAGAACAGAAATACCCCCAAAAAGAGGAATTAGACAATTGTGTGACTGTTATACTGTGATTATTTCAATGTAACATATTCTAACAGACCGCTTACATAAGCAATAGAGAGCAGTAATTTGACCTATGAAAGTGGGAAGAGTCTGTATAAATCTAACTGCGATACAAAATATAAATCTCACTAATGCACCTGTAGGAAACAAAGGTGGAGGTGGCAGTGTGGTGAAATATTATTGTAGTCTCCAGTCCAGACAAATACTGTGCACTTCAGCTGTGACACAAGTTTAAAAAGAGAGCACCAGGGGATAGACTCAAGTTTTATGTCCTGCATTTTCAGGCCCAAGAGATAAAACATGTTCATTCTCTTTGCAAATTGTCTCCATTTACAGACAGATCATTGACTCATCGCCTGGCAGCCCTACCAACCGCAGATGGAATTTCCTGTTCCCAGGGTGCAATATATGTTTCTCAGAATTGTGTTTATCCAATTGATTGAAAAAAAAAAAAAAACAAGACTTCCAATCACCTAGTGCACTCTATATCTCTGTTGCTCATTTATGCAGTGATGCTACTGCTGTACACGCTTACTAAATCACCTCCTTTATGGTGGAACTTGTGGTGGGGGATTTCAATTTTTAGGAGTCAGCAGGGTTGATCGCATCTGCAGCAATTGTAACCACTCAATGAATAAGAAAAAGGGTGATTGTGTTGAGAGCATCTCCTTCTGCCTCTGATTGTGAAAAAAAAAACAAAAAAAAAAAAAACCTCACTATCCAAACTGCAAATGGACAACTGCCAGAGAGGAATAAATTACCTTTTGTTTCAGAAAGTGGAAAAAGGCTGCAAAGCAAACCAGCACAAAATGTGACTGTATCTGTGGTGCACCCTCTCGGTTATGTAATTAGCAAGCTGTTAGCATCCATCATTTCCACTGAATGACAAGCAGATGGGCTGGCAACTCTGGAAAATACAATTATTCTTAGAGAGGGAGAAAAAAAAATCACATATGAAATGTCATTGTTCTTGCTCAGTCCTTGCAGGATTGCTTGACCTTGTCACATGCAATAACACAATGCTGTATTCAGACCTGTTCATTAAGAAAATGAACATTAGCTGAAAAAGGAACATAGGTAGATGGAAAACAAATTCCCCAACTCTATCAACCTCTTTAACTTACTAATTATTGCAAAGACATAATACACCAACACTATTCACATCTAACAGTGCAGGAATGCACACAATAGCACTCAGTTTCCAACTGAGCTATAAAAATCCAGGGTCCATCTGGCTGTGGTATAAATCTATTTATAGCATCAAAACCAACTGCTTCAGACATCGATAAACAGAAGTGTTAAAGATACATTAGAAATTCCCTGAAAATCACAGGACTGAGAAACAATCCTTTGAATTTCTTCTAACCATTCTAATACTGTAATTCAAATTGTTCCACATTTGTTGTCCTGCACTTGGCAATAATGTGATCCTGATTCTCTCTGTGTGCTACAGTGATCCTGCCACATCAACATATGATCTGTCCCAAGGGAAGTCAATCCCTTCTTAATGACTGGCCTTTAGCAACCTGAGCTCTCATTACTTTCATCCACAGAGCTCTGAGAGAGACATCTCTTTTTAGATGTCAGTGTGTGATACAAATCACCTGACCCATTTCTAATCCAATCTTACATTAAGTGCATGAAATATTAACATTGTAGATATTCTGTCATTAAAAAGGAAAATGTTTGCCGATGTGCAGTTATCATTGAGGCAACACCCAGGTTGAATCCCTTTGGCTGCAGCTGTCACAGATGAAACATGTTTCGTTCTCGATCTCACTTTGTTAATATTGTATGAAAATCTCACCCTGCAGCTCTTGGATCAGTCAGTCACTGTACATGATTTCCAGTCTCTGCTGCCACTTCCTGGTCATAGTCACTATAGTGGACTCTCAAAGCCCATGATCAATCTCTGTCTGCGTGGGAGTGCAGATATGGAAGGCTAAGTATTTTTGCTTTCCAGGACTCAGTACATTTACTCCATTGCAATTCATGCAGAAAAATATTTTATCTGCAACGCACATAGCTCATAAAATGTGATGCACTGTTTACATTACATCTCTGCCTGCATGTTTTGGGGTGAGAGAAGTTACAACTTCACCATTATCATTATAGTTCTTGAGATTTGGTGACCTTATGTGATTCTGGCATAGCTCCATCCAGCTTCAGACGAACAGATTGCCTGTGGCTTCAAATATAATACATGATGACTCCACTTGCACCTGAGGCTTATGCCTTGACAGGTCTGACACCATCCCTTTTCATGCTTGCTACGGATATGCACCCCCGAGCATCATATAAAGAGGAAAAACAGACATGAATGCCTCTGCTCAAGTTCAGGAGGGGTTGCAGGGAGTAAAAGTATTTGCAATGTCACGGAAAACCCAGCTGAGGTCGGTGTTTCTCCACCGGATGCCACAGAGTGGACAGAACTGCCACCTAAAAATAATACCTGCAACATTGACTGTATTATTAATCAACCAAAAACCTGGACATCGCCACTCGTCTTGCAGCCACGGACAGTGCACTGGCCTCTCTGTTCTTTTGCATTGTTTAGATAAATCCAACACATGCTCATGTCTGCTGACAAACTGTACAAAACGATGTGGGTTTGTGGCTTGAATCGCATCCTAACAAAGGAGGAACAGGACACAGAGGAGGAGCAGCAGCAGCAGCAGCAGCTCCGCGGCGCGCGGCGTCCCCTTTAAGACCGTTTTGGAATAATTAATGACGTCGCGCTGTAAACACGACTGACGCTCAGCTGCGTGGCCGAAGCATCCTCCAAGAGCCCAAGACCTCTCCAGGTTCCCGTGTTTATTCCTCGACGGGACCGCCGAAAGGCACTAAAATAACTGCGGTTCACCTCGACTCTCATATGCGGTCTCCAAAACCAAGACGACGGTGCTGCATCTGTCGTAAGTGCCATGGCTAGAAAGACGGACATCCCCTCCTCGTACTATGGTGAGTCGGTTCGTCTTTGTTGTAAACGCCAAGATATTTTTCCTCTGTACTGTGCAACGTTATGACAGCGGGATATATCGGTATCTTCTTTAGCGCGAATGATGTTTGACCCCTTGCTGTGATTTACAGGGACGATAGCTAGCTTGCATCGTCAGTTGCTAACTATTTAGAGGCTATTTAACGGTTGACATGAAATACGCAGTAACGGTAGGATAACGTTTTAAACGTTTTTTACGTTGGGATAAGTAACGTTAGCCGAACGTCTCTCATCGTGTGTTTCTTCAGTCTACCTCGTGAATTATACATATTCACGGCGTTACCCGGTTATGTCCAAAGATATAACATCAAAATTATTGTTTACCTGGTGGAAAAGTCTTCACGACAGGCGCCTGTCCTCAACAATAAGTCTTACCACTTCGCTCGTCCACTTGGCGTCACTTCGCCTTTGTTGTAACGTTACACGCAGAGATATTTCTCCTCATTAGCTAGCTTAACTACTGTGTAACGCTATGACAACAGAATATAACATTAGCGTTGGCGTTTTCTTCGTTAGAGCTGCAGTCGACGACCATAATCGTCAGAATATTGTTGTTAAAAAAAATGCCCATCACTGTTTCCCGAAGCCCAGGATGATGCCATCAGACCGCTTTGTTTTGTTCCAACACCAATCCAAAACCCGAACATATTCAGTGCAAGACAAAGAAAATCGGAAAGCTAACGTCATTCGTCAAAACTGAGGAATTAGAAGTAGCTTTAGAATATTACATACACGTATAATGAATTCGGCATTTTTGTCTCAAAGATTTAAACGATTAATTGACAATCAAACGAGTTGCAGGAGCCTCAGCTGAACGGACGCTGTCTGTTGTCAATTTAGAGGTTGACATTAGCTAATTGTCACAGATTTTTCTGTAAAAAAAAAAAAAAAAAATAGCCGTAGTTGACTGCTAATTGTGTGCCCTGTATTGTTTGTGTGTGTAAAAACAGAAGTGCTCACGTTAGGAGACACAATGAGTCTTATCTCCACTTTCCTCCTCTTCTCGCCCACATGGAGGATAATTACAACAGTGAAACAACTGCAGTCCAGGTAGTGCAGTTAGTGAGGAGCAGTTTTGATAACAAAGGATTTATTGTCTCCAAGTGGCATTTTCACTGCTCCAGGCGTATGGATATATTTAATCCATGGGCAGATTTTCTGTCCATTAGCCTGCGGTAGTAATCATGTTGTTTATCACAGCAATATAATCCTTTATTATCACCAGATGCCACACAGTGTCCTTCCTCTGAAACAAAGAGTCACTAACGCTGGTGATTTTAACCGCACGGATGGCTTTTCTAGGTTTGATGCCAGTCTTAATAGTTGAACAGCTAAAATATTTTGTTCTATATTCAGTAATCTTCTATTGAATCATTGAAAAATGAGTATTTACTGCTTCTTTGACAATGGTATTCTTGTGTCGCTGTACAGCTACTCTCAGCCTACGACTGTGCAAGACTATCACTGAAACTAATGTGGCATTGAAGCCCAGGCTAAGCTATTTATCACACTGTCAGAGCAAATAATGGTTGCTTTCAATTAAACATTTTTTTTAATAAAAACATTATCAAAACAAGCTCCACAGGCAATAAAATGTCATTTCAGATTTTAAATGCTTTTTTGGGTGTTGTTAAGCAGTAGCTTCAGTCGTATCCCATCCAAGATCCAATATCTCATATTAATAAGCAAACATATGCTAATCAGTCCAACCCCAGTTAAAATGCAGAATGTCATAACCATATAACTTTAACATCCTCGTGTCTCGTGTCGGCAAAGTCTTACATATCATTATCGGTTACAAAAGCATCATCCCTGTCTGTTCAAGACGTAAAAGATTCCAGTAAAGATCAGGGAGGCTTGATCAGCTTGTAGCTGTACAGTTTTAGAGTGGCACAGGCATTTTCAAGTCTTCTCCTGACGGCTCTTGATGGGAAAAGCCGCTGTGTCTTCCTGTTATTTCCCTACATGCTGACCCCGTGCGCCCCATGGACCTCATGACTACAGCACTCTGCCAATCACGACTGCAGCCTGACAGCTGTAGTTGCTTCTTGCTGCTCTCTACAGACATGCAGCTCACCATCAGAGCCTTCCTACCCCATCACTTCCTTTTCAAAAGTTCAAGACGGTACTTAACAGTGTAACATAAATCGTACAGTAGAGGTTATGTGTTAAGTGTTGCAAGTAAACAGCTTAGTGAAGGTTTGGAGTAAAATGCCAAAAGAGCCTGTGTATCATTATTATCATATACATTAATTAGATGTAGTGAATGTGCACCATTACAGGGGCTCATATATACATGCACTTGCATTGTCTTCTGTTGCTTCGACTCAAGCGCTTCTCTCCAGAGAATTGCATGGAATATAGTGAGACAGTTTAATTAAGGAACATAATTTTGCCCTAACAGCATCCAGTGACCTAGCTAGTGTAGCATGGGATGGAGTTATGGTGTCTCCCTGTGTTTAGGTCAGCTGCTTTATATTATTGGCTCCTTGGAGCTTTCGTTCCGTCAGCTAGCTTGGCAAAAAGGCAATTGAGAGTGTTTTGGACTCCCAGCTGAGCAGAGAATGACAAGACAAAAAGACAAATTTTATATCGGCATGCTCGTCCCCCGCAACTAATGTTTCACACTCTGCATTCCTTTAAATGTGGACTAAATGTGGAGTGCATAGTAAAGAAAATCACATTTTCTGTTGCTGGTAACATACCCAGCATTTTTGGCTTTCTATAGTGGTTTATTTCTCTCATTCCAAAGGATAAAGTGGATCATTCTGTCCAGTATATTGTTTCCAGATCAGTAAGTGGGATAGCTTTTATTCTTTCAATGAACATAAATTGCACATACCCTCATATAAAGCAGCAAAACACTTGAGGAAGCATAAGTGAGCCTTGTTTTAGCTGCTGGTCGAACTGCTTGCCATCCCATCATTCACATTCAGCAGTTCCCCACTTGCTCTACATCCCAGATTCAAGTGTACTCTTGTGGCTAGTATATTATATAATGTTTCTAACTATGTAGCAAGTGTTCAGTGGGCTTATACTGTACTGCTGAAATGTTCACTCAGTCAGAAAAGTAGAAAAATAGCTCATAATCATTCTGTGACAGGTTTGTAAGTAACAATTTAGATATGAGTTCCATTCACCACAAAAAGTGTTGAGTCGGGCACACTGTTAATTAACAAATTTCTCGCATGGGCAGCTTCCCTAAACGCTGCATTTTTATACTGAGTCAATGCAGAGTCTTGACAGAAAGCTGGGAGCCTTGGTTTAGAATCAAACATTCACAGCCTCTTCCTGTGAAATTGCAGTCAGAGAAGGTTGTGGCTCAAATGGCCCATTTCGCACCCAAGACTAAGTGCTGTTATGGGCTTTTTAAGTGTCACTGTCCTCTGCAAATACTCATCTCAAATTAAGACTGATACTCACTCCATGGTGCTCGTACACATTTTATTAGTCTTTATGGCATTTCTGCTCATTATTTTTAACAAGGTTATGTTCCTTTGCTACTAATTTCATGTGTCTTTTCTCAAGAGATAGCTGTGTCGGTGCCTGAAAGTTTGAAGTATATTATTCACACTAATGATAGGGTGAGTCAGTAAATAATTTCAGAGATTCACTTCTGTACAGTGGCAAGCACTGGATGGTTATTTGTTCGGGTCTGTGAAAATGGGACATTTAGTTTCGAAGAGGCTGTCTAGGCGACAGCAAGGGGACTTTAAATTTCCAATTTGCAGTACAAATATAGTCAGTGTTGGTTTGTGACTAGAAGGCTAAGTGACATTGACAGTGATTTATGAAAAACAACCCAAAGATGGAACTGGAAATCAGTGAGGATGCAGAGCTACGTTAATGCTAGCCACGTAGGTTCTGAGTCTCGTGTGCACAGGGAGACTTGAAGTGACTTTTGATAGGTCTAATGTGCTAAACGATGCAGCTAGCTTTATCGAAACAAATGAATCATTATCCTAACAACAAAAGAGACATGGTGTTCTGGTGTTGTAAACATGCTTTTGTTTGCACAGGTGAGGTCCTTGCGTTGCACCTTGCAGATTTGCTTAGATACATCAGGGTTTTAGTGACTTTGACCCTGATCTGAGTTGTTTAGGTGTGCATGTAAGTGTGTTTCTTCACCTTAGTGCCAATATTGCATATTTGGATATCAAGATGTGGCCTGTCCTCTTATGTTTAAGTCTTTATAAATCCAGGCCAAAGCTGGTTGAGCCTGTCACTGATCTACAGTAGCAGCAGTGAGTCTCGTTTCACAAGAACACTGACATGCCTGGAGGCTCCCACAGAAGTAACCAAGGTCACAAAGCCCCAGCCACAATACTGCTACTTCTCTGCTCCGAGCAGCAGGCTAGCTGTCAGCAGCTGACACTCTCAGATGCTAACTCCCCTCCTGGGGGTCAAATCCCAACCCACACCCCACTATTCTCGGCATTTGAGGGGATGTCAGCTAGCGATGTGTCTTTGCTTCCCTCTGAAAATATGTACAGTAAACACTGTACATATGCACTGTTCATGCACTGATAGGAGTTAACCCAGTGGGCTACCAAACCAGATATGCCAGGATATGCCAAGTACTCAGTCCTCGACCATCTGCTAATAGTTGAGAGGATCCCGAGGGATTCTGCTCAGAAAACCAAAACCAGAGATCTGGATGTTGTTGTCTTGTCTCAGTAAGGAGACAAGCACTTTAAAGGTTGTACTGTTCTCCAGAGAGGGAAAATAAGAGCAAGGCAGGAAAGATTTTTTTTGGATACTGAAGGGCGATAGAAGAAAGGCACAGAAAAGAGAGTTATGAGGCTAGATGGAGAGTGTTTGCGTGTATTATCTCTACACATTTTAATATTATAAAAAGGGGAGCCATCTGGAGCTTTTTAACTGCTTTGATTATTTCAGAGATAGACTCCAAATCTTTTTTTTTCTTTTCTGGGGAGTGTGGGAGACTTGTGTGATCATGATGCTGTTCCCAATTGTGAATGTGTTTTTCATATGTGTGCGTGTTTGTGTGTGTGTGTGTGTGTATGTGTGTGTGTGAGGGTTAGTGGGATGTGGGAGTGTTGCCTGACTCAAGTGAAACCTTGCCAGTAATTTTCTGCCCCCCATGTCCGTCTCAATTCGTCTCAATTTGTGCGTGTGTTTTTCCGATTCAACTGTGAGACCTTGACAGTGAATCTCTGCCCTACAGTCTACCCCATGACCTCCTCCCAGTCTCTTATCCTATCACAGCTTCACTGGCCCCTTTATCTTAATGGCAGTGATCCACCCAAGCAGCTCTGTTTCAAGTGTGCAGGCTCCCAGCACTAATGTTGCAGGAGAAACCTGAGCACTGCTAATTTTTAAAATACGGACTAGAGGAAAACGCAGAAGTCCCAAAGCCATGTTACTGGTGTTGCTTTCCTCTATGGATAGGCAGAAGCCAGTGCTTTCATCAAATATGAATGAACATACAGCATAGCATTCAGACTTACAGACTGCGCCTACTCTGCTGAGCAACGTCATTATGCTGAATTTTTTACATTTCTGTTTCCTCTTTTTTTGTTTATCTGAGGCTGGATCTAAGCCCAGCATAGCTCTGACAGAAGTGAAATCTCACAACACTTAAGTCTCTCCAGGTCTTGGAAATGTGAATCAGCAGAGTGAAGACAACAACAACAACAACAACAAAAAAAGTCCTTTCCAAATGCCCCCTCTGACCCAACCCAAGTAGAGCACCTGCGGTGTTCGAGCTGTTTGCCTGACCACGGTATGAAAGAGGCCTGTGTTGGACAGTGGAGCCTGTGGACACTGGTGCCTGTGTCTGCCCGCGTTGATGTGTCTGTACTGGATGTGTTTACGGAGACGAGCTGAGAAACTCGGGGAAGTTGGCCTGTGGAAACTCGAGAAAGTGAGGAAAGTTTTACTCAAAGTTTTACTGTGGAGGGAGTGACGACAGCACCGTACTGTATGATTAATATTCCAGTTTTGTGTTATGTACTTAAATTTCTTGACTTCGTGACTTTCTAAATGTCTTGATTTTCTATATGTACTATAATGCCCCTGACTTATATTGGACTCCACAGAGGTAACTGTCCGACGTGCTGGCCTCCACGTCATCCATTAATTCCTGATACTGGACACCTCGAACAGCATTAACCTGCTTATACCACGGTCACTTGCCAAAGAAAAAATTAAGACCATTAATTTGTATTTTCATGCCTTTTGCAATCAAAATGTAAAGTTCTCGCAAGCCAAACCCAGTTTCCATGGTCACACCTGAGGGTTTGATTAATACCTGGAACAATCATTACCATCCCCTGAGGTTCAAAACATGCTTCACTACTCCAGTAGATAAGACAAACCTCATATAACTTTGCAACAGGAGATATTTCCAGTCTGCTCTGCTGTGAACCAGAAAGCTAACCTCATTCTAGAAAGACTGAAAGTCAATAACACTACATACGGTTGATAACAGGTGCTTTGTTTAACGACAGGACTATCTAGCTATCCAGCCAGTATCTGGTATCTGCTACCTTTAACGCTTTTTCTCTAGCGTTTAAGTATGGCTTTAAACACTGCATTGCTGGCCTTCTGGTGTCAGTCGTGACATGGAATTCAGTGAAATGATAATTAATACCGGCCCTCAGACTCCTGGCAAGGCTGTACCCCCCACCCTTGTATTGGTGGACTAGATAGCGGCATTATATTTTGACAGGGTCTCATTGAAAGCATCAGTGTTGTAGCTTTGGAAGCTGGAGTCCATTCATTTTAGTCTCAGTGTATTAACTGCCCACTTCTGTCAGTTCTCCCTTTTCCTCTCTTCTCAATTGCTCTTTCTTCAGCTGCATCCCAGTCATCATGGTTGTCATATTCTCCAAATCAGTTAAAATAGATGCCACTGTCATTAGATGCCATTTATATATACTGCGTGTGTGTGTGTGTGTGTGTGTGTGTGTGTGTGTGTGTGTGTGTGTGTGTATGGGTGGGGGGGGGGGGGGGTTGACATTAGTGGTCGACTCAATATGGGTTTTCAATGTTTAGAGAGCAGAGCAGCTAATGGATGATATATATTGCAGATATGTTGTTCTTTTTGCATCTAATTAAAAAACAATTTAATGATAATAACAAATGCGACACAGTTGCTGAAGTTAAAACCAACATGTATTTAACGCTTTTTGCTCAAGTAGATTTGTATGTTCTGCTGTGCGCTAATTAAAATACAAAAATGTATCAACTAAATAAATGTTCCTGGGTAATCAAAAAAGTGAACTTGAAAAAAAAACCATAATGAATGAAAAATAAAGTTTCAGTGCACTTAACAACTTTTATAAGTAAATGAATAAATAATAATGTTAGTGCCCATAATAGCACGCAGCAGCATCTCTTTGTTTTTTGTCCCAATGAACATTTATTTAGCACATATGTATTATTCACTTGAACCCAAAGTAGTATTTCTAAATGAAAAAAAATGTCAATTGTCTCCGACGTGTCTGCAGACATTTTTTGTTTAATCGGCTTTATGAGCGCAAGCTTCAGCCAGTGCTGTTTATCTCAAAATGCCAGGTTAATTGGCCGACCAATTAATCGATCTATCGCTAATATAAGTGTGTGTGTGTGTGTGTGTGTGTGTGTGTGTGTGTGTGCGTGCGTGCGTGTGTGTGTGTGCGTGCGTGCGTGTGTGTGTGCGCGCGTACATAATCCTTGAGCAGTCTAACCTTGTGATAAAGTGAGCCACAGGAGATAAGAGTGCAATTTAGTCTCCTCCCAAATTGTGAAATAGAAGTCGATGAACTGCCTTTGTGACTTTCCCCTGAAGCTTTATCACCCCAGGCCGAGTTGTTACATCTGGCGCTCTTCTAGCACAGACCCTATGAAGCTGATTCTCAGCAGTCAATCTCAGAGCATATTTCAGAATCTGTCTGACAGGAGGTACAGACTTCAAATTGAGGTATTGTAACAGTGTCTTTCAATCTTTTTAGGGCTTTTATTAAACCTCTGTTGGTGGAGGGAATTTTAACACAGTTTTTTTATGTGTGTCACAGACATAATGTGATGTTAGGTCTTCGCCACTGTAAATTGATCCATAAATCTTGTTGCTATGGCAGACTAGCTGCAAATGGAAATGGGATTGGAGAGTGAAGATTACTGCCAAAGCCTTTGTCTGATCCTGATGTGTAATTCCTCACCCCGTCCAGCCTCATTGCCTCAGAGCCTTTGATTACCACCATGAGTGTTGCGTTATGCATAAATCTTTCAGTAACAGCAGGACACGGTGGCATTACCCAACACTATGTCAATAGAGGAGACGAGCAGTTAGTGGAGCTAACAGTGACTCTAGCTGTCCCAGTGTAGCATGCCTGCCAGGCTTTTTCCGAATGTTGTTGACTACAGACCCTCATTCAGCCTGACTACAGCAGCAGCACACATCCAGTCCACCAGCCTCATCTCCTGCACTGGCAGACTGCAGTGCAGTCTAAACAGCCGTCATCTAATGCAGAGTCTGCTGGTGTCCAGGCATCACTGATGATTTTCACCGCTCTCTTTTAACCCTTCATTGAAATCTGTTTTGTGGGACAGAGGAAAGTACAACAGCCTGGTGGAAGTAGTGAAGCTGATGTAGTGAGTAGGAACAGCAGCTGAAGCTAAATTAAGTTTAGCTGAATAAGCACATGCTCTGTCACCTGGAAGTTATTGTGTTTGAATGAAGGGGGTTGTAATCCTCAAGAATATTTTAGATGGGTGTACTTTATATGAGAAAATATTTTTGTTGTACATTTGCACAATCACACATTTGTTTTTCAGTTCCCTGTCATACTGTCTTGACAGTTTTGTATTCTGAGTTTTGATCAACATAGCGACTGCTCTCATTTTTCATCAGCTGGCAGGGGATCTTGCTGCCTGCTGGTCCTCTTGGTGGACTTACTGGCAGGCTCTGCATCTCCAAACAGTAGGCTGATCAAGCAACCTGTGACGTTGCTGAAAAAAAGCCCTGCTCCCTGACACTCACTGCACCACAATCTGTCTGCTCACCACTGGCTCTCCTTGATCTCAGTGTGATTCAGCTTGCACTCACCATCTGGAGTAACCTGATTTTATCACAATTGCTCCCGCACAATGGAGACCTGCATGTGTTTTTAATATTTGCACAACCGAGGAAGATCAATGTAAGGATGTTTTAAAATCCATAGAAATTCAGCTTGCATTGGATCCAGTCTAAAAGCTAGCTACGTATCCTGCTCAGCTCCGGTAGTTGTACCACTAATTACCTCTGAAGTGAGTTAATATGATGCAGCGTGCTGGTCAAGTGGATGTATCAACAACCACTGAGATATAAAAGCAATTGGAGGCAACTTGAGGTGCTCCACAGGAATAGTTCACTCTGTCAGTACATTGGGCACAGCTGTTACTTAAAAAGGCCCAAATTAAAAACTGGTACAGAGCTTTAAGTCGCAATGTTCAACACAAGTCCAGTAACTTCCGGTGTACTGTGGTAATTGGTCAGTGAGCAGCATGGTTGATACTCTCAAATTGTATGAAAATGTTGAAAAACACCTTACTAGTCATGAATGTTTCAATCTGTAACACTAGATAGGATTATGTGCCTGATACATAATTTGTGCGTACGTGTATGAGCTCTGTATAGATTACTTACTTGAAATAGAGAGTCGCATCATCTCATTTTCAATGCAAGTGCTCTGCAAATTCTGCAGTGAGCACCTGGTCTGGTGACATTGTGTCCTTGGCTGAGGAATTCACACACTTAACCCAGAACATCTCCCATTTTTAGACCTGAAACACCACTCAAGTGAGAGACTTTCAGTGACAGCCAAACAGATGGTAGTAAAATGGGGGTTTTAACAGCAAGGACAAAAGAAATAGGGACATGGAGCCTCTCATATCAGATATCTTTAAAAAAAATAAAAAAAAAAGGATTGCAGCTCACACCGCTTTGGTGACAAAGAGCTGAAATGGTCAGAATCATACCTTCACTGCACTTAAGGAGTGTCCTCGTGATTGTCCATAACCCCCTGCTGCCAGGGGACCAGCTCATGTTTTAAACTAAACTATAACGTTTGACACATGCAGCTCTCCATCTGCTGCTCTCCAGTATACGTTGTAAAAATGAACAAAAATAAGTGTGACAATGCCAACTGCCTTAGATTCATGTACATTTTTGGTCCAGTGCATTTTTTGCTGCTGACTGTGCAGTTAATGGACACCTGGATTGTTGGTGAGCGAAAACTGTTGCGCCGTCATATTTCCTGACGTTATATTAATGTTGACCTAGAGATTTGCCATCTCTATCCCTCTATCACTGCTGTTGTAGATGAATCCCAGTGGGGAAAAGCAGCTATGAATATATATGCTTTCACACGTGCACAACATCCTGACTTTTTAATTTGGTATCTTCATGCAGAAATGTTGACTTCAGAAATCTTTTTTGCTACAGCATGAAGAAATTCCACCGTGGCCAGATAATTGTCAATTGTTGTAACTCAGTGACTCATTAAGGGATGTAAAGCTAGTGGTTTGTGAGGAGCAGCTGCCAGGCTTTACTGTGCTGAATCAGTTATATTTCTAGGTAGAGAGGAGGGTTTTTTTAGTTTTTTTGCATACATCATTGTATTGCAGGATTTATCGTATTTCGTCTGTGTTGCTGCAATTGTGTCCAGTCCGGGTGCTACAGAATTCTGATCACCAAGCCTGCATATGTGCGTAGATGCATTTTTTTCTGGTCATCAGTAGAAGCTTGTTTTAGACAGAGGGATCTTTTTACTCAATGTACAGATTTTTACTCCATTGCTGATTATATCAGCTGTGGTTGACCAATCTTGACCCTTTTTCATGTACAGTGATCTGCCATAGTTCTGGTTGAGTTCTTGTTGGCTCTCCACACACATGAATAGAGTGAAATCATTGAATCATACAACCCTTCAAGACTTTCTGAATGTTATCAAAAAATTCTGATAATAAAGGCTCATTTTGGGGGTTTGAAGCGCTAAAAAAAAATGTATTCATCATCTTACAGACGCTAAACAGAAGTGATGTCTTCAGATGAGCTCACCAGAGATCAAAAATGCAGTTGTGCAGTTTTTCCAGAATAAACTACACTGCCCGTGTTTGTTGTAATGACCGATTAGATCACCTAGTGCAGACATATGGCTTTTTAATATGTTTTTAATAGTTTTTGGATGATTGTGGAGCTCTGTAGGATAGAGGCATCAACTAAATCAGGCACAAACAATACTTGTTATTAGGATAAATTAGCTTTTGATTTTGGCTTTACCATTGGATTTGCCCATAAAAATGAAAAGGTGCTGGTTATATTGAGGACTTTAATATACAGTTTTATAGTACATTCAGAACGGGCCCACCAGATTTGCATGTACATAGTACAGTGTACTAATTCCTCACACTTTCAGATGCGAGGCTGGCGTGTACGTCTCTGACAGGATCAGTCTAGGGAATGGGCAGATGGGAGATAGGCTCACTCATGCTGCCCCTAAGTCTGCCCCAGCTGCTTGGAGATATTATGCTCCATGTGTGATGATTAATAGGTCCTCAAGAACACGTCATACTTTGTTTCAACTGGGGTAGAGACTACTGGGGATCCAATGGAGCAGCCAGCGATGTGTGCAAATGCATGTGGTCCCTCACACCTATAAGTACACGCAGTCAGAGTTAGCCCCCGAGTTAGTGACTGATGGTGCTCGTAGCTGTGGTTCAGTACGTACTCTGCTGGGTCAAATGGGAAATCCTCACTGTGACCCAGATAAGCAGTTTGTTTAAGAGTTGTTAAAATGATTAATTACATTTCCGTGTTAGCTACATTGTTTTTGCTTTACTGCTTTAGCTTGGTATAATCATCCCTCTTCATCCCAGTGCTGCTACTATAGGAGACCTGCACTGTGAAATGGCCTAGTTTGTGTTAGCCAGTTGAATAGCACAGCAGGTTAACTTGTGACACATTATTACTGGAGTATATGGTGTCAGTCATGAAATATTGCTCACAACCGTTGAAATATGTTATTCTCGGTGTCTCATCAGTGCTTCCTTATGCTCTCAATGACACTTTTCAACAAAGTAGAAGCATCATAAAAACAATCTTTTATCTTTCTTGTTGGCAGTGTGCTGTATCATGCTGTGTATGTTCTGGTGTTCATAGATCTGGGTGTGATACTGCATGTCTCTCAAACACTCAAGACAGATCTCTCCTAAGGGAGACAATAAAGGATAATCTAATCTAGTCTAAGTCTGCTGTTATGTCATCTATCTTCTTTATATGCACTGTCAGTGAAATGTATTCTTGTTCTATTTGACTATCTTCTTGCTAACTAAACTCACCATACTGTGCTTGTCTTATAGGTGAGCCACGCAAGTTTGACCCAAACTTCAGAGGCCCTGTCCATAGCAGGTACGACATATACTCCACACTGCCACTTTTTGCTTTATTGTTGATGCATCTAATAATGTAGCAGTGTATGAAGGAACTAAAATACATGTACAGCTCTCTCTGCATTACTACTATGTTTCAAAAACATTTGTGAAACATTTTGTCATTGCTTAAGAGAACAGGAAACAAAAATACGTTCAGCTGCATTGCATTGGAATGGAGGCAGAAATCTCCAAGCACATGTCTGAAATTTAAATAAATTCAAAAGTATATGTACATTTCCATATAAATATCACGAGGACAACATCTGATTCTTACATGGGGATTGATTTTGCCCATTGTATAATCTTTTTGGCACACATGACTGTCCGGGGTGCTGATAGATTGATCATTTGTCATGCTACGTTAATAAAGATCGAGGCCGAGTGCTGGCAGCTCTCTCCACTCCACCACACAGATCAATGACCATAAGTCAAGCTGGTGGCTGGAGTTAGCCCAATGACACACACTATTAACCAGACAGATACACCCAAAACTGATGTAGTCCACACATCACCTTGGCTATCGCAGGGAGATAGTGAAATGTCTCCTGTTTTTCAACCGCCGGCTTCTCCTGATGAACCGCAGTCCGCTATCTGCCTCTTGAGAGCTACAATTCCAGACACATCACAGTTAGTTATAGTATAGATTGATTAAACCAAACGAAAGCACATAAAAGCACTTTCAACCACGTCAAACATTGATTTATTTGATACAATAGTTTAGACAATGCCGTCATGTACAAATGAGGTCACACGCCAAAAATGATTGCAAGCCCCGAATGTGAAAAATGATGGTGCTTAACAGATTTGATCCTCTGCATTAAGAAAACACAGAGGTATAAACTTTGGGTTGAGGATCGTCCCTCCATACATGAATGGGGTATGGAATAAAATGAAGTCTACATTTTAAGACTACCTGATTTCTTTAGCACAATGAAGAGCAGAATTTTGCAATAAAGCAAAACCCCTCAAGGGTGTCACCACAGGCTTTTCTTCATGATTTAGTCATTTTCTGAGGTAATGTAGGCTGTTATCTCTTTTATGTTCAATGTCAGTTTGGCAGGCTGCAGTGAAGGCATGTTTCAGTCCTCTTGTGTCTCTTTATCCCACCCTCTTCAGCCCATTTCACTGCTACAGCTGGGTGAAGGCACCAAGGATACTTTGATGTTTCTGTGGCTCAGAGGCTTTTTCTTAATGAGAACTGGGAGTGAACAGACTCTGCGGTCGTCTTGTTTTCATGCAAACTCAATGCCTAAATGAAGTAACCCTATCTGTGGTTATTGAGCAGTCCTCTATACACCAGACAGAAGTGGACATGGCGAAGTGTTACAATATATTACATGAATATAATTGGTGTCAAAAATACACATAGATGAGCCACAAGTCTACAATCATATTGTAATGTAGTAATGCCTTTTATAGTGTCCTGTCCAGCGTGGTTTATTTTGAATGTGTACTCACAAACAAATCAGGTGCCCTCTGCCTTCACAGCACATGGAACAACTTACCTAAAGGAGCTCTGTGTTTGTCAGAAAAGCTGCTCACTTGAATCAGTGTCCCTCTTTGCTCTCTTGACCGTGAGAAATATCCCTTTTGTGGCCTTCTAAATATACCTTCCTGTTAACTGTCTGTGACAAAGCAGGGACAGGCTGGCAGATTCACACCACAATGGCACCCATGCTATTCTGTGGCACTGCTGCCATCTGTGTCACCTTGGCTCCTGCGGAATATCAGCCCTGCAAATATAACACTGACACAAAAGTTTCTTATTGCACTGACAGCTTCCAGTACTGATTTCTTTTTCTTTCAAAGCAGCACTGCCTGCCAGTACAGTGGACAGGCAAGGCGAAGCTTTGGTCCCTGTGAAAGTATGTGTAAGTGACATCTGAGGAGATCTGAAGTTTGGGAGCGAGGCCAGGTTGGGTCCGAAAAGATTTGCTGTTTGGCTATATTTTGGATCTGCCTTGCAGTCCATGTGGCCTGCTTTCCTGAGATAAGAGAGCAAAGCAGAATTGTTTTCACTCTCCTCACTTTGTCAGCCTCCCTTCAACACTCAACCTATGCTTCAAAGGTGACTTTTTACTATGTGAGCCCTGTGGTGCTGTGTTTGCACTTTGTCTTAATAATGCAGTCGTGTCCATATAAGGGAGTTGGGAGACAAGACAGATCTACAGTAACAGTCGCATTACGTTGGAGGAGAGGCAAGGTCGGCTCTAGACTCCCACCCCTCGCATCCATCCCACCTTTAATCACCTGTGATGTGTGGCTGAGTGATAGCTAACTTATCTACCAGCTAAAGGATGGGGAGGGATTCAAAGACAAGGAATGCATCCATCGCCATGGCAACCCAGACAGCTCTTCCCTTTGTTCTTTGTTGAATGAAATGAAATGGTACTCCCTTGTCTCCCTTTGTTAATAATATGCACAATATCAGCAACAGCTTTGCAGGTAGTGCGGCAGGGTGTCTTTATGCTCCTCATATTCTCTGTCAGTTTAAAAAAAAAAAGCTGCTGTCTTCACCATTCAGAGTGGTGCCCACGAAGCTCCGTTTGTTTCTCTATTATCTCCAGAAAATAATTGCTACGCTTTCTGAAAAATGGTTTACACCTCGCTGTGTTTCGCAAGTCCCTAAGCCTTATTTCTCATGGCAGTCAACTGCTCTTTTAGTGTGTTCTCATCCGATGTCATCTCTTGGAGGCTTCAACTGATGTTGAGTTGTTTGCCTGAGGATACAGAGCACATGCTCTATGAGTCAGTTATTATCAGCTCCACATGTGCTGGTTATGAGCGGAGGTATCACATTATGAATTTGCAGGTATTTACAGTCGTAATTTAATTTGAATAAGCGTGGTGATAACTGAGTCATCTTTTTCTGAAATGAGAAACAAGGAGGATTAGCAGCCCCGCTGGGTCAGAAAACATCCTCAATCCTCTATATTGCGAAGTTCTGCAAACCAATCTAGCAGAGCAGCCTGTTAACATAGTTTGCAGGCTTTACTGCAGTTATTAATGCAGGATCATAAAAAGCTCTTACACAGCTGACCGTAAATCTAAGATGCTACATTGCGCATACAGTTTAAATAGTTGGGCTTGTTCCTTGTTTGCATTTTAGTATAAATGCATTAGTGTCTAATTAAGCTATTCTATACCTCTTTGTATGGGTTGATCCTCAGCTGATATCCATAGTATCCTTAGTGTGCACCAGTGCTGTAGTCTCACTTGACTTTCTGCTACCTTATCATGAAATGGTATTTGGAGGCTGAAAAGCAACTTGCATTTGTGGCTCCTGTATCGAACCATGTAACCATGCTGCATACAAAACAAGGACAATCGACTCGTCAAAGAACTACACAGAGGAAACACTGTCACATCTCTGAGCTCGGACCTCCTTTTGACATTGGCCTAGCTCCTGTGGATGAAAGAGGAGAAGGGTTGAAAGCTGGAGGAGATGAGGGTCTCAAGTCAGTTTGTGCAGTGTATCGTATATATGTCCCTTGTATGGTACTTCTCAGCTCAGTGGATTGAACTTGGCTTTATTCAAGGCTGGGCTCAGTCAGTACTCAGTAGTCTGGATAGTTTTGAAAGAGGGCTAAGAAGGTGCTGGACTGACAGCGTCTGTCAGGATGGAAAGGAGGAGAAGAAGGCTTGTTATGGGAGACAGATAGTGAGATTGTGAAGAAAGACTCAGAGACTGCTTTAAACTAGCAGATGTAGGCTACTGCGAAAAGAGAGGCAATCTTCAAGTAGCTGCCTCTGTGCCTGTGGGACACTTAACTCTAGGGGGGGATTCAGGGTCTCATTAGAAAGTCAGTAGAGCTCCACTACAGTTTCTCTGAAAGCACAGTATACAGATGACACCTTGTCAGGCCTGGTAGCAAGCACTGCACCCAGATAAAGAGCTCAAACTCACTTGCCATACAGTAGCTATGTCATGATTACCAACAATGAAATGGTTAAACAAACAAAACACACTTTTTTTTCCTTGAGATGAGACAAATTCCCAATTCCCAGGGAGACACATCAGTACGTTTGTTTGCTCAACGACGAGCCATTCATAGATAGCCTTAATTTCCATCCTGTCATCTTGGGTTTCTCATGTTACACATCTCGTATTTGTTCTTACACTTATTTCTTTATCACAGGAGCTGTACTGATGTGGTTTGCTGTGTTATTTTCATCATCGTCATCCTCGGCTACATCGCTCTGGGCACCGTTGGTGAGTTTGACAAATTGCTACTGATTACATCACTCAAACTTCCCTAATCACACACAACCGCACACACAAATGCACACATGCAGAACAGCGATGATATGGTCTGGCCCGGAGTGGTCTGGAAGTGTGACTTGCTCACTCCTCCTGCTCTGCTGTATGGTACAATCTTTAAAAATAGTGTTTAAAAATAGTCTCTAATTGAAGACAGGTGTGATAGCTTCCATTTTGCCCCCAAAAAAACAATATATACAAATAGAAATATGAATAATATTATTATCTTAAACAATAATGCCTTTTATTGAATTCCATCGAAGTCGACAGACATGGATGTAAAGTGCAACTTGGCAGAGGCATACAATCATAACGTACTAATTCTGGTTTTGTTGTTGTTTGACTTATTCATAATTTCATGGTGGGCTATTCAACAAAATGTCTGATTGTTGAAAGTGCGGAGGAGTTGAGAAATGCAGCTCCCCCAGAGAATGGGCTATTCTTTTAAGGAGTGGGAGTTCCACCACAACTTGTATGGCTCACTCTGGGTGAGCTGATCATGTCAGCAAAGCTGTTTTGATGTCCCTGTTGAGTTTTTGACTGGGTGACCAGTGATTCCCTGTGGCTCTCATTTCATTCAAATTTTCTTGAAGCCATTTAGTTCACTGGAGTGTGACAGAGAGTCCACTTTGTCTGGCTGACTGAGGTCATGCAGTCTTGTGAATCTGCCCATCAGCTCTCCTTTTCATTCTGTCTTGCTCTTTACACTTTTCTCTTTCTCTGCACTTCAAGTTTTCCCTTTTGATTTTTCTTCCTTTCCTTTCTGCCTTTAGTCCTCTCTCTCATTTTTTTCTGCTCCGCCATACATACAAATGCATATCTTCTTTTATCCAACACACCTGACCGCACAATTCTTTTCTCCCTTTTTCACTGATATGATGTACATCGCAAATTTGGGAAAATTAAGTCCCAATTCTGTCACCAAAGTGCCATCCCTTGCCAGCTCGTTGTTAGTGGAGTCACGTCTCAATCTGGGCATGGAGCATGGGAAGAACTTACTGTTTCCCAATAATTTGAAAGGAGCAGGAGCCATGACAAAAGATGTGACTTGAAATAGACATGGACATGTCTGCAATCAGCTGGAGAACTTGGTGTTCTTTCTGCATAATGTTTTCAGTTTCATCATCCTTGCTCTGTCTAAGACTTGTAGACTGCCTTTGTTGTGCTGGATCACATTCAGCACAACCCATCATTGACTGGCAAGGTGAAAGACCTTAACACTGTGTTGTTCAAATAAATGAAACACAAGAATTGCTTAGTAAATTGAATTTCAGGGTTACTGCTGCTTCTGTCTAGAGAAACAGAGGAAAACGAATTTAGCTGGATTGATTTTGTTGTTAGTCTTTGTATGTGTATAGATGTTTCTTTTTAATTGACATGCATACATGCAGTCTTCCCAATAAATTTCCATTGTTGTCTTTTAATTGGTTTAAGAAGACAACAGTGGACACACATAACCATATCCTGATGCATTCATAAAATTGAGGAATTCTATTGATTTAGACATGAATGATGATTTAAGTAGCTCATAATTTTCTCAGTTTCACAGAAAAACTAGACAAGCTAGATCACATGTCAAACTCAAGGCCCACGGGCCAAAACCAGCCCGCAATGGAATTATCTTTGGCCCACATGATAATATCTAATTATTATAAGAGCTGGCCTGCCAGAATATTGCACGCACCACTAGTACTTCAAGTCCCACAATGCACTGCCAGTGCGTTGGCATGTCAATCAAAGGCCTGCGAGCTCGAGTCCCTGCCCCACTCATTCATCAGCAGCCTGATGGAGCTCATTACCTGTGGTCAACTTTCAGCTACCCTCTCCCCGAAAAATGGCTTTTAAAACAGGGGGTTTCAAGGCAGGTGGGAGGCAGAGTATGTGTATGAAGGACAAAGCTGTTTGTCTTCTGTGCAGAGACAGTGTGACTGTCATGAAAGAATATAACGTAAGAAGACACTCTGAAACTAAACACCGTGATGGGTAAATTAGTCAGGACAAGCTGCATAAAGAGCCATAAGAAATGAATGCAACTGATTTTTCTTGTATTTAATGTTTAATGTTGTTGTTTATAGATAAAAACAGTCTTATAAGCTGTGTTAGGTCCAGGTTAAAGTATCTGGCTTAGACGAGTGCGCATCAGAGAACAGCACACTCAGCTTTAATATATGTTGACTTTTTGCACTCTTTGGGCATTTTCAGTTTTTGTTCGAAGGAAATTATTTTTTGGCTGTTGTTGGCCGGTGGGAAATGTTTTCATTTGAAATTACTATGGAAAGCTGTAGATAAAGCCAGAAGAAATTAATGCAACTGATTTTCATTTATTTAATGATTAATGTTGTTTTATAGGCAGTAACTTATAGGCTGTGTTAGTTCCAGGTTCAATATGCGCAATATGGTCATTTCAATCAGTTTTCAATAAACATCGAACCAGTCCAGCCCTCGACTTGGAACAATTTTTTTAATTTTGGCCCACTGAGTGTTTGAGTTTGACACCCCTGAGCTAGATGATGCTACATGCAGAGACATGTGTCATCTAAGACCACAGAGTCTGAAAAAGTCGGTAATGTTTTGACCGGTGTACCTCAGTAGGTACAACAAGGCGTTAACACTGACTGACAAGTATGACTACACATGTTGAAATCCATGTACTTCAAACAAAAAAACTCTTGTGGTGTGTTTTCAGCCTGGATTCACGGCGACCCTAGGAAGGTCGTCTATCCAACCGACAGCCACGGTCAGTTCTGTGGTCACCAGAACACCCCCAATGCGTAAGTGGAGAAATGTCTGTTCTTAAATTGTTGTACACTGGAATAATTATGTTCCCTAAATTGTCTGTCAGCCTTCCATTGTTATCTTTGCACTGACAAAAGGCTTTGACCACAATACATGGAGATGGTTTGTGATTAATTATAGCAGGCACGGTACACTCTCTCCCTCTCTCTCTAAGTGTGTGTGTGCTGAAGTGCTTGCTGATAAAACACTGCACAGTAATGCACTAATTTCTCAATCTTTTGAATCTTTCTAATCGGACCCCTCTCGCTGTCTTCATCATTTTGTCTCCACAGAAACAAAGCCATATTATTCTACTTCAACATGTTGAAATGTGCCAATCCTGCAGTTTTAATTAACCTCCAGTGCCCTACAACCCAGGTAAGAGATGGAGTGATGCCCCCTCTAGCAGCACATTTTTACACTGCTTTATGTTCCTCCAACTTTTCCTCCACGCTTGATTATGCAAGATTGATGGGCTTTCTCATTAAGAGGACGTGTTGCCTCCTGCAGCTCTGTGTCTGCAAGTGCCCTGACAGATTTGCAACTCTCCTGGATGCGTGGAATACCAAAAACTGGGAATATTACAAGCAATTCTGCAAGCCGGGCTTCGAGATTGGCAGTAAGGTGAGAGACAGTGGTTAGAGGTCCCTTTTGCCTTTTTGCGAACGAGATGAAAGTATATTTATTGAGCCCCATGACTTAATTACAGTTTAGAACTGCTTTTTTTTTTTGTTGTAGACACACTTTTTGATCAAATGTGATTTTGACTAGAAACAATAAAATCATGCTTAGTGTAGCTTTTAAACACCCATCCTCAGATTTCACCAGTCATTTTAATGAAGAGCTCATTTGAATGTACTTTGAGAGTCGGGCAGAAGTGAGCTCGTGGTGCACTGATGCACATCACAGCGCCGTTCTGTCGGCTGGCAGTAGTTCAGTGATGGTGACGTTGGCATGATGGTGTGTAAGAACCAGAGTGAGGTGGTGTGTGGGAGCACCTAACAGCTCTGTTATACTGTTTGAACTGAATCATTGATTTCTTTTCCCACATCATCAAGTATGACAATGTTACATCAGACAGGATTCAAGCCAACTCTGTCACATCTGACTTCTTAGTGTTGTTCAGGAATAATGATATTAATAATACAGCTGAAAATTAAGCAGTGCTGAACTAGGATTTGTCTGTGAGATTGTTATTATTCCGAAAATAAGAACTACTTTCATTTTTGTAAAGCATACTGATTTTGGCTGATAATAATTATTTGGATCCCTACAGTAAACTGAATTTATGGTATTTTTATCTAACCAATCCGAAATCTCATTTCATAAGAAACAAAGAATTTTAATTGAGATATAGTTACGTTTGGATTAAAATAATTGTTTTTCATAACACAAATTATGAACAGCAGCAAGACACTTGGTTTTACATAAATACAGAAACCAACACGACAGGAAAGATCATTTATTGAATGGAAAAAGCTCTCCACCCTGTCCCTAGTGATGAATTAATTGGTCAGCGATAAATCTCTTGTTTTCAGTTATTTGAATCATCGTCTTCCCTTTCAGTCCATCGCAGAAGTCATACGAGATGAAGACTGCCCGTCTATGATCGTGCCAAGCAGACCTTGTAAGTGAATCTGAATAACTGTAAACAGTAACCCACAATAGCTCATTATTTGTTTGCCAAGCCATTACTGACAAAGAAATGTTTCAAAATGTGTTTCAGTCCTTCAGCGGTGCTTCCCTGATTTCATTACAAGAAATGGAATTTTAACTGTAGCCAATCAGACCATCTTCAAAGACGGACACAATAACGAGAGAAGTGTCAGCGACCTCAAAGATGCTGCCAAGTAAGATCTGCTTCCCTGCTATGTCTTTATCCTTGTTGTTCAACCAGTTCAGTTACGCAAGACGAATAGTCACATGTCTTAGATGGAGAATAGGCATTCATGCCTTTGTAAAATATATATGCATAAATAAATCTACCCTTTAAAATGAAGTGTTTTAAAACTGTTATACTGTCATTAGGGCTGCCAAGTCTGCACCCAGAGAGTTCTGGACAGATTTTACAGGGTAGGACAAGTGGGCATGTCACTGATGTCACTGATGCCCAAGAATGTGTCCAACCACATTCAGTCATTTGCATGTTTATTGCATGAAAATACAGCTCACCCGCAAGTTCATGAGTCGAACTTCAGGGGTGCCTACAAGCTTAGAACAGCTGCTTTGTAAATCGACGCTATAAACACGTTAATGGCCTGAGATAGCAAATTTGAGATGAGCAGTGAAATCATGTATTTAAACCAGTGAGCTGACGTTCTAAACATACATGATTCTGTGTTTGCTCAACTTTTGTCTTCCCCCGAACTGCCTGGAAAATATAATGTGATTTAATGCTCTTCTCTTTTGTAGCCAAGTAACTGCCATGCAGCAAGGAGTGGAAAGGTCTCAAAAATGATTTATTTCAGCTTTTTAACTTTGCCTCTACCATGCTGTAGCTAGTAGCTATGTGTAGACTAACCCTCCCATTCGTGCTTTCCATCATAAATAATCTATTCCTGCGTCAACAGCGTACAGGAATTAAGAAAGATTAATCTCATTTTTTGTGGCACATATCAACCTCAAAACATCAAGCCAATGTGAGCGGCTCTGCACAATGTGTGTCAAATAGCATAGAGAGGGACATGGTGCCCCCTGGTGGTCTCTGGGTTTGCTGTTTTGATGCAGATATGTGCATAGATAATAATGCAAGTTTGCATAACAGTGCTGGATACGATCCAAACTCTCGTGTTTCAGTGACCTTTAGGGAGCTGTATTAGAGCTCTTCGCCATAAGGTTGTTTTCAGAACTGCTTTCAGTGTTCTGTTTGTCCCATAGCAATGTCAGCGTGTCCTCTTTCCCCCTCTGTACTGTAGAGATTTACAGTCAAAGTCATAGAACAGTGTGCCTGGAAAGATATCAGTGAAAGGTGTAGTTATTGTCATTTTGAGGCATAAAACACAGTCTTTAATAAAGATGAATGCAGGAGACATGGAAAACCAACCACATGGAAAAAAACCTAATTGTATTTAGTCCGTTATGTTGAATATTAAAAGCACTTGTTGGGTATTAAACACTTACCTGTGCTATGAAGAGAAATGAATCAGTTCTTGACCTGACATATCCATATGTGCTGTTCCACTAGGTGCTCCTCTGAACCATAGTCAGTAACACACTGCTCTACCATTTGCCGCCATACTAAAGGAACTATTGCTCAGTAGTGCGTCAGTAACACTAATGCTGATTTGTGGCTCTTTGGTATGAAACTGAAATAGTTTCTTCCAGACCCTCATAACCTGATAATATCAAAAACATTTTGAAGCTCTATTCATCTTTGTTTTACAGTGACAACATTAAAATAAATAAAGTGTCAAAATGTTTTTGAGAAGCCAAAGTAATTAAACAATTGAAAGCAGCAGCACAAACATGCCACAGCCCCTCTCTGTGCCTCCGTTAAATCATTTTTCTGTCACCTCTTCTGTCTCCCATCTCACCTCGTTTCTTCATCACAGAGGTATGGCCAGTCTGCTGAATGCCAAAGAAGTTGGCATGAAGATCTTTGAGGATTATGCAAACTCCTGGGACTGGATCCTCATGTAAGAATGGCTGTGGCTTTTGGTGATGTTAATGTTTTCACTTGTCTGTGGATTATGGCGCTCCTCTGTGGGTGGGGAAACTTCTCCCACCCAGCAGTGAAAATGATGATGGTGGTCATTCAAATCACACCTGATAAGTTCATATTTGCAGACCGCCTTCCCAAATTGGTTATTAAAGTCTGGTTTTTTTTTTTTGGTTTTTTTTTTGGTCTGATATGGTTCAGTTGCCAGGATGTGCTGTATGTGTTGCTGTTGTTGCAGGGGTCTGGTGATAACCATGTTGGTCAGCCTGCTCTTTATCCTGCTGCTGCGCTACACTGCTGGTGTGCTCCTGTGGCTCATTATCTTTGGTGTCATCACTGTGGTTGGCTACGGTGAGTGTGCAGCATAGACAGTGACCCACATTGCCATTGGCTACTGTATACTTGTTGGAGATGTTGCCTGCATTTGACTTTCTCTGACTTTCTCACCTATCTTGCTGTGAGCGGTTCTGTTGTCGCAGCAAACCAAGGCAGATTTTGATTTTTCTCACCTTGTTGCATCTGTTCCTGGCCTTCATTCTTCCTCTCTGTCTCTCTGGGTCTCTCAGGTATCTGGCACTGCTACTGGGAGTACAGCACTCTGAGCGGGAAGCCAGGCGCTAACGTTACCATCTCTGATATTGGCTTCCACACAGACTTCAGCATTTACCTTCAGCTCAGCCAAACATGGCTCATCTTTAGTACGTTGTCGTCCACTACCATACATTTACTTGAAATGCTAAAGTAACACGTTAAAACATATTTGTTGAATGAGCATTGGCTAATAATTAAACACATTTGTTTTGCAGTGATCTCACTTTCTGTGATTGAGGCCATCATTGTGATTATGCTGATATTTCTGAGGATGAGGCTGCGCATTGCGATTGCATTATTGGAGGAGGGAAGCAGGTAAGTGTGGCTAAAAGCTCTGTTGACTCCTTAAGAATGAAACCATGTGTTTGACTCTCTTTTTCATACACATCACACTTCAAAAATATTTTTGATCTTTCTTTATTCTAGGGCCATCAGCTACATCATGTCCACCCTCTTCTTCCCTGTCGTCACCTTTTTCCTTCTGGCCATCTGCATAGCTTACTGGGCCGTCACTGCAGTGTATCCTCCCAGCTGCAGTACTTGATGAACTATTTATCCAGAGGAGTAGAGGAATTCTGCTACTTTCAGGCGATATGTGTAGTTTCACTGTAGAAACACTGCACTGAGTTCATTCGGATTATCCACCAGATTGTATATAGAGCAGTAAATGGATCATGCACTACTGTAGCAGATATACTTTTAAACAATGAATAGTGCTGCTTTCACATGGTGTTTATGTTTTTGAAAGCAAACGCAAAATGGAAACAAGCTGTTGTTGTGTGTGATGTCTTAGACCTTGTGTTGTGATGCCAGGATGAATGAGATGACTTTGTGTAGTAGCATGCAACCAAAGTATTAAAACAAAGCTGACAAGCAAATGCATATAACAAAGCTATATGTATCATTGTGTGGAAGAAACTTCACTTTGTTTTGACCTTGACTCGTTTGCCCTCAGCTTCTTAGCATCATCTGGTAACGCAGTCTACAAGGTCACACCTACTGACGATAAATGCATGTATGCCAACCTCACATGCAGTCCAAAGGTTAGTAGCCACTCTCTTACACAGTGAGGTGCATTTGCTGGAGAAATACTGATGTTGTGTTTTCGGAGAAACACTTGTGTCATTGATTCTTTGTTTTCATCACTCTATAAGTTGTCTGCCACTTCTTGTTCTGTGAAATATTTCGTGGTCGGGCTTTCATCACACTCCCAGCTGTAATCAATCAAAACAAATGTAATAGCTTCTTCTTATAGCCTACAAGTAAAATCTGGTCGCTGGCAGTGAGTTCTGTGTGACAACCATTCAGTCTCTAATGTTTCTGTTGTAAATATAGTTCACGTTAGTGGCTGAAAGCTATGAGCGTTTATGTGACAGATGTTTCTGTCAGCGCGCCCACCCTCCCTGCTTTGTGAAAGGTAAAGTGAGCGTCTAAAAGGATTTATATGCTGTGTGGTCACACAGCTTTTAATGAATGCAGGCTTACCTGAAAGCCATACATTGTGAAATGATTCATTAACATGCCAGAGTGTTAGAAGAAGAGAGGTGATGCCAGTATTTTTTCTGTGACTGAGTAGTTTCAAAACATCACTCTTTTCCGACTACACGTGATGATCAAATCTGTTGCTTTCTTTCAGACCTTCAGTCAGACTAATATTACCAAAGTGTGCCCCGGCTCACAGTGCATGTTTGCCTTCTACGGCGGAGAGAGTGTGTACCACCGCTATATATTAGTCCTCCATCTGTGTAACCTGTTCGTGTTCCTCTGGCTGGTCAACTTCACCATCGCGCTGGGCCAGTGCACCCTGGCCGGGGCCTTCGCGTCCTACTACTGGGCCCTGAAGAAGCCAAACGACATCCCTGCCTGCCCGCTCTACTCTTCTTTTAGCAGAGCCATACGGTAAGGAGCTATAACAGGCCACTCTAGTATATGTCACAGTTAAGATGTCTGGTGCTGTACCTAAAAATGCTTTGAAGGAGGTCTCACTGTGGACTAATCTCCAACACACACACACACACACACACACACACACACACACACACACACACACAGAGCAATAGGCCACAATGGAACAGGTGAAGTGAAAGTAACTTTTTACACAAATTGAAGAAAACTTGAAGAAAGCTTGCTTGTTAAACTAATAGTGGATTATTAAAAATAAGATAAAACCAAAGCTTACTTCACAGCCTAACTTTATCTTAGTTTGCCTCGAATCTTAAAATTTGGCCAGTGCTTGTAAGCTTCACTGCTGGCTGAGACAAACCGGCCCCTCCTCCTCAAAATAGATATTTCCCAGTACAAGCATCTGTTGAAAAGCTTAGATTTCTACACAAATATCTAGTCCATTTGGTTTCGTGTGTTGCAGTTACCACACAGGCTCTCTTGCCTTTGGCTCTCTGATCCTCGCTGTGGTGCAGATGGTCCGAGTTGTTCTCGAGTACCTGGATCACAAGCTGAAGGGTAAGCTATAACTCCTAAAAACAGCAGCCTTCCCACTCTTGCACAATTTAGTGATTGTTCTGAATGAGATGTTGCTGATTGATGCTGTTTTCCACAGGTTCTCAAAATGCATGCGCTCGATTCCTGCTTTGCTGCCTCAAATGCTGCTTCTGGTGCCTGGAACATTTCATCAAGTTTATAAACAGAAATGCATACATTATGGTGAGTTGAGACACATCAGCATCGCCAATAGTTTGGACTGATTTATTGCAATCTGTTAGCAGTTCAGCTGTTAGTTGGCTTGGCTTTTACGTCAGTGCTTCATTACTCCATGCCAAGCACTGTTTTTTTTTTTCTCACCAACAGATAGCAATATATGGGAAGAACTTCTGCACCTCTTCCAAGGACGCTTTCTTCCTCTTGATGAGGAATGTCATTCGGTAAGAACATTCTAGAATCTGTAATTCTGTGTCAGATCCACGCATTTAAAAAAGGTCAGAGTATAGATTACCCGTCACTGAGACGCGCTCTCATTGCTGCTTAGCATAGCATAAGATTTCATTTTTCCATTTTGTTTGTTTGTTAACATGCCAGATTGACAAAATAATATATGCTCAGATTCTGACAAAAAACGATTGAAGAAATTGGGGATTAAGTGTATGCAAGTCAGTGAGTCAATCAAGAATTGAGTGTTTCTAGCAGCTGCACATTTGTCCTGACCAGCCTGCCCACCATCATGTGTTTAGTGGTGTGTGCACTTCTATAGATCTCTCCTGAGTCTGTGTCTCAGTGCGTGACATCGCCTCCTCCGTTCTGTGGTGTCTGTGCTTCTCCTCCACTCTGGCTTTTCTCTGCCTCCACTGTAGGGTGGCTGTCCTGGACAAGGTGACAGACTTTCTGCTCTTCTTGGGAAAACTTCTTATTTCAGGAAGTGTTGGTGAGTCTAACGTCACCCGCAGCCTGTGAAGTGACATAAACTTTAACTTATGAAAAATTGCTGAAGAGACGGGATGAGACGGCTTCCTGAATATTAAGAGGATGATAAATCATCTCGCTCCCGGTTGTTTTTTTGCCACGCACATACGTACTGAGTTTCCACTCAGATTGCAGCATTCTAAGTGGAAATTTAAAAAATTGATGTGATGCTGTTGATCACATGAACTCTCTCTCTCTCAGCCACAGAGTGTTATTGTGATCTGTCTCCAGTGATGTATCCCACATTCTTTCTCATCTCTGCTTGTCTCTTTTTTTATGTTTTTCAGGTGTTCTTGCATTTTTCTTCTTCACACGTAAAATACCAGTAATTCAAGAGGAGGTGCCATCCCTAAATTACTACTGGGTCCCCCTTCTGGTAAGGAATTATAATGTGGGCTATTTAGTGAGTAATTCTACCCATGGCAGGCACCAGGATTTTTTCTTACCTGGTGCCAAGAGGGAGCTTGATCAATATGTGGGGTGCTGAGAAAATTTTCATAACTTCGAGCAATTTCATAAGAAAGTTCTCCTTTTTCAATAAAAGCAGGTGTGGCAACAGCACATTCGATATAAATGTAGTTTTTAGTTGTGTTTGGCCAAAGAATGTTCAACAAAATAACCATAAGCCTGATACAAATGGCCACATGGAATGGACAGAAACATCTTTCACATGCGGTGGTTCAACACCAAACAGCAGCCACAGTTGATGCCAACACAATACATCCAGAATGCCATGACAACAGGAAGTGCATGTGCTCCATATGCCAATCAACCGTGATTGATGATAATGTTTTGGATGAAATGGTGAGCACAACGTCAGAAATGACATCAATAATATCCAGTGTGTGAAGTGCAATGCATTTAGCCTATGCCTCTTAACTGTGCACACACAGGTAGAGCAGACTGGCTGTCACCACAATCTTAGTGATTATATTTCTGCTGCTAACAAAAATAGCTTTGCAGCCGATGACATACATGCACCCTGCTCTGCATTGGTTGTAATGTTATGGATTAAATGTCTATCACAATGTCAGAAATGAAATGAATAATATCCAAAGTGCAGCCACAGTGTGATGTACAATGCATTTAGCCTATGCCTGTCAACTGTGCACAATCTGCTATCATAACAGTCTTAGTGATTGTATTTCTGTTGCAAAGATACTTGTAAGCCCGCAGACGGGGTCTGGGTCTGGATTTTCATTTTCTACCTGCCCTCTTCCCTTGATCAGGAAATGGTCCGTCGCTCTCATAATGTAGCCTAATATGTGCAAGCACACACACCAGGCAGCCCCCCAGCCCACAAACATACATGTCAGAGGTAGACTCGCAGCACAAGCTCGCATTCAGGGCTTGGATTGGGAACAGAAAGCCCAGTTTTAACTTTCACATATTTCTTCATTTAAAAATAAAGAAAATCCTAAAGCGCTTGAGTGCGCTTAGCTGGGACTACGCAGATGAATAGCGTGGCTGTAACACCATCCAGCCCTGGCGTCGTGCTGTACCTGATTCCACCCGCAATAACAACCAAGCCTGAAACAAGTTTCTTGGGGAGGTTGAGATATGTTTGTATTCTGACTTTGACTATTCACTGCGCACACTAAAGGAGCTTAGTTTTATTCAAAACCTTCCTATTTGTACTGTGGAAAGTCAGTCAGTGTATTTCTCCTCTATTTTATGCCTCTGGCTCAGTCGGTGCCTTTAAGTATATTGCTCCTGTAATAATGTTTTGTTAAAGTAACTGCAGAGGAAGATTAAAATGCAGCTGGAGCATTAGTTTTGCAAATATATGAAATAAAAATGATCTTCTTTTCTCACAGAATATACCACAAATATTATATATTGACATTTTATGCCTTTACATTAGTCCCATTATTGCAAAGGATGGCGCTGACAAAATGTGACCATTTAGAACTGATTTAGAGACTTTTTGTTCTGGATGACTCTGCTCATTTCCATGAAGACCTAGAGGCAGGCCCAGGCAGTGGGATCTGATTTATGTCGTCATCCTATCCAACACCATGTCTAATACCTCACCCATCCAAAGAACAGAGAGAACACACACTTCCTCATTTTTTCTTAGTTGTGGAAAATACATTTAACACCATTTCAGTCACTCTAGTTATTCACATCAGAATAGAGATTTGCACAGGATTTCTGACTCAGTGGTTCATGTTATTCTTGTTTTTGGTGTTTGTTGGGATGCAGAGTGAATGTGGATATTGTGGCATACTGACTGCGACCTGCTGATTCTTTCAGACGGTGATATTTGGATCCTACATGATTGCACATGGCTTTTTTAACGTCTATGCCGTGTGTGTGGACACATTGTTCCTGTGCTTTTGTGAGTATGCTGTTGTTTTCAGCACTTTACATGACACAGTGTGAGAATGGGACTGCTCGTGCCGAGTAATGCTCTGATGGTTAAAGATTAAATGCCATGTAGCCTGTCAGCAGCTGAATCTAACTCTTTCCCTCTAAAAAACTGCCTCTAAATGACAAACTGAAGCTGATTCCTGCTCAATGAGCTCTCTTTAGTTTCCATTTTTCTCTACTAAGTCTTTGCTTTCCTTTCTCTTTCTGCCTGTCACTGCCTGCTCGCTGTCTGCTATTCCTGCTCCTCCTCTCCCACGCTGGGAACTGGCCTCAGGTGAAGACCTGGAGAGGAATGATGGTTCTTCCTCCAGGCCCTACTACATGTCTCCTGGCCTGCACAAGATCCTGCGCAAAGGAGAGGAGGGTGCCAAATTATGCGCTGCCTCCTGAGCGATGTGCGGCCGTTTTACTGAACTGATGACTCTCTCAATCACTTCTCCATATCTACTGTATGTGTGGGGGGTCTGGACGTTTGAGAGCGAGTGCTGTAGGGCTAAACATCATAACTGGATGCATCCCAGCCTGGTCAGGGATGGCCTGGACGTGAAAGGACATGCTTTTACTCCAGTTCCTCACAGGAAAGGCATGGGGGACTAGAAAAAGACCTCTGTTTACTTCCTCTCTTGAGCCAACTCAGATACTTGCCTTTTTTTTCTGCCACGCTTATGTTCTTTCTTTTTCTTCTCTGCATTCTCTGCTGACCTCTGCCTTACTGAGAGGGTACGTGTCAACTCGCAGGACGGACGCACAGGCTGAGATGAATATGATGCGAGCATTTTTACCCAAACAAACGTGAGGACCTTAACATGTACAGACGCCACTGACGGACTACGGCATAAGGCATCACCATGGAAAAGTGGTGGACTTATGGGGCACCCTCTTGTCGCACTTTGGTCTTCTAGTGTAAAAGTGTATGCACTTTCACATATGGGAAAAGAACCATGTGATTTATTTCTTCTGTCTAGCATGATTATTTTGCTGGCTGTTGATGTTTACCATTGGTTTTCTAGGTTGCTTTGATCCACCGTATTTATACTAACACAGACACAGATCCAAAAATGGTGTGTAATCCTGCACTTAGCAAAACAGGTTTCTCTTATTTTAAGGTCACAATCATTTCAGAGTTTCCATCACGGTCATTGATGTACTGTAAACCAGACTTTTGTGGGAGGTCAAGACTTCAAAAGACATTTTATGGTTTTCTTTTGCTTAAAATCTGAACAGAAGCTGACAGTTTTCAGGAAACTTCTGAATGCAGCCACTAGTTTATGTGCCTAGTTGTGAAAAAAATAAAATTGTTCCTCTTATTCTGTGGTTTTAGACCTAACACCAGGAACCTTTTGCGATACAGTTTATAAAAGGATGTCAAAGCCATTTTTGGTAAATTTTTTATTGGATGGTTCAGATGTAATGCTGTTTTAATACTAAGTATAATACACACATCTGTCTGGAGGGTATTCAGTGTTCTTTTTGTATAGGAGAATTTTTTTTATCAATGAAATCCGATGAAAATGTGAATCATTTTTTTGAATAAACATAAATGGTTTAAGTATTGTCCAGTGCATTTTCAAAGTACCTCGCTTGTGGTTTTGAATAGAAACGATGACCAGAGATGTCAGGCTTTATGTTTGAGGTGCTAAGTGATTGTCTCAGCTGTGCTTTGGTTTGTAACATATTGCTACTGCTGCCTCCTAGTGTGGGACCTGGAGGTGAACGACGGCTCTGCCGACCGGCCCTTCTACATGAACAAAACCCTGCGCCGCATCCTGGACAAGAGGAACGTCAAGAAGGCGAGCAGGAAATATAGAAAAGGTGGGGGAAGGAGACAGACTTGAGATTATTTACCAAAACTTGGTACAAGCCTGTGTGGCAATAAGAATTTGCCAAATATGATTCTAATAAAAAGTGTACACAAGTTGCAGCTGTACACTATAATGAACAAACTGTAGATGAGCAACTGTAATAATTCACCCACATGCTCATAGTTTATGGACTTGATAGTTGTTTGGTGTTTATAACTGCAGAAGGCAGTTTCTCTTAAAAAAAAAAAAAAAGAAAGTCACACCAAGGTTTTTGAAATCTGTTTTTTGTGTATGTTTTACAGCCATAGTTAGTTTCTACTGGAACAAGGGTTTCTGTTTTTTATTGAGATTGTGGGAAACATCAGATGTTTTTGCTCCAGATCTCCTGTAGCTGCCAGTTTTCACCACTTGGTGGTGCCAGTCATCACCAGACGTCTTCTGCGTACTGTTGATTGAACCAGTTTTTCCATGAAATGGTCAAACGTCAGCTCATCTATGTATTGTGTTATCACAGTTTTTGACCTCAAATTGTCTCACATTGAGAAACGTATTTGCCACTCAGTGTCCACTGTTTCCTTATTTCACTGTCGAGGACATAGTGGCGCAGCAGTTCAAAGTGCTTCGCTCTTGAAGTGCCTTTTCTTAGAATTGCCTCATTAGGTGTCTAATTGCATCTTGCAGCTACATAGTTTACATTTAAAGGTGCTTGTCTGATTTTTTTTTTTTTTGTTGTTAAGAAAGGGATAGTCAGCAGCCAGTGATGGGGGTTCTTGTCTTTTCCAAATGTGAGGTGTAGGAATGGAAGCTGATTTAGAAGAACGTCACTTAACCGTATAGTCGCAGGTTTTTTCTCAGCACCATCCTGTTATTGTAACCACCGAAAACACATAGCTCTACTCTACCTGTTACACTTGCTGTTGCTTTGTTTTCTAACCGGCTGCTGATATGAGCACGTGTGTCACTCAGCAGCTCTTAAAGTGATACTCCCCCAAACTCTATCTTCATAGTATTAGAGAGTCACCAGCTGTAGGCTTTAAAGGTGACTGTAAAAAGTGACTTCCTGTTCTCCAATACTGGTGGATTTTCCCAGCATGAAAAATGATCATGATGTCGTCAGAAACTTCTCAAGCTACACCTGCAGTATCACCCACCTGCTCTCTGCTGTCCATCTGTATGCTTTGTATGCCTGAACCACACCTGCATAAGCTGGAAACAGAGGCAGTGTCTTCAGCCGCTTCATCAAAGAAATGTGTGTTTGAAAGAGACTGAAGCAGAGCGGAGACGTTTGTCTGAGCTGCTGGAGAGGTTTGAGAAGTTTCTGGAATTAGTGAACCAACATTTCTTGTTGCAGTTATGAACCTCATTTGAAACAGTACTTCCTGTTGTTAATCCAAAGCGGGGCTGGTCCTGCATAGTACTATGGAGTTTTTAAGTATTAGTGAAATAGAACTTTTGTTTATTAATCTGATTGTTTTCCTGATTATCAACGTTTTCCATTGGTTGCTTCCTGAACATCTGCGGCATCAGACAAAGTGTACATGCCTTTGTGAAACGACTGATGTCAGGTCAGTTTGCCTGACTGTTTGTATCACCGATGAGCCAGGTTTAGACATCACCAGGTTGTTGGTCATATGACTGATGAAACAAATGAGTGACGCAGCTGTTGGCAGCTTCACACTGTATCCTTGTATTTTACAGACTTCAAACTTCTGGTGAGGTCTTCTCTTTCCTAAATGTAGTCATTCATCCCTTGGCACAGTGCTCACCTTCAGATCTTCGAGATGTGACTCATGCTTGTGAGTCTTTGTACTGTTTGTCAAACCTGAGAACCTGCCCTCATGGTGCCTCAGAGTGACAGCACTGCCAGAGCTGCACACCTTGTGCCCTGTTTGAGCTGAACACGCTGAAACACGTACAACGTAAGCATTCAGTAAAAGCCAAACAACTCAGCTTGTGTATGTCAAAAGGAGAGAAATGATGCATGTAGTGCTAAGTGTGGCGTATTCCACATGTAGCGTGTTGTTATTCCTTTCTTACACTGCATAACCACTGTGCTCCCGGTTGTGTTTTGTATCTTTATGTGCATGCCGCTCAGGTTCAGTTTCCTTCCCATGAGGGTGAATACCTGAGATCTGATAAGTGAAGTAAAAACTGTGTTTTTATATGCCTCCCCCACCCTCGCATGTCTGGAAATTAGATTCTTTTGGTCAACCACAGTCAACAAGTAGACACAAGTAAAACCTGGGCGTCAGTTTTCTTACCGCAAACTCTTAAAAGTCAAACTCTGAAAATGCAGTGCTCCGACCTGTCGGCGCTCCAAACTCTTTTATTTATTGTTGCTCCTTTGTGGAGAAATGTCTCTGTCATATATTTATTTATACCGCAAAAAATGCATGTTTTTAACAGTATATATTTGCTGTGTGTATGTTCATGAAAATATAGATGTTTCGTTACTTCCATCATCATCAATAAATTGTTTATCTACTTTGCACTAACTCCATGCACTCTAAATATGCAACCTGAGGTCTGAGCACAGCAGCATGTCACCTGCTGTGCAACATGTCTCCTGTCATTCATTCGTCTCACAGGTTTGTGAAAGTAGACATTTATTTTCAAAGCAGACTAGACATACAATAAATAAATTAAATTGCAATATTCAAACACAAACAATTTCACCTTCATAATTAGTTGACATTTTGGGTCTCTTGGCTTTCACTTAGAGAAGCACGGTCAAACTGTGTCACCAACTACACAAACAAATAGAAATCTAGAATGTCACAATCCTATGAGGTACAATGAAACCTTTCCATGTCCACATTATACAGTACATTTAGGACTGTTAATTATAGTCATCCATACTAAGCTCAGCCGTGTGTGGAGCTTATTATGGATTTCAAGTGTTTTCAAAGAATGTCAACATGTAAAAGGAAAGGCTTTATGGTTCACTTAAAATGAAATTATATTTACCGTGGAGATCTGAATACTGCGGCTGCTAATGACGGACCGTGTGTGTGTGTGTGTGTGTGCGTGCGTGTGTGTGGGAGAGCAGCTCAGGTGTGAGACACAGGCAGGGAGGTCATGGCGTGGGCGGGCAGCAGCGGTTGAAACATGGATGGAGGGGAGTGTACTGTTGGCACACACAGAGAGAGCACTGGAGTCATTACACTTTCCATAATACATATTCAGATATATAACCATTTTAAATAAGACAGTAGTAAACGCTTCAGTATCGTGTTTTCTTAGTTTGATTAAAAAAAGAAATAGAGATTATTCATAATATTAAGATAGTGATTGTTTGAATTTTGCCTTTTTAAAATCGTCTTTATTTTCACAAAATGTCTGTTTCAGTAATTATGACCGCTTTGTTTTTCCTCCTCTAAGCTCCTGGTGACTGGAAGGACTAATGTTGTATTATGTTAGCTAACAGAAACAACACTGGTTTGGAATAAATAGAGGAGCTGAGTACGTTTCACGAGCAGTGATGTCACTGTGAGCTAGCTGAGGAAAGAGTGCCACCAATGAAAAACCGATAGTCATATTTTTAATATTTATCCAGGCTGACTATTCATTAATGTTATTGTTACGTTGATTAATCAACGAGAAGATGTTTGCATTTTTTTTCCTCAGAATTTGTACAAAATCTAATCTATTTTTTCCTTTAAAAATTCTTAAAATCTGCTTTGATGCTCATCTGTGTTTTCTTTTCTTTCTTTTTTTTTTTTTTTTACTGTTACTCAAATATAACATCAAATCATCAGCAAATAAACTAAGCTCAAATTGCTCTTTGGCTACATTTAAGCCACTCACTCCTTCCAGTTGAAGGTAAAGCTTTAATTAAACCACTACAATAATAATTAAAAAATGTATTTTATGTATAAATTAAAAAATTGGTCACTAATTTTTGCCTCTTGGCATTTCACATGAAACACATTTTACATGTAAATTTGGTTTTCAGTTAATTTACATGTGAACTATAAGACATCACAAAGGAAAAAAAATGAACACGCTTTTTTTTTTTGTTGATTTCTCATGTTATAAATGATAAATTCACACGTATGTATATGTGGGTTTGGGGTGCTTTACGTAGAGTGAAAAATAAGATCATATGTCAAGTGTTAAAATAGAAATAACTTTTTTTTTAAGCAGTTAAGCACAGTAAGCAAAACATCATGAAAAAAGTCAGGTGCTCACTGTCTATGAAGGAGTGTAGTGCAGACAGCATCGATCCCTCCGGGCCTCCGTAAGCTGTGTACTGCAGCTCCTCGGGGGTCGGGGTGGGCTGGGACAGACCGCTGGGCTGCAGCGAGGTCATGGGGGTGCTGGAGGTGTGGTTGGGGCTCACGTGCTTCTTGTGGCGTGCTCGGCAGTTCTGGAACCAGACCTGAGTTAACAGGACAAACACCGTCTGTCAGGCTGCATTTGAAAGAAGCAAACACAAAGATGAAGGCTGTGGGTGGTCGTGGTAGCTTGTAAACTGTACAAGCTAACTTGAATTTGTCATACATTCTTACCAGAGACTCTAGCTAGGCTGACGTAGCGAAGGACAATTCTGCCCCGAGGTGTGTTTTCCCAAAAGTGTCACTGTCAAACTAAGGTTCTGCTGGAAGAACCTTCGTTAGCAGTGGAAACTGAGGTTAAAGTCCCACAAACATCCGTTTAAAGCTAATAATGAGTTCATAGTTCTCACATACATGATATGCACCTTTTGCCAGTGGTTTAAAGCAACAAAGTAAATGTACCCAATTATTGTACTTAAGTATAATTTTAAGGTATTTGTACTTAACTTTCTATTGTATGCCACTTTGTACTTCTGCTCCACTATTTCAGAAGGAGACACTGTACTTTGTATTACAGTACATTTACCTGTCACCCACAGTTACTGGATACTTTGTCGATTAATATTTTAAATACAGTTAAAACTGTATGATCAGCTTATGTGTAAAATGTGATGCACTGTTCTGGATTTAATTTATGCAGCATGATATCAAGTATTTTGAACTTTACCTCAACCAGCTGCATTAAAATGCACAATCAATCAGAAATAACCATCATTAGTTAGTTGGAGAAAGCCTAAAATGTACACATTAACACATATTATTTAATGGTAGAATTGCTGTTTTTCCCTTTGGTTTTGCACATGTATTGCCATCGAATGTGTAACTACACCTCTGAGTTTTAACTCTTGCTTCTCTCTAAATAGTAGCATCTGTATATTCATGCACCGGTCCTTCACTGACCTGTATGACTCTTCGGCTGAGGCCCGTCTGCTCCGCCAGTTTCTGCAGCGTTTGAGCATCTGGATTGTTGTCCTGAGCAAACTGGGCCTGCATCACCTGCATGTTCAAAGGTAGATCAGTCAGTCAGTCAGATATCGGACACATGATATTAAAAATGACTTTAAATAACAGAAAATATAAGCAGTATGGGTAATTTTGCACATCTGTCTTGCTCTACATGGCCTTAATGCTGCTCATATATTGCTTTAACTTTAAAATTGAAATTATACTATAATTAATTATAGTCCCCTGAACAATACACATAATAATCATTATTATTAGCAGTAATATTTAGAGAGGAAAACAGTTTTAAAAATATGTAACAAAAAAAAAAACAAAAAACAGTATCCTTGTTTGTGGTATTCCAGCTGCCTTGCAACACCTAATTTTAGTTTTACCCTGTATCATGTTTTCATACAGTCTCTTTGGATACAGTAATCTATCAGGGCTCAAACACGAGGGACGCTGCAGTGTTTTTTGCACACCAGCATACAGTGTGGTCACTGCATACGCCATGCCTGTACACACATTATAACATGTTTAAAATCATACGGTTTGGATCCCTCCTTTACCTGCCTGAACAAATTAAGAAAAGAAGTGTGTTTTACAGAATATATGGTAACATTTAAAGGATGAGGCCACTGTTTTTAGCCTCATTTTTAGGCCAAATTTTGTTTGTGTGTGTTTTCCCAGTAGAATCTTATTATCTGTTATTTATCAATCTGTCTGCAATGCGATGATGGAGGTCAACCTGCAGCTGGTCGGCAGTGAAGCTGGTCCGAGCTCTCTTGGAGGGTTTTGGCTGGTTAATCTCCTGCTCAGTGGGAACAGCCCCCTCCATGTTAACACTGTTTCCTGCAACAAGAGCAGACTCTCATATGAAAACATCCTGAAATATTTAGCACAGAACTGGAAATCAATATTACTTTAAAATACTAATAAACTAATACCAAGCTATTAAAAAAACGGGCAAATTCACTTTAATTTCAGATATAGATTACTATTCCCAGGACGTGTTGGAAACCTGTGTAAATTCAGTTTAGGCCTTTTAGTAACTTCCATTTAGACTTAATGATCTACTATCATTAAAAAATGAGACAAACTAATTATCTTTCAGCATTTTGAAGGAATTACTGATGTTGTGATAAATATTTGCTTTTTTTCTTTTTCTTTATACAATAAGAGAAATATTTGTCTTTTTATGGCAAAATGTAACAAATCTGGAGCAAAGCAATTAAAGTTACTGTCCCAGCCTCTAGGAAATAAGCTTCAACTAAAAATTACATTCAAAAAAAATATCCTAAGAAGATTAAGAAGCGGGCCCCTCCAGCGGACCCCGGGCCGGCCGGCTCACCTCTCTCCACGGCCCGCTTGAGGTTGTCCAGCATGCAGTCGTAGTGAACCCTGCAGAGCACCTTCTCCTCCACCAGAGCGAACTCCTCCCCGGTGGACAGCTGCCTCTTGCAGGAGAAGCAGGCGAAGCAGGCCAGGTGGTACACGTTGCCTTTGGCCCGGCGGACCCAGTCTGTGGAGTGGATGTTCCGGCCGCAGCACGCGCACCACGTGCCGTATCTTCTGCAGGTGAAGGTCAAGGTGAGCAAATCAGACACCCACATATGCAGTAGATCTGATAGTCTGGGGGCATTGAAAGGCTTCAGGAAGACAGGTGCCGCATCGGCATTTTAAAGGCAGAGTGCATTTTTTTAAACTTTAGTTTGGCCCTAAATTAAAGAACTGAGTGATTTAAGCCTGGACCCTGGCAGGGAAACTCTGACACAGCTGCCCTTCTGCCAAATTTCAGATAAAATAGGCCCTGAATTTAATAAATAAATAAATTAGTATCTATCTAGTCTTTTTTATTTCAAGATTAATGATGCCTTTATTGGCCATCAACTCAATGTAAATAATTACAATTTAAATTAAATATCCAGCCAAAGCAAGGGAGAAATATCAAGTCCAGCAGCTGTGAATTTGCAATATAATGTGTAATTACTAAGTGGATGGTCGCTTAATTTTGCAATCGGCAGCTTCGATTGTCTTTAGAGCAGCACAGATAAAAATCGATGCACATACCGAAAGTAATCCAGTTTACAGAAAACCTCTTTTTCTTTGATGTAACAGCTCGTGTGGCTGCCAAGTGAAGTCTGGCACACGCTGCAGGACAGACAGCGCACATGCCAGCACAAGTCGTTAACCTAAAGCAGAGACAGGAGAAATTAGCAGAAGCCAATCAGCTCCGAGGTATCCAGACCTGCTGTATATACACGCATGAATACCAGCACGAGCCTGAAAACCACACAAATCCAAACGAGGAAAAAGGCATCCAAAATTTAATGAAAGACAAACCTCTTTAAAAAAAAAAGAAGAAAAAAAAAAGTTGCGCGCACACACAAAAAAAACAGCTGGCACTTTTTACCTTTAATAAATATTTATCCACTATTTCCTCGTTGCAGCTCGCGCACACAGCTCTGCCTAACAGAGGCGCAGATGCCATCGCCTGCAGGGACGACGCGTCTTCATCCAGAACCTCCACCGGTGCGCCCTGAAGGGATCAGACCCGCGGTTAGAAAATTACGCACAGGAACGCATCCACCCGTGCCTCCAGTGCGGCGGGGCTCACATGATATATCTCCACCTGTCACTGACACCAACCTCATGATAAACCTCACAAGACATCAGCCATCCTCAGATTCTTTTCGGCAGAACTTATTTTTGTCAAACATGGCAGAATGTTTCAAACAGAAAGGTTTTAAAAACAAAATCTATTTCAGCAAAAATCTCTTTTAGCCGAAAGTTTGGTTTGATTTTGCCTCCTAATTCTCCTTTCAGATGTTAATTTGAAGTAAATTGAGCAGGAGGAGTCGCGAAATTTGCCTTAAACCTTTCAAATTTTCCTGTCCACAAACTTTACCCGTCCACAAAACTGGCCTTTGGTTAATTTTCCAGAACAGATGAAGTTTTCCGCTCCGTTCCTACCATGATGTCTCTCCTGTCCTCAGCGCATTTGCTTAGCAGCTCCTCGTCTCCTTTGCAATCTTCACACATGACGAGAAGCTACAGCAGGCAGAGGATGTCTCTCTGTCAGACTGTGGCAGCTGCCTTAAATGCCCCCTGCTCCATCCCATAAATATCATGCCTTTCACTTTTCACCATGACAACGCCCGGCCATTACCACAATGACATTTAAAAGAGAGGGATAGTCATTACTTACAAAAACAGACAACACTTGAACTAATACTTGTCCTATGTGCATTATGTTCTTGAGATCTGCATTTGGGGGATTCTGCTCGCTGCCGGCGCGCGTGCCGCGGTTAAACCCCAACACGCCAATTTCACGTGCCAATCAAAAAGCCAGCGCGAGGTCTCGAGGAAAAGGGGGATTGATTTTTTTAATAACGGCAATTAAAAGGCTAAGTTCGCCACGAACGTCTAACCGGGGCAACCAAAAGGTGAAGAGGTCTCATTAACTACTTGAGTTTTAATTGCAGAATTCGGGGAGGGGTAATTTTCTTCGACATTTCGTCAAATTGTGAAAATACTGAGCTGTCAGCGTGCTGACGGCCGGCTTTAATGACGCTTTGATTTAATTGGCAAAGCAATTTAGTCTCCGTCGCGGCGCGGCGCGCGCTCCCCCCGCAGCCTGCCGCGCTCTCTGACCGCCAGAACTCACCTCATCGCCGGACAGCAGAGATCCGCTGTCGTCCTCGGCCACAATGCAACAGCCAACTTTTACTTCACTTTTCCAGCGCATGTCTGTGTGGAAGTGTGAAGCTTTCCAGTTTCAAAGGAAAAGTGCTCTTATTCTTTCTTTCTCCTCCAGGATTCCTCTGTCAGTGCGTCCTGAGCTGCCTCCAGAGGGCGGATCATAATTCATATTTCCCTGTCCTCTTTGGCCGCGCCTCTCCGTGGAAATGAACTTGTTGTTCTGCGGTTTTATTCAAGCTTTTTTTTTTTTTTTTTTTTTTTAAAAAAAAAAAAAAAAACGGCTGTCAGTTACATTCGCAGAAATATTTTCAAATAAATTATTGATTTGCCTCCACATAAGACCTTTAGATGACACTCAGGCAACATAGTGCGTTTCAATAAGTTATAACCACCACATTTACTGCTGTACTTTAGGTCTGAAGTACTTGTACTTTACGTGAATATTCTAATTATTTGATATTTCTGAGGGCAATATTGCGCTTTTTCCTCCACTATTTACCTGAATAGTGACCTGAACTGGTTTTCACATTATGGTCTTCTGCACAAAACATGAATTAAATATGATGCATTTTTATAGATTAAATTCCATTAAAAAAAAAAAAAATACTACAACATGCTCATTACACACTAATACATCAACCATATTGATCCACTAATATTAATATATAATAATATAACACTCTGAAAAGGAGCCATTCTGCATACTGAGTATTTTTGCTTTGTTGGTAATTTATGTATGTACTTATAGCTCACAAAAAAAAAAAAAAAAAATGGTGTTCAGGACTTTTACTTGTATTTAAGTATTTTTATTTTGAACTCTTGCTACTTCAATTTTCATCAAAGATGAGAACGCCCACCTCGCCCCATGAACATGATGCCCAAAGACCTGACATTATTCTGTAAATCACAAGAGCAAAAAAGTAATCATTAGAGTAAAATCTGGAAAAGAAAAAAAAAACATTTAATGTTGCAGAAATAAGTTTTATTTCTGCTTTCCAATCCTGTCAATCATCTCACAACCTTGATTTGTGTTTACTTTGCAGTAATGTGATTAAACACAACTTAAAGGCTCAGTATGTAGGATTTAGTAACATCTAGCTGTGAGGTTACAGACTGCAACCAACCGAATACGCCTCTCTCACCCTCCTCTACAGTGGCTGCTAAAAGCATGAAGAACATGAACGCCTCTGTGAAGAGCCTGTGTTTGGTTTGTCTGTTCTTGGCTATGGCAGAAACATGGCGGACTCCGTGGAAGAGGATCTGCTCCTTTTGTAGATAAAGAGCTCGTTCTGAGGTAACAAAAACACAGAGATTCATGTTTTCAGGTGATTATACACTAATGAAAACTGAACATTATATTTTCTTTCCCCTAAATCCTACACACGGGACCTTTAATTAGGAATGTGTAAACATGTGAGCACAAAATAACCTAAAGTAATAAAGCTCTTTAAAATAGATTTTGACACGGGGTTGCTCTGGTGCAAGTTTACATTTCACAACTAGTAGGCTCAGTAGAGTGTAGATGTCTGCCAGGTGTGTCCGGGGGCAGGTGGGTGGAGAAGAGGGAGTGCAGGACCGGCTGTGTGTCAAGTGTGTGTATGTATGAGAGGAGTGAAGCGGGAGACAATGTTCAGGTTCCAAAATAAAGTGTGAAAATTTAAAGTGACGGCAAACTAAAGCACAAAAGAATCCACCAACACTTCATTGACGGCCCCGTACGTTTTCCCCATCAGAAACAAGATTCCAAGCTGAAGCAATTGATCGTTTGCGGCCTCGACCGGCCGGCTAAGAGGAGCAAGGAGTCAGCAGTCAGCGGTGATGTGAAACAGAACAGTCGATAAAATAGGTTTGTCAATAATTGTGAATGGTGGCAACTGTGAGAGTCTTTGAGCATACAGTCATAGATGTGCACAAATAATGTTAGACTGATAGGCCCAATGGTGTGTGAGGTTAGCTGCACACACACACACACACACACACACACACACCCAAACAAACACATGATCCCCTCCAGGATTGTGCCTGGCTTGCTGATTTGTAAATTTCTGCAAGTTTTCTGGCAATTTCTCAGGAATATGGAGAACTTGAGGAATTTTGCACAGTTTCAATATAACACTGTACGAGATGGAATATGGCAGTTGTACCAACGTGTCTCATCAGCCACCTACTTGTTTCCTCTGTCGTCCTCCAGATCCCACCAACATCAGCTGCCTTCGACTGCAGCTGGTCCCCGTTTGGGAGCATTCACACAAAGGCTAAGCCCGGCTTAAAATTGCTAAAAACATTTTACCTGCAGTGAAACAGGGACTATTGGATCCCCTCTGGGACCCCGTCGGTAATCCAACTTTGTTTAAGACTATGTATCCGAATAGGGCCAGTATTCACATTCACTGTTGGTTTAGCATGAGCATATACAGTATGCACTATGTACACCCGGTTGCCAGTTTCTAGGTAAAACTGATGCGGTTTAATACCACAGATGTGGAATAAATCCCACCTTCATCAAGGTTAGAATGTTCAGTTTTGTTGCATTAGTGCGATTATGTATTGTCTAGAAATGATCTCCAGTCAAAACAGCAGCATGTGGCCTTACAGTGAATGAGTCAGTGGATCCCACGTTATTTTTACACTCACGCACACACAGTCAAAGGTCACCTGATCTGAACGGCATCCTCTCAACAGATGTTAAGGTAGCATCACAGCCTGCACTCACAGGACAACTCCTCTCTCTTCAGCATTCAGGTCCTTTAGATACCACCATGTAAAAATACTTCAAGTAGGCATAAAAATATTTGATTTTGTGAATATTACTATTTGTACACACAGCAGTGCGGTTGGTCTGTGGGAACCCAAACAATGAGGAAATAAAACCAGCGTCAGCCAAACATGAGGGTTTCATCTACTCGAGTAAATGTACTTAATTACTTTCCACCACTGCTCTTCATGCAAATATATGCAAATCATGTCAACCTGCAGTCTACACCAAGCACTGACAGGCTTTTAAGAGGTAACGCAGATACTTTGCAAGGATTGGAGGAACTGGAGTGACAGAAAACACACAGTTGCCAACTTGCTTCTTTTTATCTTTTTACTCATTCAAGCCAGTAGCTCACGCAAACCCAACCATCTCAACCGCCACACACACGCACACACACACACACACCCTTCCACCCCAGCCGAAACACACACACACACCCTTCCATCCCAGCCACCACACACACGCAGCAAAAGGCTATTTTCTGTTCTGACGGGATAACAGTCCGACCTGCACCGGCATGAGTCTGCATCCTTATCGCACCATCGCAGAGGGATAAAGGAGTTAGCGTGCCTCCATTGAGATGTGTCCTGTTCCACCTGGTGGAGATGAATGCTTTTTTTTTTTTATCAGATGACACATCTCAAGCGTTGCAAGCTGCAGAGCAGAGTTCACTAAAGCAGCAGTGAGACAACCACTCCTCGGTCCTTATTGCTGCAGAACTCTGTCACACTTTAAATTAGGCAAAAGTCCTGAGAAGCTGCGTCACTCCGATCTCGGTGATGAGTTCAGACAGAGAGGTCAAAGGTGAGAGGAGAGATGCAATGCCTGCAAGAGTGCTACCGTGGAATATAGCACCAAAACAAATAAGAGCTACCTATCGAGCGTTGTATCATGAGAAGACAAATCCTTTCTCAGACATGAAAGTCTTTATCGCTCCAACGCACCATCTGTAGAAAACCTGATATGAGCGCAGAAGCTGGGAAAGATGTAAATCTGAGTGTGTAACGGTTGCATGTTTTCATTTTCCACATTGCATGGCTGACTTGGTAAATGTTTTGCGTGATGTGGACCAGACAAAAACAAATGTCTCATCTGTCAACATACTTGCAAACTTGCTCTGCTGCTGTGCAGCTCCACGTCCGGCCGTGTGTGAGGCTGCTGCTGTACACACGGTCGGATCTATGGATGCTGTATCATCAGGTGTGAGAGGCACAGAGGAGCTCAGTGATCGCAACTGCAACTGTTACTATACATGATAGTGTTACAGCAACAGACTTAATAAAGCTGCTTAACAGTGATAAGAAGAACTTTTCTTAACCTTGATGTTCACTTTGGAGTCCTGGAGATCCTGCCCCCCTTTAACAGCTCCAAAAACATACAAAGTGTTGTTTTATCAGCCTAATATTTCATGATTTTCTCAAATTTTATGAGTGAATTGCTTATAAACATGATTTTGAACTGACAGGTTTCTGAAATCTGCATCAGAAAGTGACCCAGTGGATTTCCATCTGTGACTGGTTTTAACAATAGCAGCACGACGCCTCCCCAAAGGTAGTGCATTAAAGGACCCCAATCTTAATTAAGATCACTATGTAAGATAACACAGTGTGTGAAGGACTTTTTGCATACATATATTTAGTTATTCATAGCCCATATTAGATACAGAGATTGTAATAATTCCTTATCAGGCATAATTTCTATATTTTGTCACCCTAATCAAGAGTCCTATTTGCAGCTAAGGAAGAGTCGTCACTTCACAAAGATCAGAATGAAAGAAAAAAAGAAAAGATATATTTCACTTTATTTTCATTTTCTCACAGCAGTAACAAAGAGGAAGTAAAGCTGATGTCAACAAACACAAAGGTGAACAGAAGTGCTTCAACAAGAAACACGACGGACTAATGACATTAAGAAGTAGAGTCCAGTGCTGCAAACAGAAAGACCCTCGTTGACATGATTCTGTGAAATGATTACTGGAAACAATGAAACCTGTTTGGTCCATTTTCATCCTGACATGATGCAAGATTGGTCCCGCTTTGCCTGTTTCTATATCCAAACAGGTCTTTTGTACTTAGAAAAGTTTTCTCTGCGAAGACACACAGGACACCCAGATACAGTAAGAACAAGGAACGTGGGAGACTCTCTCCGAGAGAAGCGCTGAGCGTTTGGCCCTGACGAGCCTCTGAGAAAATCTCCTAATTTGCCACTTCCACATGGACCTTTGCTTTCTTTGGGGCTGCACCTACTCATTTATTTCATTGAAATCAGTGCGAATTGGGGTGGTTTACAATTGACACAACGAGTTTGGCATGACCTTTTCTCCTTGCTGTAAATGGGTACTCATCGAATCTGAAGGGGGAGGTGGGGTGCTGGTGGACGAGGGGGGGTGGGAGTTGCGTTGGCTGGGGGCCAATGGGGGGATTGGGTGGAAATCACAGCAGTGAAAATGGCAGTGCAGTGAAAGAGGGGCCTGATTGCATTGGGACAGCATGTGAGAGGGAGCAGCATGCTCAGCCCAATCAGAGCGGCATAAGGAAAAAGTGCTCTTATCAACGAGTAATGGCCCACTTGACAATCACACAGGCACAAAACTGCTCTATTTAACGCTGATTGCAAAAACTCCTGCCCTCCCCCCCCTCCCATCTCAGAGCCGCATGACTCCCCGACATCTCCCCGCCACCTCCCAGCTTACAGCCAAGACCCTTTCCTGAATGGAATTTATAATCACCCCTCCTCTATTTCTACCCTAATTGTTATTTTAAGACTTGCGTTGTGTATTAGGCATTTAGTGCTGGTGAAATGCCTGCCTTGATTACTGTGTTCATTGCCAGCAATGAAGGCATATCCATCTCAATTGCACCGGCTTGACAGGCAGTGAATGTTTAAACAGGTAGCCTATCATCCACCTGGCTGCTCACCTTAGTTCACGTCCACTGCTTAGTGTGAGAGAGAGCTGCTGCAGCGCACATCTGTGCGCATAGAGGCGATGAAGCTCTGCAAAGCGTGTGCAGCTCTGTGCAGCTCTGATGATTCATGAAACACTCGGATAATCAAGTTTAGTTTCATCTCGAGTCTCTTTAATGAGATGGTCCTGAGGCAGCATTTTTAAGGGTCTTAGTTTATTTCATATGTCACGTTCATTCACACAGAGCCACATGTGTGTAGATTTGGCCACTCCCACTGTCACCCTGCTCTTTTTTCATTAGTACGCACAGTATCATAATGACAGTAGCAGTTGTTGTAAGAATATGGATATTTCTGTAGAAGGAAACTGCAAAAACCATTTCACACTGTGTGTATTTTGTGGTTTTTCTGTTTTAATGACAGTTATGTATCTCATGTCTTAATATTGTAAATAAGCATTTGAACAGTGCCTTCTGGGGCTCTCAGCACGATTAAAATGTCTTATAACTAGAAGATTTGTGACTATGCAAATAGGCACATTGATGCTATCTGTGACCCATGTTATCGCTCAGTTTTTTGTTTTTTTTGTTGTTGTTTTTTCTGGCTGTCTTGAACATCCACAGGTGTGTGTTGGCGTCCTGGTGGGAAACAGGAGTAAAAAGAGAGCAGTGCGGAGATGCTGGTGAGTGTCAACAAGCAGCAAACACATTTCTGATCATGTCGCGTCCACAGTGCAAAGCTCAGCCCGTCAAAAGAGAACAAAGAAAGTAAAAATAATATTATATTACCACAAATTAAATTAAGCTTTCTAGTTTGTTTAGTTTCTTATATTGTTCATTTATGCTCGGGATACATTCTATTTCTGGAGATGTTTGTAACCTCGAAGCAGTAAATCAGTATTGAAAGTGAAATAAGACCTCTCTGGAGGGCACTGCCACAGAGACTCTGTGTCACTTCATGTTAACACACAGCTCCAAATATCTAATGGTGTAGGTCTCTCTTCTTTCAGTAAGACCCCAACCTCGTGTTTACAGTTACTGTGTCAGAGACCTTTTGCAGATGCAAATGGTCATGACCCCTTAAAATGGTAAATTCCCATAATATGTTCTCATTTCAGCAGCGAGATTGACCATCACATATGTATGCACACATGTACACAACCAAGTAAACAGAGCCATTTAGCACCGTGTTGAATTCAAAACTGTGTAAACAGTTAATAAAATCTATCAGACAGCCTCTTTCCCTGCATGCTTTATAGAAAATACATTATATTGTCATATTATACCCTTTGTATGTGCATACAATACATTTATTCTACACTAATGTCGTCCACTTTGACGCCTCCATAGCTCACTTGCTTTAATAAAATATGCATTTAAAAGGATAAAAATGTACTTAAATGTATCTTTGGATTTGTAAGAGAAGTGCTGGTTTTATTACATTGTGGTCCAACTTTTGCCTGATTTGAGATGAAATGTTGATAAAATAATGATCATTTACATGCCGTCACATTTGAGCCAGCTGAGACATTTTACAGTGGCTGGACAGCTTGTTCAGCAGAGACCCTGCGTCCAGCCTCCTATGTGCAGCATCACGGTCAAGTGTTGGTGTGGAAGACCTTTAACGCCTGACTTTCCTTGAAGTTTCATCTTAAATTTACTCTACATTATCTCGCGTGTTCATTTGAAATGTCTCCTGTTGTATCTCTGGACAGGATAGGTGCCCCTAAAGGACACAGTCACAGGACAATCTTCTCCTCTTCCTCCTAAGTGTATTCATCAGTGATCCTGGAGGAGTGAGACTCCCAGGCTCTGTCACATCTTGAGACAGAAACATGGCTCCTCTTACTGGTCAACTCTGGAACTGACAAACTCTTCAATTATGAAAATAAGCTGAGTTTATGCCACAAAATTCAAAGCCTATCTCTGATATTTTGCATGATACTTCAGCACAATATCAAGGCAGTGAGACAGGAATACACACAGCAAGCAAAGCCACTGCAGTTCTAAGAAATATAGAAGATCTGACCAAATATACCATCATGATTCTCTGTTGCATAGACTTAATGTAGCTCTAATTAGCGTCACATAAGAGGTGGCTCTGGTGTGTTTTCATACACTAATAGAAAAGGTGAAAATGATGCCAAGTCCTGGAAAAAATAATTTTCCTTTTTTCCACAAGAGGGCCACAGAGGACCTGCAGCTGAAGCTGGTCCTGCTCAGCTGTGGATGTCTTGTCTGAGATGAGAACTGGCAGCTTTGCCTCTCAGTCAGTGATGTTGTCAGTGTGCTGGGTGGTCTGCGGTTCATGTCTTTTATCAGTCAGAAGTCAGAGCTGTGATTTGATTTGATTTTAACCAGCTGGTTTGTGAAAGCAAACAAAAAATTATTTTTGAATCATTTTCTAGCAGATTGTTTCAAGATCGTACAGCATTTATCTGACAGTTGGAGTTGCGAGTTACTTTACAAATGAAGGTTTTACATGATGAACATGAGGTTTTAATGTACACATTGCTGAAGATTAATCCAGTGGTTCACCTTATTTAAATAATGTCAGTGTTTAGTTTGGCCCCCTGTCACCTTTCAGATGTATATGAGATTTTTCCTCTAAACTTTTCAGACAGGTTCATTTAAATCACTGTTTTAGGGCAACAAATGTAAAATCATCCAATATTTCACAAAGATTAGATTAGTACATGAATCATCTCATGACCATTTAGAAGGGGCCTGACCCCCAGCTTGGGAACCACTGGACTAAACTACCAAACTCTATCTAAAATAGATAAACTAGCTGCACCTCAACCAGCTACAACAGTAAAATGTTGTTTACGTATTCATGCATCATAATAATATCTCGGCAACGCTACGAACATGTGATGATGACGGTGGAAGAAGTACTCGGATCCTTTACTGAAGTAAAAGTAGCAATGCCACAGCACAGAAATACTCCATTACAAGTGGAAGCCATGCTTTCAGTACTTTAAGTTACAGTACAAAAGTACAAGCAGTACCGAGTAAAGGTCTCATTATGTGGATGGCCCCTGTCAGAATAATATATATGACACTGTGACACTGATACGTCAATGTGTTCATCACATGTTGCAGCTGGTAAAAGCCGAGCTCGTTTTAATCTGAATTTAGAAGTTTTATCTTAATCTATAATCATAATAATACATCATAATTTACTGATTGATTATATTTTGTGTTAGCAATCAGATTCTGCAAAGTGACTAAATGTAGTGACATAAAAAGTGCAGTATTTCCCTCAGAAAGGCACTTCAAAATTGTACTTAAATGAAGTACTTGAGTACTTAGTTACTTTCCAGCACTGCTTCTGGATTAAACTACCCAGCAGTATATAAAGTAGTTACACATTAATGCACCAGTACTATTTATCTAACACTAAAACACAGAGAGGGACCATTTTACTAAAGAATGAGTACTTTTACTTTTGATCACTTCAATACAATATAGTTTTAAGGTTGTGAATGCAGTACTCTTAGCAGTATTTCCACAGTGATGTATTGCTATTTATACTAAAGTAATAGATCTGTTTCTCTGTCAGAGGGACTGTAAACAGAAACCAGCCTCATCAAACCGGCAGCATCGTCACGTGATGTGCCATGGCAACCGGCGCGTGTCATCAGTTCCGCTGCGGGAGGAGCGCAGCCTCAGTCCGCCTCCGCTGCGTTCACTGCCGCTCCTCACCGCAACTCTGCCGGCTGCACCTGACTTCACACCGGCCTCGACCCGTTCCAGGGAAGACCGAGTCCACGACCCTTCATACCTGAAGCACTGAGGGGTTTCTGAGGAGGGCGCGAGCTGAAAGCCATGAGTCACTTCAACCCAGGGTACGTCCATTTTTAATATCCAGGTCCCGGTTTTAGTTAAACTGTAGTGGAAGTTAGTTCAGCCTATATTGTCTTTAAGTTAGTAGACCTAAAGTGCATTCAGGTCAGAGTGATGTGTTTGTTTTACTTAAACCTGCTCTCTTACTTTTGCTGTTGCTTAAAAGCAGTGAAATAAATTCAATAATACAAATGTCACATTATAAAATACAGTCACTGCAGAGGCCTAATTCTGTACTTTTAATCCAGCCTAAACCTATGCTGAGGCTACTGTCAGGCTTGTCTTCTAACAGACTCCAATGATTAATCAATAAAAACATTTCAAACAGCAGTTTTCTAAAAGTGCTTCACTGTGAACAGCAAATGTCATTGAACACAACCTGAAGATAAAAGAAAATTCAGACACAAAGATGGAGCAGGATGAAAATAATCTCTGAATTTGAGATCTTTTTTTTTCTTTTTTCTTTTTTTTTTTTGACTTCACCACATTGATCCAGTACATAAACATTTACAGATTAAGATCTTACAGTAAAGACAGTTTAAATAATATGATGCATTGCTATGAGTTTAACTATTAAACACTGTCTGACGTAGTTAAAATGAGCTCCACCTCCACAGAGAGAGAGAGAAAGTACTGCTCACACATTAATATTAAGTTAATTTATCCTTACTGATCCTCATAGGGAGATTCTTTCTTTGCATTTAACCCAGTTTAAGTATTAGGAGTAGTCAAACTTGTGTTTTACTTTTTCTAAAGCATTCAATTTAGTTGCTTAAGAACCTGATTAACTTATTTCTAAAAATATATCAAAATATCAGCATTGTAGTGACCACAGAGACATAATGAACCATTTTTTTTTACTGTAAACATGTGAAGCAGAAACACACAGCTCATATATGTAATCTCCTCAAAGCATGACTGTGTCAGAAAAAAAGTCACATATAAAATGATGGTGATGGTCAAACCTCCACGTTGTGGGTCTGCAGCCAAAGCTGAGGAGCAGCAAACACCGACGAGCCAGCCGCACAAAGAGGAGGCAGACAGGGTTAAGTGTGCCGTCCCCTCTAATTCCTGTTGGTAATCAGACTCCGGTAACAGACCCTATAGTTGTAAGATCCTGTTGTCTCGTGCACAAATGCTGCAGGAAATCAAATCTGTGTTGGAAAAACGCTCTCAGACGAGCCCGGCTGTAACGACCTGATGTCCCGTTAATGAGGACAACAAACAAACATGGTGTTGTGTCCCATTTGATTGAGATTCTGGTTTTCTGTTAACTGTAATCAAGACTTCTCGAGTTACTCCAGAGGAGGACAAAATTTAAAGGCTGGATGTTCCTCATAAAATGACGCCTTTTGTCTTATTCAGTGTCTCTTTTGTGTCTTTTATTGGCCTGCAGACTTATTTCAGCCTACAACAGTCTCACAGACAAACACCTCGCTGGATACTTCAGCAACACTCGGATCAGGAGACACCTGCAGAGAGCGGGACTGGTACGTCCTGTCATCTGTTTTGCAGTTTGGAATTTAACAACCTGAAAAATAGTTTACTTTCTACAGTGAAATGACACTTGAAGGCTGATTTTTACAGCTAAATAATTCTAAATAAAGGTATTGAATATAATTAAGATACATTAAAGAATTTTATCCAGGCAGTATGAACGATTTGAAACAGTATTTAGGGAGACAAAATGTACAGAAAATAAATTTGAATAGTTAAATGCATTGAAATAATGCATTTAACAGGCAGGGACGTTGGGTTGGTGCCCGGCGGATGTGAAGTATGACCTCATTTAGTCTTTGTGAAATCTTTGCCATGGCTCTGATGATGATGAGACAGTGAAAACTGCCTGCAAACTTGGGTCTGTCCGACTTCTGAGAGCTTTTGAGAACAGTATCGCTCATTTTACAGCCCGTCATCACTCAGTGAGGGAAATTGTGCTGATATTGCAATCGAGTAGTCATGTTTTATTGAATATGGCTGTTAGGAAGTTTCCATCAGTCAGAAGAAAGTTCCTCCCCGAGCACAGCGACATGAAATATTGTGTAAAAGCTGCATGGAAATGTCCTTTAAATGTAGTTTAAGGCTAGTTAACAGTCAAAAACTGTCATCAGTCCCTTCTTCAGAAGTTGCAAAACTCATGGTTGTCTTTTCACCTTTTCCTAGCTGAGCCACAGCCCTAGAAAAATCACATGTAAAACAGTAAAAATGTTCTTTGACAAGGCATTGTGTTCACTCACTGTGAGAGAATACGTTTCAGGGCCTTTCATGATTTTGTATTTCTGCACAAAGTGTCAGCTGTCGGTGACCTCAGTTCAAAAACACTGTTAACCACCTTCAAAAACCAACATCTACCGACACTGTCACTGTTATCAGATCACCAGGAGCGGGCGTATTGTGCCAGACAAGGAGTACAGACACAAGCTGATCCAGAGAGCCCACCAGAGGCACATTCGAGAATGCCTGGCCCAGGCCATTTTCCACAAGGTGCTGGAGATGGAGGTGGGCTGAACACAGTGTACCGGAGGAAAAAAACAGTCCAAACACTGAGCTAATCTGTGCCTCTACTTGCATAATAAATGATGGTCATTTGTTCTGTGCCTCTCCCATACAGCGTGTGCATCAAATAGAGATCAAAAGGAGACTGGAGGAGTTTGCAAGGAGGGAAAGAGTGCATAAGATCAAGGTACATCATTTCCATTTAAACGCTCCTCGGCTGCCCTGTTTTGTGAACGAATGACTGAGAAAATCATCTTCAGTGTGCAGTCTTTATTTTCCATTATTAGCATTTGCATTACCATGTTGAAGCGTCCTTGGCCAAGACACTGAGCCCCAGACTGCTCCCGGTAGCCTCTGCAGCCAGCGCATGAATGTGTGTGTGAATGGGTGAATGCTGGCTTTTAGTGGTTGGTAAGACTCGAGAAGCGCTAACTAAATGCAGTCCATTAGCCCATTACCATTGTTTACAGTGTCATTATTAATAAGTAATTTCATATAAATGTTTCTCAATTTGGAACAAAAGTCGTCGTATAGCTACACAAAAAATGACTATGAATGGTCTTGTTTGGAAGTTGGAGCGCTCCAAAAGGTATGAAGAAGACCTCATCCGCATCCTGTCTCCACGCCCACCCACGGGGGCCAGGGGCATCCGGAAGCAGCACTCTGGGCCAGAGGGGGAGCACTCTGAATCCTCCGAGTCTGTGAGTCAAAACATCCAGTGGATATGATGTCTGTAATGTCACATTTAAGATGTTGTCACCTGTGAATGAGACAGGAAACCCTTTGGCCAATCAGGAGCACCACTCATCCAAGTTCTTAATCAAGCGCCTTTGAAATGTGACCTTTAATTACAGCATCTTCATCATGCAAAGGAGGTTTTTTGAAATGCGTTGACCTTTTGTTAACTAGTTTATTAGGCCCATCAGTTTGGGATGGACCTGTGTTTTACGAGACAAAAATATGAGGTTTAATTTTAATTGCAGCGCCCTCATCAGTAAGAAAAGCAGAGTCAAAATTAACATTGATTCATCGATTAGTCGGTCCAAAGAAGATTAAATGGCAACCATTTTGTAACGAATTATCACGAAATCGTGAAAATAATCAGCAGGTTCCAGGTCAAATTTATCTTCACGCAGACATGTCTTGATCTTCTTGTCTAAGAAAATAGTTTCCCAAAACTATTCCTTTAATTGCAGTACATTTGACCAGTCAGTGTAGCCTTTAAATTGTAATGATGCATCATCCATCTGAATTATGTCAAAAATTCAACCAACTCGATGGACAGATGAACAAACACAGTCTGATCTGCAGTCAAACACCCACAGTTTCACTTCAATGGACAAAAAAATAAAGATCTGCTTTAATCAACCAAAGTCAGTCACAGCTGAACGGTGTCTAACTCCAAGACATTCTTTGAGGCGATGAGCTTAAGCCTGTAATGAAAATCATTATCCCTGCATGCTGATGATCTGTGCATGTTTACACTGACACTTAAGTTTGAAGAGCTGCCTCAGCTGCTGTTTGCTCTGTGTGCAAACAAGGGTGTTTCAAGTGAAGCGGTGGGATTAGAAGTGTGTTATCTTTGAAATATAAAAAGTCACAGAGCATGATGCCAGAATATATAGAGCTGGTAATCCTGGCCTTGATCTCAGTTTACCCTGTGAAATCCCTCTGCTCTTACGTCTGCAAACACCTCACACTTCAGCGGGCAGCGGCTTGTTTGAAATACATCGACGGCGATATGGTGAATAAAATGTCAAGGCACTCTGGGGAAGATTGCTAATGTGCATTTGCAGACACCTGTCGTGTTATTTAGCATGAACTGCGGAATTCTGTGTAATGCTATTAATGAGAAATATAACAGACTACATTCAACTGAAATACCACAACATATTTAGTATAACATTATATTGCAGTACGTACATGTAGCTGGTGTGCAAAAACCTTATTTTGCATGACCAGATTCTACAACTACTGGGCTATTAACTAAGAATTTTCAATAATCTCCTATCAATAATCTCCTAATTACTTCTTATGGATAGTAAGTAAGAAAAATTGGGGAAAATGGAAATTTGAATTCACAGCCTTGTATTAGTTGGTTTGTTTTCACTGTATTGAATTAAATTTTACCCTGTTCTTAACTGCTTTCCATAGCAATACATATACAGTGTTTGCTCTTAGCATGAATGCTAACTGTATGTGTGTTACTGCAGCCGGGCTCGTCTCGACCCAACACGGCTCCAGGGAAGATGCAGAGGCCGGTGCGTCTGAAGCCGATCCACAGTAACAGCACCACGGCGTCGCTCAGGCGCAGCTCCCCTTACAGACTCCTCGAGTCCTCCAATGACAACGACCAGCTGTTCAACTGCACTGTGAGACACTTTCTTATTCATTCACCCATTAATTTGGCTCTATTTTAACCCAAACCATGACCTTTTTCTAAACCTAAACAAGTACTTTTGGTGCCTAAATGTAACCAAACCGAGACTGAATACTGAAAACAGTAGAGAAAATTAAAATAATAAGGCAGCACTGACTTTTGGTCATACCGACAAAACATTCTACAGTACAGTTGTCATGAACGAGGAAATTAGCAAAGAGACCAAAGGCACATTTGTACCAGGCTGTAAACATGTTTATTTCTGCTATGAAGTTTTGCCTTTTAATATGGGGGTCTATGGGGATTGACTCGCTTTTTGAGCCAGCCTCAAGTGGTCATTCACGGAACTGCAGTCTTTGGCAGTTGTCCGGTGGCTTGATTTGTCAGGCCTGGAGGTTGGTAACTTCTGAGCAGTCTACACCCTGAAAAACCCGAACCCTAACCTGGTTGCTAAAAGTACGAATGTAAAAAAAAGCTAGCAGCTGTTACCTGAGCCATTTTAATGCCAAGGCTCGCCTCCCAGTGAGCAAATGTTCCACCAAAACAAGTTCCCCTTGACGCTATTTTGCGAAGGCATCATCGCTGCATCCTGGGCTTGTGATTGATTTAAAGAAAACCAAAAAAGCCAATGCTTTTTTATTCCCCCTGTACCAGAATGATAATGGGCTCAGACCTTTCTCCAGCACTGACACAGCATTAAAATAAAGTGTGCAGATGGTCTGGCTTTGTGACTCTACTTCTAACCTCAGCCCAGGATCATCTACCTTTGGTCACATTGTTTGGAAACTCTTTAGAGATGTAGAAACTTTATGGTTGCAAGCAAGTGTGAAAATACTGAACCGTATCGTTCATATAAACTTTATGTCTGACTGTTTTTACATGCACAGACATTCCAGACACACTGAAGTGTTATCACAACGTGACTTCATTAACTTCCAGATGGAAAAGGACTGCCGCAGCCGTTGGACCACAAAGGAGGCCTCCCATGGCATCTCACCCTACTGCCTCCCAGTCATCAACAACTTTGTCACCCCAGTGCCTCCAGCCGCGAAGAGGAAAGAGAGGGCGGGAAAGGTCACTCTCAGCGGCACGCTCAGAGGCCGCAGACTGCGTGCTACCACCGCCTCCAGCGGAGCTGACGTCAATGAGGTCTTTATCTCTCTTCATGTTTTCCCTGGAAACAAAACTTTCCACAACAAACTTATGAGCTTCAGCCCCTTAGGATTAATTAAAATCAACAATTACAATGTCCAGGAGATGCAGTGATTTTTGCAAGATTCAGCAGGAAGAGGTGATATTATTTGTCTTTTTGTGTGGCTTTGATAAATTTGTGTGGTTGAACTCTAAAATACAGAAGAGCACAGAGGGATCCTGAGTATTTTCTGTGACTTCATCTATAGTCAGAGATGATTGTTCAGTGCAGAACATTTGCATGTTGTTGTTGCTTATTAGTGATTTAGATTATCTTTATCATTACAGAGAACATTTCATCCACAGCAAATTGGAATTAGGAAATTAAAGTCATTTCCAAAACTGGGTTGAATTCATATAGATCTGACACCAAACTGCCCTTTTTCCCGTCCAGGACTCCCCCATGCTGAGGAGCTCTGTGCACCAGAGCAGAGTGTGCGTGAACATGATATACTTCGGCAAAACGGTGCATCTCGCCCACGACCTGACCGACATGAGGGATGAGGTCAAAGTGTTTCAGCAACACTGTGGAGGAGAGAATTTGTGTGTTTACAAGGGCCTGCTCCGCGAGGGAGGTCAGTGTGATTGTGTTTGTCAGATATGTGTGATTGTGCACATGAATAAAGGAAAATCCAGAGAGGAAGGTCATAGCAGTCTGCACAATAACTTTAAAATGGAGTTAGTTTTCTATCTTTAATTTAGCTGCGTGTCGTGCAACACCAAGGTCGCAGATTTGATGATCTACGTGTGAAAATGTTCCTACCGCTCATCTACAGCCTTAATCTTTCCCTCAGAGACTTTCCAGTTCATTTCAAGGCGACACAGAGGTTTCCCGTTCAGCTTGACTTTCTTCCTGAACGGGCTGCAGGTGGAGCGGCTCAGTTCCTGCTGCGAGTTCAAACACAGGAGGGGCTCCAGACTCGGCGGCAGGCACGGACACTTTGGCTTCTGCAGCGTAGAGGGGGCCTCTCCCTGCTACAAGTAAGGTCTCACACTGTGTGTTTAAAGGGCAACTCCCCAGATTTTACACATAAAAGTCTGTTTACAGATCCTTACTGATCCTAACATCTAAGTCTTGGCAAGAAAACAAATAAGAATATTTCACAAAAAATATCAAATTTTTCCTCCAAACTGATTTCTTACAGTCCATGATACTCCTTTCTCAGGTGCATCATAGCAGTGGGATTGGACAAAAAGCCCACTCCTCCACCAAAGAGGGTCAAAGAGGATGGAAGAAGAGAGGAGTCAGTCATCAGCCCAAAGGATGCTCTTGAGATGAAGACAGAGAGGGCTGGAGATGAGGCTGCATCCCATTCAGAAAATGAAACCATGGAGACTCCAGTCAAAGAAGAAACAGCCGCTGAGGACGACAAAGTCAGAGATGGTAAAAGACCTGCGTCAATAAGAAAAGAATAGATGCCACAGACTTCACAAATCTTTTCCATCCAGTGATTTTTCTCCATGTCTTCCTCTTCAGATTATGAGGAAGACTTTGAAGCAGACGATGAGGGCCCTGTGGAAGATGAGGAAAAGAAATCCCCGTCTCCATCCCGTGAAAAGCAAAGGCAGGTTAAAGAGAGAGACACCTCTGAGACTGAAGAGGACGAGAAGGACGGTGGGTGAAATATCTAGACTGAATAAATGACTGCGAGTTAAAGGCATCGTTTATTCATCTGACAACTGCGGCAAATACAGCAAAACAGACTCACTCGATATATTTTCAAGGGCTCTTCTGCTGATCTATGGAGCTGAACTTTATATGCATCAATTACAATGTGTCATCTACGTCATCTTAGTTTGTTTACAGTTCAAATTGGAAGTTTGGAGAGTGATTTTAAAATGCTTCATCTTTCTTGCACAGAAGACATCAGGTCTCGTTCAGGCTCCAGCTCCTCAGGCAGCGATCGAGAGGAGAGCGATGCTGAAGACTCCAGAGAGGACGAGAAAGCAAAGCAAGCTAAAGAGGTCGATGAGGAGGAAACTGTTGTTCCACCAGATGAAAAGGACGAACCAATCCCAGAAGAAGCTGCAGCCGCTGAGTCTGCTGCGGCTAAAGACTCTGACGTACAGAACAATGATGGGGACGGCAAAGAGACAGACATCTCCGACTCCAGCGTCCCCGCAGGGAACGAGAATAAACCGAGTGATGACACCTCAGGAGACAGAGAGGCTGAGAAAACGGTAGATGAGAGCAAACAGGAGGAGAAGGAGGAGGAGGAAGAGAGGGGTGAGTATAAACCAACAAATAGAGCTCTGGAGCTTTCACCTGAGTGAGAAAGTCCATCTTGAATGGAGATTTTTCCACTATTATAACATCCAGGGCTGCAAGTCAGTGCCAGGAGCAGGTGTGTTCAACCCTGACAACAGCTAAATTGTCAGTTTGTTAAATTTAAAGTAACATTATGTAAAATCTAATAGTGGAAAAATTACTTGTGTGTTATTGTTTTTGGCATTTTGTTCTTATTTTCTTTTGTTTGTGTGTGATTTTCTGTCTGATACACAATTTAATGTCAAAGCTTTGTTCTATTCTCCAAATGGGTTTCGAGATGTTTGAATATTAATAACAAATTCTTGCCTATAACAACATTTTGATTGTATTTTTTATCACTCCTGACAATGTTTTTGGCCTTCAAAAACCTTCCAATTAATGTTTGCTTTTCACTCAATTTATCTGTCTTAACGCTGCGCTGTGAAGTTCTGGTTGAAGCGAAAATGATGTGAAACAAATAAAATAAATCAACATTTGAAAATATAGCTCGGAAAACAAAAGGAAACATCTGTAGGGGGTGAAAATGCAATCAGAAGAGGAAGCTGCCACTGATCTAAATTACATATATTTTCATCGGTACAAGCCCCAGTATTTCAAACAGCTACTGCATATTCAAGCATAGAGTGTAAAACTTAGAAAATGTATTATTAATGAAACCAGTTTCCTCAACCAAAGATATTTCTGCATTCAAACTGTGCTCCTGAACTGTGTTCAAAACACCCCAGTGCCAAATTGAAGTCATTTCCTTTCTTTAAATTTTTCATCATCTAGAGTTTCAGAGTCACATCCGACATAAAGCAGGTCTAAAATAGGCTTCGAGGTTTGCATTGTGTTTGTGGTTTGGCTGTGCACTGAATCGCGCTTCTTTATGTGTTTCTTTCTGTGCACGTTCATTATCAGTTTGCATGTTGTGTTGCTCCCTTATGTTTGCACCTGTAAAAATTAAAGACAGTGTTTTTTTGTTATTGGCTGTGTGTTTCTTCATTGGCTCTGGTCTCTCATTGCACTTGCATTGATCGAATTCTGCCTCTTTCATTTTAACATTCGGGCCTTGAGTGGCTCAGCAGTTCATCGTGTGCTTGCTTAAATGTTTGCTTGATGCCCCTTTTTGTTTCCCAAGCCAAATCTGTGCAAGAGAAGCTGGCAGAGGACATACCGAAGGAGTCTCAGCTGAGCAACACCAGCACTGAGGAGGAGAAGGAGTCCACAGATAAAAGCCCTGAGCAGGACAACAAAGGTACCAGATTTTCATTGCCATTCAAAGTATCTGCAAGATACACAAGACAACTCTTGCACTAAAACACATATTTTCCTGAATGATCTCTCAATTGCTTTTGCAGATGCAGTTCCAGAGAAATCAGTGACATTTACAGAACAGCAGCACACCCTCATAGAGGAGACAAAGTGTGAGGAAGGTGCTGTTGGCGAAGCTGAAGCGGTGGTACAAAATCAGGACGAGACATCTGATCCAAAAGAGCGAGAGGATGAAACTGAACAGGAGCCCCGCCAGAGCAGAGATAGTACTAAAGATGAGGAAGATGAAAAGGCTGCACCAGAAGAAGACACAGCAGAGAACGATAAATTAGAGGACACTGCAGATCCGGGTCTGCAGACGGTATCTGAAGAGGAAATGGCTGAGGATGACAAGACCTCAGAGCCTCAACAAGAAGCAGCAGCTAAACCCACTGATGCTGCAGAGGAAGACGAGGAGAGAACTGCAGTGGTGGCTGACAGGCACCCCGACGAGACGGGGCAAGGGGCAAAAAGCAGCGAGGAGGATGAGTCATTGGCATCGGAGCCAAATAAAAAGACTGATGAGACAGCAGCGGCAGATAATGCAGAGGCGGAGGCGATGACAGCGGGCGAGACAATGGAGATGAAAGCAGAGCCCTCAGAGGAGCGAGAGGCCCTCAGCTGTGAAGAGGGACCTGTAACCAACACAGAGAAGAGGCAGCAGGGAGACAGCGAAGACACAGCTGCAGAATCAGAAAGAGAAGTCACAGCGGAGAACTCAGGCAGCTCGCTGGAGGGGAGCGGAGACACCACAGTCGAAAAAACAGCAGAAACAAGTGAGGACAATGTAAGAGATGAGAGCAATAAAGGTGATATTAAAAAAGAGGAAGTGTCAGCAGTAGAGGCCAGGAAGGATGAAAATCAACAAGAAAGGTGTGATCTGGGAGAAGAGGAGACAGAAAAATCAGTGGAGAAAGATGATAACGCAGAGGAAGATAAGGAGGAAGAAAAACAAATAAATCCAGATGAGACAGCAGAAGGTGACAATAGTGAGGACAGAGAAGTGGACGATAAGACAGAAGAGGAAGAGAATAACAAGAATAAGACAGAGGAGAGGGTCGAAAGCAAGGAAAACATTTCAGAGTTGATTAAAACGGACTCAAACACTGAAGGAGAGGCAGAGAAAACCCACAGTGAAGACGACACAGAGAAGCCAGACGAGCCAGAAAAGACAGAGAAAGACGAAGACAGCGAATGTCCCAAGAATGAAAATCACATGGAAGAATCTGAAGAAAAGGGAGCTGATAAAACTGACGAGGGTGAAAAGATCGATGAGATGAACACAGCTGCTGGTGAAGAAAAGGATGACGAGGCAGAAAAAGATGAGGATGAGAACAAAGCTGAGCAAAATGAAGCTGCGATGAGTAAAGACGATGAAGGACGTGAGGAGACAAAAGTCACAGAGACTGTAGAGGGAAAGGAAAAATCTGAGACCGCAGAAGAACCTGAGAAAGCTGCACATGCAGACTCGGACAAAGATAATGTGAAAATATCTGATGAAAATACTGTTGAGTCAGAGGATGTCGGTGACAGTGAGGCAGCAAATGTAGCAGAGGAGACTTTAACGACTGAGGAGACGCTAAACAACGAGGAGGAGGCTGAAGATGCAAAGAAAGAAACTGAAAGAGGAAGCAGGACCACTGAAAATAGAGAAATTGATGCTGAAAACGGAGAAATTTCATCTGGAGCAGAGAACAAAGCTCGCGAGGATGAAGTTGAGGCTCAATCTGAGGGCAAAAATGATGAGAAAACAGCAGAAGACAAGATAAAAACTGAGGAACCTACAGAGGACGAGAGCACAGAGGTACAAGAAGTAACTGTGGCGTCTGGAGACGGTGCTGAAAAACACGAAGACGCTGAGGTTGATCAAGCTCCTGAGGGTGATGTTGGAGAAAGTGGGGCTAAGGAGGAGGAGGAAAGGCAAGATGAATCTCCTGAAAACAACTGTGAGCCAGAGACATCTGGAGAGGAAATACAAGAGGAGGCTAAATCAGATGACAGAAAGGACAGTGAGGAAACAAAACAGGGTGAAAATGGCAAAATATCTGACGGCGATGATGAAAACAGAGATAACGTCCAGAGTGACGTCAACGAAGTGATCGTTGCTTCATCGGGTGATCAGGTGCAACCCTCAACACCCATCGCTGTGGATTTAGACGGTACGGCTCACAAGTTAGACGAGTCGACTGCACTGTCTGACGTAAAGATGGACAAGCTCCCACATGCTGATGAAAACGCTGCCGCCGTCGACCTCTGTGGTGCCGCCGGAGAGCACGGAGACACAGAGGAGGCGAGCAAGGCCTCGGAGGAAGGAGCGAGTGTGCTGCTCAAACCTCCAGCGCAGCCATCACAAAACAACGAGGCTGAAAACACTGAAGAGAGCGTCGCAGCCGGGAAAGAAACCCCGGAGGCCTTAGCAAGAGAAGACAGCGCGGATCTGGTCTCCAACTGGGTGACCAAGCATCAAACATCTAAGTTTTTTGAGACGTTTGTGGAGCCTTTGGAAGACTTGAGAGACTCAAACGCTCGAACATCCAACTTGAGCGAAGAAGCGACGCCATCTACAGAGCTGCCAAGGTCAGTGAGTCCACTGAAGATGGTGAAGATGTCTGAAAATGCAGAACAAGAGCAAACGGCAAAAGATGTAAATGAGTCAAGGGAGAAAAGCAAAGAGGAAGCTGTGGAGTCAGAGCTAGGGAGCACTCAGTCTGAGGATGGTGAACCATGTGAGAAGAATCCTGACAAAGACACACCACAGGAGGAGGAGACTGAGGTACAAGACTTAATACCAGAAGCAGAGAGTGAACAACACGATAAAGAGTCTGTGAGAGGGCGATCAGAAGAGCACAAAGGAAGCGGGGCATCGCTGGAAGAAGACGATGTTCAAGAGGGTTTAATGCAGGATACCGCTGAGAAAACTGCTGTGTCTAAACCTGAGGTGGAAAGCATTGCAGGCACTCATCACTCAGTAACCAGCGGCAGACCTGAGAGCATCTCTGAGAACCAAACTGAGGAGAAAACTGCTGAAAACGGTCCAGGTGTGAATGAAAACCCGACAACAGTTGAAGAGATGACAGATCCTCTACTTCCATCTGAAAAAGAAGAGCGTCCTGAGCATTCGACTAGTCCAGAGGGGCTCTCCGAACCGAAAGATACCGAAGAACCCTGCGAGAAAAGTCGCGAAGTTACAGAAATAACTGCTTTTACGGCGTCCAAGTCAGACGACGGAAGCCAGGAGGAGTCCCACCATAAAGACACAGAGCCCAAACCGTCAGACGAGAGCATCAACGGAGACAGAAGAGACGTGCAGCTGATCCGAGACATCCAGCACACGCTCAGTAAAGACCGGCTGAGCACTTTCTTGGTGGATGAAACATTGTTCGGCCCAAGTTCATATCCTCTGTTGGCTGCTGCGAGAGCAGAGAGCGGACATTAGAGCCGCACACCTCAGACTGGCACTAAGGTACAGTGACGCGTTATTTCATTATTCATCTTATAAGAAAAACATATAAAAGCAGCAGAAGAGAAGTTGAAATTGCATTCAAGAGAAGGTGCTTTTGCACAGCGATTAGACAATCAGACGACTGCATCGAGAAATAGAAACAGTGAGTACAAGATGATTGTAGTTTCGGCGGAGGCCTTTAAGTGTCTTGTGGTTTGTGTTTATAAGGACCTCTTCGATAGTCTTCATCCTTCAGGCACCAAACAGAAGATAATGAGTTTTGACTGCTGTACAAAAAGTTTACAATAGGCCATCTCCTTCTATTGTTGCTTACAAAGAGTCATAGTTTGTGTGCGGTATCAAGTACAGCTGCTATCACCCATTACCTGTAAACAGATACTCTTCCACTCACGCTCACAAATGATTGAATAATTCATAGTTGTTGGACTCCCACGGCTTAGCACACTTCACATCTCCACAGACAGGGCACAAGCGCGACGGTGCAGGACTGATCAGAGATCTGTAGTCGCACTGTGTCTGCGGCAATGACAGCTTTAGTCGTTCAATGCTGTCAAATGAACGTCTGTTTAAATGACTTCCCGCCGAACGTGCAGCAGGAACGCTAACGTGGATGATTCACTCGTCATTAGGCTGCTTATTAGCTCAATAAAACAGTGGTAATGTTGTGAAATGTCACATCTAGGCACTGATTCGTGTCACGCTGCTAACACTACCTCTCGTTAAAGAAAACTTACACTTAATATTTATTTGTATTGCCTTTTCATCCGATTTTATGGCTCGTGTGGCTTCATCTGTTCATTTGATATCTGTCAGTGACCGGACGCTTGTGTGATTTGGCCACTGAAAAAATAAAAGCAGTGAGACGGATCGTGACTTTCTGCTGGTTTTTTCCTTAAATGAACACGTGTGCACATTGAATTAACACACACTGACTGAAATTCCAAGCTTGTATTTCAAATTTATGCAAACCACGTACACAACAACACATTTTGCTTGTCACACAGACAGTATTTACAAGATCTAAAAGCCCCTTAAAAAGCTGTTTGTAGCAAATGAGTCTAACACAAACTAGACATTGCAGACTGAGAGTGAACTGTAAACCCATAAAACAGCTCATCCATATACAATATGAGCACCTAAGTACAGTTTAGTCAGCAAAATCTACTGCTTCTACCATCAGTTTATACAGTTAAAGTGAATCAAATGACTGAATAATGTAATAATAAAGAGGGATAGGAGCTCCAAGCAGGTTTAGTTACTGTCCTCGAAGCTGCCGCTGCTGCTGAAGGACGAACAGAATCTCATGGTGCTCATGGGATCAGACACGTACCCTGAAAAAGAGACAGAGCAGTGACTGAACTGTGGCACTCTGACTCAAACATTTGTGAATAATAATATAACTGAAAAAGGCAAGTGAAGTTCTGTATTATTCTTATTGAAATAAATTCCATGAAAATACCCAAAATAATAATGACTTGCTCCTTCTAAGGAGATGAAAGTCCCACATGAATCGTCCTGCTGCCAGAAATACTCACTAGAGCACCAAATGTGTATTCATCCGCTGCTGAAAATAGTCCCCAACCAGTGCATCTTTACTCCTGTTTGAGTCATGTTTGCTAACAGTTCCCAGCTGTTAAAGGAAATTACTGAGTCTTTTTTAAAAATGAATCCATATATTTGGGGCTGAGTGCCTCAGACAGAGCAGAGAAGCCTAAAAACGTGTTGGTTTTCGTCTTTTCAGGGGATTTGTTGAGCAAAACCTTGTGTTTTAACCTAGCAAAAAGTGAACAATTTGAACAACTAGATTAAAAAAAACACTGAAACATAAACATCAGTATAAAAAAAAAAACCTGAACAAAATCAACACTGCACAAGAACAAGTCTTTGCAAAAGCAACAATTAATCCCGACACAGTTCTGAAGTGTTAAACCGCTGCAGCTTTACTCTGAACCACAGTCAGTCGCTGCACAGTATCAGCGCTCATGTATTCTGCAAACAAACCATTTCGATCGATGGGAGAAAACTGCATGTTCTTTCTGAGCTCCTCCAGCGAAAGGCCTCCGGACGCACGGCGCTGCTCACTGAAAAATACAATAAACACAAACCCAGCACGTGAATCCGCGAGTGTGGAAATATATACTGCTTCATTTACATGGAGGGAGACAGACGAGGTGGATCCAGATGGAAGCAGAAGAAATTCAATATGTAATGTCCGACCTAATACCAGGCTGCTCTCGCTTTCTCTGCAGGAGTACAGTATACAAAATTGATGACAGGTTTGATGGGACGAACACACACACACACACACACACACACACACACTCTGCACACTGCTTCATAGCATGACAGAAATTATATTTTTAGTCATGATCATTGATTTCTCTGCGATATGAACATCCAGAAAGGTTTTATCTAACTTTTGATGGAGCACCAGGGAAATACTGACAAGTCACCACCACACCACAATAACCCCACCTCCTGTGTCTGGGTTCATAGCGACTGTTACCAGGCTCCAAGTCCTCAGACACACACACACACACACACACACACACACACACACACACACACACACTCAGAGTTCAGACTCAAAGCCAGGCGTCTAATGCAGGCCTTCCTCCTCGGTCAGAATGCCATGCATGTTTTATTGCATTTGCTTTGCTTTTGTTTCCTGTTCAGTATCCAAGCAACTCCTCTCCACACTGTCACAGTAAGTATCTTAACTGGTCTGCATGTTACCGGCATAACAATTGTTCAGAGGGGGTTGTTTGTACAAATTAGAGCAAGTCCAGGCACGATATCTGTGGAATTCCTGTTAGAGGTTTAAGGCGAAGATATTTAATTGAGCTCCCTTCAGTAAAAAACAACTTCAAGCTTTTTTTTTAACTACTTTTTGAGGCTTATCCACATGCTAACTTCAGAGATAATTAACCACATAAACGACTAAGAAAAGTGAGCATCTGTGTTCCCTCCGCTGTGATGACTGTAAAAACAACATCTATGTTTGATTTATTTGGCTGCAGAGACAAAACACACAAACATTTTCAGCTAATCAAGGTCTTGGAAGGAGAATTTAGTCGACTGCAGTGACGTCGTATTTGTAGAAGGAAACTGTCACAGATGTTGTCGTACTGTAAACACTGCAGTGGATTCCAGCATTTCCAAATTAGGCTGATTGCTTGTTTGAGTGTACGATCCCAACAGAATACAGTCATTTTCAAACTGTGTTTTATGAAGTGTTCCTGAGCCCATGTTCTTCACTCCATCCTCGCTTATGAACAACTGAGCCTTTCCAGGATGCCCCTTCCAGACCCAATCATGATGCGATCACCTGTTACCAATGAGCCTGATTACCTGTGGAACGATCCAAACAGGTGTTTTTGGGAGCATGCCACATCTTTCCCAGTCTTTTCTTGCTCCTGTCCCAACTTGTGTGAACTGTGTTGCTGCATCAAACTCAGATTAAGCAGATATTTACAAAAATCAATGAAGCTGATGGGGTCAAACAGTCAATTTATTGTGTTTGTGCTGTTTTGAATTTAGTAAATGTCAAAAACGATTCACAAGTTATCACGTTCTGTTTATTTATGCTTTACACAGCGTGCAAACTTCTTTGGAATCGGGGTCGTACGACAAATCCAATATAAATAAAATCCAATAAATCTGGCAGGGCAACACCGTGACTCAACACCGCCAACACTGTTCCTGAAACTTTGTCAAATTTCTCCCAAACTATACTCCAAAATGACAGGGGAATTAAATTTAAAGAGGCAGTTCACCCCAAAATCAATCATGACCTGATTACTCAAGATAATCCACAGAGCTCAGTAGGCAGTTTCAAGTAGGAACTATTTCCTTTCTACCGAACGACACCTGCCAACCTTATCACTGCGCAGAAGGAAGCGCGCATCTACTCTCCTAAACCGAGCGTGACATGGTTAACTTGTGGAGATTTCATGTATTGGTGATAATATTTAGAGGAAGGAAATCATATTACTTTATTTCTGCATTTACAAAACGGCCCTGATTAGACGTGAGAGGCTCCAGCTGCTGTTTAATTGTGAGGCAATCAAGAAACAAAGTATATCAAAGCTTCATGAAAACAGCTTAAGCTGATTAAAGCTTTAACCTGACTTGGCTGCAACTAGTTACTGAGTAATTTGGTAAGTGTGAATGTGGCCATTGTGCACTAAATGATCCTCCTCTGGATCATTCCTGTGGAGGTGCTTGAGCTCTCTTACCTCTGAGTCCAGAAGGCGTAGGCGCGCGTGTTGAGAGCGTACTCAAGTTCAAAACGGGAGCGCAGGGCGGCCACGTGGCTCCGGCCAGGTCCTCCTCGCCCGAGCAGACAGTCAGAGGAGGAGGAGGGCGACAGGGAGCCGCTGCTGTTACTGGAGGCTGGAGACATCAGCTGAAATAACAGAAATATCGTCCAAAGTTAGAGAATTTAATGATCAGAACTTATATACATTTAGAAATATGAGGAATAATATATACCTCAACATTGCATAAACATTCCTCCAGGTTGGAAACCACTTCGGAGAACTCGGGCCTGTCCTGAAGTGGAGAAAGCTAATTATGATGTTTTCTGCTTCAGTCAGATGCATCAGACACGGACACGCGTCAAACACTGTCCCGTACGTCGAGCTCATTTTGGTCCACCCACACATGAAGCAAAGGTGAACTCTGCTTCAAAAGCAGCTCTCTTAGATCTCTTGCCTCACTGTAAAAGAACAAACACTGCCACCCTGGAGCTGTTCAATTATACATCACATCCTCAGATAGAGGCCAACGTCTGTCTGCATACAGCTTCAATGCAGAACACGGGAAAATGAAGACAGCGCAGTGAAAACTTAACATGACATGATGGCTACAAAGGTAGTTTTGACAGAAATCAAGCAATTTCTGCTCCTAAAAAAATACTTTTCTGTCTGTTTTTGATCTTGACAGTTTTGACAGCACTCATGTATGACTTGATTTTCATAAGCCTGTTGTGGAAAACATTTCAAATGACGTGAAGTCCCAGAAAAAAAGTGCTCATCTGAGTGCAATGATGCAAAATCAGCTTACCCTGCAGCATTCATGGTCTCAGGCCTTTACAAATACCTTATACAGTGCAAACACAGCACAGTGTGTCCCACTTCAAACCCCACAGGAGCTGTTGTACTGCACAGGTGAGGCACCATGAGAGATGCACGCACGTGAAACTTTGTGGCGGCCTATGGAGATCACACTCCAAGCTGTACGGGGACGAGGGGATCGCTGAGAGAGCGAGCAACTGGTTGGCAAACAGGAAAGAGGTGTACCACAGAGGGAGAAATGTGCCAACACGCTCGGCCATGTTATAATGTCTTTTAATGAGGCCGAGAAAAAAAAACAACGCCTGGCTAATTGAGAACATCACAGTGCTGAGGGAGGATCATCCCGGTCGTGTGTTGCTCCTAAATGTGAACAGCTGTGCAGTAATGTATCATCTGGGGACGCGGCGGTGCCGTTCATTACTGCTGCACGATTTTTCAGGAGCTGCTGACTCAGCATCAATTGCCTCTCCGAGCTTCAGCATGTCTAAACAGCTAATGACACGGAAGGATTGTGGTGAGATCATTTTAGTTTGAGTGCATGCTCGACAGTCACCGACACTGTGCACTATTGTATGAAATGTAAATTCACTGAGAACAAGTTATTATTTCAGTGGCTATTTCAGACAATCAGAGCTCAAATGAAATTCAGAAAGAGGTGAAATGGGGTCATTTACCTCTGGACAGGCGTACCAGCCTCTCATCAGCAGTGCAGAGATGGGTTTGGGGATGGAGTAGCCAATAGGAGGCCGGATGTGATGGTAGGCCATGTCTGCCGCTGCTGCAGCTGAAGACAGAAGGAGCGTCTTAGATTTACTTTAAAAACGTTTCACAACCTTTCTGTTCTGTGTTTGTGGACTGTTGTAGTTTTCTTGTATGAATTTACAACATATTTTGTCAAACAGACATTCATGGTCAGCAGATGACGCATCGAACTCCCTGACTTGAGGTTGACGTTTGTGGTTTTGAGTGAAATTTGTCAAAAACTGTTGGGTGGATTGCTGAGAAATCTGGTGCAGACGTTCATCTTTCCAATTGGATTAATTGTAGTAATTTGGTGATTCCTTAACTTCTTCTCTAGCGCCACCATCAGGTCAAATTTTTTATTCGTCTAATAGTCTAATAGTTTGTGTTTTGGCCAATATATTATATTTATGGCCAAATACCCATGACACTTCGAACAGCCTCAGCTGTACTTTGTGTTTGGTGCGAATTCAAAACCTCTTCAGTGAAAGAAAAAATACCAGGTTTCAAGTGAGCGAAGGGAATTTCTCCAGTCAGCAGCTCCCAGAGACAGAGGGCGTAGCTAAACATGTCAGCCTTCACCGAGTAGCGAGTGCACTGGGTGAACACCTCAGGAGCCATCCACCGCAGGTTCTGCACAAGCACACACATACATGCAAACAGAAAAATATCCATACATTCAAAAAGCACCATAGCAGTGTGGTATTTCAAGATATCAGGCCATCATGAACACACACACACTCACATAAATGAGGCCCAATTACTGACATAAACACTGTGTCCCAGCAAGGGCAAGTAGTTCCTCACAACAGGCAGTTCCCAAGAGATGTAACACACTTAACATCAAACTGCAGGCCAGGCACTCTGAGTAGTGATGAGTCAGCACATAGAGACAAAATCTGCATGAAGGCATTTTTTTTGGTGGGTAATTGATGGCAGAAGCCAGCAGCACAACAGCACACACTTTAATCCAAAGTGGCTTATTCTTCCACAGAAGATGCAGATGGTGTGAGAGTTTCTGGCCAAATTCAGGAGGAAAAAACTCCTTTCAAAAGGTTTTATGAGCATCATCAAATAAATCAAAAGGAGGAAACAGCACTGACCCCTGGCTGCTTGGTCATGTTATCTTCGTCCACAGATTGTAGAAATCTAGATTCTGCAGAAGTGAAGCACAGTTGAACAGTGTACATCCACACTCAGTCGTTCATGTGGACTTTCATCTAGACTCAGTCACACTGAGCAGAGCCAGTGAATAAACCTTTGATTGCCAATCTTTCAAGAAACTAACATAAATATGGCTGCCACACTTAATATTACCCTTGAATGTAAAGATGGATGACAGCAAAGATATTTCATGTAACAACAATAACAGTGGAAGGTTAAACTAGTTGATGCTGTTTACATTGAACTGCAAACAGTGCTGGACCATGACTTAAGCTGTATTAAATCCAGGCTATATAAACTTCTCTACACAAGTGAAGAAGAGTCATAAAGGACTGAGTAATGTGAGCTATAAAAACCTTGATTTCAAAAAAGTTTGCACACTGTACAAAACATAAATAAAACAGATATGACTATTTGACAATCCTTTGTGATATACTCAACAGCACAAGGACAATATATTTAATGTTTGACCTCATCAGCTTTATTGATTTTGGTAAATAAATGCTTATCCTGAACAACAAGTAGGGACAGGAGCAACTAAAGACTGGGAAAGTTGTTGAATTTCCCCAAAAATACCTGTTTGGAACCTTCCACAGATAATCAGGCTCATTGGTAACAGGTGATAGTATCATGATTGGGTATGAAAGGGGCATCCTGGAAAGACTCATTTGTTCACAAGTGAGGATGAAGTGAGGTTCACCACTTTGTGAACACACGATAGCACAAAGGATATTAGTACATGAGCTCAGGAACACTTTCTTAAACTGTTGTCTAAACACAGTTTGTTTGCAAATGACTGCCTTCTGTTTTTAGTCATGTTTTACAAAGTGCCCCAACTTTTTTTGGAACTGGTGTTGCACTCCAGTATCATTTGAAAGTTGGCTAAATTAGCTAACATTAGCCACCATGAGCTATTGGTCACACCAGACAAGGTGAGGCTGCAGAGGATTAAAGTGAGCAGGGGTGAGATTTATTCCTGATAAAATCAACAGATTCTCTTACAGAAGTTATTTCCTCTCTCGATAGGTGCACAGTTTCACTTTCAATTCATTTGATTTCGTTTTTTTAAGAAAATAGTTAATGCAGCTTTAATTTTCTTAAACAGCAAACAAAACACTGCGAAATGTCCCTTACCTCCAAAATCAGCCACCACTGCGTGTCCGTCCTCATACAGCAGAATATTGTGGCTGGAGGGAACACACGTGTTATTAGTAAAGACAACAGTTACTTCAGCCTGCCATTACCATCCCAACACATGTGCTGCTACTGTGGCGCCCACCTGTTGAGGTCCCTGTGGATGATAGGCTGGGTGAGATTGTGCAGGTACTCCATGCCCTTGGCCACGTCGATGGCAATGATGAGCTTGGACTGCAGGTCGATAAGCCTGTCCATTGACACATCATTAAAGCAGCAGCCACTTAGCTCCAGATCAATGGTCCCTGCCAATCACACACACCACTTTACACAGATCAATAGGACAGTCTATAAAGACAGCACCTGGCCACACAGTTAGAGGAACACTTCATCTGGATCAATGATGATCACGGCTGAGGGGTGAGGGGACACTTCCAAGGAGGATAATGAGACCTGAAACAGCCGGCCGTGCTGTGCAAACAGACACCGAGTCACTCCTGAAGGCGGTTTGAGCTCTTTTTAGATCTAAATGTGTGAGGAATCGAACATGTAGTGAACTGATGTCAACACACCTCACCGCTCAGGACTTAACCAGAACTTCTTCTTGGGTTTTGAAGCTTCCTTTGAATATTTTAACACTGGTTTAACAGAAACACCTTGAAGGTGGAATGAGATGTAATACAAGGGCCCTTCAATGAATTATAACTTACTTAAAATGTTGAGCTTTTCTTGAGTTTTTCACCTCTATGGACCTTTTTTTTTAATTACATGAAATGAAGTAGCACATACTCACATACGAGAGGCAGGAAACATAATGTTTGACATTTACGCTTGATTAATGACTTAAATGATAAGTGGATTATCAAAATTGGTGTTGATTGAACTAATTTAATTTTCTGTCAGTTGACAGCTTGACTGATCGACGTTTCGTTTAAGGCCTAATTCATTATGAGTCTGTTGTGTTGATGACTGCAGTGGTTTTGTTTTAAAGCTGATGTTAGCCCACCGTGACTTCAACCAGCACCATCTTAAATGATGCTGCTCTTTCTGTGGTTGCACATGTGTACAGTTGTTAGTTTCAGAGCTTATGTGGTTCAAAGGGCGTCAGATGAGGGCTGTTAACAGCATTATAATAAACTCCAGTGAGTAAACACACACTTCCTTACCTCTTCTGCTCGTGCAGCAGAGAGAACAGAGAGCCTCCAGACACATACTGGGTCACAATGGCAAACTGGCTGGGGTCATCCAGACACGCCCCCACAAACTGGATGATGCAGGGGTGGTTGAGGCGACAGAGGATGGAGACCTCTCTGCAGAACATGTCCACGTCTGACTTGGAGCAGTACGTGTTGGCTCGATAGCTGCAAACAACAGCGGCCATTGAAGAACTCCTCTTACCAAAGGTGGGATGCAAAATGTCAAATTTCGAGGGTCATTAAATTAAAGTACCGTTTTATGGCAACAATTTTGTTTCGGCATTTGCCTTTGTAGACTCTTCCGAAGGAGCCTGAGTGTGAAACACATGCGATGCTTAATAATATTATTTGATTATCTGAAGCACAGTGATGGACCAGTGTGTGGGATTTAGTGGCATCTAGTGGTGAGTTTACAGACTGCAGCCAACTGACTGCCCCTCGCGAAAAATGTAAAAGCCTCGCTCTGGAGCCCGTGTTTGATTTGTCCTTTCTGGACCTCTGTAGAAACATGGCGGACCAGCGGAAGAGGACTCCCTCTGTAGATATAAAGAGCTCATTCTAAGCTAACAAAAACACATCAATTCTCATTCTGAGGTGAGTTTACACTAATGAAAACATACTTATGAATATTACATTCCATCTCTGCCCATAGATCCCATTAAATCCTACCCACTGGACCTTTAATTGAACAGAAAATATGAGCAGAGTTACCTGATCCAATAATCTCATTGAACTCCAGCTCGGACAGCTGAAGATGGAAATGAGATGGGAGGCTGGCCCTGAGCAGGAGAACCTCTGCTTTCTCTGAAAATAACATTTTCAGAAAACTTTATCTCATCAATGACAAGCTGAACGGGAGTTTAATGCATCATTACCCCCAAAGAAAAGTCACCTCTTTTTAATTTAGCCTGTCTTTCCAGGTTAATCTGCATCAGGTACATGGTAAAAGCATGGTTCATGCTCAGATCAAAGGACGTGCAAATGATGTTCAGAGTAGAAAGTATAAATGAAATGCGGATAAACTACTGCATGTTTGCCCACTAAAATCTGTTTAAAGCAGTTTATTTGTCAAAATCTTGGCTGGTTGTAGCTGATTGAAGGAGCTAAAGATATTCTGTTTTTCTGCCACGACTTAAGGAGCCATCAAGGCCTTTGGTATAAGTGCATAAATAGAAGAAAGGCACCACATTTGAATAATTAAAGCTATAGTGAAAATACTGTAATTTCCTTTAGACTGTTCATAGGCCCGCTTTTCAGCACATACAGTAGCTCCACAGACAATTCCCTGTATTAGCGGCTTTAAAGATCACATTTTGAAGATATTAAGCACGGATATCACACAGCCAGAGACAGATCTGCTGTTCACGCCACCCCCAGTTTCACTGACAGTGCGTGCCGTCATGTGAGCTGACAGTGATGTGAAGTGTGGGAGAATCTGCTGTGCTTCACTCCACTTCACTACCTTTAGTCATGCTTTTGATCTTTCCCAGAGGAGACGGGACAGAAACGTAGGACCCATCTGGAAGAGAGCCGGCAAGTTCAGACTCATTAATGGGGAAGAACTGTGTGTGATTTTTAGCTCAGATAATCATATCTAGAGGGGTGGCTCACCCCCTCCTGGCTGGGAGTACTCATTGCAGGGGAACTCATCTGGACGTTTGTAGTGTTTCAGTAAAGTGACGATGGCGTCGTGACCTGAGGCAGAAAGCGACAATATTAGTGTTCATCAGATCTTTCCTGACGGCTAAGCTCATCACCACACAAACAGACCTTTTTCATAAGCCCACATCAGGCAGGTCTGCTCGTCCTTCTCCCCACTGGACCTGCTGGGGTCACAGGCAACCAGGTTCATGTCCGCCCCGCTGTCCAGCAGGAACTGCACCAGGCGGATGTGGCCGTGAAAACAGGCACTGTGAAGCGCTGAAGAGAATCGCCTTTTATTACTGACGGCAAACACACAAACATTAAATATTGAAACATTAAAAACTGCTCCTGCACTTTATTTAACTGCACATGTGAGGAGAGGAGTTTCACACAGTGGTGGAGGAAGTATTCAGATACTTAACGTCAGTAAAAGTACAAATATCATGTTACAAGTCATCATTCAAATGTTACTTAAGTAAAACTACATGAGTATTATCAAGAAAATGTACTTCAACGTAGTGGCACAGAAGTATATAGAGCCATGACATGGGACTACTCGAGTAAAGTTCACTCAAGCACAGTATTAGAGTAAATGTACTTAAGTTACATTCCACCACTGGTTTTCGAGTCACCTGTGTGTCCGTCTCTGCCCTGATGGTTGATGCTCATGGCGTTCTGGCTCAACAAGAACTTCACCATCTCCAGGTCTTTACCATAAGTGCACGCACTGTGACACAAGACTCATTATCACCTCAGAGCAACATCAAGCACAGGTTCAAAGAAGAGCGATGCTCAGAAAATAAACGTGCCAATGTACAATATGTGCTCTGTATGTGTTTCACAGATTATTAATACAGTGTGAGACTATACCTGTGAAGAGCTGTCTCGCTGAATATGTTCTCCTTTGACAGACTCTCTGTGCCAGACAGCTGTATAATCTCCCTCACTGCCTCATATTTTCCATTATAGCAGGCCCTGATGAAACATTCAATACAGCACTTCAGGTCCACTTCATGTCACCTACCGAACACTTACGGTATAAAAGGCGACTGACACTGCAAATCATTTACAAGTGTAATGGCGTGTCCCCGTAGATGTTGACAGAGTGAGGCTGCACATCAGAGTTGGCCTGCAGGAGGAAGCGAACAAGCTCATGGTGACCGAAGCGAGCACAGAAGTGGAGAGGAACATGATCCTCGTTGTCCTGGGTGTTTACTGAGAGAGACGAGCAGAAAAGTTCATCTTTAACGACAGATTGAATTATCTTACCAAGAAGGGAGTCAGTTCAGCCAGTGCATGTGTTGAAGTAGCTTAAAGGCTGTTTTACAACCACGGGCAAATAAAGTATATAATCTATGCTCTTGTGTTTCATTTCCTTTGATTCAAGTGGATCTAAGCTAAATGTGGGGAAGCGCTCTTGACGTCTCAGGTCTCACTGTTGGCTTTGCTCCCCTCTCCCATCAGCAGTTTGATGATGCTGAGGAAACCTCTGGCTGCAGCCAGGTGCAGCGGCCGGTCGCCCACTTCACCGCCTGCATTCACATCTGCCCCAAACTTCAGCAGCAGCTTTGCTACCTGAAAAGGAGAGAGGGAGACAAAAAAAACAGATAACTTCAGTCACTTTTCAGATCAGTTTTTCCCCCATCACTTAAGAATGGAGAGGTGAGCAACTTACCTGCTCATGGCCGTTATAAGATGCGATATGCAGTGGGGTGAAAAACACAGCGTCCTGAACATTCACATAAGCTCCATGCTGCAGGAGTATATCTGCTGCCTGGTGGGAAAAAATACAACTTCTGAATATGCAAAAGCAATGAAAAGTCCAAATCTGTTAATCATTTAAAAGCAAACAAAAAAGGCCCAGCTCTTACTTCATGGTGCCCAGCCAGTGTGGCCACATGCAGGGCGGTGAGGGCACCGTAGCCCACCTGCTGCACGTCTGACCCTCCATGGAGAAGTGCAGTCAACAGCTCAGCATTATCCTGTCGTACAGAAACAAACATGCAAACCATAACTGCTGATTCAAAGCCTCACTTTCTGCCTTTACCACAGGCCGCCATTAACATGACAAGAAAGAGATGCAGCTAATCGTGCTGGCTCTGTGTGTACTTGCACTCCACCATGTGGTAAAACTCGGACAGCTCTTCACCACATAGCACAATGATATAGACTGTGGCTGGAAACATATGAAGGATGTTTTACCTTGTAAGCAGCCAGGTGAAGAGCAGTGAATCCATTCCTGGACAGTCTGGAAGGACGCAGGCCTTTGAGCATCAGGGTGCGGATATGAGCCTTGTTACCTGGTCACAAATATGAAATATTATGAGCTGGTAAAATATTTCACTCAACAAAACATCATGTTTATTGTGAATGAAAGAATATGACAGAATAATGTATTAAATCAAAGAAGCAGGGAATCTGTTGACTGCTTTATGTACGATTTATTTTAAATCTACTGATTACTTGTCCGTCGAACGCTTAAATTTAAGGTCATCTTCAGACAATAATGTCAGTCAGTCCACAGTAAAACTTCCTTCCACTGTCACACTTTGTTGAGGAGTTATAAATAGACTGTAAAAGTCATGCATACCTCCACATACGCAGCAGAGATGCAGCAGCGACAGCCCCTTCTCTGTTCGGTAGCTCACGTTCACCTTCTGAAAAGCCTCATCAGAGCTGAGAAACAGAAAATCAATGTCGCCCACTTGTGACAAATCAAACCCGGCTGACTCAGAAAGGAAAGGCTGAGGAGAACACCAGCAAAATAAACACAGCTTAAATTAAATGTGGTTTATACTGTGACTCACACACACACAAAAAAAAATCACCTGAAAGCAAGTCTGAGATCCACAAGCTCGCTGTCTTTGACCTGGAGGTCGTCCTCCAACTTCTCCAGGATCACAGAGTACGACTCGCCAACCTTCTTCTTCCACTCATCTTCACAGCCCCATCATCAGGGTTAAACACAACAGTTTAATCATATCATTTCCACTGCTTGTTATTGCCCACATATTGCCCACATATTCTACCTTAAAAGTTGTATAAAAGTGAGCCCAAACAACATTATATTACACTGTATTTCAGCAGAACTATTGGTCGGTCACTGAGTTTTAAAAAGGCGTGCACAGCCTTTCAGTGTGTGAGACTGAGAGTGGTGGCAGCAAACAGTAAAACCCTCCCCTCCAGGCTTTCCTTCTCCAATGCCAGCCCCGTTCTCAGCGCTGGGCATTAAAATATTCTCACACAATCACAAACAAGCCATTACCTGTACAAGTCTGAGATGGTCTTGATTTGTAATTTCCCATCGATGTGCTCCTTCTCTTGTACGATGTGCTGTGTACTTTGGTTTACTAGAGTAAAGCAGTAATACAATCTGTCACTCTGCAACAATTGCACAGGTCCAGATAAAGGGGGATCATGGCTGTGGGCTAAAAATAAACACCTTTGAGTGGAATGCCTAACAACTACGACAACTGATCTCCCTCCAAATGCAAGCAGCCGTGTATCAGTGTGACTGTGTGTGTGTACAAAAACGAGGCAGGTGATCAGCCGCTCACTTTGCCAGATAGTCTGACCAGAATCTGCTTGATGGACTGAAACTGAAGTGCTTTACAGTTTTGTATCATTTGCCTAATAAAAGCTTAGTTCGGTGGTTTCCAAACTTTTCTGTCACACGTTTTTCACAGCAGACATGTTGGCTTGTCATAACAGGAAAATCACAGGTGGAGCTAATATCATTTACAATGACTATGCTCCAGTAACTACCACAAGGTAGTGATTAATGTTTGTCATAAGGCAAAGGACGTGTCTATGTAGAGCAGTGCAGTAGATGCTCTCACACTGGTTTCTCCACGTCTGCTGACGTACATTTAAACCTTTGATGCTGCCATATTGACAGCTTGTCCTCCTGTCGTGAACTAGGAAACTACTGAAAGCAAAGCACCACTTCAATGCTAAAAAGGTGTGACGTGGTAGGAAGAGGCAGTAAGCTTCTAAAAGACAGCAGATTAAGTTATATTTTCAATTAAAAACATGTATGGAGGACCTTTCCGAAAGGTTATATACCGCAGTGAATCAGATGACACAATCCATTCCAGAGCTTCATACTGGAAAAATAGGATGCATCACGTGTAGGTCAGGATCAAAATACAGGAAGTCAGGGTGGGTAACTTTCACTCTTTGGTGTAAATTCAATAACACACAGATCAATAAGTACAATCTCTATGTCTGTCTGCCTGTCTGTCTGTAAAGAGGTGATACTTAGTAACATATAGAAACTAGAATTACTGCCTTGTGGCCGCATGACTCCACCAGACACTCCAGTCGCAGTTTACATGCATGTCTGTCCAGACTCATATATGTATGTAGACATTACGTGTATTTTTTGATGAAATGGAAGGTGTCACTATGTTGACATGTATGACTCCAGTGAGAAACATGCTGTCTTCACTTAGAGGAGTACAGAGGACTGACAAAGAGCTTCATCATCGACAATCACCGGAAGCTCAATATCAGCAAAACCAGTGAGCTTGTGGTGGACGACAGTGCTTCAATTATGGATGCTGCTGCAAAGACAATACAAATTCATTGTATTCGTTCATCATTTTATCATTTGAGGCTCATAATTACTGTATAAATTCTTGAGTTACAGTCTAAGCGCTTTGTGTTTTGTGTGGTCACTGTGACTTTTGACCACCAAAATCTAATCAGTTCACCTTTGAGACAAAGTGAACATTTCTGCCAAATTTGAAGAAATCCTCTGAAGGGGTTTCTGAGATACTGTGTTCAAGTTTGCCTACAGTACGATCATAACCTTCAGAGTTTAACAGAGAAACTGATTTGCTAATCACCTCCAATCAGCAAAGAATCACTATGGCACAGATAAATTACCAGGACTGAACAACAGGCAATTATGGTGCCTCACTAGGAAGAGTGCTAAACTGGTGGACGACGGAACAGAGAGCAGGCTCAGCCCCGCTGTGGTGCCTATCTGTTGACTCTGTGACCAGAATGAAGATGAGAAGAACTTGGAAAACACACAGTGGAGTGCATCATGATGAGTGTGGGAAGGTGAAGAATTCCACGGCAGAGCTTTCAGGCAGCAGAAACCTTCCTCCCTCCTCGGCCGACGTGCCTGTGCACCAAGCCGCACCTGATCTGAATCTTTCCAACAACACCGCTGACAAAAGCTCAAAGTCCTGACTGCTAAAAAATCCTTTAATCAACAAACGATCATACAATATATAAATGATTTGTAGCACAATCAAAAAAAAGGTTCCCACACATTTTTATCAAAGGTTTTCCATGACATTTCCCCCCATTTCCATGACTTCCAGGCAGTTCAACACATGCAGGCCTGTACAGTGATCACAGGGTGAAATGATGTGGCTCTTCCTGTGAGCCTACATTCCAGGTTTTCGTCAGTTAACTGCTACAGCAGTTTGCCGTGCTGGTAGAAGCAGTGGCGTAATCTGGCCTGGCTATGGCAGCTGTGAAATATGTGCCAACACTAGAAGCCTTTTGAGCGACCTTTTGGTTATCTTAATGCTATGATCTGCTGCTCTTAGCCATGTGTTATACCTGCTCTTTGAAAGGGATAGATTAGTAAACCCGCACTTCTCACTTCCCTTTTTGCTTATAGGCAAATTGCTAGTGCTTGATAATTTCACTAGCTTATTACACATTCCTGCCACCAACTAGCCGCATACGCCAACGTGCATCATGTGACACCAGTACTTAATTCCAAACTGTTGTTTACAGTTTACAGTTTTTCTAACTTCATAACTTTTGAGCCTCGTCAATTGCTCGATTTCCTCCGTGTGATGTCTTCGTACAGTCCCTTCCTGAACTTCAACATCTCCTCCAGGTTCTTCCACTGTAAGGCCTCCTGCATGGACATCAGCTTTGTGTCTTTGGGGAGGGTGAATGTGGAGCCACTCAGGATGGCCTGCAGCATCTCCAGAGACATTGTGAACGAACTTTGTGGATCAGAGCAAACAGGAAACAAACAAGCCTTCCACAAACTACAGCTGGATGCATCGCCGGAGAACCTCAGGGCTTCATTTTTCAGCCCCCAGTGAGACAGACACTCTGCCAGGCTGAAGCCAAAAAGCTTCAGCTCCTCCATGTACGCGGGAGCTTCCACACTGCGCTTCAAGTCGTCATTAATCCCAAACACGACAGTTACACACCTGGTTTCCTGCTTGTGATTCACACACAGTGAATGCATGAAGACTCCATCTGGCACCGAGAGGCCTGCACTGACCCAGCAGCTGCTGACGATGGAGCCCCCACCTATGGAAACTCCTGCGCCCAGTCTGGAGTACTCCACCACTGATCCAGCTCCCACAGAGCAACTGGGGTCGAGGACGCTGTACATAACGCAGCACCCAGAGGAGCCTTCATTCATATGTACGCTAAAGGCACATGACAGGAGGCCCAGCTCGCTCCTCAGCACCGCATCCTGTGTGAGGTGAAAGAGGTACTCTGACGTGGTTCCAATGTGATAAAACTTGGAGTTGTTCAGGAGGATGACATTCAAGGGAGTCCCCTTTAAAAGATGGAAGATCTTTTGCCGGATCTCCACCAGGCCGCTCTCCTCTTTGGTGACATTTGCAGTGTTGCTGGTGTAATCTATTGTGGCTTTAGGGCCCAGCGCTTGGAGAAAGTCCCCGTATGCGTCTATCTCACAGTCCAAAGGCCCCAACTCTTTCAGCAAATCAAGAAGAGACTTTGCAGCATCAAAGTCGACATAATAGGTGCTGTCTGTGTAGACAAACTCAGCGTCGGAGAGAGAAAAACAGCCGCTCTGCCTTTTACAAACAGCTCCGCTATCTCGCATCTTATCGACGCTCGGCTTGTGCAGAAAGCGCAGGCAGGAAGTGTTCTCCATTTCTGAGTAAGCAGACTTTTCACACGAATCCAGCACGAACACTCCATGGGTAGTCCCGATGGAGAGCGGGGAGGGGTGGGCTAAAGCCGTGAAGCCTGCTTTGTCAAACCTGACACTCTCGTTCTCGGCAATGCTGTAGAGCTCTATGTCATCTGCACAAGTCACCAGCACACCGGGCTTCATCTGCGAGGGGAAGTCCACATACATGGCCAGTTTGAGCTCCAGCATCTGGTAGAGAGGGTCACCCAGCGGCATGGCGGTGAAGATCTTCCCCAGGGCGCTGGCACTGGGCAAGCGCTGACTGAACCCCCCTGGAGGGACGAGAGGAGAAACGTTCAAGTGGAAAACTTCACATTCAATGCGTGCATTAAAGTCAGTTTAAGATACTTTCCTGAAACGTGTGTCATCAGAATCAATTGCTCACATGTTTTGGTCTCATCATGTGTCAGAGAAACTGTGTTCAAAGTATTTATTTTCACGTGTCATGTTAATGAGAGAGTGTAAATTTGTCTTTTGTTTCATTTGAGCGTCCAGAGGCGGAGCGAAGTTTAAAAGGCAAAGTCAGGCCATAACACCACGTCCAAGTGTCGTAGCTTATTTTAACAGGGCAGTAATACTGTCTGCTCTCTGACTTGGCAAGTGGCTTTAACAACTCCTGAGCGTTACTGTATTTTAAATTAGTTTTAAATAAGCATGCAACTCATCCATCTTTTTTTTCAGTTCGTTATTTTTATTCAGATTCACAAGGGAGAAAGAGGTCATCGTGGGATGTACCTGAGGTGCTGAAGTGATTAGTCAAGTAATCAAATAAATTCATTGGCCACATTTTTGATAATTAATGAATTGTTTCAGTTTAAGACTTTCTGGCTCCAGCCTCTAAAATGTAAAAATGTGCTGCTAAATTTAGGCTTGGTTTCAATTTTGGTTTTTAAATGTGGACAAAAGGAGGAATTTGAAGACGGACGTATCAGAAACTGGAAAACTATACACTGTATATGAAAACGTGCAGCCGTACCAGCATGCACTGGAGGGACAGCAGCAGGAGAAATTACTTGTAGCTGATGTAAATCTCAAACCTGCATGGATGAGGATGACTCTCAGTCTGCTCAGGCTCTTCCCATAGATGTCAGTCAGCTGCTGCAGCGCACACAGAGTGGAGCCCCCATTCCCTTCAAAACACACGGGCTCATATTAGCAGTAACAGGAATGCAGTGCTTTGTTCATGTCCCTCAGCAGCAAACAGAGGACAGTCAAAGCAAACTGGAGAGTGTCCGTCTGACTCACTCACCTATTTTAGTTCCAGGCGGATCTGAGAAGACCTTGTAGTGGACTCCGAGGGGGAGCTCCTTCCTGTCCACTTTCTCACGGATCTGCAGCTCGTAAGCTTCCCTCTGGCTCACATCCACAGCGGTCAAAACCACCACGTCCCAAAACTCACCGGGCTGCAGCTCCCGGGCTTCAGGAAGAAAGAGCAGCCAGCAATGACAGCTCGCATAGAGAGTGAAATACAGGCGTGTGTTTTCAGGCAAAATACTGACATAACTCACCTCGCAGAGAGCTAAATTTTCTGAGTTTTTCTCTCGTTGAAGTTTGTAGCTTTGTGGTATATTCCTGACTCATACTGTCGCTTCCTGTGTCGATTAAATACGCTCACGATACTGCAAGAAAAGTTATATCCAACGGTAAAGTGTATTGAACCAGTCTGCTGCAGACCGCCTCTCAGTTCCGGGTGCCGTCACGTGGTTACGTTGCGTTGACAACGTAGAGCGTGAAGTGAGATCTGAGCTGCAGAGCCACGGCCAGGATTTTAGGCAGGATGAGACCAGGAACCTGGTATGTAAACCAGGTTTAACAGGTTTAAGGAATCTTTTGTGTGTTTATGGAAACATAGAATATCTTTTTTTTTTAAATTGTAGATTTTCTTTCTTTATAAACAGAACAGCTACAAATATCAAATGAGTCAAATGAGTTTAAACTTAAAGTGGACTTTCATGAACATAGTGAATCAGTGAAGTTTGCTTCCAATTCAAGGACTTTCCTGAAAGACAGTCTATTTTGAGGGTGAACATATTATTCTTTCATATTTATTATGCTTTAACTTTAACTTTTTATGACATATATTTGTTATTAATATTGAAATAGACCTCTGGTGACTGACTTTGTAGTGTTTTGCCTTTATTATTGTTGTATTTTCTGTATTGTTGTTTTGACCTCCATTAGAAATTAAGATCATGTAAAATGTTCATATTTTATATGTTCATATTTTATGTTATGATTTTACTCTTCTGTGTTCCTGCACTGGTGCAAATGTGTTTAAATGTGTCTGGATGATTTTCCTGGAACTCAGGTTGAAAGTGTGCAGAGCTGCGAGTCATGTGAGTTCATCAAACTACATGTAACACTAAGAATGGCTAAAAACTTATTTTTATTTTTTATCTAATTTATTTCAGTGGGTTTTTTTTTAACCAAGTCATGAGCCTAGTCTAATTCAGATATATTGAGTCTAAACTCCTCCTCTCATTCTTGAAACCTCCCAAATTACCAGACACGATCAAAAGGGCATGACAATGATGTCCTCAGTGGTAGCTGTGGTCTTGTTGGCTGCCCTTACAACTGCTAGTGTTGTTTTTGTGATCTAACTTTACTGTTGTTAGCAGACAGCTGATCTTACCTCACAAACAGGCCCACTTCCTGATGTAAACAAATCAGCGAATCGGTCAAATGAGTCGTTTATTTTTCTGAACGTGACTAATTGCCTGCTGTATCCAATTTGCTAATCCACTGTGACAAATGCAGTCATTAGAAAGTGCACTTGGGTCCCTGAATGTAGCCTGTTAAATCAGTTGCAAATATGTTTGTATGACATTAAGTTGCATATTGTTACAAAAAGCATCCTCTTTGACATGAACCACCTTCCTGGTGCTGTGTTTTAAGATGCTCTATGACAACCATATGTGTAAAGGTCCAGGGATTGGTTGTCTGCAAAAAACAAACCTCAGTGGTGCCAAATAGCAAAGTTAAACACAATTACAGGCACTCGAGGAAAGAGCTGGGTCAAAAAAGTGCACATTTGTTTAAAAGGTTCAAGAAAGAATTCAGACAATGTCAACAACTTAGGAGTTATTTCTAACTTTCAGAGTCTGTTCCTTCCATAGTGAGTGGACAGCATTAGGAGTGTGTCGACATAGACTACCAGGGTCCTAGGACCTTGGGAACACACAAATGACTCCTACACAAACATCACTATTGAGTTTTAACAAAAATATGCAAAAATATGAATTTCTATGTAATTCTTTGGGTGTTAATCAACATCCACTTGTTTTATGTATTTCATTTCCATATTTCCTGAGGTGTTCTTTGGTCTTACATTTCTGGTGCACGCAGACCACAGAATTTGCTGCCTTTAACCACATTATCGACCCAGTATTGCTGAGTTCTGTCAACAAGGCTGCCCCCCAGATGACTGCCAACAGGTTGCAGGCAGACCCTGAACAGAAGGAGCTGGTAAACCAGTCTCAGATGGAGGCTGCCAGCAGAGACAGGCAGGTGCAGGATGCTGGGCAAAAGCATGCTGCATTTCTGAAACAGCCGAGAAGGAGGATGGCTTCAGAGTGGGCACCGATGACGGCAGCTTGCCTCACTGACTGAGGCCCTTCACGAGAATAGCACACATCAGAACTGCAGAGTGGCGTGAGCTGGCAGCGAGCGTCAAGCTGCAGGCCAAGACACATGATACACTCCTCCAGGGATGCTTTGGATCACAGGATCACCGGCTGGCTTGAGTCAGACAGTGTTTCATTGTTACATCATTACAGATGCATTCGCTTACGCTCTTTATTCTCAGTGTGAGCATAACAGGATGATCATGGAACAAACACAATACCTGGAAAGCAAGCAGAGCTACCAACTCCTTTAAAGCCCTGTCAGAGGCAGCCAGCAGAGGCTTACTGTTTCACCTCCATCAGGCTCCTCTGCTGGTCTGTGCATCTATCACAACATGACAATCACAAGTTACGGTGGGATACAACTGCAAGCTACGTTCTTCTGTTTTTTCTTCACACGACAAGGTAAAAGAATGGTAGGAATGCAGAGTGAGGGAAGTGAACACCAACACAGCAGCTAAAATGAGCATAATCCACCAGTCTTTTGTGTTTATTGTTTCAGTTCAATCAAGAAAACTGCTTGTCGAGTGAGATACTTTGCCATTAAATGTCAACATGTTATACAGTCAGTGCAATAGTTGTCCTCTAAAACCATACATCTCACAATACAAACAGCATCATTACACACTAAATGTACATACTGGCTTGTTTACAGCTTAATCAAATATATTAAAAACTTTATTTAGGAGGTAGAAAATAAACTATATCAAAAGAGGCTAATTCAAACATTGCATCTGAAACTGGTCTTATCCTCATGTTAGTTTCTGTAAAGACTGAAGGTAACAGGTTGCTGCGATTGCGTTAAAAACTTAAACCTATGTTTACCAAAATCCATTGGTCTATAAATTAGCATAGCACAGAACATTCTCCACAATATAGTGGCCCTAATAAAACTTAAGAAGCTTAAAATCCCAAAGAGACTCAGAAACACTGTGCACTCTTGCTTCATACCCACTGATCTGGCTGAAAACATGAAGCAAATTCTTTAAAAAATAAAACTATACAGTGTATTTCTTTATCCTTTTTAAAGAGAATTTCTCCATGACAAAGTTATACAGTGATAACTAAGGTTTAAAGACTTTAAAAAATACTACTCCACACAGCACCTCCACAGAACGAAGGAGAAATGAGACAAAGGCAGAGAAATGATCCTAATCCCTCCTACTGATGCTGCTGCTCCTCTTGTAGGAAGACCATGTCGCCTCTGTTGTGTCACAGTGCAGACGGTGGCAGAGCAGCCAGGCTGTCCTTGTTGGCCTCCAGGAATTGGCTACAGGCAGAAAAGGCGCTGTAGAAGCTGGAGGAGAGGCCAGCGATGTCTGTGGAGATGTAGGGGAGGACACCTGGTGTGGCCTGGTTGTAGTAGGTGATCTGAAACATAACACATCAGGTCAGATGTGGTGCAGTGAACCACTGAATCGACTAATTTACTTTGCTTGAGTTTTGCAGAAGTGAGCTGTTGGGGTGCACCAATGTGCTATTAGCATGTGTGCCCTTCTCATTTGGCCAACCTTGGTGACAGCTCTGGACTCTTCCCAGATTGTGAAGCCAGCGCAGAGCACCTCTCCCCTGGTGTAGTCCTCAGTGGGAGGGTGAGTGGGCAATGTGACAGAGCGCAGAGCGATCAGATACGGGTCCCTGAGAGGGACAAAAAGTGGATAGCATCACGAGACTTTATGAAAGCACAAGCAGGAGGCAGTAGTGCAATGACTGGTAGCATAAAAATATAATGCATGTGGCGGAATAGAAAATCAAGAAGCAAAATGTGAAGCGACATGAGCAAGGTGTTTATCATGGAGTATGTTACAACACCTGGAATCACATGGCTTCCTCCTCGATGCCAGCAAGATAAAGTCTTTCCCTTTGCCCCCTTTACTGACAGACGGTGTAGCTATGCGATAAAGAGTGTCTTCTTCATCCGCATGGTTGATCACCTCACACTCCCTGCAGTGGCCACGAAGCAACAAGCATGTGATCAAACACACATTAAAGACGCAGAAATAAATCAGCTCTCACGCTGCCGTCACTACGAATTAAGACAAATAAGTAATTCTCTAACTCACTGAATGAAGTTACTCCAGTTTGAGTAACATTTGCTAAAAACAAAACTGTATATTGTGGCCCCTTTTTTTTTTTTCCAGATTTGAATCTTCTGTGGAGACAAACGGGCCTGAGGCTGAGTGCCACAGACAGGCACAGTAGGCTTTGGTGTTATTTGATTTGCTGACGAAAGGAAAAACACAGAATAACATGTGAATTGTCCTTGAGGCGTATTCTGCTGACTGCAAGTTGCTGAGCGCCAGATGACGCCCAAGGCCAAGAATGTACAGTATATGTCACTGACTCATAGTGAGGGTCCCACTCCTTTCTCCTCCTCAGATCCGACAGTAGGTGGAACGTTTGCTCTGCTGGTACGCTGACGTGCATCTCCACCTTGAAACACAGCATGTGGTTTTCCTCCAGTGTGTACAGTCTGACCTAAGAAGGAGCACATTCACACAGGGGAGGTGGGCTCCACGTGTACAAACAAGATATGTTCCAGTTATTTTTAAAGTTTGGCTGTTGTCAAAACTGCCACATGAACTGGTGGGTGCAGGAGATATTGTAAATATAAATATCCATATTTTGAGGATTAGTATGGTCAGGTCTCAATCTCTGAAAATGACTTTTGGAGCAGAAGTTTAAAGTCTCAGCTTTAGGCTTTCTGACCTGTTCCGCATTATTCCACAGTTTACAGTAATTAAATCTACGTGGGTCTACTTCCAGGAGAGACACTGTGAACCTGCCGCTTGTCCAGAATAATACAGATCAGAATGCATGGTGGAATCACAACAGCTGCAACGATTTAAATGGCTATATCCAAGATGATAACACAAACAGTGCTGACCTTGTTTTTCTCAGAAGTTAATACCCAGTTGTTTCTGGTATCCATTAGTTTCAGTGCTGATACATTATTGTAGCTCAGGTACATCTGAAAAAACAACAACAAAGGGCTGTCTGAACTCTTGAATACAGTGGCAATATCTAATAAGTCTTGCTAAGCATGCATGCCTCTGTTTGCCAGAAATTGCAATACCTGGTTACTTGGATCCCAGGGTACAGACAGAGGCACTTCAGTTTGCTTGCAGGAGATAATGTATTTCCTATAAAACATGTAAGACAAAATGATTTACATTCAGGGACAAAAGAAAGTTGCGGGAACCCGAACGATACGAACCTTTTTTCACTCTAGCAATGATCCAGCACATTTGGTTATCAAGCAGTGGAGTGAAGATTATACTGGAGGCCGGGTATTTTACAGTTGAACAATGAAGTGATTATGCTTGACAGACTCTGTACCAAAGTCTGCTCAGCTGTGATATGCTGCTCTGCCAAGTCATGTGCTGCTGCGGAGTATCGCAAACAATGGGCTCTGTAGAACAACACTGGACACACAAAGTAATAATGACTTCTAGTGCTTTAGACTGCATCGTGTACAGTTTTTTTCTGTATTTGTAGGTTTTGTAATTGTTTATGATGACTTGTTTTGCATACAATGTAGGTTTTTGGTGTACTCTTAGTATTACAATACTTTGGTGTGAACTAGATATGAACTGGATAGCATTAAGCCTTGTTGAATGACATAAACTGAAATCTGTTTGATTCCTCTGTACCTGAAGAAGAGCCAATTCAGACTTAAAACACACTGTTCCTCATGTAATAAATACAATGTTTTAATGGAAGCAGATGGCACTGTTGTTTGTCCTTTGGGACCTAGAAAATCTACACTGTTAACAGCATTCATGTCTGCAATAAACCACATCAGCCATCAGCCCTGTGATATATCGGTAGGCTGCAAACAGGACAAAACATGATGGTTTAAAATTATGATCTTGAAGATGTTCCTAGAAAAAAATCTGTATTAATTTACTGCTAATGCAATATAATTCCTACTGCTGTCGCTTCACATTAAAAACATTTAACTGGCGCAACACGAGTTGATTGTCATTGTGGAGCAGTCACAGGAAATGCAATGTGTTTGTGTATGTATGTGCATGTGAGCTGCAGGCGACAGGCTGCACACCTCCAACTTCTCAGCAAGGTAACAAGCTTCCCTCGTTTCACTGTGCCCTGCTTTTACAGACTGATGCTGTGTGCAGCCTAAAACCAGATCATGGTTGCTCACAGAATAATGGTAAAATACCAATTATTGCTTAGCTTCTTTATTAATAATGGTTTATTTTACTGCCCCCAGAATTATGTGACCTGTAGCATTTGCTGTTGCCACCAATAACTACAGGTGTCACTAAATAAATCAATCAATCTTCCAGATTGCCGCTTGAAGGAGAGATACTAACCTATCAAGGCGAATCTTCTTCCTGGCAATAGCCTCCTGATAGCGTCTTTTTCCGTCCTGTAAAACATAGCAAAAACCTAATGCTGAAAACCTCACAAAATGATGCTCAATTAGTTTGAAAATTAGCTTTTTGTTCAGTTCAGTTCTTTACTGAACATGATTGTCTCAGGAAAAACTCACCACAGGCTCAGGTCGTATCCGTGGCAGTGTGCTTGGTTTCCTGTCCCTGTCCAGCACCTCAAAGGTCATAAAGGCACTATTTATATGGCGCAGAGGTTCTCCACCCTGGTAGGCCTCAGCACACACACCCACCTCCATGCTAGACACCACGTACGCAGACGCATAGGTTCACAAAAGATATGCACACATGGAAACATATAATATACATACACTCAGACTGTGAATGTGTAACTTAGAGAGACATTGTAAATGTTAATTAGTTTATCTGCCCTTAATGCAATAAGAATTTGTCAGGCTGCGTTGACTCACCTGTGCTTGAAGGCATTGTTAACAATGGCTTTCAGCACCAGTCGGTCACCAATATGAGACGGACCACGAAAATGGAACATGTCTATGCTCCTCAGGGTTGGATGGGCGTTACACAAACGACTGGATCCGAGGCAAAGAGAAAAAAGTGTTTGTAGTTTGTCTTGTTTGTTGCTATTTTGATTCTTGGCCTCATTACAGATAATCTCTTAGTAAACTACAATTTGTTTGGAATTACTAGAAATACGCTTGTTCTCTTGGCTATTGTGTCATATGAGAAAATCAACGTCACTCTCAAATCTGCCAATTAAATATGACGCTACAGCTAACAGCCAGTTAGCTTAGCTTGGCATAAAGACTAGAAACAGCTCCCTTGGCACCGACCAGCATCTCTAAAGCTCCACCAATTACCGTGCTTTATCTTGTTTGTTTAATCTATATAAATACTTAAGCGTACAAACAGACTAATTGTTGTTTTCTGGGGGGGTTTTGTGTGGGACTATTTCTTGGCAGGGTGCAGTGACTTTCTGTATTCTCTGGTGGTTTACTGGCAACCACATAGAGAAACCAAGAAATAGTCCAGCCATAACTCACCCCAAAAACACATTAAAAAAAAAGATATAATGCATTAATTAGGAAGCTTTGGAAGTGTTGGTGAGAGGATTTTGTTTCCAGGCCAGCTCTCCCCCGCCTGTTTCCAGCCTGCATGCGATGCTAAGCTAAGGGACTGCTGGCTGTAGCCTCTTATTTTACATGATTTTGATCTTCTCATTTAACTCAGCAAGGAAAGTGAATAAGCATATTCTTCAAAAACTTTTTCTTTAAAGCTCTTTTAACTCAGTGAAACACAGAAAAACTAGGTGCACACCTTGCTGCGATTGTAGCCACATTCTCCATCCAGGCCATGATCTGGCCCCCAAAGGTGCTGACTTGGTGGTTGGCGTGTGGCGGCAGCACCAGCTCCACACTCTCCACTCGTGTCCGCTCGGCTGGCACAGCGTCCTGATACTCCCTGCATTCTCCTGGTAAAAGCACAAAAACAAAGAGCTTTAATCAATCGGATTCCAAATGGTGCCGCCGCACGGCCAAGTGCTGTGTTATAAAGCCCTGTGTCTGCTGCCTGTACCCAGCTGAGCTGTGCTGCTGCTCAGTAGGTCTGTAATGATCTCAGCATGGATGAGCCTCATCCTCCTCCGCTCTGCTGCCAGGCTGTACTCCATCTGCTCCATTTGTGTGTGAGGAATCACCTGCTTCAGCTGTACCTGTGTACACAAAGCACACACAAACCCGGCGGATGTTGAAATGCTGTTGGCTAAATGGCTAAAATGGATTTGTGTCCATATTTTGGTTATTATCCCTTACCTTTCCAGCTTCAGTTCGTCTGGCAACAAAGGTAGCAAAGGCATGACAAACCTTCCACTGTCTGTCACTGTAAAGGTCCTCACAAGTCACCAATATGCCCACCTGAAATTAACAAAATCACCACATTCATTATATTTTTTCTCTAACAACATGAATGTTCACGAAGCCGAACTCAAAAACAACATTCACCAACCTCCATGCTGGACGTGAAGGCTCTGTTGACCTTTGCTATGATGTTGACTACCTTTCCCACCCTGGAGAAAACAGACACAGATGCTTCTCTTTACTATCAACATGAAGCAGTGATTATATCATCAACACAGTATGAATGTCTCTACTGTGAGACGCAACACTCAGTTTGTGTCTAGACGAGTTTGGCCATCAGTGTCCACCTTTCTCTGCCTGTAACTGGAGGGAGAGCGGCCAACATTTCAAATCAGCAGCTCGTATAATCTGACGAGTAAAACCGAAAGATCCATTTATATATATTTTTGGACTTTTTAGTAGCATTTGTCTTGCAGTTTTGGCGAATGTTGACACTTTTTCCTCTCCCCCATAGTCAATGCATGCAACATGTTCCGTCTATGCTACTCAGTTGCAGACACACCTTGGTAGATCATTAAGGTTAATACCTTACCCTATGGTGTGTTCGAAATGGATGTCGTCCACAGATGCAGTGATACACGAACAACCTGCATGTCTCTCAGCTGCGAGGGGAGAGATTACACGACTACTTAGCTCGTGCAGCTGAAAGTCACAAAGCATCAGCAAATCGGCCAAAGTGAAAGCTTATGAGCTGTAAATATGTGCATATATAAAGTCATACAGAAAGGATCAATCACACAGAAAGACTTCAGACCTGTTTCAAATTTAAATGCATTAAAAGCAGCACCAGATCTATTGCTTTGTACAGATGTATTTATATATGGAAGGGGGTGATTTTGACACAACCACTCCTACTCAATGCATTGAACAAAGGGGCTGAAAAAAAGGCAAATACACCTTTTTTGTTTATGGGCTACATATGCAGTGAAATAGGGGCGGAGAATATGAAAATATACAACCATGACATTATGTAAATCTGTAAACCGTCACAGATATTTCTATACAATTTGTGTTGTGGTAGCTATCTCTTTAATAATTTATCTATTTTTTCACATTAATGTGATGAAGTACGTCGGAAAGTTGATCTGTAACAGAGTCACAACTCGTGGCCTTGTCCAACACTAAAGCAGGTAAACAAGTATCAGAACTTGACATCAAATGTGGTTTATCTACCTAAAATCTTAGTAGAGAAATGTCACACCATTTTGGAGATGATGAGATAATCTTGGCTAACCATGGCGCAAGCTCACAGTTGCAGATGCATAACCATGTTTAATGCTTTATGATCTCCTGGTGAGCAGTTATATCATGAGCTAGATGCTGTGATGTAAGAAAACTACTGAGAGTTTAACTTTTAATCGAAAAGTGAGAGGTTTTCTGATGTTTTCCTACCAGACAAGCAGGCTGTGGAGTCCATCCACTTCAGCAGCTGCCCGACACTCAGCTCCCCACAGTGGTTGGCATGGCACGGCAGCACGATCTGACTCATCTTCACTTCAGTGGGGTTTCTGTACCCTTCCTCACTCTCCTGAATGAACAGAGGGTCCTGTACGGTGTCCGCATGCTCCCTCTCTGCCGTCATAACTCAAGGCTACACAGACTAGAAATACAGGCAAAATTAGTGACAGCAGAACCAGGACACCGTCCACTTTGATTTGACTCAGGTACTAAAGGAGAAATAACAACTACAGCTACAACTGGTGATTCACAAGTAAAAAAAAAAAAAAAGGTTGCTACATCAACAAAATTGAAAACATGATTGGAAGCTGTATAAATTATTTCAGATAAATGATTCATGTGTTCTGGTGGTGCAGTCAAATATGGCTTACATTGGTTGAAAACAAAGGAGTAAAACTGGGGCTTCTGCAGCATCAAATCTGAAGCACGTCCTGATGTAGAAATATCACCTCCAGGTTTAATTCAGCAGTCCAGATAACACAGGAATGGTGCTTCTTCAAAACGAGCCCCAGGCCTCTGTTTTAATTACAAGGGTTAAGAAATGTATGCTTAATTTGTCATTTTATAATTTTAATTTCCTTTACCACAACATAATCTTTGACATCATCCCACCCTAAAAAAAAGATTTTTTAAAAATGAAAACAGTTGATGAGACATTTTCATCGGGCACAAACTAACTACCAACAACACCTACATCGTACTGACTGTAACTTAAGCGTTGAGTCAGAACCACCGCTACCAAAACACAGACATTTGTATTTCATCAACATGCCTTGATTTTGAAAAAAGCACCAGTGCTGCAACCTAAGACGCTTTCAGTAATCTGTAACTCAGTTTGTCTGCAGGATTTCTTATTGCAACACAAGGATCAGGAAAAACCTGAAATGCCTATTTACGACCCACAACCCAAATAAGTTAAGGTGCAGTGTAAAACATAGACAGAGCAGAATGTGATAACTTGCTGATACTTTTTGACATTTACTGAATTCAAAACAGCACAAAGACAGTCTATTTAATGCTTTACCTCATCAGCTTCATTGATTTTTGTGCTTATTCTGAATTTCAGCACATTTCAAACCAGTTGGGACAGGAGCAACTGAAGACTGGGAAAGTTGTGGAATGCTCCAAAAACACCTGTTTGGATCATTCCACAGGTAAACAGGCTCATTGTAACAGGTGATAGTATCATGACTGGGTCTGAAAGCAAGGATGCAGCAAGGTTCACCACTTTGTGAACATGTGATTGTATAAAGGATGTTACTGCATGCATAGAACTGTCGTTGGTAAACAGTTTGTGCAGATGACTGTTTTTATTTACGTGTTGCACAGCGTCCCAACATGTAATTAAGCATTTGATAGAGCTGCTCCTCAACTATCAATGAATACAGCTTCACATACATCTCTGTCTGCACTGCAGGCTTGGACCTGCCTTTTTACAGCAGTTTCAATCAAGCTGAGACAGAAACTATTTCAAGTCGCATGCAGTCTATTTTAAGGCATGTCGCTAAATGGGGTGTTCGTGGAAACTATTTGTTCGGATACAAGTGTTTGGCGGTAACTTGTGCACCAGTGGTGCGCAGCGGTCACCTGTCGCTCCTGTTATCGATGACAGGAGCCGCAGTGACCTTTTACACCGACTGCAGAAGAACAAGAGCACATCAGCCGAATTAAAGCCTGTTATTCATTCTGCAAAGACATGTCGTCGTGCGTAAACAGGCCGACGTATTTCACACAGAAAACAAAATTAAAATTCTTACCCAGGTTAAAAGTTACTGTTGCTGGTGGAGTCGAGATAAAGTCCTTCACGTGTCAATGGAGGTCGGCTACAAAACTCTAAAGCGGCTGACAGATTGGAGCAGGAGACCCGGACTGTGACTCCTGATCATTTCACCCATTCCTCAACAACACAACTTACCAAACACACACACACACACACACACACACACACACACACACACACACACACAGAGAGAGAGAGAGAGAGAGAGAGAGAGAGAGAGAGAGAGAGAGAGAGAGAGAGAGAGAGACTCCTGTAGTCGTTTACGTTACGCCCACATTTAAGGTGGAACTGCAGTGACCTCATTTATACACTTACTAAAATAACACGACGTAAACTGGACATTTTATGGATTCTAGATAAACTGTAAAGGGTTTTTAGCCCTTAGTTCAACATGTGTGCATTTTTTAATCTCGTCCATACTGAAGCACTGTAGAAAAGTTAAAATCTTCTTCATAAGGCGAACTAGCAATGATCTCCTCAATAGAACTTGAGACTGTCTTATTGATTTGCTATGCATTCTAGGGCCTACTTATTTGCTTAAGGACATGCTAATTTCTTATGTAAGAGAAAACCGGGCGTATCCTGCCCCAGATCATCACCATTATTTGGTTTGATGAGGCAAACGTATACTGTTCTTCCTACAGTAGAAGTTGCTTATAAGTAATTCGGTTAAAAACCCGTAAAATATGGAAAAATACAACCATATTGGTACGGACAAAAATACTGACTTCATGTATCCAATAAAAGTAAAGCTATTAGTAAGAGTTAGTGGTTTATAATTAAAATGGAGGGTCAAAAGAAATATAAACCTCTGGTTTAAAAAAAGGTTCTTTCAGAGCACCATGTCTTGGAGGTACTATAAGTCTTCTAATTATTTTATATTAGAAATAAAAAGGTATTTTCATATACACGTATATATTTTACTGCAAATTATTATTTTGTAAAGAAACAAATCACGTTTCGGTTGATTTCCACAATAATTCATTTACACTGCATATGCTGGAAAGTAAACAATTACGGAGGAACTACACATTTCTTCATTAAATTACGCTCCTTGTTACAGCAGCTACCAACGTCAAAACAGCAAACTGGAAGCACGAAGAGGCAGACCTTAAGGCGAATGGCGCGCTCTCATTGGCTATCGGGAGCGTCAGTCAGGCCTGGCCCCGCCTCTTCCCCCCGGACCAGGCTCGGTTGAGTCGTCGGGTTGAGCAGGAGTGCGGTTGGAGTGCGAGAGGGTCGCGGCCGCGATGATCTGACAGATGAAATAGCGAAAAAAGAAAGAGAAGGCGGGCGTCCTCCCACAAAAACAATGTTCCCCAAAGGCAAAGGCACCCCGGTGCCGTCGGACGGCCAAGCACGAGAAAAGTAAGCTCACAAACGTTTATTATTGTGTGTTTTTGCCTCGTAAGTTTTTCCCTCTTGCTCTCTGTTGTTCGCTGGACAGGCTAGCAAGAGGCGATTTCCTCCTACCGAGAATGGAATTGAATGAACCGCCTTGTCTGCTCGCCATTCCTTCCCTCAGCTCTGTTTCTTCTGCCTTTGGCTCGTTGCTGCCTCTTTGCACCTCTGCCCACCGATACCGAGAGCAGTTTGGTTGTGTTTTAACCGGCCGTTGTCTCGTATTTTTGCGGATATTCAGTCGCGAGCTCGGAGAGGAGAAAACAATAACATCGTGTTGCCTCACAGTACATTGTTTTCTCTGTTGCGCTCCGGATCGGCTCCGTTTTTATTCCCCTCAGCCCATCAGTGCCTTCAGGATACTGTACCTAGCTTATACACAGCAGGCTGGTGCTGGGTGTTTTTTTATTATTTCACATCACGATGTTAAATTATGCTGCTGCTTTAGCACTTTGTTCCAACCTCCTCATTGTGGTGAATCTTAACCTGGCTTTGGCTTGGTTGCACAGTCCCCATTTAATTTTTTGGCATAGGCTATTTGGCAGCCATTGTTCAGTGGGCCTGTGCCCGATTCAAGTCACTCAGTGTGCCCGTTGAACAAAATTTAACCTGCTTTTTTTAAATTTTTTTTTTTTTTTTTGCTAAATTAACCCTAAAATGACATTTTTTCCCCAAACAGGTTGGCTCTGTATGTCTATGAGTATTTGCTGCACATAGGAGCACAGAAGTCTGCACAGACCTTTTTATCAGAGGTATGATGATTTTGGGGAGAAGTTCCCTAATACCCTTTTTATATAAAAAAAAAAAAATCATGTAAATGTATTGCAAGTACTCTAAAATTCAATGGTATTTAATTGACACACACGGCTAATTACTGAAATCCCCGTTTCCTAGATCCGATGGGAGAAAAACATAACACTCGGAGAACCCCCTGGATTCCTACACTCCTGGTGGTGGTAAGAGATAACGTGCTTGTCTCCCTGTAAACACGTCCAGGGGTTTATTGTGTGGTTTTGTTTGCTTCATGACCTGTCTTGTCCACAGTGTATTCTGGGACTTGTATTGCGCTGCACCAGAGAGGAGAGAGACATGTGACCACTCCAGCGAAGCAAAAGCCTTCCATGATTACGTGAGTAGTGCTTACACTGGAAACTGTTGCACAGATTGCTCCGTCTTCTGCTAAAGAAGACAACAGCTCTGCTATCGAGGCTAAGAAGTGGTGTAAGCACTGTGCCTCTGACTCGGGTTGTGCAATGAGTCAGAATTTTTGGTGGAGCTATCAGAGCACAGACCTCATAATCTCTGTTTGTCAACACTCAAGTCCGGACAAAATCTCAAACATTCCCTTTCAAGAGTGATGCAGCTGCCGCAATTCAGGCTGTTGTGATTCCCCTTGAGTTTGAGGAATTATAATGATTCACCCCAAAATTATGTCTGACTGATTTCTGCCATTTTTACATTTCTTGAGTATGTTTTGCTCATTTTTTTTGTAATCCCCACTGCACCCTCCTGTACCTGTATTTAATTACCTAGTGCAAACTGTGACAGTATATATATTTTTTTCTCCTCCTGAATTTACGATCGGTCATCTTGCCCGTTGGTGGGCCAACATTGAGCTTTATAGGCTTCTGGGAAAATGATGCTGATGTCAGCATGTCCTGAGTCAGACCTGTCGAGTGCGCTCCCCTTATCCACGCCACGCTCGAGCTCCCTGCATCAGTTGTGAAGACAAAAAGAACCTGCTGTGTGTTCTGCACAGCTTCCCGAGGCTTTGTACAGCTTGGTTCTTGACAAAGACCTCCAGCTGACCTGATGTGAAGTAGCTCAAGTACATGCTGAAACGTATTATCTGCAATGACATAATCCTAGTGGATTTGAAACTGAAGAACTGTGAAGGCGGTCTCGTATCCAAAATCTATGAAACGTCACTCAGGACAAGTGCATCCTCTTATGATGGCACGTCCACATTTGCATGGTATTTGTGCTTTGCATCCTGACAATTATGCCATTTTAGACAGTTCTTCTTCTTCTTCTTCCTGTCCTGCATTGTTTCCTGCTTTGAGTCAGCATTCAAAAGGAAGATCAAAGAAAGTGTGAACCGTCTGTAAGTGGCGTCTCCTGTTCCCACCCTTGTGATTCTCTGGTCTTCTCTAAAAGATGAGACGAGCATCGTTCGGCTGATGTCAATAAAATAAAGATGCTTATTTAGGTTCTGCTGTGTCAGCATATTCAAGGGAAGACATTAAAGGTGCCCTCTCAGGATGACTGATACGCAGCCCAGTTTGTAGGTGGGCTGGTGGTGTGTCAGGCAAGATGGGGTTAAAACGTAGATGTTGGTCCTGCTCTTGGCAGATAGGGTTGTCAGGGTAACAGGCCTCCTGATCTTGGCGGTGACCTGGGCGCCAGGAGAGAGGCTACGGCGAGGCTCTGCCCTTTCAATAACCACGGTCCTTATTACTCAAACTCAGACAGACACAGGAGGAGCGTGTTTTGTTTGAAGCCGGCCTCTTCGTTACCCAGCCCTGCTTTATAATAATTGTTTGCAGTGTCTTTGACTGCTTCTTTATGTAGGGTTTGTTTTTGGTTGTGTCTTAAATTGCAGAATACAGCTGAGTGTCACCTATTTCAGATTTCTTCAGCTGTTAAGGAGCAATCGTCTTTCCAAGCATTAATTACCACTGTATTCTTAAAACTCTGTGTTAAGCGAAGGTGTGAGAACAATTGAACAAATTTTTCTAAAATCATTTAGCAGTTTCCCTCGTATGATAATGAGGAAACCTCACCAGACCCGTTTTGAATGATTAAACACCACGAAATAAGATGTTAGATTGCAGCCGGTGGTTTGACTGAGACCGTTTTCATAACGTGGAAAACATTAAGCAAATGAGGGAGCAGTGGAACGTCACTCTGGGCTGTGTGCTGCTGTGGTGGGGAGCTTTCAGAGTTTCTGTGCGGCCGGCGCTCCCAGACATCTTGTGGTTGCCCTTCGCTCTGATGTTGGTTCTCCTTGTGTTCGTTTGTGGATGGTGGGGGTCAGGCAAGTGTGTGTGTATGTGTGTGTGTGTGGACAGTACTAGTCCTTGGACCCTCGCCTTTGTCTAGGTGTGGGGGAGGTGAGTGCTGCTCTGTTAGCCGGCAGCGCTCGTAAAGCCCCGGCGGCCTGATGAACGCTCCCCGAGGGGCCCCGTCGCCATGGCGTCAGCGTCTGATTGATGGCTGTCATGGAGCTGAGGGGCAGATTGGAAAAAAGGAAAGGGGAGTGGCACTGTGGCATATGCCCACCACCGCAGAGGAGCAGAGGGAATAAAAAGGGGAGGGGGTTGGTGGAGGAGGAGAGGAGGGAGATGAGAAGTGGAAGGGACCTGCTAGAAGTAAGTAGAGCGGGAGAGAGAGAGGTAGAGAGGGAGAGAGAGAGGGAGAGGGAGAGGGAGCATCCAGTCAGGACTCAGAGTGGGTTTTATGATGTTGATTGATGGTTAAACATTTACAAGCTAAACACTGGGGCTGGTTTCTGTTGAGTGTTGGTTCCAGTGGAAGAAGTGAGGCTGTTGTGAGCACGCTAGGTCAGGAGCTGGCACGGCCACATCACGTCTCCTTCATCCCCTTTTAAATATTACATTTTTTTCTTCTTTTGTTTGTCTCTCTCTGTCTCTGTATACCCTTTTTTCACAGTTACCCCAGTCAACCTCTTGGCCATCCTCAGCCTCCTCCCCCATGTGTTCCCCTGTCCCCCTCTCTCTTCTTTGTTTTTGTAAAGAGAGCAAGAGCACATCCGCTGCCACTCTGGCCTTTTGTAACCTCCTTCAGTGATTCAAGAATTCAGGGAAAATTTGTTTGGCTGGGATTGCTCGTGTGCTCTTAAGTACACACATTTACACGCTGAATCACGGTGGGTCGAGGGGGTTGTCTGTCTTAAAGGAGGTCCCCTGGGGAGTTGTAAGGAAAGCCCCAGACAAGAGCCTCATGGCCCGGGGCAGGGCTCAGACATCTGCCCCTTTCCTGTACCAGAGAGTCTGAGGCGAGACTTGGTTCGTTTAGACCGAAAGAAGCATCAGGCTGTTTGAGACAGTCCAGCAAGCACAGCTGTGGGCTTTAGTGGAACATGATAAAGATCTAACACAACATGCCTGGGAACACACCATGCACATTGCTTTTTAGTCTGCAAACAGTTTGTGACTCTACAGAGCTGTATACATTGTTACGTTGTTTTACGACTTTGTGGTCAATACCTTAAATACAGCTTCGTTTTTACTTCGTTACTTCTTTGCAAAAACACAAACTGCATTTGCTGTTTCACTGTGAAGAGACCAGACATCTGAAACTAGCCATAAACTGTAGATCAATCTTTATCTATAATAAGCAGAGAAACTTCTTCCTGCAGAACGTCTTCATGTATTTAGGCTGATACATAACACACACTTTCCTGGAGTTGAAGAATTTAGTACTTATGTTGATAAAATATGTCACTCCCAGAGGAGCAATTTATATGCCATTCAGTCGCTATAAGAATGATGCATATATTTAGAGACAAGCTTTAATTAATAAATTCATTGAAGATTGTTGGAAAAATGATCTTAATGTCTACAAAAGCCACATGTAAATATATTCTCTGCTTTGTTAAAAGATTCCAAAGTACGAGTTACCAATGAATTTTGAGGAGATCACGCATGACGCCTTTACCGTTTAATGCAAGTGACTTGTTCATATTCTTAGACTATGGCGCAAGCTTTATGGTGTATTCATCATCAAAAACTTCCTCTTCTTGCATACCATGAACTGGGAGGCCTTTTAGTTCCTGTCCTAAACCAGAAAGCAGTATCTAATCGTATAAAACTGTAAATAGTAGTAATATCAGTGATGCTGTAGCTCCAGCTACTATCCTTCTACTTTTTTTTTTTTTTTTTTGCTTCATTGCTCTTAAAGAAATAATTTCCAGTTATCATCAAATTTCCACTGTGTTCAAGTGCTTCTCAGATGCTATTGCAATAGTTACCCAGAATGCTTGAGTGTTGGTATACCTGTCAGGCAGGCAGCTTAGACTGAGTAATGGATGACTCCTTTCATGCGAGTAATTGTGTCATGCAGAATAGGATCTTCGTCTTTGTTTAACTTGCATATGGCTGACTTGTCTGAGCAGTTCAGCTCTTGCAAAACAGGTCGTGCTGTATGTATGCAGATGATTGGGTTGTATTTCTAACTGCAAAGTATATAATCCCAATATGGGGCCGACTTTGACATCAGAATAAATGCCAAAATGATGCATATTTAATGATAATATGAAGTAAAGAGGACAGAACATTAATATTGTTTGTAATTCATTGGAAATGCTTGTCAGATAATAGAGATGCTATATGTAAATTATAATCTCAGGTGAAAATGCCTGGTATGTTTCATTCATGCCGTAGTCTCACTGTTAAAGGCTTCTGTAAAACAGCAGCATTCAGAGCCGTACTTGCTTACAATGATGCCACAAAGACATTATTGTGTGCATCAAGTTTTAGGTTGCTTGTCATGTGATCGTCGGCGTGAATCGTCTCATGTCAGGCCCAGATGAGAAACGTTGTGAATACATGTATGATTTGATAAGGTAGTAAACTGCATAATGGATGGTAAAGCCTACCAAAGGCTGCACGTTGTGCTTCAGAGGTATGATGAGTCTGAAGAGTGGATGATGCAGAGAAATTAAATTTGCAATGCTTTGTTTGGCCCCATCGTCCTGTCGTCACATCACCATAATCCTTTTCTTGTTATCGTGTATATATGTCATTTTTTTAATCAGTGTGTTTGCTGTATTGTATGGATGTGTGTTTTTCCATTGTTACCTCCAGGGTAGGGTGTAGCATGGGCCAAGGACGAGCCCATTCAATTTTGGAGCAGATCTGCTTCACGAGGCTGATACACAAATTATTATTTGGCTTTGTTAACTGTGCGAGATGGGGCAGATGGCCCTAAATAATGCCATACATCCTAAAATCCAGTAGATTGTAGTGAAGTTAGACAGTGAGAAAACATAGCCAGTAGTACAAATATGATGACCCCACATCATGGCACTAGTAAACCTCTGGGGAAGCCTTCACATGTAACGCTCCAACTTCATACAGAAAGCAGTCACGACGGAGCGCTCGGACACAGTGGTCTCAAGGGTGAACCGGTACGACTGTAACATCAGCACAATTATAACAACACCTATTTTTTGCGTGCAGCTGTTTCGGAAATATATCCACACATATACTGTATAGTGGTTGGTCTTCTGGTGTTGACTGTGGACTTTTAACAAATTAAAACTTAACTGAAAAGTACAAGCTGTCGTCACTGAGGAAGCACTGGGTTTCTTGTGCCTTTGGTAGAGACCGGCCAGGTCACTAAACATGGGCATGCTGCACCTTAGTGGGATCACGTTTTATGGTTTCTGGGTATGTGAGCTATGTCGTTTAAGTTGGTGCTCAACAGGCTGTGAATTTGAGTGAGTCACTGCAGGTCTACAGGCATCCCACTGATCCTTATCTGACATAAACATCTTAAACTGTGGAAATTTGGTCAGTTCAAATTTATTTAAACACAGATTTACCAAATTCTAAGAGCCACCATATCTGCATTGGCTGGGTATTTGAGAGTAAGATCTCCAGAAAATATCTTCTCCTACACACACATAGCAGTATGTTTCTTAAAGAAGAGCTCAGATGTTAGTCATGTTTGAGGATTTATCAGTCTTGCAACTTGCTGATTTTTTTTCCTACGGCGCCCCACGACACCACCTAGTAAAGAAATAGGATTTACAGGCTGTCTGTGTCTCTGTGTCCGTGTCCCAGTGGAGCTGGGGCCTGATGAGACGTGACTTCTCCCTGTGGCCTCACTTCTCTCCCTGCTGAGGTATTTCACAGTGGCCCTGCAGTGGCAGCCTGAGCAGATATAATTAGGGGAGGTGCAGTCGATATCAGGGAGTGTGTTGGCTATTGACCAGTGATGTCTGTAGAGCTCTGGACAGAGACAAGGCGTGTTTGTGAGAGGGGGTTCTGGTACATCCACACTATAACGTGAACAAGCTACGTTTGAACGAATGGGTCCGAAGGAGCTTCTCTTGCTCTGTAGCTGTTCTCTGCAAGCTAAACCCCACAGCTCTGAGGACATTAGCCCATCTCAGATTGCTTCAGCTACAGGGAAGAAAAACTGAGTCAATTAGGAGCGTGTGACTGAAGCAAATGGCACATTAGTGAATTAGGACTGCGGTTTGAGCAGGAAATCGGCCCAGGAAGCCCCTGCTGTGCAGCAGCACTTTGGAGCCACTGACTCAGTGAATCCCACTGATCCTTATCTGATCCAGTGGATCAGCAGGGCTCAGAAGCCTTAATAAGGGCCCCATTGACACCCTTTACATATTGGAGACCCACAAATGAGACAGGTCTGCCAATCACATGTTGGTTTCTTTCTCTTTTTAGATAAGCCGAGGGTGAGTTAAATGATGTTTGATCAGCAATTACATAGAATTGGATTCATTGAGTCTGTCCGAGCCTCATGAAGCCTGCACACATAATGCACATGAACCCATTCAGATCGATAGCCAGCACAGGTTTAGCCTGCGTCACTGTGTTTGTCCAAGACAATATTCAGTTTCTCAGATGTACTCCTCCTGTGGCCAGCCGTGCCAAGAGCCAATGCCGTGAAGGGGTAACAGACTTCCAACAATAACACTTCATCGGCATGTTAAAGATCATTTTCTCGTTAGACATCATCAGTGATTGATTAGTTGTTTGGTCCATAAAATGTCAGAAAATGCTGAAAAATCGCTGTTTCTCAAAGCTTCGGGTCATGGACTTGTGTTGTTCACAACCCAAAGAAACCAGAAAATATTCACATTTGAAAAGCTGAAATCAGATAATTTGGACATTTGTCGTTAAAAACAATTAATCAGCTACCAAAATAGTTGGCGATTAATTTAACACTTGACAACTATTTGATTAATTGACCGATTCTCGCAGCTCTAATACATGTGCTGATTGTAGTTGGTCTTAACCAGTCAGCTTATCTTTCAGTTAACACTGTGTTGTAATGTTGCTGTTTTGTCTCTTCTTCTTTTCTCAGAGTGCAGCAGCAGCTCCCAGTCCTGTGATGGGAGGGATGCCCCCTGGTGAGGGCATGCCAGGAGGACCCATGCCACCCGGCTTTTTCCAGGTTAGCCAATTGCCACAAATGATACTGTCCATAACCAGAAAAACTCTGACTTCAGAACCAATAATCAGAATTGTCTTAGCGGCACTTCTGTCGGCTCCAGCTTTGTGAAGTGCTGTCAGGGTTTTGGTCATCTCCACGTTGGTGTCCGTGCTGCTTGTGTCTTTTGTTTTGCTCCACTCTGCTCAGCGAACTTGTCGTAAACGTCATAGACATTCTGTCTGCCTGGGCCCCTCCAGTGCTGTAAACAGGCAGGCGTGGCCTGACCATTTTCCCTAATGGAGAAATCGAAAGGTGCAGCACCTACTGTAAATCAATATCTCATGAGGATAAACTTGGCAGGCAACTGTGTGGAACTGTGGCTCTAAGAGGTGACATAAAATTGCTGTGTTGCTCTGCCTCCACTAGACCAAACTGTTCACTTTAAATCCACCAGCTTATTACGTACTAGAAGCCACAAAGGCGTGACTCATTATGTGATCATGTTAATATCAGGAAAGACATTTTGACATTGATACACGAAGGCACACGCACTCACACTTTCCATACCAGGATCCATTGGAGGAGGCTCAATTAGACCCCTCACTCTGTCAGATCAGCAACATTAGCGACACAGTGCCGGTGTTTAGTGTTGTTATACAGCTAATTGCATAGAGCTTAATTGATGCTGTTAATTCAGGGAAATTAGCACTGATAACATGCTGCATGCAGCAGGCTTCTTAATGTCTTGACTGACAGGCAAAAGAGCATACATCCTCTCCATCTCCCTGTCTCTTTTCTCTCATCCAAGGCTAAGTCATTTGCTTGCTCTTCTCAGCTCAGTCTCTCTCTCTCTTCACTGTGTTCGGTACATGAAAACGAGCTTTTTGTTTTTGTACATTTTTACTTTTTGTTTTGCGCCACACTGGTTCTTGCACTCCGACTGTCCTCTGCCCTGCAGTAACCCTGCTTCTCTCTGACCCTCTTTTGTCGCTTCTGTTTCTCGCTCCCTCTTTCTCTCTCCGTCTCATCCTCCCCCCCGTCTCCCTCCTCTCTCTTCCTCCTTGCCTCTTTATTTTGTGCGGTGCCACAGGGTCCTCCTGGTCCCCAGGGCTCTCCTCACCCTCAGCCTCCTCCCCCTAACAGTATGATGGGACCTCACAGTCAGGTAACTCTCCCTCTCCCTCTTTCTCTCTTTTTCTCTGTTTTTGCTATCCGCGGTCATTTGGGAACGCTGGTTCTCGGTGCTGATGCTTCATGCTTTGGCATTCGTCTCAGCTCAGTGCTTTATGCTGCTTTCAGCACTCACACAAACATGCTATTCAGAAATTAGAGTATTACCACATTTTGAGATATTTACGTCATGTACTGACTCATCTCATGGAGCAATGCTGTTTCTGCCATAGTCCTTCATGTCGCCTCGCTTCGCCGGAGGCCCAAGAGGTCCCCCCATCAGGATGGCCAACCAGGTACAGCTCACACACACACACTCACATTTTGGATGCAGAATGCATAGTGTACTACAATAGTGCCTGTTTAAAACTGCCGTTTCATTGGGTCTGTGTTTTATCCGCTGTAGCCGCCCGGCGGAGGACCAGGTCCTCACCCCATGCTGCCCAACATGGACCCGACACGACCACAAGGTGTGACTCACTTAAACCACACCTGCAGTGGAGAAATTATATCCTGGCTACTTTCTTCTTATAAATTTCTTTTTTTTTTTTTTTTTTTTTTTTTTTTTAAACCTCCAGGTCATCCTAACTTGGGGCCAATGCAGAGAATGAGTGGCCCTCGAGGCATGGGACCCATGGGGCCCGGTCCTCAGGTAGGCTGTTCTGCTTACATGGAGTAGTCTCACCACTGCCTTGAGGAGCCGTTAGTCGTGGGTCTTTACTAGACTGGTGCTGGTGTTGTTTTTGTAACTTTTGTACCAGCTGATTCCAAACCAAAGCTCTTTTGATGGTCATATCGGTGGTTTCCCTGGTTTTTTCTTTTAGTACTCTACCCTGCACCCGTTTCACAGAAAATGTGATGGTGTCTTTGTTTGTCTTCTCAGAACTTCGGTGGTGGGATGAGGCCTCCACACAACACCATGGGTCCCGGTATGCCAGGAGTGAACATGTGAGCTTTATAAAATTTTGTAACTATATTCTCTCACAAGTCTTTCAACCGTAATGCATTATCTAACTGAAATTTCCATTGGTCTTACCATCCAGGGGCCCCGGGACTGGTCGACCATGGCCCAATCCCAACAATGCCAACTCTGTGAGTGCTAATGCACACACACACACATAAACACACACATGCACCCAGAAAAATGCTGGTTCAGATTGCAGTCAGATCTCCTCTCAGAGCTGCCGAGGTCTAATGTGTTCCAAGGTTCTAGTCTGGGATGTAATTGTAGTATTATGTGTCACGGTTTCCACAGACAGTTGGACAGACAGCCATAATGGTATTAGGATGATCAAATGATGAATGATGACATTTTGAGGTACAGAAAGGGTTTGCACTCACCCATTTCAGGCCTGTAATGTTTGTTTTTTCGGTTTCAGATGCCTTACTCATCACCCTCTCCTGGTGCATACGGGGTGAGAGCACATCCTGGCATCTTAACGCACACATACCACATGAATTTCAGCTGAGGAAAATAACGTTTTAAAGGAGGTTTTTGCGTGTAAATGTGTAACATATCCTTGACTTCCTCTCCGCAGGGTGCTTCTGGAGGTGGCGGTCCCCCAGGAACTCCCATCATGCCAAGCCCTGCAGGTGAGTTTTTTCCTGATCCAAGCTCTTAATCATTACGCTTTTCATGCACATATCCAGTGCCAATGATATGTATGATTACACCTTTTCCAGACTCAAACAACTCTGGTGACAATTTGTACACCATGATCAACACTGGACCCGGCAACCGAAATAATGTAAGTTTCTTTTCATCGTTCTAAGTGTGGATGTCGTGATCATTGAGTTTTGCAGAACTAGAAAATCATTTGGTAAAACTTTGTATGAAGACTCACATATTCACTATTTACTAGTTGTTTAATAGCATGCATATCAGTACCATGCTGGCTCTGTTTTAGTCCTTATAAAGCACACATTGAAAACTTATCCTTGTGATCAGGGTTATTATGGGTTAGGGTTCATCATAATTCATGTACAAGAACTTCTGTACTTACTATACTATACTTACAATAAGCTATAATTAGGAGACTATTGAAGGAAATCTCTTACTTAATGGCCTAGTAGTTGAAGGATATGGTCATGCAAAATAAAGCATAATAAGTCTCTTATAATTACTAACAAAGAGCCAATATGCTTCTAATATGCAACTTCTTATTGGCGAATATGTGTACCTTAGTCTTAAGTGATACCTGTTATTTTTGTATCTCACTGCCAGCGTAATTACTTACATCCCTTTTGTACCAAGTCCACAGCCTGTATCAGTGTTGTCCTGTGACAAGCAATCTGTTTTAAGAACAACACACCTAAACATCCCATTCAGCCCTGTGAATTAAATGGGGGTCACTTAAAAGTGGTTGGCAGAGGACAACAACTAAGTGGCTGAGGTATTTAGTGTGTTGTGAGCTCCACTGGTTGTTAAGGAAGGCTTGTGCCATTAACGATACACTTGACGTCTCTACACACTGCTTTGCCTAATGACTGCGTGCAGCTGGAGGGACTGTGACGATTTCCATCCTCTGGTCTATACGTCTATAGCACATAGTCCAAATGAATTTTTGAAAACAAAAAATCTCTAAATTAGTGAAATTCTTAAATGGACTCTGGTGCCAGCCATGTGTTAAAGTGAGTGAACCTGGTTTGAATTGAAATTTAAACTTATTAATGTCCTAGACCACCAAATTTAAACATTATGTGACACGGTTAGATTCAGGATTTCAGACGGATCAACACGTGTCGACTCGAGCCCCTGCTGCTGCTGCTGCTGCTGCTGCTGCTGCTGCTGAGGGAAGAGAAACCACAACAGAAAACACTGGACATCATCTTTTTTTTTTAAAGAAAAACTAATTTAAAGTATTCAGTTTTTCTGGTTTATTTAGCAACGTCCATTTCCTTGAGCATAAATAGAGCAGGTCTGCATAAAAGGCAGTTTCACTCAACACCAGCATCCTCACCTTACTAAAGCACATTTTCACTGCTCCTGAGTTTCTCTTATCCACCCAGGAATCTACACAAGAGATTCTTATAGTAACAAAACAAATGCACTTGTTATACTGGTTCTGTTTGTGTGTGTTATTTGACGCTGTAGGCTACTGTTACAGCCGCTCTCGTGGAGCTGGACTGATCAGAACGAGGATTTTTCAGGTTCACAGTAGCAGAAAAGAGTAAATGCGTAGAAGAGTTAACAGAACTCTTTATTTTCAGTCACTTTTACCCTTGAACCTGGTACGTTTGACCTCCTGTTGCATGCTAACTGTGCTGCGATGATGTTAGTGAGTCCATGCCGTCTTGTTTCCCCACCAGTTCCCAATGGGCCCCGGCTCTGACGGACCCCTGGGAGCCATGGCTGGGATGGAACCACACCACATGAACGGGTCACTAGGTAACACCACCCACTACACCACACTGAATGACACTACACAGATTTTGAATTTTCCCCCCAAACTACATTAGTAAACTTTAAGGTACTTCAGTAGAGAGCAGTCTGTAGTATCTCAGCTGGAGCCACTTCTTCCAAACGCCTTTCTTGTGGTCGTAGAATACAAACACTGTTTCTCATATTGTTTCATTCTCAGGCTCTGGTGATATGGATGGAATGAACAAGGTAAATATTGTAACCGTGCAGATGATCTTTGCATTTAGAGCTCAGTCTTGACTCGAGTGAAATGTTATACATTTAATAAAAAAAAGAAAACATTGTGCACTCTGTCTCCAGAATTCCCCAAACAATTTAAGTGGCATTAGCAATCCTCCTGGGACCCCAAGGGATGACGGGGAGCTGAGTGGAAACTTCCTCCACTCCTTTCAGAGCGAGAACGTAAGTCTCCCTTTGTGCCAGTTCCTCTCCTCAGCTCACACTGGACTGGAATAGTGCTTTGATGAAGCCAGAGGTAGAGCGCTGTCGACCACACAGTGAAACCACAGTCGCAGCTTGTTAACATCACCGCCTGCAGTAGCAGCGTGGAGAGCTAGCCGGGCGTTTGACCCTGGAGAGCTCGTAGGGAAACGCCATGTTTTAATCCTCTGTTCTCTGTGCCTCCGTAGTACTCTCCAACCATGACGATGAGCGTGTGACCCCCCCACCTCCAACCCACCCGACATTATTTGCCATCATTCCGAGGATCTGAACTCACTATAGGACACGGCCAAACACATCAGCACCGAATCAGGGACAGGCGCCATTTTGGTTCCACACCAACGCCAGAATGCTGATCGGAGAAAAATCGAAATGGCTGGCGACTACTGCTCCTTGCTCAAAATGAAGGACAATTTCTCCATTTATCACAACCCCAAGTGTGACAAAACCAGCTACTGAAAATGCATACATGACACGTTTTATGTTCTTTGCAGAGCCCCCCCAGAAACCCTCTCAGTCCCCCTCAACCCCAGAGCGAAGAGGAAAAAAAAAAAAAGGTTGAAGTTTACCTCTTGTACTTTTTAATTATTGCTTTGTGGTGCAAGATGTGCAGGAAATGTCTCCGCTTTTGTCACTTAAAACACTGGAGAGTGTGTATATGCATTGTGAGCTTGGAACGTCTTTGTCTCGTCATTTTACTTATCGCCATGCATACTGTGTCACAAAAGTCAGTTGACATAGGACTCAGATTTTGCCTTTTACTCTGTGGCCACCTTTATGAATAATGTACTACTCTTCCCGATGCCCACCCTTCTATTTAAAGAGGTCTGAAAAGACTTGAAAGAACGGCTTTTATTGTGACGACCTTTCACGGTATGTAAGTGCTCAGATGGTCCTTACAATGTCAGATTGATCCCGTTTGATCAATTTCAGTCTCTTATTTTGACAGCGATGCCATCCTGCACTCTCTGCTGTTTTAATTCAGACGGCGAGACTGCTGTCGCGTTCTGTCAAGGGAAACCAGACGTTGGCATAAGAAGTGAGTGCATGAATGCTGAGAATCTGTGTACAACATACTACCTAGTGCTGCTCTTCTCTATGTGGACACCTGCTTTAAGATGTGGTGTATATCTCTTTACCTGTCTGTGCTTAACACTCTGTGCTCCTCATCGTCGTAGCCTTCTGTGTTATTTCCAGTTTGGTTGATTATGATGAACTGGCTATGAATGAGCTGCCCATTTTAATCCCTCATACATATTGGTTGTTCATATTTCCCTCCTGTATCATTGGTCGTCCCCTTGCTCCTGGCCCTTCTTGCCCACCCACACATTTTTTTTATATTTTGATACAATCTTTGACTACGTATATCTTGCCCCAGTTATTCAGAGTTAGTCAAAGCTTTCTAAACTGATTCTAGTAGGCATCATTATAAACTTAGCGGCAGTGTTGTAAATGTGATGAATTTTTTGTTTCTTTTTTTTTTTTTTCTTCCTGTGAACATTACACATTATACACATCTGTCCTATGTTGCCTTTATTTGCTGATATTTTTTTATTTCAAATTGAGGAAAGATTGCTTGTTAATATAATTTTACAATAACTTAACTTCCTGTGTGGGTTGTTTTATTTTGCCTGAATGTGGATTTATACACTGTCAAATTTAGAATATGCTGCTGAAACTGTGGTTGTGAAAAGTCATGTTAAATTAATGCTTAAGTTATACTTTTTTTCAACTGATGCATAAAAAAATACCATACGGATTGATTTAATTTAATGTAAAAAGAAGGATCTGTCTTCAGCTTATACTCACTACCAGCGCAGAATAGCTCATTGCTGTGGGAGAATAGAGGTATAAAAGCGAAGTTGTCCAACAGCCAGCAGCTAACATTACATCCACACCTCCCCTCCTTTGACTATCACTGCTCCAGCGACACCACACACACCAGCCTGTTCCAGGCAGGATGCACGGGCACCACCAGATCACCGATCACTTATTTGTCTCTGCGGTGGAGCCAGGGGTTACTGTAGTCCACAGCCACCACACCAACGAGAGGAAATCCTGGAGCATGAAGGAGACTCAAAGGCAGGCAAACACTCTGCATGCTGTGACATGAGGAAGGGACAGTTTCATGTGTATGCGCCAGTGGTTCTCGACCTGAGGGGCTAGGGCCACTGCAGTGGATCACGAGATGATTAATATGGTTGGAAATGGGAAAAGTTCAACGACACAAATTTGTGTTATTTTCTTTTTTCCTAATCTTTGTGGAGACTATCTACCTGTGATGAGGGGGTCACAGGCTGGCTTTACAGCTGTACGTTAGAGGGTCAGAAGCAGAAAGGTGGGACCTCTGATCGACACAGCAGTGTGAACTGCCTTGTTAGTCATGACTGGGTCTCCTTGGTGGGACCTTCCTCACTGTACATTGATTGGATGACAACAAATATCTGCTTGGTAGGTGTTACACTGACGGTCCAAGTGCCATTTTTCACAGTGCACATGGGAGGGGTGGACAGAACTATAGAGTTTTAAGATGACCTTATAACTTCCTTCCATACGTTTTCTGAATCAAAGCTGGACGTTATTACATTATGGGAGTTAATACCCTTTTTTTTGTGGGGCAGCTACTTTTGAAGATGATACAAACTCATCCAGATGGGTCACTCTGACGCCTGGGAGCATTCAGGAAAAACAGCCTCATGTTTTTCATGTGCGTTGTTCTGCTGTTGGATTAAAAATGGCTTCACATTGCCCTCTGGTGGGCTTCAGTGGACCCTCTTGCTTTGCACAGACCTTTGGCCTAGACACAGTATTTACCATCCCGAAAAGCCGGTGAACATGTTATACAAGCTGGCCTTGGTTCTACTTAAGATTCATACATGAATCTTAACAAAAGTCTGAGCTTGGGAGGATCTGTCAGCGTTCTGGTTCCGGTGTAACAATAGGAAACGAGGCTGAGTCGCTGCTGGCTGCTCTCCACAGGATGTGGCCTGGCTGGGCAGCAGCCAAACCTGCTCTCCAACATCAGAGCCACACACTTAATGTTATGAAAGCTGTAGCCACACAAAACTGCTTTGTTCACTACCATATCCTAAAAGCAGACTTGCAATCGTGAGTTACGATGCTGCAGTTTTTAAGTCTTATTTGATTAGTCTCAGGGGATTTTTATGCTTTATATATTAATTAAGATTTTACTTTTTTTAATCAGGATCTACTTTTACTGTCACACATTAGTCGAACAAGTCACATTACCACTAACCCTGCTCTTTTATAGCGTGGATCATGAAAAATATTACAGGAAAACATTACAATGTACCCGAGTAAATGAGCAGGTTATTCATTTAGTGTTGCTGTGGGGAAGAAGAGGCAAAAACTACAGCAAAGACAAGAGGGAAGCCAATTAAACAAATTCTGAAAAATACTGTTGGGAGTCTAATTATACTTACCTTGAGGGAAATTAAAATATCTGTTGCATCTACAGTACTTTCCATTATCAAAATAGTTATTAGCCATTTTGTGCTCATTCACTATTTAAAGAGACTTTCATCAATGAAACACAGGCCTTGAAATGCCAGAATAAAAAAAAACAAACAAACAAGGATGCCCAAATCAATGGATGTGCAAAGATTAGACGGTTAGGTATTAACTCATATCTGGGCATGAATGCAACGCTCCACAGTGCACATGAATGCATGTGTGCACACTGGATTGGATTCACTGTGCCCCACGTGCAGTACAGTGCATTTACCATTTATCACTCCCAGACAAGACAGCAAACAACAGCCACACTGCCATGTGGTGGAAGACTGCAGTGTGTGTCAACATTAAAGCCCTGCAGCCATTTTCTCTGAAGAAATATGATGTAAAAACCAAAAAAAAAGAAAACCTCTGGAGGTTTGCAGACAGTCTTATTTTGTCTTAATGGGTTGGGGGGAAAGAGAGGATGAGTCACAGCGACTCAGAGAAGTGACAGTAGTACAGATGTGTGGAATACAATAGCTTATTCTCATTTGAACAATTTACTGTGAGAGTAATAACTGTGATCGTCCGTGTTTTCCGAGTGAAAACTGAAAAAAAAGTGCATTTTTACTGCAACTTTTTTCGTTTCCACTACATAGATCCATAGATCACATGTTGCATATAAACTGAGAACGATACAGGAGACTTTCCAGGTTATTTATTTTTTTATTATACTACAATGTCAACATTCAAAAACTAATTGTATTGTGAACATTCAAAAGAAAAGCAGATGGTTAATCAAGATATTTATGATACAATAAATGTGTCACATCATAAATGCTACATAATTCAGAGAAGGCCTACTTTTAAGTCATCTTTTAATCAGACTACAGTTCCCAGAGGTTTGCACTGTAACCGTCATGTAAAAAGCAGCCTCCTCACGTAAAAACAGAAACGATTAGCAAAGATTAAAATGCTGACGGTATACTTGAAGATAACTGAACCTGCAAGAGAAGTTTAAAACAAGAGCTTTCATTGACTTAAATGTTAAGGTCTTTTAAACGTTACAGTTCGGTGGCATCTCCTGTACATCGTGTGCCATACCTCAAACTCAAACTCTCCACTGAACTTTCTCTCCGTGTTTCACTTCATCTGGTTACAGAAGCCGACGGTTTGATCTGTAGCCGTCACCAAGAAACACTGAGAGGTGGGCTCAAGCTCAGAGATTGAGAGTGAGATACCTTTTCGTGATTTACAGGAGAGCCTGAAGGCAATATTAGTGCAAGTCTGGAGCAGTTACAATATTTCTACTCATGCAGAGGTTTATGTAAGACACGCCAAAGAGCAGCATAAGAACTACATGTAGATATTCCAGTGTATTGATTTAATTGTTGTGTTATATCAGTAATTTGTTTACAATGTTGACACCCCCGTCCCCTTAGAGCACTCTAGACTGGATGGTTAATACATGGTTTGACTTAAGAGTTAAACAACCTTCTTATCTCATCTTCTCGAGGAACTGACGTACCTCCAGTGGACTGTAGCCCCAAGGCCCCATCAACCCCTGGAGAACACAGAGAGAGGAATGTTAATGACACATAAGGGATGACATTTGCATTTTGAGAAAATGCAATTTCATTATAAATCAGAAAGAACATACCAGCAGCAGACATCAGGGACATGACTTTATCATATGATAAGATAATATGTACAATTCGACATTTCTGGCATGGCTAACGTTAGCCTGGCTCCGTGCCAAGAATAGGAGTGCTGTATCTGTTTGTTGTACTGCTCCTTCTCACGCAATAGCATGAGAAAGATTGCTGGTATTATCTCAAATCACGCCATGGCGTGAGAGAAACAATCAGGCTCATGTAACATAAGAGAACAGGAATTTGTCTCGGTGTTAATAACAGATCTCACCTTGTAGACAACTTTCCCAGCCTGCAGTATGTAAAGCCTTTCGGGCAGAGCACCATACTTTATGGCGGTGACATTATTCATTTCATCCACGACCACTGGACACAGGGGGTCTTTTTGAAGCAGGATCTGAGCTGCAGACAGCCTGTCCTCCAGGGTCCGATGCTGGCTGATGTCAAAGTTGTTGGTAAAGGCCCAACCATCTGACACAGAGAAAAACAAAATGATTTAACTGGAATGACACTGAATGCAGGAACACATCACAATTAACATGCATATCATAAATCCTGTTTTATGGTTGGTGTATATGATTACAGCACCAAGAGTTAAAGTACGTTTATTAGGGTGAAGGTACAGACTATGGTAGTGTTACTCATCTCATCTCATGAACTTAAAGGACTTCTATATTCTATATTAACGCCCTTTTGGTAAAATTTGATGACACAAGTCAAAAGAAGGATCGCTTTTATGGTTTTACTTTGTCATTGTATTACGTGATGTATTGATGCAAAGATAAAAATATTAAATTGGTGCATTTAAAAATAAAATGTAGGTAAGGCGAAGGTGAAGAAAATCAAGTACACATCTGTCTTCAAAACTTCTAGAGGCGTTATTTTTGTCTGATGTGCACTTTCTGGATGCAAAGTTCCTCCAATAAATGTCATCATGGTCATGATGGTAACGACAACACCTGACAAATTTTACTCACCTGCTGAATGTGCCTCGGCGATGTACACCACAAGAAAGTCGGCTACATCGCTGAAGTCCTTGACGAGTTGCTTGAACTCCTCAAGTTTGTACATAAACGGGGGTCAGGTGCAGCTTCCAAAACTCAGCACCAGCGGTCTGTTGCCTAAAGAGAAAACACAGACCAGAATTTAGGAGCAGAGAGAGATGCAACTACATCAAAGCTGGACTCTCATGACGAACCTTTCAGGTGTTTGCAGATACTTGTTCTTTTGCCTTCCATGCTGACCACAGGTGAATCTGGAGCTTCCCCTCCCACGAAAGCCTCTTGTCCCAGAGACAACCACATGTGATGAGCGGCGGCTTTGATGAAGTTCATAGAAGCAAACGTCAGACCCCAATCCTCATACTTAAAGTTGGGATTCTGGGTCATGGTGGTCTTTTCACCCATTTTGAGGATGATCTTCTTGGTGAGGCTTGGTGAAATAAAATGCATGATCCGGATCACGAGATTGAGCCCTATCATAAAGCAAAACAAGGACGCCGTCGACACATAGATCATCAGCTTTTGCAAAAACATGTTTGCACCTTGGTGGTGAAAACCCGTTTCCGCAAAGTCTCTGGCAAAACTGGCATCTGTTGTTTAACATGTCTGTTAACGCCCACTCGGCTAGAGGTCGATAACAGCTGCATTCAAGGCCTCTTTCTGAGCTCGTATTTTTTAGACCGCAAGTAGCAAATACGTGGGGCTGCGTTCTGTTTCCATCAAAACGTTTTAATCCACAAATTAATATTAATATTTCCATCTTGCCCGACCTCCGAGAAAGTATGTTACTTCAAGCTCTCTCTTTAGGAGGCTTTGTCCGAAGAAGCAGGAGAAGACACATCACATAGAGACATGGAAACATATCAGTCCCATGGCACGGAGCAAATGGAATAAGGACAGGCCTTTCCTCGGCTAGAAGTTGATCAGCCCACTGTGGCCTCAGCACCGTGAACGTTACTCGGTGGAGTTGGTTAGTTAGCAGTTACCAGTTACCATTTCCTACCAAACTGAAGGGGAAAAGTAAAAAAAAAAAAAAAGTGCCCCTCTTGAAATATATTTACGTGAACTCGTAGATATTTACTTATCTACCCGAAATGCTATAAAAAGTTTACTCCAATATTTCTGCAGACCCAGAGTCGCATACCACTAGAACAGCAGTATGACAATTTAGCATTAGTCATGTTCGGCTTTTTACCTCTGTTGCGCTGCACACCTATTTACTCGCCAAACCACTGGTTATCTCCAGCACTGATGAAGCTGTCACAAGAATTCGAGGCTATAAGAGATTTAACGTTATACCTGCGGGAGTCAGAGAGACTACAAAGCAAACCTACAGTGAACACTAAGCTAGCTTAGCCCGCTGAAGCTAGCTAAATGTGGGGAAGTCGGCGTTTGTATTTGGCACGCGCCGCTTTCATTATTAACCGTTAATTCCATCAGACCTGGCACAGGCTATCAAACTGCCTTTGCTAGCTAGCTGACGTCTTAGCAAACAATTTCTATACTACTTAATTTAACCACATGAGACAGAGCGACATGGTCATCCCACTTCTGACGTCTATCTCGCCATATGCTGAACGTAAGTCTAATTTAAGTTCTGTGGTTTTGTCAAACTGTTGCCGCCACCCGAAACGTGTAAGGACAAGGTCGAGTGTGCTAGCTAATGTTAGCTCAAATGTGTCTTCACCGCTTGCTGGAGTTCAACTCTCTGCTTTGCTGCTGCTTCCTATGGCAGTACTGCGTTTACTAAGGAAATGCAAAGTCCAACACATGTATCCCATTACTATGGATAATTATTTGTAATGTTGACAGGTCAAACATTTTTGTGTTAGCTAGGTGTGGCACACTTGCTTCACCACGGTCATCCCCACTGATGGATTTATCGTGTATCTGGTTGCCTTTCCTGGTACTTGGGTATTTGACGCAGACTACAAAGATGATATGAGCTCACAGTTATTGCAAATGATTCACTTTGGTATCTTTTTCTCCTTGATGTCAACCACGTCCTTGCTTGCAGGTAACTGCCCCAGGCCACGTTTGATTCATGTTATCACCATGATACAGTGTGTGTACTTGAATTTGTGTACTGTATTTGATAAGTAGTGTGCACTTTTCAATGCACAGAGTGGGTAGAACTGGGAGGATCAATAGAAGTCCATGGCTCATTTTTGCAATCGGCCCCCTAATCTGCCCATATTCGTTACTTTGTCCAAGTTACTTCCTACCACATAGGTGACAAGTAGAGGAGAGGACACAAGCTGGAAAGAAAAGAATACACATCAAAACAGTTCAAGTGACAAGGTGAAAATTTTCAAAGAACTCAAAACTCACACCAGACACAAACTAATTAATGGCATGAAACTTAAAGTGGAGCCTATACCTTTCTTTTACATTTGTCAGGGAATGTAGACAAAGATATAAAGGCACCTTAACAGAATCCTATAGCATGCAACAGTGTGTGCACTAGGTTTATAGAAGGCAATGATTACTAAAACTACAGGCCTGCGTGTGGCAGACATTGTTGTACTTGTTCTGTCCTTATCTATAACTTCACCACTTGGTCCCAAGTTCAGATTTAATCAAGTCTATTAAGTGTTTGGCAGTTTACTGTCTCTAGCTCTAGCTCTTGCTCTGTCTATGTGTATCCATCCTGATGTAGGTCGTGTCTCAGTGACTGGTCGTCCATGCTGAATTGGATTCACATTTCCAGCAGCACGCAAAGGCAGCATCAGATCCAGCTATTCTTGTCACGCATTTCCGCATTTTTATTGACTTCAGAATGTGCTGGCAGACATAACATACACACTTCACCACACTCCTTCCACAACATTCATAGATACCAACTCGGCCGCTTGTTCAATTCGCCTTGTGTTTTTTTATAATACACACAAGTGTGTTGTTGCTGACAGCGTCAACTCTGACCCGAATAACGATTGTTACCTTCCAGGTAAAGACCGCTAGATGGCGCCACAGAACAGCACGTCTCACATTAAATTACTGATTCAGACGAACACCCTCTCTCTCTCTCAACATCGGGTTTATCATAGGGAAGAATAATTGAACGCGTGATTATGGACGTTAGGGACAATAATATTTTACCTTTAAACTACGTTTTTTTTTTTTTAAAAAAAACTCAGTCCCATTTAAAATTAAATTTTCTGAAACTATCTCCCGAATCATTTTGATCAGTAGTATTTTGACCCCTACGCACTTTTGTATGCAATCAGACGTAATGAGCCGCGATCCAAAAAATAATTTCAAAAGAATGCAAGGAAATCATGCAGTTGAAATAATGTAGGCAGCTCAATCAAAAAAAAAAAAGAACAAAATGCTTTTTAGTGTGTCACTTCTAATAAAGTGGTTCCTTTCATTCACTGAAAAATATCAAAACATTAAGTTATAGTATGTGAAAAATCTCTGCTGTTTGAGAGTTCACGTCCTTGTTTTCTTAAGTACCTCTGTGCCTCATTCCCCCACCATCTCTCTATAGCTTGAAACGGGATGGAAACCAAATAGAAAAGCTGTCTCACTGAGTACTGAATGCACAGGCTCCATTGCTTTATTAAAACCGTAATAGTCCAAAAAAGAACGGTGATGCGCATTATTATTTGCATCTCTTCCTGTATTGGCTATGCGGCATAAAACACTGAATTTGAGCGCCGTGTGTTTGTATATAGGCTATAACTTATCAATGTTTTGAGAGCAGAGAAAGGGCTGATCTGATTTGATCAGTGAGACAGCGCACCGGAGCGCGCCAGAGTTTGGAGAACACCGTGGTTGAGTGACCTATTGTACATACATCGAGATTTGAAGACTGGGTACACGCCAAATATCATCGCATGCGCGCACGCAGGGGCTCGCAAACTTCTCATTCAGGCTCAGAACTACAAACGCAGTCTTGATCCAGATTTTATCCTCCCACAGAAACACGGACACAGTCTTCATTGGTGCTCCTGCATGAGCAGTGGAGCGATAGGGTGTCAATCAGAGAGAGAGAGAGAGAGAGAGAGAGAGAGAGAGAGAGAGAGACATGGGATGCTGATGACTGATCCTCAGTGAGAGGATGCTATCGATCAAGGTTGCAAATGCTTTCCCCTCCAGTTTGATAAACATGTTGTGCGCAATTAGACTGTTTCTGCTCCTCATTGGCTAATTGGATAAGGTAGGTGTTACCGAATTCCTTAAGATGAATCGTTTTGTTCCGTGTGTTGGATTTTCCCGTTCAAATGAACGAGTGGTTGCACGAAGAAAGATTATCTTCGCGTTGATGCAATTTGCAGTGATTTGGATATTTTTCTCTTCATGTGCGCAGGTAATGTGAGCAGCGGCTGCACACTGCATGGGAAAGCCGAGTCATCAATGCAGAACTCTTCAGCGCTGTTCGGGATGGTCAGCCACTGTCAGACCCCGACTTTCACAGACTTCACCGGCTTGTCGCTCGCCGTGTACGGCAGCAAGGCGGACATCTGTACGCGGCGAGCCGGGAGCGGCGGGTTTGGATCTCAGATTTGCCGGAGCTCCCATGACACCCCGACTCACATGAGCTGCGGCAGCCCGAAGAGACTCGTCGTGTCGGAGGAAAGAGCGCATCTGTCAGCCAAAGCTCCGCGGTCGTGCCTCCCTCTCCCACCCGTGCAAGGTAAACACCTTATATCCAAACGTGAGCAGGAGGACTAAAGTGTTTAATTGACCCAGATGATGTGATTAGATACTACAAAGTTTATTAACAGAATTTGTTTGCTAATTGAGTGATTTGTGAGCATTGTGGATACAGTGGAACATTTAATGTCATAATGATTATTCAGAATCAGAATCAGCTCTCATTAAAACAAACTATGAGGATACAAATAACAAATTCACTCATACAGCAGCTGTGTCAGTCTTGCAATTTTGACCAATTAGCAGTTCAAGGTTGTTTGAGATTGATAAAAGCCGTCATCTAAGACAATGCCGCTTCCATGTGGGCTTCTCAAGTGCAGCCTTTGATGCAGCTGTGCTGTGTATTTGTGTTGAGAGCCCTGTTTGCAGTTGTGGATTAGGTCTGTTAATTAAACCCAGAGCTCTCTTGGATCCTTGGCCAATTCATAAATAACACCAGAATCAAAGTCTCTGTTGCACACAGGGCCATGTGAAGTGATGCACAGTATAACTGCCCAACATGTGCACATTTCCTATGGATGTTAACAAGGCATGACAGCGTTTAGTTCACTTGTGATGTTGTCTTATTCTGTGAATCAATTGTCAACTTCAAGTTTTGACAGTTTAAAACAATATTTAAAAGAGTGATTCATTTAGAATTATTTATTCTATTTTTTCCTCTCAATTTTCTAACCGAATAAATCATAAAATTCATATTTTAATATCCCTTGGTGACTTACAGAAAAAACCCAAAACTTTGACATGGACTCAACAGTGAAAGTGAAAAAACTGAATAACAATTACATAGATGAAATGAGCACTGTCATACAGATAGCATCCAGAGTGGAAACTGGGCTTTGAGTCTCAGTGGAAGCCTGCTCCATCCTGTTTAGACAGTGTTGTTGTGAGAGGGCGGAGGTAATTACAGCCCCATACTAAATTATGATTAGACGGAACAGACTTTTATATTAGCAATCATCCTTGCAGCAAGAAGAGGATCAACGGATTTGATTATTGTTTCTTCTTGCTAAATACAAACCATATGTCTGCAGAATGTGTCTCAGCATTTATGAGATCTCTTGGAGCACAGTTGTGCCCTCAGCCCTCCATCCCCAGCATCCCGAACCAGAATGAATCGTCTCATTGTCTTTGCAACGCTTTTGAACTTGCTTCCCGTAAATTGTGGGAATGCAAGATGTGTTATGTGTTTGTGGATTTTGTTGTGCAGATTAACACTGAAGCAGACACATCCAAATCTGTTTGTTGGGTTCTGGCTCTGTGAGGCAATTGAGTGATATTTTAATAATTTCAATACTTTGTGGGGTTATAAATCGCAATAGTTTTCAGCCTGTTTTTGGAGCACAAAAGCATCGACTTCCTTAAGCACATACTGATTCATCGACACCCTAAAACATTTTACACATTCATGATTAGTAATTCATTTTCATATTATATTTGACAGTAGTATTTCAGTAATGAAAAGTTTTATTCATTTCAACTTCTACTCCTAAAGTTGCTATCTCTGTCCTATATGAATATGCACTTTATTTCAGGCATTTTTATGTTGGTTCATAGTCTCTTATGGTGAGCATTGAGTATGAAAGTGATCTCAGTACTCATCAGTCTTTTGTATCATGCCTCATTTCAGGCTGATCGTATTACATACTCCCATTTGGGGACAGAGCTGGAGTTTCAGCTGCATTCTCAACCATTACTTTAGATTTATACTGAAAGGAATCTCTGAACAAACACAGACTGTAATATTTATCCTGATGGAAGTGAGAGGAGGAAGAACTTACCTCAGACTGGAGATTTCTGACCTTTTACATATACCCTGTGATTGCAAAATGTGAATGATCACTCAGTGATACATTTGATTAAATACAGTGCACTGCTGATGTTTCATAAAATCCTCAGTGTAGGATTTTTTATTTTTTGAGAGGGAAGCTGTAGTGTACCAGGACGTACTGCAAGACATTTGCATTCAGTACTGCTCCGCCGATTTCCTAATTACTCCCAAAAGTGCAAATCTTTTTATTACGTCAGGGTGTTTGCGTCCATATGTGTAAAACATTTGTGAGACAGTGAGGGAGAGAGCTTGTGTGCTAATGAAGGACTGAGTTATGATTAGAGGTGTCGCTGTGTCAGTAGATTCTCGATACAGATTTGGATTTGAAAAAAAATAACTTAACACATAATAAAAACCCCTAGCTTTTTCAGTACAACCTCATCGTTGTGCCATTGCTTTATAAGAAATGTTCCCAGCATAAATCCAAGGAAAATTATTCTGTATTTTTCTTTACATTAAGTTGCAAGAAGCACAAATCACAGTGGCTTATGTCACACCTGGTCGTTTGGTTAGGAAACCATGTGTATCGCTCTTCTTGAGTAGAACAGCGACTGATCATCCTTACACTGCGAGTCCAGTGTACTATAAATATTAGTGCCCACCAGCAAAGAAAATATTTTACTTGCAAAGAAAAACACTTGACGCCTCTTGAAAAAGAATATTAGGTTTGAATGAAGTGTGTACTCTAGCATCATTTGATACCTTACTAAAGTTTCTTCTGGCCAGGACGAAGCTGTGGAGTCTGTGAGCTTATTTGAGGAATGTGTTTGAGTTAAAGTAGTGTGCCTGGGTCCCACTCTCCCTCTCGGATAAATGCAGAGGTCTGTCTGTTGATTCAGCCTGTAAAGAGATGAGACTTTTGGATTTAATCATTGTCAGAACTTTTTGCATTTCTATGACTTTTTCTTGTTATCTTTTGTCAACACACATCATTGTTTTCTATAAACCTGCACCGACATATGTATACATGTAGTGTGCACACCTGTGTGCAAGCACGCAAACCCACCAGGATCCATTGCTAATACATACTGACACTGTGCCAGCATATGCTGAGCATACACATGCCACACATTGACACACACACACACACACACACACACACACACACACACACACACACACATAATGTATGGATGTGTATACGGCACACACACACACTTTTTTGGTGTGTGGTGAGGTAGCATTGGCACCAATGTTGAATTTCCTCAAAGTGACTTAGTTTCCTGTGTTTTCCCCAGCAGCATTTGTAGACGTCAGACTGTGGGGTGATAATCTGACTGTTATGAGAAACAACCGACCATTACAGCCCCTCTTTGAGCCTCTGCTGTGTCAAACGCTTAATGACACTTTCCCAGTAGCTTGTGAATAGTTTTGGTTGTGTGTGCACAGAGAAACAAAGTGCTTTTGGTAAGGTCACTTATTCTAATCAAACTGCGGTTTATTTATTATTATTATTTAGATAAAGAGTAGAGGGCAGTTGGCATTCATTTTCCTAGCGAGACGGTGGAAGTGCTGCATGGGATGGATTTCATTGTTAATGTGAAAACCCAGTCATATTTTCTCTTTATAAAAATTTGGATTTAGAAGAGCAATTGATGTAACAAAAATATATATATTTTTCATCATCAAAGCAATGAAAAATATGGCACTCAGCCTATCCTAAAAGGAAACTGGTGTTCTCATTTAAAATATCTGTGTATTCCTTTGCCTTCTTTGGGTAGTTAGCTCGAGACCTTAATCTGAGTAAATCTTCAGATTTGTGTCACATAAAATATTTATACAGCTATAATTCTGAAAAAATGTTAGCTTCAGCTGTTTCAAGGGGTTTTCAATTTCTTAAATTACTTTGGATCAGCTTGTAATTGCTTTAAGTTTGACTTTGATTTCTGCACAGATTGTATTTATTCATCCTGGGTCCCAGTGAATTTTTTTTTTTTTGTAATTTGTGAGCCATTTGTGTTTTGTGACACTATTTTGCTGAGTCAGGGGTGTGACAGAAGTCTATGTCAATGATTCAAGAATTTAAGTGGTGCTTAAAGAGTCAGAGTGATTTCTTATCTTGTTGCTTAATGTTAGAAAGACCAAAGAGATGGTACTTGAGTATAAATCCTGTGAAATTGCATCCCTTATGAATGGATTGATCACCAGAAATAGGTGATTAAGCAGGTGACACAGGAGGTGTGAATTTTGACCACAGTTTAAATTGTGTTTGATCTTCTTATGTAGATGATGGCTCTGTGGAGTAAATACAAGCTTTATAATGATGTTCTTCCACGTGGTGACTACATAATTAGTAATTCACTATGGTTTCAGTGTCTGGTTTGGCAATTGAAGTGTGAAAATTTTAGTGCAACAGTAGAAATGGCGTTAATAATCTTTTAGACTGAATCCAGTTGAGATATTAAATTGCCTTGCCAACGCGATGTTGCACTTTGCATTTTTAAAAATACTCTCATACATAAAATACTGTTTGTGATATCATATTTCCATGTGTATATACTGCATGCTGTATGGCGGTGTATTGTGTCTTTTTCTATATAATGGAATTATGAATTTAACATGCACTAGGCTGTGTGTGTATGTGTGTGTGTCTGTATATTACTCATGTTGGGGGGACATAAATCTGTTTAAACACTCACATTGTGGGAACTTGCCTTTCTTTTGGGGACGAAATGTAAATCCCCATAATGTAAATCATTACATTTTGGGGTGAAGACTTGGGTTAAGGTTATAGTAAGGGTTTAGGGTTTCAGCAAGTAGTGGTTATGGTTAGGTAAGTCTCCAGGAAATGAATGTAAGTCTATGTAATGTCCCCAATAGTGATGGAAACACATCTGTGTGTGTGTGTGTGTGTGCGTGCTTGCGTGTGTGTGTCTGAATGAAACAGCAACCATGAATCTTGATTTATTTTATTATCCTCAAGTAAAGCTGACAATCAATTATGGTTGATATCCAAAACCTCAGATACACAAGCATCTAAAAATGTTGGTTTTGTGCCATTTTAACATTTACATTTGTTCCTAAACATTTGGACTATAGAAATATAATCATTCCTTTCTTATCCTGAGGCAAATGTTTTTTTTCCTCCTGAATCTTAACCAATATGCTGAATCCCTGCCACCTCTGCATAACTCCTCTCTGCGGAAAAGAGAATAAGTCAACTAAAGCACCAAAATTTCTATTTATTAAGTACAGTCAAGGAGCAACTGAGGATCTCAACATCACGGTCGGTCAATATGCCAAAAGGTTGTAGCAGCGAGGCAAGGTTAGAGTGCTATTCCTCCCAGATGTTGTGAAAGACTGATCAACCCTCAGAGGAAACATTTTGCTGTCACTGCTGCTAAGAGATTTGACCTTTCATTGAACTTGTGGTTCACTTTCACAGCCAAGGTTAAATAAGAAGCTTTTTGTACCAGATTGTGAAAAGGTTGTACAGTACATTTTTGGCGACGCTTGTCAGTTTGTACCAAGTGATGTTTTACCTAGAATTTGTCAATAGGGACCCACTAAGTGATAGTAACATTCTTTTCACAAGTTTTCTCAGAAGTCAGTACATTCCCATGAGCCAAAGGGAGCGCTTCAGCCCACGTCCTTGGGTCTTGTATGAGCTCAGCAGTGAGTTATGGGCAAATGTGAGGGTGCTGCCTGGGAAGGGTGTTGCAGGGTGTAATGTTTGCAGCATGTTCCATTGATTCATAAAGCTGGGGCCCGGTGATGATTCTGCAGCGGTATTCCCGTAAACCTCTGTCTGGCTAAGAAGCTGACGAGAGAATGCTGGGTAATGGAATGAGAACGCTTCCTGAGTCACAGCCACTAGAGAGGGAGAGTGAGAGAACACCCCTGGTCTGGCATCTGCTTGGCTGAATCACCTCAGTCAAACTTGGCCAGGAATACACATGACGTGTGTGGAAACAGGAGATAAGTGGCAGAGGAAGAGATGAGTGTTGCATCAACTTCTCAGAGGATGGATTCAAAGAGAGAAAAAGAGATTTATGGGTGGTTGTGACTTTCTGCTTGAGTATCATCTGATTAGTCCTCTGAAGTTGCAAAATTAACATGTGCATGTATAAACCCACAAACAGACACAAAACTTTGTTACTGCCTGCTCTGAATTGTCCTCTTGCTTCTTCTTCTTCTCTTTGTAGTTAGTGTCAGTCAGGTCAAATGTTCTCATTCTTATGTGACCAGTGTGGTATGCCTATGGCATCTCACTGTAACCAAAGGCATTCTGACTTTCTTTCTGCCAATGAATGCAAGTCGAGTCACACAGCAAAAATATGATCTGGTTTGAGTAAGTGTCGAAATATCACTGAAATACCAGAAGAAATGTGCTCTGGGCCTCAGTTTAATCAAGAATAAGCTGCAGAATTGGCTCAGATATGTCATCATAAAAATGTATTTTTAGTCTAAACCTTGCCTTGAGAAGTGCTCACAAAGTTTCACGTGCTACACCCTTGCTGATGAGGGGAATAAGCTGCCAGGTCTCATGAATTAGACCAGAATTGTTTTATCTTTCCACTGTTTGTAGCAAAGCTAAAGATATGTGTCTACTTCTCTCTCATTCTTTTCGCCTGGACAGACATGCCACAGCTGACCACATGTCTATAGAGTCTGTATTACTCATGCATTTTCAGACAGCAGCAGCTCCTCTTGCAGACCTCTGTGTATGACTTAGCACACGGGTGGGTTTTTGATTTACATCTCGGCTGTGCCACTTGCTGTTCTTGGCTCGACGCTGCTGTGTTTCATCAAAGAAAAATCCGCTCCACTCTGACTGTGGCAGTTAAGACGGCCGTCCGCCGCTGTGCTGCCTCTGCCAGAGCGGGGCCAAGAGCTGACTTGGCCCTCGCAGCTGTCAGCTGGAGAGAGAGAGACGGACAGAGTGTGAGATGGCAGGAGAGAGATGTGGCCGTTAGGATCAGGGCTTCACTGACCTCCCTAAACAAGCTGCAAGAGAACAGTTTGTTTGAGGGTGAAAGGGCAGTTTTGGACGTCTGAGTCAATCATGAGGTGGCTCCCATTTCATTTTTTCCACCAGAGACTATGCTACTACTGAATCAGCAGTTTATGTCATTTTAACTGTGATTAACAAGTGAGTAACATTCATAACACGTAGTAGTTGCTAAGTGTGCATCAGTTCTTTGAAAACAGATCACCATTTAAAAGTGCCACAGCAACAGTTTCAAATGCTCAGTCTCAGCTTGTTTAAATGGTGTCTGAAATGGCCCTTTTTTTACAAGGCTGGGCATGTTGGAGATTAATCAGCTAGCCAATCAAACACTGGCTTCAACTGAGTGGTCAAAAACAAATGGGCAAACACGATGTGAACCGAGGCTGTTTTAATGCCTTCATTAGAGCGGAGGGGAAGGCAGCCAAAAAGCTTGAGTTTTATCCTCTCTCTTGTTCTCTCTCCGTCTCTGCCAGTAAGCTGCCATGGGGCAGTGCCCAGTTAGCTCACTGCACCATTGGCTGGCGCTGTCCCAGAGGACTATGAAAGACATTATAAAGTCTAATAGTACAGTTTATATACTTTATTAGTGCTTGTTAATAGAAGCCCAGCATTCTGGGAGAATTACTTATTCTCTAGTCATGTGCAATGCAATCCAGCCCCTGCGCTGTATTAACTTGCTCACCAGGACTAATAAGTGCACAAAGGAACGACAGAATAAAGGTTGCTTAGAGAAGGAGTACTCTTGCTTGTCTTTGACTGATGTGGGTCGACATCAATCACAAACCCGGAGCGTGACAACTTTCACTTCCGTACTCTGCTGTTTTGGACTCAGATATTCATATGTGCATTATGCCTTGGCAGATACAGATCTGTGCACATTACTGTCCTAGAGAGAGAGCCAAGTTTCATCTCAGAGTCAATATCTATTGAATTAGTCTTTGAATGATATATTCTAAAATACTGGCAAGCAAATCTTTGAGTCAAAATTTATTATAGCTTATGTATTGCTTGAAGGCAAAAGCTCCAATGTTCCATCAGTGCACAGAGTGATCTCATCCTGTTCATCCAATGTCAGCACACAGACAGCAGTGTAGCACAGGTGGACTGGTGTTTTGTTGAAATGTTTCTTTTTTAGTAGCAAATCTGGACAGCACAGGGCTACATGATGAGAGGAAGTGGAGGATTTTGAGAAAGTGAGGCTGGAGCCCTGTTCAGGTTAACACTTGTAAGTCCAAGTTGCAGGGAGCTGGGAGGCTCGCCAGGCTGACTCTGGATGTTAATAAAGTTTAGAGGCCCTATGCCAGCACTGTGATCTGTAATGCTTAGGGTTATTTTTACAGACTTTTTACACACAATTATATTTGAAAGGGAAGGCTGTTTTTCAGTTAGCTAATATCAGAGCGAGGAGATAAAGTATGTGATAAGAAGAAGCAATTTCCCATGATGTGATGCTGGGGAGTGAGTTTTTTTCCATTGTGTGGGAATATCTTCTGTATGAAAACTCCCCATGTAGTGCTGAAACAGTAAACAAGACAATACTACTTTTGACTTGTATTATTTTACTCAATTTTTGTTAAAGGTTTTTTTTTCCAAGAATGCTCTGCTTCATCATATTCGCACAGCCTCACACCTGGTAGTTGTCCAACTACAACCATAGACAGATGGTGGTTGAGTGCCTAAAGGGTGCTTTGTCAACATTTTTAAAGTGGAGAGTGAGCTTTGTTGATTCATACTCCCAGTTGATTTTCTCAGCTAATTCAAGGATTAACTATATACTCTGTGTGTCACATGTCAATGTCTTTGTTTAATCAGCCTTAACACCCTGGTTGACGAACAGGGAGTTGAAGGAATCTTAGACGAGAGTGCGTGTAGTTGCTCTGAAGTGGTGTCACTGCCTACTGGAGATGTCAGCTTGATTTCACCCCCTAGAACTGAAAACCACATCTCACAGATGAGCTGGTTGCTCTCTCCAGACGTATCCACTTGAAACAGTAGAGACATTTATTATCTTTAGACCTCTGAAGTAACTGCTTTACATCAGCTACATCAAATTGGATTTCAAGAAGGCTGTGCAGTTTTCATTTGACAGTGTTTTTTCTGTAATCCCAAATGAGGAAACAATTCTGATGTAAGCAGTTCTTGTTGTAGACAATCAGGCCTGTTCTTCTTTGGTTTACTGTTGCCAGATTTAAATGTAGGAGCCCCTTTCTCCATTTGAACTCATATGGGCTGTGCAATAAGTGTGTTAAATGGATCCATATTACACAGAGTAATAGCCTCAGTATGCACTCTTCATTAACATGCTTAACATTCCCCCCAAGACCCAGAAGTCGGCTTCTATAATACACTGCTTAACACAAACATCATGTTGGACACTTAAGATCTCTTATGGGGCTCATTGTTGGCAGTGAGCAAATTTGGACTCTCTGTGTGTGTGTGTGTGTGTGTGTGTGTGTGTGTGTGAGAGAGAGTGTGTGTGTGTGTGTGTGTGTGTGAGAGTGAGTGTGCGTGCACACGTGCTGATATTTGGGTCAAAGTGGAGGACAAGATGGATACGTTGCTGAACTCTGAACATGAAAACCTTGAAAAGTCAATAAAAGATACACACACTTTTTGCCAGCTAATTAGAGCAAAGATCCAACAGAGAAGTCTAGTGAAGAGGTTAATAAAATGTTATTGTTTTTAGCTTTTTTGGCCTGAGAATGAAATCTGTTGCAACACTGGTCAGCCACTTGTTGCATGTTTCCAAAACGGGACGCGCAACTTTATTTTTGAAAGTAAGGAATCTCAATACTTGGAAAAGTAAATGCTGAGCCACTGATATTTTTCAACGACTGAATTGATCGCCAAAGAGATATTATGGTCATTTAATGCTTTGTGGCAGTTGAAGACATGCCTATTATCCATGTATCTTTCTGCATAAATGCATTTGCGCACACTGTATGTCATTAGCTTTGTGTGTGTTTGCAGGTGTATATGTGTAGACATCGGTTTTGATCAATATATGACATGTTTGCTTTGGATCATCAACTGTTCGACCTTTAAAACCTCGATTTTTTTTCATATTTAATAAATATGGTAGTGGTGGGCAGGTTATGTTAAAAATGGAAGTTAAAAGACTTGAGCCTAATGGTGACCAGCATGCAGCTGTCCTTGCTGGCTTGACATTTACAGCCATTTCCCGCAGCTCGGTGTTCAACCTTTTACGATGAAGCCAAAACCCATCAAGAGGAACTTCACTCACCTTAAAACTGATATGCTGAGATTCTTGGATCCACACAGACAAGACACATGGATTCACATGGTTTCAGTAACCAATAAACCCTCCCATAGCAGGAAATGTCTCTTATATATCACCAGAAGTTTTTGACGAGAATATTTTGGATCAGTACCTGGCTTTTACCCCAGTTTGTCCTCACTGAAGCGTAGTCACAGATTTAGTGACTGGATAGAGAGAGTGAAGAAAGCAGACGAGAGTAAGATTTCTGTCTTCTAGCCTTTCTGTTTGTCAAAGTTTTGCCCTTAAAAAGTCAGCTCACAGCACATGTTGACTAATACTGATAAAAAGCCTAATCAGGCACTTTCAGCTCATATCAGCAGTGATCTAATAGGCATGTGTTTGAAAGTTGAAATGAATTAGGCAGCATCAGGGCCGTGACAGCCAGGTGCTGAGCACTTGGCCTGGCGTATTGGAGCCTCAGCCAATTGGAAAATGCTTTGCAGAATTTATCTGCACCCTTCTCCCTTGACAAATTATTTTATTGTTCCCACACAGTTGGTTTTCATTTAGTCTTTTGGCTAATGATAGGCTGAGAGCATGTGGCCTATTGTTATTCGTTTATTCAGCATAGATGTTCTGACTGGAAGTGTTCACATCTGATAGTATACTGCCATGCAAAAGAAACCAACCAAAACATCACAAACAGAAGATACGCAGATGGTACGCAGAGAAGGAAACTTAAGTATAAGGAGAACAATCTTGATATGCTTATTATTCGGTAAATGCTGGAAGTGCCTCTGTGGCATGACCTCGGTGACTGTCTGTCAAACTGGGTAACGCTGCTTCCTGAGGAGACGTATAATGTCCCCTCAGCGAACTCCAAACCCCCCGCTCCAAAACCTTTAATCACATTATTCAGTGTGTCTCATGTACCTGGACTAGTAGATATGCTGTGTGAGAGCTGCAGATGGGAGAGATAGGGTGAAACTTGTCTTATGTCCGAGCCCTGCACTCTGCCTGACCTGAGATCCGTACAGCAGGACTAGGCCGCTAATCTTTAACAAATGCTGGGAGTCTCCATGACCGGGCCCTTGCTGAGATGGCTTAGTCAAAACAGGCCTGCTGCTCCTAAACGCAACCTTGGCCTCTCGCTTAATTCAAACACTGATTAACTAACAAATACCTGCTGCTTGTTCCATAGTATTACACAGCCCGGTGCATTCTGCAGCACTCCATGGAGTTTGACAGTGTGTTTGCTGTCCTGCAGAGGAACACGCAGGCCTACTGTGTTACAGGCTTTTCAGGATTTGTTGGTATAATGATGCAAGAAGCAAGCAAAAGCCTAGACATACTGCACTGAATAAAGAGGGTTTTATTGTTTAATCTGTCATTATATCTTTCAGGGATAGTGGTTTATTGTCGGAGTTGGAAAAGAACTATATGAATAATGGTTTAGCATTGCTACTGGGCTGCATTGTGAAAACCTGTGGTATTTTACATAATGGTGTACAAACAAAGCAAAAAACATTTTTCTCCCTGTAAGCATTTTTTTTACACACAAACTATGATATAATTAGTTGTATTTTTGCACAATTTAAAAAAAATACACAAAAATGCCATGTTGACAAATAATATACAGTGCAGAAACAAAGTTATCCATACCAACATTAACATCCTTAATCAGTGGATTGAAATTTGTATGAGAGAGAACTATGGCTGTAGCAACTGCAAACATTACTGGAGAAGAGATATTTGAGACATAAGACAAATCCTTAATATAGGCAAGGAATAAAAATGGTCCAAGAACGGACCCCTGTGGAGCTACCACGGAGTCGTCTAGCTTTGTTGGAATAGCAACCCTTAACACAAACTGTCTGCTATTGAAGACAATTTTTTAACCATTTGTACATAGAATCATATTCATACATCTTTTGTGGTAAAATATGATTAACCGTATCAAAAGCTTTTGAAAAGTCAATGAAAGTAAATAGTACATTCATTATTATCAAGTGCAAAGGTAGCTTTGTCAGTCAGGTGAAGTGGAGTGATTTTTCTGCAAAAACCATACTGGTGTTTCTAAAGAATTAATCCCTATAAACACATATGTGCATATGAATGAAGAATCTATAGGCACAAGATTTTGGTTTCATGAGTACTCTGGTTTCCATTTGTAGTTGGTCAAAACGCAATCTCAGAACCCACTGGGTATCATCTGATGACCGTTTAGCTTTTTATTAGCTTTTTTTATTTTTTTAAATTTATTTATGTATTTATTTTTTTCAATTTATCTGCATTTATATGCAAGTTTCCATTCATAGAGGTCAACCGAAATGCTAAGTTTGAGTCGAGTCGAGTTTGAAAGTCAATTTGCTGATCTGACTGTAAACAATGACCGGCGCACGAAGAGGAAGTCTTGAGGTGGATATCCATTATCTGTTATTCGATATTCACCAGCTACACTTGAAACATTTGCTGTTGCCCCAGAGGTGAAATCATCTACAGATGATAGCTGATGGGTCATGAGTTTGGTAAAGAATTGTATCAGAATGTAGATTACAATCTAGACAAAAGAATCCTTTAATATCTATTTATTTAATATTTTTGAGGCAACAAAATAGATTTAAAGTTAAAACAACATGGATCATCTGCTTCAAACAGAGGAATAACTTTGGCAACTTTTAAATCTTCTGGCTGTCATATTGACTGTTTCATCAGTTTGACAAGGAAATACAGAAATATCGTTATGACCCATGTTCTTGGTTCATCAGTTATGTCTCTTATTTTCTGGATAACAAGGGGCTTAACAGAGGAAATGATAGGAAACTTTCTTGGAATAAAATCTGGTGGATTACCACTACAAGGAGAACTTTTGTTAGCTAATTATCAGTATCAACAAAAAATGTATTAAACGTTTGAACTATACCAGACAGTTAATAGTAATTTTCTCCATCCAAAAAGACTGAAGTTTGCTCTGAAGTAGTCTTTTCTCATTGCAGCAAGTGATTTATTACTTTCCACGTGGCTTTAATATCTTTTGAACACCTCTTAAATTTTCACTGAAATATTTCTTTTTTCCAGATCTAATGGAATTAGCGTATTTATTTCTACAAGATTTATAAACACAGTGGGTAAGAGGAGTAGGATTTGAGACATATTTTCTGTACAGTTTATTCTTTTTCCTGAACAGCTTCAGTAAATCAACTGTAAACCAAGGCTTAATGAAGTCGACTGTATGTCTGCCAATTGGAAAACATTCATTGAAACTAAAGCTAATAACTTTCATGAAATTTTGATATGCAAACTCAGTATTATTTTCCTCATAGATCATTTCATAAAAAAACTTTAAATTTAGAAATATTTGACCTGCTCGTGGGTTAAAGTGCATTATTTTCTTATATATTTTTAACTCTTTAACCTTGATTAAAGAACACTGGAATGTGGGGAAAATGATCTGACGAGTGTGGATACACGAGACCACAGAGTCCATTCCTTTGCTGAAACTCTTGGTTAATATGTTATCAATCAAAGTTGCTCAATTTTTTTAAACTTGTGCAGATTTATGAATAAGTGGGAAATTAACTGGAAAAAAAGAATATTGCAAAACTCTCCAGTAAGGGTATCTGATTTATTTTATAGAGGTTTATATTCAAATCTGTTAAAATGTAACAGTTAATGTGTTCAAGAGAACTGGACAAACATTACAGTCTTTGATAATAAGGTCATGAGGGCCATAAATAACAGCAACAATATCTGAGAGATCTAAAAAACAAACAAAAAAAAAAAACAATCCGCCTCACCTCCTTATCTGACTTCAGAGAGAGATCATCCTTAATTCTCAAGACATAGTTACTATGAATGAACAGAGATACTCCACCTCCAGATCCACCCTTTCATATGTAGCCAACCAAATTGTACTTAGGTCACTTAATGATTTCTTTAAAGTGTTCTGTAAGCCATGTTTCTGATAAAGCCGTAACATAAAAATCGTGTTTGAGTAAAGATGAATAATGATAGATAGATACATTGAAAGATGAAAAAAAATAGGTCTGGGTCAACATCAAAATTGTCATCAAATGTAGATGCATCAAAAGGCTTATAATCTGTCCAGAGAATGTGAGCGGAGTGGAGTGGTGAGAATTCTGCACCTCTCAGAGCTGTTTGTTCCCTCCACTCTCCCGCTCAAAGCGGCTCCATGCCACTCTGCTCAGTGTCGCTCCGCGCTTAACTCTGATTTCACCCTGCCCCACTCAAATTGCTCAGGCCAAAATAAGAAGAAAGCTGCATTGTATTTTGATTTTAGCTTAAACACTGTCCAGACTAACACATAAGCCTGGCAGATTCACCTGAGCCTTTCCCAGGCTACTAGATGTTAGGCAATCAAAGTACTGTGTGAATGTCTATTGGTGGAGACTAATGGCCAAACTCTGTGTTTTGCCCTTCTTTTGTTGTGATGTGCTTTGGGTAGGTGGATGGACAGTAAGTTTGTCATATCTCAGATATGCAGTATCTCATTTTCTAGCTGCCTTCATTGCTGGGAGTAGTTTTTTCCTTATTTGCCAGGCGGTTTCAGGGAAGTACTCATAGATAAAGATGTCTGAACCCTTCAAATTTGTAGCTTTATCCAAAACAGCAAGTTTGTCCTTCAACTGCAGAAAGCTAACCACAATGGCTTGGAGCCTAATCCAGCTCTCTTTTCAAATGATGATATTATAATGTTTTGCTGAACTTTGCTGAACAGTTTTCTCACTTTGATCAGATTCAGGCACCTTTTCTTTCTCAGACTATTTAATGCCTTGACTAACCCTCCAGATTACTTTTGTAAATTATGTTCAAATCTGTCCTGGTTTCACTACAGTTCTTGGACCAAGTTTTATATGACATTTAAAAATCGTCACATTCCTTTTGAGTCATCTCTAGATTCAGCTTGAGATCATAGACTTGCTTTGACAGATCATCAGTCTTCCTGTTAGAACAGTCAATTATGGTCTCTGCACAAGTTCTGAAGCTTTTTTCCTGTTGTTCAAGTAAAGTTCTGTTTAAGTCTTTATTGCTGGTCCAGCAATTCACGCACTTGAGCCATAGTGACATATTCCTCAGAGGTGTATTTCAAAGCTTTGAGTGGCATGGTTTGGCCATCAAGGCATACTAGGCCCAAAGTTCATCAGAAAACAGTCAGAAACCTCCACAAGATATTAGTAATGTCCACAGTTTTGCTGTAGAGAGTTGGTTAGACTCTTCTTCAGTCAATCAGAACAGAGATTTTTAGTTCTAGGCAGGGTTCCTCAGAATATTGCTAGATCGATAGAAAACCAGCCACAAGTTCAGAGAAACACAGCAGCAGCCATCGTCTTGATTTACATTTACTGTGAAAATAAATCACCAAAATCAGCAAGTACCACTTCACACTGACAGCTGTAAACCAAACAGCCAAGATTTCGACTGTGTGGTTTGAAATGAATGATTTTGAGATTAAGATGATGGTTTAACAAAGTTGCGTCATCACGGCGTCTCCCGCCAGCTAACTTGATCGGTAAAAGGAAAACAAATACCTTTAACAGATGACACTGGTAGAAGTGATGAAAGCCTGCCTTCTTGTCGAGTTTCAAATTTTTCATTGGCGTCTTGTTCTTAATCAGTTCCAACCCCTCTCACTTCCCATTTTTCCAAGAAAGCGCTTTGGTTTTACTGCTAAGCACATTTCCCCTTCCACCTGATCACAACAGTACTGCCAACAGTCATCGGACACAACTCTCCTGTTCTCATGCGCTGTTACACAGTTAACGTGGGCCTAGCCACATTGTCTGACCACTTTGGGCTTCAAACAAACACCATGCAGTCAGGCCTCTTGCCAGGTCAGGCACAGAGTTAGACTTTGTACATGGACCAGTTGGTACATCTCTGCCAAAATGTTGAACTTTCAACTTGTCTGTATTGACATGTTGAATGTTCAAAGTATGTTTGAAGTATTTAAAATGACATTGATGCAGAAAGTATTGTGAAATTCAACAAAAGTATGTTAGGGATGAATAATTCAAGTTTATTTTTGAGTCATTTTTATGCGTCTGTGGTAATGTGATTGTCTTGGTGCTCATATCTGATTGGACATAAAAGGCAGTGTAGTACTGACGTCCAGCATATCTTGCCAGTATGTTTTTTATTATTATTATTTATAGATTTTTGAAAATGATTTGATACACTGGAAAAAAGAAATCTTCAAAAGTTTTTGCAATAACACAATCATCATTGTCCTGAAGAATGCTGATTTTCATTCCACATAGAAAAAATGGAAATTCAACAGTAACTATAAACTGAATAGAATGAATTTCAGAAAATGAAGCTTAGCAAGGATATACTTTCATTTTATGGGTAGAAAAGGCTGCAGTTAAAGAAATATTTAGCCCCTAAAACAGCAATTCAACAGGACTTGTTAGCCATGTCCTTGATAGCTTTAGCTGTAAATGTAAATGCACAGTTTACCACAGCGCCCGCTTTTACAGGGCCAGGCCTGTCATTTGACACGAAAATATGGCCAATCTAGGCCACTGTAAAGATGCCAGTCTTCTACAAGCCTCAAGAGCTCTGAGCCATGAAGGAGTCCAGCGAGAGAGGCAAAGCATCAGTATATGTACATTGCAGCCTGCCAAAGTACACTCATTTAACAGCACAAAAAGACTTGCACTGAGAACCCGCATGTTTATGTTAGGGATGATGTAAAATGGCCAGAATTCATATTTCACATCAAATTTCTCTTTTAAGATGGCTTCTCTCAATTTTTACGTGCAAGGAAACAAACATTTGCATTTCAAAGTTCTTCAAATAAAAATAAATGAAAAGCAAACCCTTTTATGGGTTTGGAGACTATATTGGAAAACAGGTCAGGGGCGAAATGAATATTTTTTATGGTTCGTAAAAGAGCTACACAATGAATGCCAGGTTATGTGAAAGGCCTGACACATGGTACAGGCCAGAGCCCTTCGAGGTTCCCTCTTTATTCAGCCCTTACACTCTCGGGCCAAGAGCAGCCAAACAACACACATGGCAGAGGCCAAGATGATGATGAAGAATGATTTCTTTATTTGTGCTCGTTATCGTCTGATTAGGCTCCTTCTCACCACAGACCCATCCAAAAATCTATCAACTTACAACCTTCATTTTTTCCTTTTGGTTTATCACACTTTCTGGGTAATCAACTCAGAGCCATTCTTGTTTGCTTAGTATTTTCTGTTCCTTTATTTTTGACTTTATTCGGTGGTGGATAGCAAAGAGATGACAGGAGATGAGGAGAGAGAGTGGAAGAAGGGCATGCAAATATGGTCCCTATCCAGAATTGAATGTATGTTTGTGTTTTTTCCTGCATTATTGTGGTCACTTTAATAAGGACTTCATGTAGCCTGACTAGTTTTGTATAATGTACCACATGTTTTGTATATACATATATACAAAACATATATACATGCCATGTAAGTACATGTCATATACAAAACATATTTTGAGAACTAAATTAGTATGTACAAAGCAAAATATAGATCATACTATACATGATACTACAATCATACTAATCCCTGTTTATGTACTGTTCTCAGTTTTTGTGATGTGATGTGATTAACTGACGGTACTGGGCCTGACCCACAGTCAAATAGAGCGACAGGTTCCGGCTCTGAAATCGTTTCACTACTGAGACAAAACTCCTGTCTCACTTTGGCCGTAACCATTGGCTGACTCAAGTATTGAAGGGACGCTGCAAGAGCAGAAATCATAATAAAAGGAATCTTATTACAGCCATTAAACAAGAGAAGGGAAAACACACGAGCGCTTTAATGCCTGGACATCTAAAATGCTTACGCGGTGAGAATATATTTGCTCATAAAGCTCTTTGATGGTGGCCCTGTCCGTTCCAGCACACAGTGCTGCTGTCTGTGTAAATAGCTGTGTATTGACCTCCCACTGCACAAGATTGAATGTGTTTCCATAGGTGTCATTTGGTTCCATTTTGGGCTTTTACAGGCCCCACTGTGCCTTCGTCCCTATAACTGCGGGGGCGTAGGAGTCATGCCATCACTGCTCAAACAGTGAACTATGAACTGTATGACTGAACTGTAGTCCCTCGTCACAGCAGCTTTATGGAGCTCTGTTTGATGTGGAGTGATATATAATGTCTGGTGGACTGTCCATCTCAAGTTACCTAGAGTGCATGTTCTTTTCTCTATGTGTGATCTGTGTTTGTGAGTATGTGTGTGTGTACGCGGTTGTGGGGGGGGGTGGTCCTCCGTGCCAAAGCCTTTGGTGAATGAGGACTCCCCACACAATAAAAGAATGGTATTGCTGACTTCCTTAGGTATGTGTGGTTTGAAACTCAACACAGGTTTACTCAGTGGGGCCCCCTCTTATTTATTCAATATATCTATGAAAACCCCAATACTGTGGTACCCTCTGAGTCAAGGAGGAGGTCCCTTTCCAGCCGGAGTTATGGTCATTTTTCAGCCAAGTTAATGCCCTTTGGTGGCAGATGTTGACTGCTGTGCAGTAGCAAATCTTTTGCACAGTTCCTCACTGTTGGTTTGAGTCAGTTACAGAATATTAAACATTTTGCTAACTGTGTCAAAAGTACACACACATGAATTTAACATTTAACAACATAATCTTAATTCTTTCCAATTCAAGATAACTTGTTTGAAGCACACTGTCAACATGTGGAGTCACTTCATGACTAACGTGCAGTGCAGTAATGATTGTACCACAGTTGTGTTCTCTCACATAGTTGGTCATCGCTATAGTGTACTTTCTCTTGTGTCATGTGTCCTGTGTGTAAGAAAACATTTGTTTTGAGAATACACAGAAGGTTTTAGTCCCTTATGTTTGAGTAGATCAGCTTACCTTGTGTGCTGAAATGTATGGGTTTAGAAACCGGTGACATGAAACAACATCAATAATCAAATCAAAATAGAAGCTTCCCCTCTGTGCCTCTGCTATCAAAGCAAATTGTGGGATTTTCCTCAAAGAGCTCCATTTTGGGGGTGAGTTAACCCCTAATCACCCTGAGTAGCTAATATTCATTGTGGACACCGTGGACAAGCACTGGCCTCAAATTTTACCGGAAACTTCAAAAGCCAAAGCAATTACTATGCATGCTTTGAACATATCCTTTTCACAAAGTAGCATTCCATTATTCTTCCTGTGCTAAAACAACAAAAAGTAACAAAGAAGTAGGAAGTGAAATTGGATTCCTCTTTTGGTTCGCAAAACATCTGGTTTGGCCCTTGTTTTAAACAGCTAGCATCCCCTCTGAGAATAACAGAAGGTTATGTGCACTGTGTGTAGGTAACAAAATAATCATTTTCAAATGTTGCTCCATTCAAATGTGATCTAATTACCAACTTAAATTCAACCTCTCAGTTGGACCACCGACCATCAAGGGAATTTTCCTCCAGACGTTTTCCTAACTATTCATTTATTTCTCCCCCACTGCTGCCTCTAAACCATTAAAAATATACAGTAATTGCTGCAAATTGATCACTTGTTTTACAGAAGTCCTATAAATCTCTTCTTGTCAAACTGTAATCGATGGCAGGAGGCGTTGCTGGGCGAGAAGAAGAGAGAATATCTGTCAGATGGGCCTCGATGCATCTGCTACATGGAGATACTCTCATGTTCTGTGGTTGAGCTTGGCCACTGTCATTTCCGAGGAATTTCCTGCCATCTGTGTTCAATCGAATTCTCTCACAGATTTGGGATTGCTTGTAAATATTGGGTGCTGGCTGAGGAGGACTGAAGGAGTACTCTGAGCATTGTAGCGACAGCTTCTCGAACCAAAATGAACAGGACAAACGCTCAAGGATGAGATACACTAACTTATTAAGAGGAGCTTCAGTAAGACAGCATATTTAGTACAAACATTCATGGTTCCCAGACCATGTACCCTAATCCCTTTGGCGATGATATTCATATAGTTTCCAGTGAAATTTCTTGATAGCTGTTGGATGGATTGCCATGAAATTTGGTATAGATGTTCATGAAACCACTCAAGATGAATTGTAATAACTTTGGTGATTGCTTAACTTTTCAAATCAGAATTTCAATTTGTCTAAAAGTTACGTTTATGACATTCCCCTGGGCTTCACCAGTGATGTATGTGTAGTGCTGATTAGCAAATGTTAGCATGCTAACAGGCCAAACTAAGATGGTGCCATGTTAAACTTTGCACCTAAATGTCGACATGTTAGCATTGCATTGTGAGCATGTTGCCATGCTAGCATTTTTATTTTGCTCAAAACTTAAATCCCTATGTGGTTTTTTCACCAAGGATTTATGGAAATATATGACTTGTTCATTTTTCTTTGTTCTGATTCAATACATTTGACATTACATTATACTGCAATAAACCTGTTTTTTATTCCATTCTTAGCTGGTCACCTTCTTAATACTTCATCACATTCTGCTCTTCTAGAGAGTTATCTAACCAACAGGACATGCGAAGGCTACACCAAACTAATCAAGCTAATTAAGTCTTAACATACACAATTTCTGGAATATGTACATGATATCCCAACATACAAATATACAATTCTTGCAAATAATAAAAATAATCATCATAATAAACCAAATTGCAATAATATGCATATAATACGAAACTTAATTCTAGTATTTCTAGTCAGTTTCGGCTTTTACAGTATTATATATACAGAAGGTACACTTCCCATTATTTAGCAATTCTTAGAAACAGATTTTTGATGTCATGATATGAAGAAACTGAATCTGTTTTCCAAATAGTTATTTTACCTACGGCATTTCTTTATGTCATCTGCATTTTTTAAAGAAATGGAAAAATAAGAAAAGTAAATTTGTGCTGTCACAAGTCTATTTTGTTGCTATGTCACACAGAATATAGTTCAATATCAGAATATAGCCCCCATTACAAATGACCTCTGTTTGACTGAAGTTGTTTTCCTAACCCAACCGTTCTCAACAGTGCAGATTTATTGTGCTATTATAGTAATTTTGACTAATACAGGGCAATGCTGATGTTTGACAAATGGATCTGATTTCACTACAGTTTCAGAGGGACGTCTGCTGTGTTTTGATATGTCTTGAGCGGGCACATGGACATACTGAGGCTTATTGTTCAGAAAGGGGAAAACGCAGCTTCTGCACTAAATCGCCATGTTTATTTTTTACAGCAGATTTATATACAATGGTTATTCTCATCAGTAAACACACACACAAGTACGCACACAGACTAACACAGGCACCCAAAGTTACGTGTCTAAGACGTTTCAAATAAACACTGATTTAACACTGATATTTTTAAGTACTTTAACACTAGTTCTGTTTAGCTGTTGGAGGAAATAACTTGATTCTGAGTAGTGCACCAGTCTCACCTTTAACACTTTCTCTGAGGGTGTGGTGCATCGAGTGCTCGTCAGTCCTCTGGAGTGGTTCATTACTCTGCCAGTATTTACTGCCACCTCTCAAAACAGAGCAGCCTCTTGTCTGGCTTTGAAGCACCTCCTGATTCCATGCCGAGGTTTCAGCACTGTTGACCTGACTCTGGAGAAATGTTGTTCACCAGTCCTATAAAGGTGTCTGTCAGTAAGACAGACATCCCTGTCACGTCTGCCAGCCAAGTGCATCACGTCTTGTCAGTCTGCTGGTCTATCAAGTCAGTCCATGGCCCTGACTGATGCTTAGTGCACTGTTTCGCTTTACAATTACGTGGCTTTTGAGTCAAATTATAGGATGCGGTTTGGCTGAGCACTCCCTGTATAACTTGTGATTGTCTGTGATTAATCCTGGCAGTGCACAGATTTGTGGGCAAAATCTTGTTATGATAGTGATTGTCAGGATAGAGTTGTGGCTACTAGTGGCTTTAAGGTGGTTTGTTGAGTATGCACATTTTTGTTATATTAACAAATGTTCTAAAAGAGTTTGACTTAAAGATAGAGGATATGCTTATTTTTGTGATAATCAATCACTGCTGTGGTGTTTCATTTTTCACTGTCCTTCCAGAGGTCAACGTGCAAACAGTGTCTTTGAGTACTATGAGGCCTTTCCCTTGGATTTCCTGGTGATTATGTCTATGTTTCTGTATGCTGAGCTCTGTTCTTTTTCTGTTCAGATAGCATCATGTGGTTATTGTTGCTTATGTTAATTACCCACTTCTGTTGTTCCTGACTATCTTGCTGTTATAGTAGCTGTTGGAAATGTAAACACATCACTTCCTGAGCATCAAATGATTATTTAAAGACTTGCTTACAAGAGTTTAGAATAGCAAATGTAAAAGAACAAGGACTGCTCATTTTTTCTATTACTTTGTAACAGAGAAGAACACAGTGGTGATTTATTTATGCAAAATTGTCCAAATAATGTAAAATTGTGCAAATAATAGCCCCAAAGAATATACACTCTGTGGCCAGTTTATTAGGTTCACCCACCTAAAACAAAACTACTGAACAAAGAGGGTAAACTAAAGGGAGGGCTCTCAATATATAGTAATATAGTGCAATTTTTTATTTTTTTTTTTTAAATTTAATGAAATGGAGACAGTGTCTTATCAGCTGGGTGACTGACTGACTGACTGACTGACAGACTGGGATCAGATGTCATATTTGCAGACAAGGAATCGCATACAACAACGCTGATACAGAGCTGCACCAGAGGCCATTCTGAAATGCTTTAAAATTTCAATAGAATATATGTAACCTCTAACTGACTGACCTATATTATGTACAGGTCTTTTCCAATCTTTCTTCCATTGATGCGCATCACCTTTTGAAAGAGTTGTTCTCATACAGGATGGCCTGGAGGGCATGACCAGTGACAAGGTGCCACCACCAGGTGGTGACATGCACAAGTGTAAAGTTGTAATTATGTTAATCAAGGAGGACAGCAGAGAAAATGATTGGCTGTGATGGTTAGTTAGAGGCTGTGGGGAACGATCAGGAACGACCGCAGTCATTCAGTGGATCATCCTCTGGTAGAATTCAGAGTGAGTGTGTTCTCTTTAGGGTGGGTGTGTATGTGCAGATGTGTGAGAGTAAGAAAGAGAGATGTGTGTGTGTCTGTGTGTTTGTGGAGTCACATATTAATCATCACAACATTTTCAGTTTGGATTTTGACTTACAGCGCCCTCTCTTTAAGCCATGTGGTAAAGTGGTCGGTCTTTGGGACTCGACGGGCACCAAGCCTGGCACTGGGATAGGGTGGGTGGGATAAATTGATGGGGCTAGGGATGGTAGGGTTGTTGGCTGCCAACTATTTGTTTGTGTTCATGACTGCGGTTAGCCCTGCTCCATTTGAAGAGCCTGGTATTATGAGGACGCCTGCTTCCCACAACATGTGCCCTCTTCTCTAAAAGGCAGGAGAGATAATCATTTACCGACCGTTGAATTCATCAGTATGGCTTAAAATTTTGTAGCCACTTAGTATGAACAACCAGATGTGTCCACAAAGAGGTTTGCTCGGATGACGAGGCTCATAGCTGCGTTTCAGTTGTTATATAAACTAATGATTTCTTAAATGTTGTTACTCTTTTGGAGTTGACCTTTAAGATATTTTTGTGCTGTGCCCAGAAATAGTAGAGGCTTGCAGCTGGATGCCTCTGGAGCCACATGAGTCCCTCTGCTTCTTGTATGTATCTTGTTGTATTCAACGTTCTAGCAGCTAATCTGAGGTTATTGTACAACCAAACTGACCATGAGAAAACAGGGAGGAACAATGATACCTGGTTGAGATCGGCTAAAATCAGCTAGAACAAATTGATTTTATCCTCATGAAAGTTCTCATGTCTGCTGGTACTGGTAATCCTGCTACGAAAACACTGACATTTCTGTGCTCCAACAGTAATTTAATAGAGGTTTTTCTTCTTCCCTTGCTCTGCACCTGCTCTAAGAAGAGCTTTCCTTGTAGACATTGTTATTTTTCATTTACTTGTGCCCCCAGGTTTTTCAATCATACATCTATTACTAAGCAAACAAATAAGTTCCGGGCCTATGCTGCAGACACAAATATAGACATGAGTTATGAGATTCAGAGGCCGGGAAAGGCTTTGGACCCTAATACACAACATCTGCACCGGACAAGACGCACAACCAGAGCACCCCTCTACAGAGTCTTGCTGCCTGCTGTCGCACACTTGTATCTGTTGACCTGTCTCATGTTGAAAGGCAGGAGGGGGGACGATGTCAGGTGGGGGTGTTGGGGCAGGCAGGAATAAAATTATCATTATTAACTGTTTAAGGGCTGAATGTTATGATTTATGGAGTCAAAGTGGGGCCATTTGAGGTGTCACATTGGATTTCCAGAGGCATCTGTCTTGCGGTTTTGGCAGCTTGTTGTACCTTAGGTTCAGATGTTTGCATCACGCTCCTGACATCCCATTTCCCCCTCTAACACCTCCCCCCACCAACAGCCTCCTCCTGCTTTAAGTACAGTACACCTCTGATCGCTCCTCTTTCCTCTCCTTAAACCATCTATCCATCTGCACATCTGCTTTTCATTGAGGCCTGCATGTCTCTGAAGACTTGAACGCATTAAACGCTGGCACAAGCACAGTCTCACTCTGGCACTTAACACAACGCTTAGGTGACTTAAAAGGAAGAGGCGAGAATTATAGAAAATGAAGTGTCACCGACATAAAAAATCGCCCCAGATTACCACCAATTACACTTAATAATGCTGTCCAGACCATCTGCTGATCAGATGGAGGACTGGTCTTGTCTGTGGAGAAATAATGATTCCACAGACTGCGAGAAGGAGAGAGAGATTCATTGAGGGAGACAGCAACATAGACTTTCAACTGTGTGATGATGTGGTTTGATCTTTTTAGTATTGTATAGACAGGAATGCTTTGTATGGTAGTGCAGTCATAACTACGTACGTTGGGATAATAGCGATGTTGTTTCAGAGGGGTTAAGTCCTGCTAGATTGGAGACATGTGTCTGCTCTGCTTTATTAGTCATTTATTAGTCACTGAGGTCAGGGGAGAGTTTTTAGCCAAGGCACAACACTGCTGAACTTGAACATGACTCTGATCATCAGCCCCTGAGGCAGCCTGTATAGGTGTACAATTACAGCGCACCCTAACTGGCCATGATCCGCAGTGTGAAATTCATCCAGTATGTGAAGTGTGTTCAACAATCAATGTAATCACCGTCACAGTGACCGCAACCTTCCACTAAAGAGTGAGTCGTGCCCTAATTATCAGAATTATCAAGTCTGCATTTATTCATTGTTCCTGTCTATTGTCTTAATTCTCAGGCTCCAGGGCCACGGTGGTCGCATTCATCAGCAGGAAAAGGATTAGAGAGCACTTTCCACTCATGGTCATGATGCATCTGAGTTGTATGGCTTTGTGTGCAGTGTTCCCAAAGGATTTTGACAAGAAGGAAGCATGACAAATGGATGACATCAGAGCAGGCATATTGCAGGGTGATTGGAACCTTGTTTCCCTCCACAACCTCAGCCAAAAAATAATCATACGTGTCCCAAAACAAGTTCTCAAGTAACCATGTTTATCCCTTTATAATGACACTCTTGTAGGAAGCATTAATTTTGTATTCATGTGCAATGGAGCATACAAATTGGCATACTGTACCTTTAATTTTTCTTCTCCTCTTTTACGTCTCACTGAGCTCCTCAGTTTACCGTCATCCTGCAGTGATGCTCACTGAAAGGAACGTGCCTCTTTAATTATACAGCAGAGGAGAGGAGGCAGAGTTAGTGAATAGATACCATGTGATGACATTTGTGGAACGGAAGATACCACTTTAGATGTAGCTGAGTATTATTAGACACCGTGTTATCAACTGGGATTGTTTCTTGCCCACAGTCCTTGTTCCAAAAGTGATTTTTTTTGGGGTGGTGTTTTAAGAGGCAGATAACAATACAGTCCTTATTTGTGCCTGTGTCATTAGTTGGCAATGCTGACATCAGTGGCTCTTTGTGAGGGTGAGCCAGCACATCTGTACATGGTCTCTGTGCTGAACACAACATTTGCCCCTGGTGCTTTTGGCACTGTCCTACTTCTTTCTTTTTGTGTCTCTCTCCGCCCCTGCATCCTTGATCTCACGCCCTTACGCCGTCACTCCTAATTGTGCCTGAATGCTTGCAACTGTGTGTATCAGACCAGCATCCCATGCTTGATCTCAGGTGAACACTAGACTAGGAAACAATACTGAACTCCATTTCAACATAAGATCTACAGGGATAAACTGTACATGTAAGGATTTATTTTTACATTACTGTGCCTGCCTACAGATTGAGATCAATTTAAAAGTGCCCTGTGGAGTTTTCATGTGAACAAATCTTCAAACAAACAAAAGTTATGTTTACATTCATGTTTCTAACCAGTGTATTCTTGAATGCATTTCCTTCCTCATACATTTTTTTGTATCATTTACATCTTGTTTTCTTGATAACCGTCTGCCTCTTCTTTGCAGGCACATTGCTATGCTTCTTTGCATGTTACTGACAACAGCAACTGTTGATCAGTGGAATTGCATGAAGCTGGTGGTAGGAATGCATATTGTGTCTTCCATGAAGTTGTGCATGTGCATGATACTAACAAAACAAGGACCCGCTCCCAAGAACATTGCTCCATAGGGTTACTAGTGGTCAAAAACCACAAGGTACCTTGACTTTTGATTATATCAGTGGATTACACAGAGAGATATTTTGCAGCAACTTCGGTTTTCCCAGAACATAACATGGAAAAATTGAAATCCAGAGCCAAAGGAATGTAAAGTATGATGAACACACAGCTGCCTAGCACAACAGACCACCCATGAACTCTGCACATTTAAAAGAAGAATGGTCGCTCCTCTCTTTTTCTCTCTCTCAGTGATGCACTCATTCATTAACACTAACTCATACACACATGCATACACTCTAGCTTTCTCTGTTTCTGACTCTCCCCCTCTCACCCCTCCTGTTACTGCTGCTGAACGGTCTTACATTTCACCTCAGGCCCTGATGCTCTCTCTGGCTTCCACCTCTTGATCAAACTAGTCTCTAACACGCAATGAAATGTTCGACGCTGAATTACCATGGCACATTCAATACAGACTGAATTTACTTCTGGGTCCCTTCCAAGCCACCATATGTTGAGGAGCCTGTTTCCCAACCTGAGCATGACTGATTTTGTTAATGTAGCAAAGCTCTAAATCAGCGGTGCGCTACCTTGCTGCAGCAGGGGGATCAAGACCTTTAACACTCATTTAACACTCTTGACTTTAATGTCCCGGAGACACCCAGAAGGTGTCTCTAGGATTGAGATAGTTTAGTCCACTTGAGGTTTCGCAACACTTCATGACACAGGAACAAGTGGGTCTTTTTTCAGCCCCTTTTGGAAGCACTACTGCCTTTTTGTATTTGAACAAGTAAATTAAAGCCATGCAAAAAGACTTTCAATGACACTCATTGTCTTTATCCAGACCGGTTGATGGTTCTGCTGCAAACCGTCATGCGAACTCCTAGATGCACTTAAAACACATGCGAAAGCCAGATGCTCACAGGAGGTAAAAATCCAGATATATTTGTAATTTCTTATTAAAGAACTTCTTCCAAAGAAATGGAAGCTGCTATAGGTTTGTTTGCATGGTGGCTCCAAATGGCAGTGAGAGCTACTTTGAAAATCCTGAAATTAATAATGTTGTTTCTTTCCTTTGTTCTTGGTACCTGATGTAGATGTAATTTATCTAAACCGCATGGTGGTCTATTGATCCAACATCCCTTAACTTACCCAAATCCTTAACATGTTCACTAAGAGTATGTGTACTTTAGTATTAGTGATGATTCCAGATCATTTCAGATTTTTAAACACTGGACAAGTGAAATGAGTTCCCACATTATATGTTGTCTGAACACAAGAAGCTGTACAGAAGCCATATTCAAGCAATACAGTATTTTATTTCATAAAATACATACTCTGAAGGAAAATACTGCTATTCTGTCTCTTTCTCATAAACACGCCTAGTACACTCATGCACACATGAACCGTGAACTGATGACGCAATTGCATGGACATTCCTAAACAGTATGCTCATCTTGTGTCATGCCTTCGTTGCAGCCGTATCCTCTGAGGCTGATTTTCCCTGTACCATCTTACCTGGATGTGGCAGATCAGGTAGATTGAGCAACTTCACCCACCACCGCACAAAATCGTTGTCATTTGGCAGGTGGCAGGTGGCAGTTTCCAACCTTGGTTCTACAGACACATCTAAGACACTGGTGCCCAAAAAGTATTCAGGTTCAATAGCCAGCATTAATACCAGGTGTAGTGTTTTGCAAAAGACCAAGCAAACCAAGCTCAGTGCAACCTCCATTCAGTGATTTCTGGCAGCGAATATTCTTTCAGGTGTTATTTCTACATAAATCATGCTGGAAATGATTTGTGTTATCGTCAGTCTGTTTTGGTAAAATATTTTGCAGACAGGTAATCAGTGTTCTGGGTCTTCTCTCTGTGTTTAATTCATTTACATGGTGGACTTTTCCTGGCTAAGATCCATTCTGTATTGTGGAACAGAGCAGTAACCTTTGGAAGAGCATTGTCTCATAATTGGGGTTGCATTTAGCGGGCTGCCTGGTGTGGGTCTGTGTTTTATATGGTGGTGACTATAATATGTGTGTGAGAGAGAGCATGTGCATCCAGTCAAGGCCTCACTGACCGACTGCCAGTCCATCCAGTTCCTTATGATGACAGTGCTTTCATTTGGTTGTTTGTGCTGTGTGCATGCATATGGACAGTCAAGACCAAATTAAAAGATCTCTGATGATGTTAGTCATCTCCATCCTGACTCATGTCACTTCTGGCCATCCTGATTGAATTAATCCTGACTTGAGGCTGGGAAACACTTGGCTTCACATCAGCGGGCCTTGAAACTTTCATACAGAAACACAGTTGTATATGCTTGGCCAACAAGCAGTGAAAAAAAGAAGTAAAACAAAAAAGACAGAACAATCCAGAATTTGGTAAACAAACCGATTTGTATTGCTTGAAAACAGACCAGAGCTAAAAGACATCTTGCCTTCTGTTAACGGCTTTGAGTGAAACCAGCGTTGTGCCTACGGTCCCCTGGTGATACTGGGCTGTTTGCATTGCTCGCTCGGCCTTTTCTCCACTTCTTTGTGTTTCCGCTGTGACCCATGACAAGACAAATGCAGAGGAGACTAAGGATAGATCAGCCGTAGGAGGGATATGTGAAAAGATGTTCCTTAAACTGAGGTTAACATGGCTCACAAAGTTCCCTTGTTTTCTCTTGTCTTTTGTTCGTCCTTGTAACCTTTTTCCCAAATTCCAAAACACTTCCTCCCCTTTTCTCCTCCACTGTTTACTCTCTGCCTCCATCTGTTACTCATGTTGTAATATCTTTCTCCTTTGTCAGTCTTTTTTCCTTTGTCATCTGTGCCCAAATCCTTAGTTTGACTCAATATTTATGTCACTATTTTCACATTTAGTTCATTTTTGCCCCTTTTCATTCATTTCCAGTGACTTTTTATGTTTTCTCTCACATAAAGGGTGTTTGAGTGACTTTATTAATAATAGCTCATGGTGTGTGATAACATTGTCAATAACATCGTTAGGAGAAAATTGAATTTGAGAAATTGAGTTAGGAAAGTTGGAACAGGGGACGCGTGGCCGCCTACATAAGAGTGTGTGGGGATATCGGCTTACCCTTCACAAATATTTCCTCATACACTGAGGCCCTCCCTTTGTTCACTTTCATCTCTCTCCTATTTTTCATATGTTTTTGGTCACATTCATAAAACCTTTATTTCTTAACAGATATTCATGCTAAAAATAGAAATAAAAATCTTAAAAATGTGCCTAGTTATGTTTGGCTTGTGCCTGAGGAATAAAACTGTGGTTTCTAAAAAGTACAAATAAATACTGATGAAGACACAGCAGATTTTAATTTAGCAACACATATTTTCCCATGCATTTTCCTCAACAAACAGGTCATTTCTAGATATGAAACGTTCATTTGTTATAAATGATTCCTCCATTGCCGTTAGTGGTTTGGGTTTTACATTTAAGTACATCGATGGACATAAAACCTTGAATCACTGAACAGGCCTTTTGAATGAGAAGTGAAACATCTTCGACAGTCTGAACCAACTTCTAGAGTAAATCATGGTGTACTTACACCACACATTAAAGGTTTTTTTCCTCCAATACTACATTCATTTAGTAAATTAATAAATTAGATAAATTCAATTATTATAAAGTGACCAACAATTAAATCAATTAATGAGGTCACCACTTTCACATAAGTATTGATTGCATAACATCAGAACAACTGATGGTAAACTTAAAGGGGCTGTATCAGTTCTTTATTGATACAGTGATTACCCCTCTACTGACCGGATCTTCTGGACACACTAATTTGAGTTTATTTTTCCAAAATGGACGCATTCACATTTGGAATACAATTCCTCAATTACTCCAGCAATAATATTTGGCAAGCAACCTCTATGTCGTGACTCTTACTGTCACCAATTGGACTTTTCCAAAGAGCTCTCCATATATCACAAGACTCTACAGTTGTGGCAGCCAACAGTTATTCCTCAAGAGAATGTTCATAATCTAATAGGATTTCAACATGTCAGTTCTGGCATGGATCCTACTATAAACTGATTATTCTTAAAGGGCAGTCAGTAAATCACTTGCTCCAATCTGCTTCGCCAGTTTTTAATTTGCGAGTGACATTGGGTCACTGCTCCGTCAGCTAAAACACACACTAATATCTTCACATATCAAGGATTTAGCCAATTCAGTGATATTTCTCTTGGTCTCCTTTCAGTGAACAGTGCGTACTGCTCAGAGAAGGATGTAGACGCTGAGCTGAGTGACGCTGAGGGCACCCTGATGCGATGTGGGCAGAGCTTGCCACTGCTGGTGGGGGGTCATTTAGGGGGGGTTTATACCCAGAGCCTCCACTGCGACAGACCTACACCCGACCTCCTTCTGCAGGATGGCCCTCACCAAGACACCAGGTAAACTGTGACGATCATTGCTGCTTTAAAACGGTTTGTTCCTGTTCCAGTTTTGAATGTTTCCTGTTGGGTATAGTATTACTAACAATTTGCAGGTACAATGTGTTTTTCATTATCTTTGCTATTGTGAATCAGAATGCACACATATGTAGCTGGAAAGCTTTACCCAGTCTCATAAAAAACACTGAAGGGGTCCAAAGTACAACATTTATGTTAAACTAATGTGATTCTTCTGTTGTGCAATCCTTTGACTACTGTTGGTCAAGTCAGAAAGAATTTCCAGTGAAGTTCTCTGTTGTGGGGTTTGCCCTCTTTCTTCCCTTTCCTCCATTCTTGCCCTCTATCCTCAGTCTTCCAACCAAAAGTGCTTCTGGACAGACATTCACTCCTCTCATATTGTCTCTCAATATTTTCACTACAGCCAAACAGGAAATGGCGCTTCTGAATAGAAAGAGGGGGGGATCAAGTCTTTATTAACAACAACGATGACAAAGTCTGCCAGTGGCTCTCTCCCATCCTAGCTAGCGTTAGCGCTGTTTTTCCCCCAGTGCGCTCAGGGGAAGAGACAAAGACGATTCCTTCATGAGACAGCCCAGAGAAAAGAGAGCTCTTCTCACATCACTCAGGGGCTTTGGACAAAATCCATAATGAGCCAACTGACAGGAATGATTATGTAGGAGATCACAGCAACGCATGGAGAAATCTGACCTGGGTTCCCCATTCAGAAGGGCAAAGATTCCCACCATAATACACAGTATTGTAAACGGTGACCCTTCATAGGCTGCAATTATGCCACCAAAACAGGTGACTCCCTATTTATCCCCAATGTTGGGTTGGGTTTAACCCCTTTGTGTCATCAAAGCCTGTCAGATGGACACACTAGCCAGTGGCCTCTCAGTCTCAGTCGCCATCCATTTCTCCCCCTCTCTCTATTCTTAGTCGTAAATGCCCATTCATATCCTCTCACTACCAGAAGATCCTGTTTCATTTATTCATAAAAACACTTTGGATCATCAGTGGTGGATACTACCTGGTGTCCAACATCATCTTATGTCAGTCCTTAACATGGCCTACACAATATTAATGTTTGTTCCATAAGGGACTTAGTTGAAATATTTTAGGTCAGTGGGACTCATATAGGATGACATGATTTTTATGTACACTGAGAGACTGATTGGAGGAGGAGGGTAAGCAGGAGGCTAAACTCTGACAGTGCTGCTGGTGGGAAGGATCAACCAGCCAGTATCTGTCATCAGCCTGTGAGCTAATAGCGCTCATATTCCTCTCTCTGTCTTTTTCTCCTTACAGATCTTCCTCTGCTTTCCAAAGGACCCTGTCGGGGGCCTCACCCGGCCTGAGCTGCGGCAGTGCCAACGGAGCTCACTCCTCTCTCCCTTACTCAATCAAACAGGAGAACTCGATGGGCTACAAGATCTCCAGCACAGGGTCCAGGGTCCATAGTACATCTCAGGCCGGGTTTCAGAACTGTCGGGCAGGCCAAGTTTTCGGGGTGACAAGGGACGAGATAGTTGGAGTGGCGCATGTTAGCAACAACGGCAGTGGCGTATGCACAGTGAGCGGCGTAGGTAGTGCTGTGTCAGGGGATGCAGTGCAACCGTTTAATAATGAAGATGGCTCCTCCCCACTTGCTTTGTCCCCAACTGGCTCCCGTCATTCAGCGCGGCTGCTCAGTGCTAGCAGTCTGAAGAGACGCTGCCCGTCCCTGGACTCACAGTCAACCGCCGCCGCTGGCAGCGTTGCTGCCACAAGTTCCCCATCAGCTACTGTCGCTGCGTCCGAAGAGATCAATATCACCGCCATCATCTGCTCCTCCTCCCAGATGTCGATGGTTGCCTGCGTCAACGGGTTTCGCACTAACCTCTCGCCCAGCCACGCCAGCAGTGCCGGCTTCTCCTCCTCTTCCTCCTCCTCTTCTACATCCCCACCTTCTAACTCCTGCTCAGGGGAAGCCGCCCAGAGGCCCCCACCTCACAGCAGCCCCCAGCGGGCCACACTACAGGAGAGCTGTCAGCTATCCTCACCCGCCACCTGCCTACTGTCCCTTTCCTCGTCATCATCCTCCTCCTCCTCCTCCTCTTCAGTGTCATCAGTGGAGCCAGAGGGCCAGGGGCAGAGCCAGGGGCTGTGCGAGGAGCAGGGCTCCATGCTGCAGGGCCGTGGGGCTGGAGGAACAGCTGGGGCAGGTGTGGGAGGAGGAGGAAGCTCAGACGGGTTGGAGCTACTGATGAGTGGGGGCCTGATGTCTGGGATTCTGCATCCCAGCCCTGAAGCCGGGGTTCTCATGGATGGGGCCCAAAGATCAGGGGCTACCCTCAAGCAGGAGCCCCTGGATGATTTTTCTCCCAGTGAAGATGAACTCTTTCAGCACCACTATCATCATCACCATCATTTGAGTGGTCGTAGTGGTCACGTTCGTCACCCTCACCAACCCTCTCGCCCTGCTATGCCTCCACCCTACCACCTGCACCAATATGTTAGGCCAAGCCCTGGGAGCCTGCTGCACCACCAGAGCCAACATACAGCACCAACCTCTTCCCTGGGACTCAAACCGACTTCTGGAGGCCCTCCTGGGTCTCACAAAGCCGCAGAGCGGGAAGAGGTCGGAGGAGGAGCACTGGCCGATAAGCAGGTTTGTCGCTGGATTGACTGCAGTGCTGCATATGAGCAGCAGGAGGAGCTTGTGAGGCACATTGAGAAGGTCCACATCGACCAGCGCAAAGGTGAGGACTTCACCTGTTTCTGGGCTGGCTGCATTCGTCGCTACAAGCCCTTCAACGCCCGCTACAAGCTGCTCATTCACATGAGAGTCCACTCCGGAGAAAAACCTAACAAGTGTATGGTGAGTCATCATAATCCTGTAAGATTATCCACCCAACACTGGCCAGACCCCAAAAAAACAGACACCAGTGCGCAGTTATATACACAACACATATACCCAGTATCTTAGAAAATCCCCTCACGGTCAGCTATCATCCTTTTACTAATTTCTGCTTCTTTTTGAAAGTATTAAGTTGCATTTATTAGTTTAATATGAGTCTAGTTTGTCTTATAATTGCAACCATCTGTTAAATGTTTCTTTGTTTGAATTAAACACAAGCACATATTTTTGAAGTATTATGGTCCCTCAAGATGATTTTTTCCTCAACAAGATGCACATGCATTTTTTTCTTGGACTTGCTTCACTGCTGATTACCTTTCAACATAAACTTTTATTTTGTTTTGGTTGAGAAACAGTTATGATTATAATTCCTATATTTTTAGTGGAACATGTAAAAAAAAAATTGTTTTTTCCCCCACTGAGGATGTGAGCTGCTGTAAGAGCAGCACTACCTTGTCAGTATGAATAGATTTGTGGTTGTATTCTTTACAGGTAAGGCTCCAGTTGCACAAATCAACACAGTAATCAATGTCAAGCTGTCACTCCCCAACGTCCCCTAGCAAATGGAAAAAGCCCTCCAACCTTAAGAATGATTTAGTCCAAATACACAATTAGTCTACAATTTGTGTAGGGCGAAGCCATGTTTATTTTCATGAGCACTCTGTTTTTTGAGAAGGGATTCAGATCATGAAAAGCCAACACATATGGTTAACATAACTAAACAATGCCTACACTTGATCCTTTTAAATGGGAGCTTTAAATGTTTAGCTGTCCCACAAGTATTAAGTGAATTGGCTTCATATCCAAGCCAAACATGAGGAGAAATGTAGTAGTCTGGAGAAGGGAGCCACAGAGGGATCGTCGGTAACATTTGCTAGTCTTGCTCAATTCACGGTTTCACCCAAAGCCCCTGTCAGAAGTGGTCCTCTTCAAGTTCAGGACCCCATCCAAGTCCTAATTATTGAAAACTTACTCTGCAATATTGCTGCAGCACCTGTTTTATCTCAAGCTCTTTTTTTTTTCTTAAAGGAAAGAAAAAATCCAGGTCTTGTTTGTTTTTCTAAATAACAGTGGCTTGTAAAATTAGCTGAGGTGATGGTTTGTTGATAGAAAGTTGTATTTTGTGGCAGTTTTCTGTGGAGTTGGACAGTAAGTAATTCATGTTGATTCTCACTGATTCTGATAATTGTTAGTGCATCTGAGCTGAATGTTGATTGAAGCCAAAAAGACCGAAACTCAACTGTTGCTGCTGTTCTCCCTGCTTTGTGTTACTCTGCGTTATTAATGTTTCTGATTTGTTGGCTCAGTGTGAACGAAAAGTTTGCTGTTAATTCTGAATGTGTTTTTTTTTCCTTGTCGTTGGTGTTGTTGCTCTCTTTTGAGTGTTGTTCGGATGTATTTTTAGTCTGACAAGGACTGAAGTCACATTTGGGTGACACCCAGCAAATAGACAGTGAGTGAATGTTAGTACACAATGTGCATATGGTATGTAGATGTAGGCATGAATATGTCACTGTGAAGGTGTGCGTGTGTTTATGTGTCTTTTTGGAGATGTTTACCATATGTGAACACTCAAACAATTCGCCTCAGTGTGGACGAGCAACTGGACTCTGTCTGCAGACACGAGGCACTGTGAAACTTTGCTATACACCCTAACCTCCTGATCACCCTTATTTCAAGCACACACACACATACAAACACACATATTCACAGCCATGGAGTAACATGAAAATGGGGATATTGTTTCTATTGACTCTCACAATAGGAAGTATTGATTCCACGTACAGTACTTTGGGTTGTAACACTCCTGCTTTTCTGACAGAAGATAAACAGAGCTGTGAAACGTGTTCAAGCTTGAATCAACATGTCTAATCAGCAGGGATTGAATGTATGTTGATGTGGGACTTCAGCAGATAAACTTGGAGGGCCAGAGAAAATAAACATGCTCTCCGTGTGTATTTGTAACTGTGTTTGTGTTTGCATGTAGTCTATATGGATTTAAGTAAGCACAATGTACTGAAACTTAGTGTCTCTGTGTGTGCTTGAAAGCGCATGCAAGGTCCTGTATTTTAATTGTGTCCATCCCAAATCCTTCTTTTTGTGTGCTGTTTTGGCCACTAGCACTGATGCCTCTTGTGTTTGTTGTGCTCATGCAATAGACAAAGGCATTCAAGAATTTGAGCAATTCGTGTAGAGGAAGCGGATGAGACATTCTGTTTTAGGACCAAATGCTCTAGAAAAACCGGAGCTAATCCCTTTATTATCTTTCCAGCGGCAGATTCCAGCGGTCAGTCATGAAACAGGGCTATCCTCACATCCAAACATAACACATCTGTCTCCTCTTTCTCTCTCTCTCCCTCCCTCTCTGTCGCTATCTCTTTCTCTCTCTCTCTCTCTCTCTCTCTCTCTCTCTCTCTCTCTCTCTCTCTATATATATATATATATATATATATATATATACACACACACACACACACACACATATACATATATACACACACACATGCACGCACACAATATATATGTCTATCTATCTATCTATCTATCTATCTACACACACCCACAAACACATATAAAAACTATACCTTTTTTTCTTCATACATCTGCAACACTTGCTCCATGCTGCGTCTTGGCTGGAAAAAGTCATTATCACAAAATATGAGTTGTACCCCAACCCCAGCATGGGCCTGTCACAGTCTGTACCTGGCTAATATTTTAAGAAATTCCATATTTACAAAAAGTCAGTTCCGTCCATGTGTAGATGGCTGAGTTTGTGACTCTTAAAAAGTCCTGCTACCTCTTAGAAAATATGTTTGGTTCCCTTCCCCTGCCAATTAAAGCCAGCCCAGGGCTGTTGTGTAGTGCAGGCAAGCACCAAAGGCACACCAGTGAAAAGGAAACAACATAATCTCTCTGCAATATCCTGTTGTGTTTCATGCCTAATTCACTTGTTGTTTTAGTTTATTACATTTTTTTTTCCGGTGTCTGCATAAATATTAAAAATATATCCAGCAAGAGTAGCCCTGACATGGTCCTAGACTTTGATATTGTTCTGCTTTGTCAGACGCTGGCCCAGCAGATTTGAAGTGTCTGAAGATTGGACTGTGAGCTATGAAGGTCAGAAAATATCCTCCTGAACCGTGGAAGCTCCCTGAGTGGAAAGGACAGAGCGTTTATATGGCAGAGTGACTTCAGGCTGGAGCACAGGCCCGTCTGCTTTATTTGGTTTCTTTGGCATACCTTTTTTGGGCATTCTTTTATTCAAAACAATAATATACTTTAGATGTTATTAGAGGAGGTTATGTTGTTGTGGGATAAAGGATTCAGTCAGTCGTTCAGGGCATGAAACCTGATTCAATGGTTTTGTTCCACTGTCTTGACATCCAGGATTTTAAAGTAAGAATTGTTTGGAAGGATGCAGTGTTTTTAGAATGTCGCAAAAAAACAGGTAAAGTTATTCAGACAATTTTGGCCTCAATACAGTGTTAAGGCTTCATTTAGATGTTTATTTTTGCATCTTGTTGAATATACAAATTAAATAAGGCATGCTTATCAAGTTTTATGTAAGTAAAGTGAGGTGTTTTTAATGGTGATTTATATCTCATTACACAAGGTCAACATGTGTCCATTATGCAGCAGGCCTATGGTAATTTACAATATTACTTTCTTTGTTATGTGATTAAAGTTCCTATTTTTTCTCCCTGAATTCATACCATTGAGGTGATATAATTGACAAATTATTTAAAAACAGAAGAAAATTCCTGAGAAAAGTGTAAATTCACATACTTCAGTATTCCTCATATGGTAGAGAGCCAAAGGGGAGACAGACAGCCACTCGCCCATTTCACAATGATGAAACACAGCCAGCATTAGCTGCTTAATGGGAACTTGTCCAAACACATATACATGTGTGCGCACACACAGACAAACACCAAAACGCACACACTCACTGACCCACTCAGTCAAACCACTTGTTGAAGGAAAGTTGGATGTTGAGGCCTGCTGGAAAAAGTGTAGATCATGGAATTTCCTCTTTTTTCACTGGTGTGAAACCAGCTTTACTAGACTGATTTTTGGAGGAGACTGGCAAAATCCCATGGCAGATGTTGAGACATAGAGCAGGGGCTGATGCCAAGATGGCGTGTGTTTTCAAGGGTAAATGGACTCTTTTGTGAGCAATCAGCTCAGACGCAGGAGATGAAACAGGGAGTGCCATTAGCTAATTAAAACTGAGGTTCAGCACATGACCCGGCTTTTCCTCTGAATGCCGCCTGAAACTGGAGATGTCTGGGCACTGGGTGCGGGCGGCGAGTGACGTTGATATTAATGTGTTTGTACCCGTATGAGCCTCTGACACTCTGGCCTGTCTGAACAACTTAGAGGCCACGATCTCTGAGTCCAGTTTCTGAACCACCGGGGCCCAAAACTACCAGTAGTGAATATATATGAAGCTCCTAAAGATCACTGTATGTATCTCAGAGGCTCAGACATAAACAGATATAACTGTTTTTTCTTCTGCAAAATGTTAGCTTTTCAGGAGCTAAGACACCTTTACTCATTCTTTAAAGTAGCATGTCACTCCTCAGAAAAAATCTCTAGAATTGCAGTCGCAATGTTTTGCACCCAACAGCAACAACTTGCAGACATTCAGACTGACCCAAGGAACTCAGGCATGCGTGGAAACCAAATTACCAACACAAAGTATTGTGGATCAGCAAGGCCAACTGGTTCCTTAGGCTGTACAGACACAGACACACACACATACACACACATACACATACACATACACACACTTACACATATTCACTCCAGTGTAGTGGGAGAGGAGAGGTCTGTGTATGGCTCATTTAAAGTAATCAGGGTCAATAGGCGAGAAAGAGCATTGATTCAGCATGTCAGGAGGAACTGCATGCTTTGGAACCGGAGCTACTCAAGTCTGTCAAGTTGGCACTAATGCAAAGACCTAATCAGGCCCAAATAAGGACCTGGCGGAGATCAACTTATAGCACTTTATCTTTAGGCCCCATTCCTCTGCTACCCATTAAATAATTTTCTGAATTAACTTTGTCAGTCATTCCCCAGGCAAATGCGTTCACCAGGTAGCTAGATAGTCTGTCTTCTTTCTTTAAAACCATAATCCCATCCAGCGGTTATCCTCTGTCTTTCTGTCAGGGCTGCTCTGCTGCTTGGTAGTCCGGTTGTCATGCTAATAGTAACACAACACTGTCCACATGTGATATTTGTATGATGAAATTGCTGGCAGAGGGGCTCTGGGACTGATGTTTTGGCATATGAATGAAAGCCCTGGATTGATGGATCTTGCTTGTTTTCCTTGTTGAGTAGGCCAGGCCAACTTCTTGTCACGCTGAAAAAAGTTTTCCAGTCAATCTTTTGTAGTAATGTGGTCCAGTACTCTCCAACCCCCCAAACACCACCCCCACCTCCCTCCCTCTTTCTCTCCCAGTATCTATCATTTAGCACTGCTTTGATACACTCAACACTTACTGCGCATACGCAACCACAACATACGCCTCAGTGTCCCCTCTAGATATTTTTTTGTTTATCCACACACTGAAACTCTCTGTTTCAAGTAACAACTAATCTACGGTAACGGTTTTGTTTGCTTGTCATTGGCTTTATATATAGAATTTTGATTATTGAATTTTCCTAATTATTCCATGATGCTTGTATATTAAATATTTAAACTTTTTTGGGTGTTTTATGCTGTATGGATAAATATAGTCCAAATAAGTATGGAATCTAATCAAAGTATAATAAGATGTAAGTTAAATAAAATAAAACTTCCATTATTGGGTTATTGATGACATTTCAGATTTTAAATTCTGATAAAATTGACACATCTGTTGTTGACATGAACAGTCATGTCCTTTTTAACTGAGAAAGTATTTATCCTCACAATCAAATTATTGGCGTGAAAGGCAAAGTGAAGGAACAGTTAGCAAAAAATGACAGCCTTGGGCTCTGATAGGTAAAGGTAAGGTAAAAAGGTAAAATTAATGTAATTCATCCATTTATACTGAATGTTGACATTCAGTGTTTTGCAATGTGACTACTCAATATACTCTGAATGTTAGCGTGGTGCAACAATTTCTCAAGTTCAAGTTTTGCTCTATTTTAATTATTTATTCTTCCATTCTAAACCTCAGAAGTTTTCCATTTTTAAGTCAGTTGCTCCCTCTTTCTCAGTCTTTGTGATGCATATCAGCATAACAGTTGTGGCCTAATTCCATACTAGTTTTAACAGGATTTTAGTGTGTTTTCAGTGGACAAGTGACAAAATTAGGATTTCCTGGTTAAGTTCCTTGTGCAAATTTCTTGCAAAGAAACATCTTGCTCAGAACATACCACACTGTGCCAGAAAGTGTCACGAGTTGGCATGTATGAAACTGCAGGTGTGGAGCTGCCGATGCAGAGCTTCTGCACCTGGATTATAGTCATAAATCACAATTTGCTACAACAAAATTGTGAGCATGTTAACTTCTAGCCTAGTAAATTTAGCTGGGATCAAGCCACCAAATGAACTGTGCCAGGCAGAGCTAAAGGGAGACACTTATGCAAATGCATTATGGTGCCCATGTAAAGAAGCAGGAGAAACGTTTTTGGCATAGGTGCTGGCTGAGAAGCTCTCATACTGTTGTGCTTGGATTCTGAATCCATGGTTTAAAACATCTCTGGCAGGGATGAGGTCATGTAGCTGTCCATCATAGCATATGGGATGGCTGCAACTTTTTCTCAGATGATTCTTGCACTTAGAGACATTCTAAATACAAGCATTCAGTATTGGTAAAACACGTACGATATAAGCAATGAAGCATTTCCTGAAAATATTGTACACTGCTACATTGACCCCAAGCTACAAAAGGTCAAACAGCTACAGCTACCTTGTTTTCAACCTCATCGAAAGGTATCAAAGCATGTAAGATTTACTACATGCAATACACTCTAATTGCATTTGTCTGGAATGCAATATTTTGAGTTTCCCCATTTCCTCTGCATTTAATCACGCTCTGGTATCGGAAACCTGAAGACCCAGGGCTGCGGCTGGTTATACATTGCACAGAGATTGTGTCATAATTGTGTTGCATCCAAAACCTTAATCAGTTTAACCTCTCTACTGAGCCAGATCAGTTTACTAATACATCGTATAGATGAAGCTTGGGTGTGTGTCCAGAGTCGCTGTCATGTTCAGGGGGCTGTTTTGTGGAAGCAAACCTTCAAGACTCTTAAAGTTTCCCCTGGTTGTTAGTGCTCAGTAGATCTGCATTTTGGTTGTATACCGTCATGGATCATGTGCATTGTGGAGGCGTACTTAACCATTTCTTTGCTACAGTCAAACAGATAATTATAGCCAAAGTATGTTTGTGGCATTTTAGGGGGCAAACACATAAAGGGTCCTTTCTCCTTTGAGAATACCATCCTCTCCCACTCCACATATTCACACACTGGTCTCGCTTTGTATCCACAGTTGCCACTCCACAAACATGCCCACCAAACTGGCCAGTTGGTAGTGTGTGAGCTGTGTGTCTTGAACAGAGGTGAGAGGCGAGCATCCAGATGTTTGTTTTTGTTTTTTTGCTGACTTGTCAGTGTGGCAGACGGCACTGCAAAGAACCGAGTCCAGAGCAACATCTACCCCTGGCCGCCTTCACATCACCCACCATACAAGCAAACAAGAAGGACATTTATACACATCGGGACCACTTCTGTCTCAGGGCCATGCCACAACCCCAGGTCGACAGTATCCCTCCACCCAGCCAGACCCACATTGAACCACAGCAGACAAGCCTAGACCTGCAGCTAATATATATGAGAAACTGAGCTGCTACCGTGCAAAATAAACATGAAGAGAAGTATGGATAAATTATGTAGCGAAAGATGTGTTTACGTTAAGGGTGTCAAGTTTAAATTATGCACTGCAGTGTTCTGTGGTTAGTGTGCCGGCTTTAATTTGAATGTTTGAGAAAAGAAGTGAAGGCTGGAAGAAACAGAGCCAGACAGGCAATTCAGCTCCACTGATGTCATCCCAAAAAACGACATTTTTGCCCAGAATTCATCACAAGGCATTATGTATGACAAGTGATTTGGTATGCACTGAATGCGGACTCGAGAGCATTTTTGAAGCATTAGCAGAGCCCTCGTGCACACACAACTCAAGTGTTTGTTACAAGTCCACCAAGCTTTCCAAGCTGAGCCTTGTGTGTGTTTACACTGAGAGGACCTTCAGTGTGTTTTCAAATGCCCACCAGAGAGTGACAGAGTGAAGAGAGATCCAAATGGAAAGATCCAAGAAGAATATTGAGGCATGCATTGTGGCGTTAAATGGCACATACATCAAAATAGTGATCCTTTACCAAAACCACGTCCAATGTAATGATTGATAATGAGAGAGAGGGGAGAAATTAGAGAAAGAAACACAGGACCAAAAAATCTTTTGCAGTGGGACATATAAGGACACGATACACAGAATGATCCAATTTGCTATTACTCTATTTTATGATTGTGTGACCCAGCAGAACTGGAACTACAGAGACTCTGATATTTAAGTATGGCTTTACCTCTCCCCCGTAGAGTTTTACACCCCAATGATCTCTAACTGTCTCCAGAAAGAAGCCCTCTCGCTTTCTGTTCACTTCTGAAAACATCTGTTTCACATTCAGTCTGTTCAGCTTTGGAATTAGTTTAACATCGATGTAAAAAGGTTTATGCAGGCTTTAGAACCAGATTGGTTTAGTTATTTGGGCAGAATTACAGTAGAAGTAAGAAGCCTTTAAGTCAGAGCATATCCTTCTGCTTTTCCTCTATTCTTCCAGATTCTCATAACAGGGATCTTATGTACTGGGTCACGTAGCAGCTGTCATTTACCGATATCGAGCTGCATCCTTGTCAGGGCCAAAACAAACAAAACATCAGTGTCACCAGCATACGAGTTTAATTTTGAAAGACATAAAGTCAAGAAATTTAGATCAGGTCATGCATGATTTAAGGTACAGCCAGGAAATACACACTGTATATGGGGAAATTGGCGCATTATAGTGTGCCTGCACTCTAACGGGCAAATTGTGTGAGGTCAGCTAGTACCAGGCTTGCACTCATATTTTGGCTAACGTAAACATTCGTGTGATGAGAATTTTGAAGGAAGTATTCCATAAATATCAAAACTTTTACTGATGAATACTAGTAAAAAGTAGAAGCTCAGGATTTTTGCCAATGCCGTGTTGCTCGAGGCAGTCGTAATTGCACAGGGATGGGGAGTGATTTTGTATTCAAATGTGCTTTCCTATAGGACAGTGGACACACACATGTTGCTTTGGACTGAATTATTGAATATGAAAACTAAAATGTGGTGAATTGATTTATTGAAATGTGAATGAATGGTGATGTGCCCTCCGACAATGCCTGAGATGTGATTTGACTTGACACAGTGACTGTCTAGTGCAGTCTCATATATTGCAACCAGCCGTATCCACATAACTGGAAACTGGACGCTGAAACCCACAGAGAGCAGAAAAGAACACAACCTTGGCATGCCGAGGAGTGAACAAATCTAGAGGCACCATGGCATCTCAGTTGCACCACATTTTTTGGGCAGCTGCTTCTTTACCCAGAAGGCTTTGTGGTCTGGTCCCCCTCCAGAGGGTTGCATAAACGCACTCTCTTCCCCTACACCCTGCTTGAGTCCTTGGGCTGGTGTTGATCACAATGCCATGTTGACCTATTGTTTAATTTTGCTGGCATGTTTTCTGTCTGAATACTATAGTGCTTCTGGCATCAAGGTATTTGGCTTGGCACCTCCGTGGACTTCTGCAGTGTTTATTTGTTGTCACGTCAGAGTTATAGAGTCGCCCAGTGTATGCCACAGTAGGCGTGAGCCCTAGACAGCTGTGTCAACTCTTGCCTTTTGTGGACAGAAAATGGTTTGCCAAAGAGGGAGAAGACCGTTTCATTTTTTACCTAACAAGTCTCTGAAGATGTGACTTCAACTGTGGTATTCATTATATCAGGTTGTCACAAAAGAATTTACAGCCAGTAGGCAAGATTGAACCTTTTCGTCTGAAATCACAAAGTGAGAATGCAGCAGAGAAGAGTGCCCTTGTTTGCATTTAATTGAAAATAAAATTGTGTTGTTGAGTCTCTGACCACAGCAAGAATCCATATTTTAAAAACAAAACATTCGTTCTGTTAGAAATCAGTTGCTGGTAATGTACTTTGGTTTTCTGGATTGATGCTGTGGTTTAGTGGTGGATTTTTTTCTTTCTAAAGCATGAATGGTTAATATCAAGAATTGTTTTCAGAGCAAGGGCGTCTTTCCAGACCTGTGGCAATATCTAAACATGCCAGTTTCTCCATTACCAGCAGCCTCAATAGACCAAAATGAAATGCAATCACGAGATATGTTGCCTTTTGAGTAATGTGACACATTTTCCTTTTGTTTGGGCAATTTTCAAATAAGGAAATTGCAGCAGAAGTAGACAAGGCAGGTTAAAGTAAAAAGAAACAAAGAGAGATGGCTCTTTCCTTTGCTTGTAAAACTTCAAATATATTTTAACTTTTAGAGTAAAAGAAGAATACCTGTCGGGGAGAGAGTCAAATGAAAGACCAAATACAAAAGTTATCCGTCCCGGGCAAAGTGAGAGGAAGGAGAACATGATGGATGATTGTGACGATCCAATGAAAAACATCACTTCATAACGCAGGCCAACCATCACATTGGATTATACAGTGTTTTTCAAATACTCTTAACAAAAGAGCAGTAACGAGGATCAATTAACCATAACATTATTGTCATTACTGGCTGTTGTTGAATTGGTGTCCGTCATCCCCCAATAGTGTCTATAAAATGGAGTCATGGAGCACGTTGAGGTACATAACACCCCATTGTAGGGCTGGAGCAAGAGGAGCTTATTGGCAGAAGGGGGTAAAAGAGAGCAGAGCGAGACAGAGAGAGAAAGCGAGAGTGAGAATAGAGGCAGGTGTGAGTGAAAGATGCTGGACAGATTGAAGCCCTGGTGTCAGAGGACGCCGTAGCTCATGGACCCGTCAAACCGGATCCTGCATTGACTGCCAGTAACATCAGTCCAGGCGCCGGCTCGGAACACAGATCATGTTTAGGATTTTCATTGCGTAACCCCCAGTCTGTCTTTTTCATGGTGGGTTCGGATTTCGTTAAAGGGTTTATAATTAATGCCTTGATGGTTACTAATGGCCGTGGCACTGGAAGCTTTGTATTGCACTCTAATTAGCCATTATTAATGGTTAGGATTGAGAGTGAGAATAAACGCGCTCGAGGCAAAGTGAGATGGCTCTTCTAGAAGCCTTTCACTGAATGAGAGGTCACAAGATCATGTGTTTCCTCACTAAAGTGAACACCCCATATCCCTCATATCCAGGGGTTATTGAGCTAATAAGAACAGTATCAAGTGCATGCTCTGCATAGAAACGAAAAAGCCCCTTTCAGATGTGCACTTAAAACAGTTAATATGATGGCACTATACATGCTGGTCTCATGTTTAAATGCACGTCACCTTTCAGTAAAACCCACGACAGGAATCTTACTGTCATGCTCAGTAACATTTGCACAACACGTCTAAACTGAGTTTCGTCTCATGCACAGAAGGGCAGCGACAGCACAAGGTTGAATTAAGAGAAAGATAGCAAATTTGTCTTTTTTTAAAACAATTTCTTATGCTCAAGGAAATTAAATCACTTGAATAAACCGCAACATTGTGTCAATAAGCCAGTTTTCTTTTTTCATAGCAAATGAGCAAAAAAAGGATTTTTTTCCCCCCTCACAGTACAGACCTAAAGACAAAAAAAGAAATCCCTTCTCTCTCAGGGCAGCCAGTTAAAAGGAAAAGAGACTTTAGCACTCCTGTCGCACGCTAGACCCAAATATCCTGCAAACACTCCATCATGTTTGAATACAGCCATTATGGAACATTGATGTAAGAGGACCTACACTATGTTCAGTTGCCAAAAAACTGTTTCTTTAAGATAGATAGATGAAGTTTGTGCAATCTGCTGTTGTAGTTCTGGTTTTGTTGCAACCAAACACTGTCCTCTCTCACTGAGAAGTATTGATATAGATGCGATTAGAAGCGTGGTCCCTTGTTTGTTAGGAGTAGAGTCTGTTTCAAAGGGAGCTGTACAGCTGACCTGTGTTCATACAGTTGAGTGTGAAATATGTCTTTGTGAAAATGATTTCTTGACACTCTGAGCCTTTGCCCAGAAGGAAAATTTAATATGCTGGGGCAACAGAGGAATCAAGCTGGAAGTCTGTTTGGTTCTCTTCTAACGCTGCATGATAACGTACAAGAAATATCCTCTTCCCTGTCAGTCCTCTTCATCTCTTTGAGAATGTGACCCTGTTTTCCTTTTTCCCTCAACCTGGTGAACCCCAGGCTGCCCGGTGAAAGAGGAAATCACATCTTAGCTCTCTAATCTGATGCAGGGCTGCAGAGCTGGTAGACATTTGAATGAAGGCCTCTGAATCACAGCAGGTTAAGTGCTTCCATGAAGCCTCACCATGTTGTTGTGCAGCCAGGCTCGCACTCTGCCAGGCCTCCACCGCAGGATCAGGGCTTCAGATCCATCACTACACTTCCTCCTCAATCTCCAGCTAACAGTCTGCGAGAGGAACAAAACAGCTGGACCGGCTCATTATGTGAGCAGCCTCATTTAGTCATCATAGGAATGCTTCCTGTTGTGCCATCCACATAGTTTTTAATCTGGCCCCCAAACTATTCAGGCATGAGTGCAAAATGGCTGTTAAGAACAATTTCTTTAGTCATTTACATGACTACTTCCTCCCACCAATTTATCGGCTGAGCTCTTGCTCCGCTCGCTTTTTCATTCGCATCTGGAGAACACTCCCTCACTTTTAGTCATTTGCTGTGTGTACTCATATCTCACCATTCATAAATCAAGGCTTTCCAAAAAGGAGGCAAAGTGCAGGAGAAAAAGATGCATCATGGAAAACAAAGCAAGTATGTGTGAATTCATTTGTCTCCTGTTCTGTGAAAAGGGGAGAAAAAAAGTCCACTGCTAGCCTCGATTCTAATTAAAATCCTGCTCGCAACAGATGAGGCTGGCTGCTAAAAGGGTCCCGCTTCGCAGTGGAAATGATATATGTAAACTATGTAATGCGAATGTTTTAGCAAAGCTGTGTTTAATTTTGTATCCTGACGAAGCGCATGAGAAACCTGCCTCTCCTTAGCTGTCTCGTTGAATCATATGGATATAATTTCATCCATTTACGTTTTTCTGCTCTTTGCTGTGGTTGCCACAGGGCATTTGGAAGCAGGCAGATTAAATGCACATGTTCCTCCTATCCGTAGCTGGGACACTCTGCTCCACAGCCTCCCCTCCGAACAGATCCTGAAGTGTTGGTGGTTTTCCTCGTTGGTTAGGGCAGAGAAAGACACCTTGTGATAAACCAACTCATTCCCCAAAGCCCTTTTTTCATACTTATAAAGTTATACAGGCTGCTTTTGAGCATTGGCACTTTAACATGTTTTATTTGGCAGTGTTTTCTTTTTGCCACCAAAACTCTTTGCCCTTCATCGTGTCTGTCACGCTTGGCTGTGAAGGAGCCTGGATGTATTAGGTAAAACTAATCATAGTGGAGAACCGGTGGAGGCTGTCAGCGTCTGAGAACCTTTTTTTTTTTCTTTTATGGGGACTCCTCTGAACATGAGTAATAGTGAATTTCATGCGAGTAAGCAGCCAAACTGTTGAATCCCATCTCCTCATCATTAGTCAGAGGTCTGATCTGCAATTACTGCCCAGGGCCAGAGAGATATATCAGTGCCAAAGGAGAGTCCCTTGCATCTTTAGCAACTGCAGAGAACATTGAGTCAGGAGTGAAAATATTTAATCTTATTCTTGGGCGAAAAAAGCCTATAGGTGATGCCCTTGGCTGCACGGACTATTGTCAGATTTTTTTTTCCAAAGTCAAAAACCTCCTCCTTAACTGTTCTCTCCCTGCATTTCTCTTATGCCATTCATTAAAGCTTTTAATCAGATTTCTGTCAGCAACCATATTTCCTCCCCGCACGCCTCCATAACGGCTGGTTTGTTTCCATCATGTTCGGCTCCTGCAGGTTGCTAATGAGCCGCCGCATGTGAGGAAGGCCGCACACTGCTGCCTTTTAGCCCGACACTGTTTGGCCTTTTCCCTGCCAGTCAGGAGTCATTTCCCATGAAGGCCTCAGTCGTGCCGCACCTCCACTGGCCTGCATGCTGGGCCCATAATCTGTCTGTTGTGATCAGCTGCCCGTCCACCCATTCGACCCACTCTCGCCCCCTTCAGCCATGTCAAGACCCCGCTGTCATCCCGAATGTTTACCGAGCTGCTGAAACCCCCCCACTCAAGAGTGAGATGGTGTCAAAGGGGGCTCAAATCCCTCCATGCTGCCAGCGTCGCTCCCCTCGTGCGGTGATGTGCTGGTTTACCTTAGACGAGGTTTCAAAGAGGAAAACTAAACATGTTTAAAGCAATTAATGTGATTAGCGCTGTCTAAACTGTTTTCATAGATATGAAAGGTAAAATCAATCCTGTGTCAGAAGCCCCAACCGCCACAACTCTGTTTATGCCACTTTAAACTGTGTGCTTATTACTTGATAAACATTTTATATTTTAGGCAACTCCTCATGGATGATGGAGCCTACTGACATGTATGCTTTAGGGGTTTATATCATCATTATATTTTTAGCTTTGGTCAATTTATTGCGAGGCAGACCCATAACCTAGGATGTATGATTGCCATGGGTCATATTATTTACCAAAATAAGACCACATACTGCCCACATCAACTGTTCACACTTTCACATCCTTCATCCTTCAGGAGCAGTGCTGAGCGTTAACTGCATGCCTCAAATGACAGTCCATGAACTGACTGAAAGAAGTCATTTTAAGCAGCAGATTGGCCATGCTAAAAAACATCTTACTGTAGCATAAAAGTTTTCATGCAGGTTTCTGGGTAGTGTCCATGCTAGAGGTGGCAGTGCCTATTGGTTTCCCAGCAGGCAGGAAAACCTCATACTCAGCCGTCTCTCTGCTCGTCCAGCTTCCAGAGTAATAATACGCTCTACACGATTAACACGGTTTCCTCCATGGACCTGTAACTATAATTTAGCCTCAAATTTGTATTGCGGAAAAGAAAGCAATGAAAGAGTGATTATTCCCTTATACATAAATACACACATTTGGCACGTCAATAATAGCTGTGTTTGTTTTCCAAACTGAAATGCTCGGCGCCGTATTTCAGCAGTCTGCATGGACTGTGTCTGTCATGACTGGTATGGCAGTGTGGATGTTCCTCTGCACTCAGATTTTTATTAAACTTTCCCACCCTCGCCACGTCTCTCGTTTCCATCCGAAACATTTGATTGGCATGACTTTAGAATAATATATTTCCACTGTACAAGACTGTGCAATGCGAACTCTTAAAGACATTTTCCATGGTTGTATGCCTGGACCTTGTGTGTGTGTGTGTGTGTGTTTGTTGATGAACCCAGGGTTTTTTATTCATACTACATTCCAGTTCTCTGCCTCATTGTGACTTTTGTGCTGCTGTCTAGTCAAGACGTCAGACTTGTTGTCATCCATTTCTCCTGATTATGTCTCAGCTTTAGACATACCACATCACACACAGGTCCAAAAAAAGCTGATTAGATGGGCCCTCATTATGATACGGTCTTGTGTATTGGGCTGCGTATTCAACCTCTTTTTAAGTACAGATTGAAATGTGTGTACCTCTGAGTATTAAAAATTTCATGCATCAAAAGTTACCATTGAAAAGCTCAATCAGATTCGTAGTCTTGCTTGCTTAGTCTTGACTAGATATTTCTTAATTTAAATGGTATTATATATAATATTATAGACTGTTTGTAATTAACATGATCTTGATACTGATGTTTTTGACAAGTTTCAATAAACTTAGGTACCCAGACCTACTTAGAAGCCATCCACATCCTATGGTTTGTTGAATATATGCTTGTCCTGTTTTGTTTTCTGTAAAATCCACTTCACAAGCTTAGTTTAAAGTGTTAGTTTGTTGTAAAAATGTCTGACAAAGAGAAAAAAACTCATCTCTCTGATCATGTTGACAGGATGCTTTTGTTTCCAACCTCATCGGCTCAAAGCTCCTACAAACGTCATGAAGAGCTCTGCGTTGTGCTGCCATAATCGGACAGATTAAGACTCTCTTACTTAGGCACACAGGCACATACACCCACAGATCAGCCTGGTCACCCAACACGGCTCTACCATGACTGGCTTAGGTTTCGCCTATATTAAATGGAGCCTCGGTGAATAGAAGGCCCCGACTGTGCTGTGTGAGTGAATGAAGGAGACCAGGGATGAGTATTGAGCCTAGATGAAGCTGAAGGCCCATTAGAAGAATGGTGTCACTCTCTCCTTAGCCGTAACCTGACCTGTTGTCAGTAGGCTTCACTAAAGGTCAGGATACAATGGACAGTAGAGACCACAGAACTGCAGTTTATCCATGAAGTCATGCTGCCAGCTTAGCCCTCTGCAAGAAATTAGTTTTAGTTGAGATTTAAGAGTGGAGCTGAAGCTGTTATCATCTGACATTTAAGTGGAAATTTCAGAGTTTAAAGTTGAAGCACCATGTTTTCATTACACTGAATGCCTTCCTGGCTCCCTGTTTCTCAGTGTTTTGAACCTCATATTTAGCTTCTTGAGATAGAATGAATAAAGACTATGTATTGTTCAACACATTAAATGAACACATTTAACATTTCTTCAATCTTATCTTGCTTTTTGATATACGTTTCTAAAAAATCTATAAAAATGAGTGCAAAAAGGAAAATGTAAAAACAAATAAACTGTGGTTTATGTGGTTGTAGCTCATTTTAAATTCAGGGTAGCTACAGTGTCTTTTTTGATATTACATCCTTGCGTCACCAAAGTTGTATCCCACCTTTTCATTTATTCGTTAGATAAAACTCAAACATCCGAATCGTGCCACAGTAAATACATAGAACAAAAGGATGACTTGTTATTTTTCTTATATGTGAAAATTGTGTTTCAAATATTGTCGTTTTTTTTTTTTATCTGTATAATTTGTCTAATCTTCACAGTTATTGTGATGCAGTGAAATGTAAATAGAAATACACAAAAGGGACTTTTAAAAAGTTCCCTTCATTTCATAGTTCCTGCAAAGTTTTGGTAAAAAAAACCTAGTAAATGTTTTAATTTACATCACCAGGGAACTTGCTTATTTGGTACAGACCCCATCAAATATCATGCATGTCGTTTCTGCCCTGCAACCCGTTACTCTTTTCCACCTCTAGCACTTTTTGTCTGTGTACTCTTTTGTCTTTTCTTTGCATCTGAAGTCCTCGTAGGGTCACAGAAGTGTACAGAAGAAGGATGCCAACATGAGCTCCTCACAGTTGTTCCCATGTCATGGTGCTGCTGGATACCTAAATGAGATTACTCTTTGTGTATAGAAGTAACATTGAGCTATGTTTCCCCCGTACTACTGTAGATCCATACACTTTGTGACTCTTTACATAGCAGCCCTTGAAGGGGATCTCGACATGGCCCGCCTCATCAACCAATCAGCTGTGTTTTCTGCATAAGAGCAGGAGTAGACATGCGAGACGCCTCATGAATCATTCACGTGTTAACAAATCTGTGGTGTTCATTGGCTGAGTGGTTTGGATCGAATGGGCCAAGCTGGTTCGGATATGAGCTTGTTTACAGTCACTGTCACTTGTCAGTCTAATGCACTATACACAGCAGAACACTTATCTCATGCTATGCATTACAGCCCATTAACTGCCGCTGTATAGCACACTCCAGTTTCCCCTGCAATTTAGACGCAGCAGCAGCCTTGAGGCAGGTGTACTGTCACGCATGCTGCTGTCTTTCAAGTGGACGTTGTTTTCAACAAAGGGTCGTGGATTGGCTGCGTAATTCAAGAGCCATGGAAAAAATGCTTGCGATTATACCACCCATGTTCTTAAGCGTCTCTCACTTTTCCATAGCTGGTGAATTTGTGGTGTAGAGTGAACTCCTCCAGCTGTGCAAGTGATCAAGGGACTGAGGGAAAGAGTGGGACAGCTTCTTTCTGAGTCACAGACGTACATATATACAGAGCCCACATTGTACCAGAATTTGCCAGCTTTACAATGATTGATTTCTTTTTTTCTGTGTGTGTGTATGGGGGTGTGCTTCTCCATGTATACGTGTGTGTGTGGGTGTTTGTTTATTTCCTTGTGTGGTCCTGTGCATACCTGCCTGAGTGTGGTTGTCTTTTTGCCTGTATCTTTGTGTGTGTGTGTGCGTGCTGACTTCTCTCCTCTCCTCCACAGTTCGAGGGCTGTAACAAAGCGTTTTCACGTCTGGAGAACCTGAAGATCCACCTGAGGAGCCACACAGGAGAGAAGCCGTACCTGTGCCAGCACCCCGGCTGCCAGAAAGCTTTCAGCAACTCCAGTGACCGCGCCAAGCATCAGCGCACTCACCTGGACACGGTCAGAAACTAAGTCTCTGCTCTGTCTCACCTCCGAATGTTTCTTCAGAACAGATTAATGTTTCATCTGTCTCAGGACGACAGTAATACTAGCCTGGGTGGCCGCTGCGCTGCAGAAAGGATGGCTGCGTGAAATTATTGAGTATAAATGTTTGCATGTGTCAGATACAAACTGTATTTAGTTTCTACCAAATCCAGTCAGGAATTTGATTATTTGCAAAATTAAAATATTAGTTGAATGAATGCCAGTCAGTTTATGTGTGTGTGTGTGTGTGTGTGCGTGCGTGCGTGCATGCGCCTGCCGTGTGTGCTCATACTGTATCACTCCATCACTTTTACACCCACATTAAAAACTGCACTGCCATCCAAGTCTCAATGTCTATTTCCACATCTTGACAGTGTTAGACTTTAATTTGCTGTCAGTCAGAGAGCGGTGTGGCATTCTCACTCTCGTTACACTGGCAGCGACATGCCACAGATCATTAAACGATCAGTTCCATTAGGTCGAGTCGCAGCTTGGGTCGTAACAGACTTGGATTGGAGCTGCGAGCTCAGACAGAGCTTTGCCTGTTTCTCTGACCTGTATAAAGGGAAGGAAAGGTTGAGTCAGCCATCGCTGCCACTCGTCATGTCTCAGTAACCCAACCAGTACCTCACTTTATCACCATCTGCACGCCAACACAGCAAGGGAGTAAACAAGTTGTTTTGCTCAAATTATGCACTTAATACAGTTTGAGGTATTTGTTTTTTCTTTCTTACGGTTTCCTCCTGTATATTTTAAAATAATTTCTACTTTTATCAACTATTTCAATCCAAACACCTCTTTTCATTATCTATATGTTTGAGATTATTACTAGACACTTTAAAATAATATGTTACCAGTTAAAATAATACTTACCGGCTTCAAGCCAAACCGCCAAAAAAAAAACCATTATTTTGGATAGGTCTTTGAAGAAGCCTTTTAGAAATACAATACCAGTTTTCCTAACTAAAGCCTGTGTTTATATAAATCTAAAATTAAGTTAATGTTGATGGTGAATGCTCTGCTTCCACAGAGCCATATTCAGTCAGTCAAGTCAATTAACTTATATTTATATGACCTAAAATCGGTCATTACAATCTTAACAGCCTCTATCCAACAAAACTCCAAACATCTCTTCAGTTCGGTTAAGATCATTTAAAAGCTTTTTAACAACGTGGAACTAAATTTGTTCCTCGCAAACTCTTTTAGAGCCCTATATTTCTTAACAGTTTACTCTTCCATTGTATGACATATACATATATTTATATATATATAGGCACAGGGAGATATTTTTTTTAATCAGGAAAGTGTCAAATTCACCACTTTCTGCAAAACTTGAATTGAAAGAGATATTCATTTTAACTGTATTTGTATAATATTTATATTTCCAGAATATCTCCCCCGCGTGTTCCTGCATTGGCCAGCCACCAATGCTTTTGGTACACGTAATAGTAAATCATTCAGAACTTTTACTTAAGTAGAGTCCTGAATGCAGGCTTATGTTTTTCTATCAGTTAAAGATTTTCTTCCACCACCCACTCTTTCCACAGTAGGACAAATGATACAGCTAATCTGGGACCCTGATGCTTATGGCTTCACATTAACACCCTGCTAAGACATTCACTGCCTGCCCGGCTGCCTGCGCTGCCAGAAATACTTTAGGGGAAAATCATTTTGGAGCTTTAATGATATTTATTCTACACAGAAGTTATGCTTGATTTTTAATGTTTTTTTACTCAAGCTTTTGCACTGTATTGGGTGCGTTGCTTGGCAAAACAAACATAGTGGAGATGAGTGGCACTGTAAGCGCCCTGCAATAACAATGGCTTATTTACAGAGAGGGTCGAGGTATGGAGGCAGAGCTAATAAAGACGCGTATCCCCTTACACTTTAATGGCCAACGTATATTCCAGAGGATGAAAGAAAAATTGTCGTGAGGGGAAAAATCCCTCAATCAGGCAGCTTACATGCTATATTTGCTTGGTTAATGAGAAGGGATAGTCATTTTACAGATGTCATGTCTGTTACTCTAATCTGCCTACATCTCCCTCCTCACAACCGGTCTGCAGTTCACCATATTCACTGACCTACAGACTGATGCTTTAGAGTACCAGTAGACAGCGTTGATTAAATATTACTCTTTATTGGTTTATAATATCTAACAGATATCCACAATCTCCAGTATTTTCTTAGTTGTGCTGCTTTCAGCTGCTTCCTGTTAGGGATCGCCACAGTGGATCATCTATTTCAATCTCACTGGCAAAGTGAGCCCCGCCCAACTCAGCATGGATATTTGATTATGATCCACGTATTTGATTTGGCATAAGCTTTTTACACTGGATGCCCTTCCTGATACAACCCTCCCTGTTTTATTCACTCGGGACTGGCAATTAGAACTGTACTGGCTTGTGTATCCCTAGTGGCTGGGGAGCAGCAACCTGACGGACACTTAATGCGACGGAGGGAGGTGGGGATTGAACCGCAAAACCTGTTATCGGTAGACTACCTGGCTGTACCTCCTGAGTCACAGCTGCCCAAAATCACTCCAGACTATGTGTCCTAAATATTAGCTGTAAGTCTTAGATACATTGTCAAGCATTTATATTGACCACGTAGTCCTGATGACAGCAGAACCAAGAGATGAAATTCATTACAGCGGGAGAAGAAAGGGAAGATAGATCCACACACAGCACCAAGTGAAACATAACATACACCAGCTTCAGAGTCATTTAAAAAAAACTACAGGGAGATTATTTGCTATTGAAATATTTTATAATGGATCTTTTTCTTTTTTCTTTTTCATGCTTTTTTTCCTCTTCTTCTTACTTCAAATTCTGTCATTCTCAGCTGAAAGGTAGGACTTTAACTTTGCCTTTACTTCAACAGATTTCAAACTTACTGTGTATACATTTTACTCACTCACACCCTAATTCCTTGTGTCTCTGTCCTTACCATAAAGTGAATTTAAAAGTATTTCACACTTTAAACTGATATGAAATATCTTCTCTGTCTTTGTAGAAACCATACGCATGTCAAATCCCCGGCTGCACCAAGCGCTACACAGATCCCAGCTCCCTACGCAAACACGTCAAGATCCACTCAGCCAAAGAGCAACAGGTGCGTAGAAAGGTAAGACACGTTCTACAACAGAGGGATGGAGTGTATAGATAAAGAGATTTAAAGAGAAACAATGATAAAAAGTGTGCAATGGTCTTGCAAGTAGTTAGAGACTACTGTCACTTGAGTACATCGTGTAGAGTTCACTGCTATATTGCACTCACGACCTACTGTGGACCTTTTTCTTAGCTTCCAGCATGATTGCTTTAAGTCAATATGGTAAAGTTACAGGTTTTGCAAACAGACCGCTTTGTGTAATCTCTCCTGCTCTGATGTGCATTATCCACAGCTCCAACAAGTTGGTTTAATTGAGGGATTGGGAGGCCAGGGTGGCAGAGGGTTGTCTTTGAGAATCATTTCCCCGACAATAGATCAGGTCTGACCACATTTCATCGTGTTCATGGTCAAAAGCCTGTTCTTTCCCTGACTGGAAGCGGGTAAATAACAGAGAATGGGCTCATTGTTGTGGAAGGGGCTGGATAGTGGCAGGCTGGATGATGTGTTCCTTCGCTTAGCATCGTAAAGGGAAACACATGTGTGCTTGTAGCATTGTTAATAAGCTGCACTGCGGAATACCCCAGTGGCCAGATGTTATGGACAAATGTCAAACAAACGCTCTTACTCCACTCTTGGAGCGGACTGGAGAAAAACTGTTAGGAGTGTCGCTGTGGGGAAAACAGAACCCCAATTACATGTGATGAATGTTTTGCAGGGCACTCACAAGGATCCCCAAGAGGACATGCACATACTGACATACAGTATCTAAGTGTGAAATCCCAACATGGATGATGGCAGCCGTAAAACTGTTGATCAAAACCTCGCTGAAAAAAGTTCAACCAGCTTTGATATCACTGGCCAGATAGGTCTTAAAAGAAGTAACTCACGCGAAGATAAAGTTATTATCTGTCCACTTGGCTCATTGCTGTCGATGAACTTCTGTGGGAGTAATCAGAGTGTGAATGGATTTTTGTGATAATGCTGAAGAATGTTTCCACCCGCAGTCCAACCACAAAATCAAAAGGTGGAATTGATTTTCATGGAATAACAAAGGGTGGATTTGTGGATGGATGAACAAGACAAGCAGACACAAAGAGACAGATGGACAGATTGATAGGGTTGGTGAACAGCGCTGACCTTTTTCTTTTAAAGATACACTTGTCTTGTACTTGTCCAAATGACTCACGCCAACACTGCCAGGTTTTTATGCCTCTTCGCATAAAGTTATCACTTCTTACTATTATAAACTTGGCTGAAAACTTATTATATGTATTATTCAAGATAGTTTAGAGTTAATATCACAGCTGATGATGATGCCAAAAATGCAAACTTGATTTAAAGTTAGTTTGTGTTGACTTCCTGAGAAACTTAACACATATACACTATATTGTAGAGATTTACACATCACTGAATAAAAAAAGGGCTTGCTCTGCACAAAAGTTCGTACAGAGATTAGTTTTTCCTAAACATTTACACTTCTGTGCTAACTGAACCAATTGAAAAAGCTAATGTTAACTTGCAAATATATAGCAGTTGAACCCTTTAAATTGAAGAATAAAAGAGGTAATTGAATATGGTTGACATATCTGGTCTAACACTTGATCATTGTTTGAATGTTTAACGATGATGTAAACCGGGTGGATTTTAAATAACAGTCTTGTTTAGATTAGCATAATTGCATATTTGTTCATCATAATTAGGAACATGTCACCCAGTGCAACATTGTGGCTCAAACGATGTGTTTTATTAGTTTGTGGAGAACAATGGTGGTCTATGGGACAGAAGAATGAACTATAATCAAGCTTTTATGAATGAATAGTCGATCTGTTGTAGCAGATCGTGTCCATTGCCATTGTCCTTTGGTAGATTCCTCTTTCTTTCCAGTCACTGTTTTAATTCTGGCACATATTGCTGTATTACATGCTGTTGGTTTGAAATGTCTTTCTTTCTACCTGCTTCTGATAATCAGTTATAGTCCTGTTGCAGTTCCTGTGTTGAATTTTCTGTGTTTTTTTTAAGGTAAATCTCCTGGGTAAAGGAAAGATGTGGTTGTTAGTACAGTCCTGGCATGTACCTCAGCAACTGTGATGTTTTATTACAGACACATCCACTGATGTATACAACAGGGGTCAGCTGTTCTCCTGATCCATAAGGCAGATGTCTCATTTCTCCAACAACTTTCCTTAGGTTTAGGTTACTTCTGTGTGCCGTGTGATGGACTATCCAGCTGAAATGTGTCTTCAGTTGCCCCCATTACTGTTGGCAGTGAGAGAAACAGAAGCAATCTTGCGTTGGCTCTCAGTTGGTACAATGATCACTTACCCGCAAATGTCCAAGGCCAATGCATGACTCAAAAAGGAGTGTATGATCTTTCCTTTGGTTCCCCCTGACTGAGAATGTATTCTGAATTGCTGAGTTACTGTTTCAAATTAACATCACAATCACGTTATTGCAAAAAGAGAAAACAAAAGACGCCCCACATACAGTGAGGTCCAACCTACAAATAGAAAAACACACTGAAGCTGTGTTTCGTTCTTAGGTTGTATAATCTTGCAAACCAGATGGGGTTGTCTTGAAATGACTCAACATCATTTATCGTAAACATTTTCTGTTTGGTTTTTGTGATTATCAGCTTCGGCCCTGTCCTCACCTGGAGCAGGACGTCATGAGTGATTGTCTGTCTATGCAGCACCTCCAGAGCTCCACCTCCTCACAGCACCTCTACAACGGCAAAGACGGTCGTTCTCCTGGACTGGGCCAAGACATCTTCACAGGTGCACACACGATGCTCCTCTGTCATCTTACACCCTGATAATGTAACCCATTCTGTATCTGATACATTTTTAATATTTTGATCCACAAATTTAACATATGTACATGATTTCATCAATATTGATTTTAAGTTTCTTATGACACCTTCCGTATGTGAAATGCTGGAACATAAATGAATTATGGCACAGATTCTTAGGATAACACTTTTTAATGAGCAATACCACATGCAAGCAATACAGTGTCATGTGACACCGGCAGTAGCACCGTTCTCTGTGGTTGAGCAATTCAAAATATGAATTCAAGAGACTGGCCGTGTCTCAAAATAGCGATGGCCAGGGAGTACTTGTTCCAAAGCAGAAGAACAGGCCAACAAGTGAGATATGACCGCCAGAAATGTAACACCTGGCAAAACAATCACCAAGTCATTGGTGGTAATCAACAGCCGTGTTGACATTCCTGCAGATGTATTATGGTAATTTTGTGCTTTTAGGCACAAAAATCATACTTATGGTGCCTTTGGTAAAGCATAAACAAATTACAGCACTATAATCTATCTTTAATTGCTTATACACATGTTGTATAAACATTTTAGCTGTTGGACGCTACTTGCCATTTTAAGTTTATAAAGAAGTGTTATAACCTTCAGCTTTTGTTTGTTTGGTTTGAATTTCATAACCATATTATATGAACCTGTCATCTTGTCATGCAAAGACTGCAAAAACCATTACTAACAGCTACAAACAGAAACTTTTATTCATCACATGTGGCCTTTAAACTTCCATTTTTCTAATTGATGAATTTGACCATCACCAAATGTCAACACTACTTTGGATTGGGAACAAGAGAGAGATAAATAAATTATTATAACCATCTTAAAGACAAGAGAGATGCCCCATGGCTTCCTCAGTTTATGGACACATCTGTCCTTGTTTTCTGCCTGTACCTCATCCAGGCTCCCTGTTGCTCTCTGTTATTGTTGCTGGAACTCCAGCGCACCGTTGATGACTGTGAACGCTCAGCTTGTCTTTGAATGTCGGACCAGGCCTCTGAGTCTTGGCTTTTTCCCCTCGGCCTCCCTCTGTTTCTGAGTGGATGTTGCTTGCTCTCTTGTTAAATGTTGTAAAGCCCGGAGGAGTCACTCGAGAGCCGACGCCAAAGTGTTCAGGGATGCTGTGTTATTCGAGGCCAGCAAAGATGTTGCAGGTTGGCATGCCGGGTCCCGATTTACATGAGTTTTACTTTGTTCCAGGCCCAATAGGATGCGTGGAAGAGGTGGGGCAAAGTGGGCAGGCGTCCCATCATTAACACTTGTGGAGCAGAAAATGAGTCATGCTTCCAGTCAGAGCTAAACTGTTTTCCTGTTCGCCGGTTATAAGCCTGCTCTTATTCACATGGCTGCAGCAAGACTTACGAGAGGCCCCTCTCTGTTTTATTGAGCATAATTAGAGTGTTCTCTGATTAACCAGAGGAAGAACTCATCATTGTTTTAGTGCAGAGGTTTACATGCTCCTGCTGTTATGCTGAATGGACGATGTACCTCTCCATTTCCCTCTCACACGGAGCTTTCTTCCTGAACTCGACCAGAAACATTTCAGAGCCAGTCCACAACATCTTCAGAACATAATCCTTTACTAACCCTTAACGAGTGCCACCAGGTCCCCTCTCGGTCTCACCCTCCATAAGGAACTAGCAAAGAAATTGAGGCAATCACGGCCATTATTTGTCGACTGTTTTGCTGGTCTGGTAGCAGATGTTGGGGCTAAAGGGGAAAACATTTAAGGTCTGTGATTGATGATTTGGGGGTAATGAATCAAGCTTGTAGCCATTTCAGAGTGCTGTCAGATCAGGCCTCATGCTTCCACTTGAGAACAGCTGGGTCTGCAAACGGCAAAACCAGGAGCACCGATCTTTTCTCTTCCTTTCATCTCCTGCTGTCCTCTCTGCTCATCGCTGGTTAACTGCCACAGACAGTCCTTGTGGATGCTGGGAAAGAAATTAGCCAAAAAACGGGGTAGATGGGGAGAGCAGATTTATTGTGTTGGGAGAGCAAGTGGAGATCAAGTGTAACTGCTCTTATCAAGACACTGTGTGTACAATGTCTAGTTTTTGACTGAACATTAAGATTTCACCATGATTTGTCAGAAGCCTCTCTCTGGAGCAACATTTTTAGATTAAACCAGTGGAAACTTGTCGAGAGAACTGGTGGAAAGGTCAGATGTATTACAGCGGATTTGTCTGATGATATGTGCAGCTCATATGCGCAATGTGGTGACAAATTAACAGGGATTTCAAGGGCAACGTACTCCAACAAATATGGCCGAACACAACTGGTTCCAGCTTCTCAAATGAAAAGATAATTATTTCTTAGTTTTATATGACAGTAAAAGGAATACCTCTGGTTTCTGGGCTGTTGGTCAGATAAGATGAGACATTTTAAGACATAACCTCAGGCTTTGTGAACTTAGGATGGGCTTTTGTCACTGAAAACAAATGTTAATCTATAAACCATTATAATTAGTTGCAGCCGTAGTTAGTGCGTTCTGAATAGGAAAAATGAATCACTGTTTAATTGGAGTCCACAGCTTGAAACTGTAGAAAAAATTGGCAACATGCATCTAGCTTCAGTAGAGAATAACCCCCCATACAAAATGTTAATCAAGTATGATTTAGAGATACTCAGTGATAGAATAGTGAAAGAAGATTGGACCTTTTGGAACCGAGTCAGGAAACGATACTGTTCTCTTCTGTATTTTTTCTGCGTATTTCCAGCTGCATGTCTAAAAGAGGACACTGATACTGACCAATTAATCTGCTGATCAGCACATGCAGAAACACATCACGTACGCGTGCATGTACTAATGACGTAAACATAACTGCAATCAGCATGCGCAAACAGGCGCACACGCATGCACACACGCACACACACACAAAACAGATGCTATCCAGTAACCTTATTCCCCCCTTTTAATAGCCCTACTGTTTAAAGTCACTGTTCAAGCATATGTAACATTTTAGTTTATTATTGTGTATTAAGAACAAACAACTAAAAGCACAAACAAGGCCAATCCCTGTGGCAGTGCAAACAATGTACCCTAAATTACAAACAGGGCAAACACAGAACATTTTATTTTACAAAGCTGTCTGATTGGATGAAGGTTGTCAAAACAAAGTCCTGTTGCCATGAAATGGCTTTTAATTTGCTCAAAGGAAATATGGAGTGCAGGGCCCTCGAGTTTATTTGGCACGTTTACTGAATTAGCTTTGTTTGTCTTTCAGGCCTGTATACTGGCTCCAGCACCCCTCATCACAGCGCCTCAGTGGAGCTCCTCTCCCCTGCCCCTAACCCCGCCTCCACCTCCACCACTGACCTGCCCTCCCGACAACACCGACTGGACCAAGGCCTCGGCAGCCCTCACCACCTGTCCCCGCTGGCTGCCATGGACGGCACGAGAGATGGGTGAGTCCTTTGTGGATGTATTCAGCTGTGGAGATGTGTCATACTTACTCTGACACTCGGGGTCACTGTTAATTTAGGAAAAATCGTAAATGTGTCAGAAGGGTGGGAAACATAAACATTAAATCTGCTAAAAGTGTGCATTTCTTGATTAATGAGTGGAAAATTCTACCAATAGTCATGCAAGGCTTTGTCACAGTTCTGTCACAACACAGACAGAAAACTTGTTCTGACTGGCCTCTGCGGTAAACACAAATATGTGAGGTAGAGTCATGCGACATCGCTGTCTGGTAAGGTCAGACGTTTCTAGCTGAAGTCACCAAAAGCCCTCGATGGATAAAGATGAACAAGAGCATCATCTTCACTGAGAAAAAGGGTCACATTGTCTCAAACAAAACAGAAATCACTGCAGATGACAATACATTTATCATTTTCACACATTAACATCTAAGTATCCCCGTAACTATGCAAAGACACACAGGTCAGTTGAACTTTCGTCTTCTGTTTATCATTTATGATCCTCATTGACCCACCGTGTTTTCATGGTTTTAACCTATTTAATCATCCTAAATCAATGCAGAACCGCAGGGCAAACCCACTTAGATCATGTTAGGCTAAGCCTCTCAGTCCTGCTGACAAACCTATTGGCTGTCTCACTGGAAACGAGCTCAACTCCACAACCCCTAAAACATCCCTCATGGGAAGAGGGGCCGTGCTGGTCTCCACAGGGTCAACGTGACACATCACTAGCTCTATTTCTGGCACGGGACTCAGTGTTCATAAGGTCCCCTATCTCCACTGGATACGACAGCGTCAGCGCAATGACCGAACAGTTTGGCCGGACATGATTCACAATTTAATGAGAGTAAACTGTCAAAGCGGCGTGATAGGATTATCGTTTTGTGTTTATGTTGTGAGCTGTTTTATTCTCAGAAGACAAGAATTGCACACACTCTAAACTGTCTGTCTTCCAACTAATTCTCTCTGAAAACAGAAAACCAAGCAGTTCCTGTACAAATCTACTGGTATTCATGTTTTACAGACCATCATGTGCTGCCTTAGACACTTGATTTGCTGAGGGATCATACGACAAATACAAACAATGAACTGCCTTAGATTATACCATCTTAAAAGGATGATGCATCTGCCAGATAATTGTGAAAATAAGTACAACTGGGGATACTTTTAAAGAGAAAGCAATAAAACTGAAGACAATTCAGTGTTATTTAGTAAGTGCGCCAGTATTGCTACATCTTTGGCAAAGAAGAAAATAAGTTTCTATTCAGTCCTGTTTTACATTTCATGAAGAAATAAATTGAGTGTAGTGAGAATACATTAATTACTGTTCTAAAATACATCTTAGAAAGCTGCCACTTCCATTACATCCCAGAGAATATCCAAGAGTGCATGAAGAACCTGCAGCTCGTAGAAGTGCAGCTGTCTTGCTCAAAGAAACTTCGGCACAAATGGGCAACTCTTTTCATCTATCTGTGTTGTTCTTTGTGTGTGTGAGTGTGTGTGTGTATGAGAGAGAGAGAGCACAGCATGTTTCCTATTAGTGCCGATGATTTCCCCAGAGAGCCAGCAGAGCAGAGTTACAGAGGCTGAGTGTCGTCAGGAGGCACAGTGTGTACTGTACTAAACAATGTGCCGAAAACCAGGGAGGTAGAAAAGGAAAACAGTCTTTTACAGTTTAATAACATTGAGAAAGAGTGGATGGAATCAAGCATCATAAACCCTGTGTAACAAAAGTGATCGTGTTACGTAAACATGCTTTCTTTTAACTCTGTGGTCTGCTCTTTGGGTGTCTGTGTGTGTATATACGCTTTTATGAGAGTATATACAGCATAGGCCTATGACAGAATGAGGTTTGATGGCTTTCTTACTCTAAGGGCCGTGCATGCATTGGTACTCATGTGTGCCTCTGTGTGTGGGAGTGTGTGTGAGTGAGAGGAGTTTACATATAGTAATCCAGGAAACACACATGATTGCATGTGATTGGGGTGTGAGGCACAGCAGACTTCCAGCACAAACAGTGCAGCGGGCCGGCGCGGCGAAACCGCCTGCATGTAAACGTCGGAGCACTGCTCAGAGACGTCAGGTCGGCCTAGAAGCATCTGGAAGGTGATGTGTTGTTTCAAGCCTTGAAAGCAGGAGGAGAACGCTGTTGAAATTACCTTGCGGTTTCAGTGCCTCTCTCTCGGCGGCATGCACAATTACCAGCGTAAGGAGAGCGATGGAAAGTGAAAAGGACCTGAGTTGGTGATGCTGTAACAGCGGTTACACAGGCAGGGTGACATATTGGATATGAGATGTGGGCTTATTCCTTTAGGTGCTTGATGAGGAACATCTGAACATTGTGTGTGCATATGTGTGGGTGTATGTGAGTGGTTAGCAGTGCTAACAGATGTAACTTAAATGCCCATCATGCCATATAATTAATCTACCCCATTCATGTATATCTTCCTCACCTCAAGCTCCTACGTACTTGTGATGTGATGACAATGCTACATTGAAATTGCAGCAATTTCCAGATTTCATCAAATCAAGATGTTTGACCTAAAAGTACTCAGAAATGCAAACACACACACACACACACACACACACACACACACACACACACACACATGCCCCCCCACGCACACTGTAGTGCCCTATCTGTTCATCACACAGTATGGACGGAGGGTGGGGTGAGGAGTCAAAAAGCGAGTTGTGGCAGGGACCTACAGTGCGACTAGCCGGGCATGAAACGTCTACTCACATTTGCCTGACGATGGAGCATTTGATTTACATGTTTAAAGCCTTGAGTATACAGGCTGCTGCCAAAGTCAATATCAGCGCAGCACTTGTTTTTCCCAAACGGTTTAGCAGGACATTAAACATTTTGACAAAATTATCAAACTAACCTGCCTCTAGTGTGGCAGCCTCTGACCTCATAGCTAAATGTGTTTACTCTGGCTCAAATGGGCCATTTAGACTCCTTTTACTTTGTAAATACCAGTGTCATTTTTCTGAAGCTAATATTAAAATATGCCAGTTAAAATACATTTGGCGATCGGCGTGGCACGAGTGCATATGTGTGTGTGTGTGAGTGAGTGTGTGTGTATGTGTAGGGCCTCTCTCATAGAGATGGCTGTTCCACCATGGCGGCCTGTACTCACAGAGAGATGGGTGGTAAATGTTGTCATTCACTGCTTCAGCCATATGTGGTTATATAATTGCGGAGGGGAGAGTCTACTGCCTTTACCTGCATATTGATATTAGAGCCCCTCTGCAAATATTAGTCTGAGGTGGTTTGATACCTCAGCAGTGATTGACACGGGCTAATTGAATTAGGATGGTGGCACAGAGCTACATTAAGAGTTCCTGCTCTGAAGGGGGACGTTCACGGCTCGTAACTCTACACTGTCTGTCTTCCAGCCATTATCATTCTACAGTGATCCAGAAAATGAGCGTCAATCTCACAGCCCAAACAAAAACATTTTTGAGGTAGTCGCTCATGGCAGCATGTGGTCAGTCAGTCATTTTGCGGTGCTCAGCTGTAGATGTCTAGTCTTCAATTAACCCGTCTACACAAACGGTTAACTTACAGAAAAGATTCAAATGATTTACTGTCAATACTCCTCCAAGACGGATGGTGATTAAGGACAGATTATTTGTGTTAAGGGCACTTATCTTTCCAGTTCTAACAGAGAGCTTTCAGGGCCCCAAAAATATCGCGAGCCCTGGCTACGGTCTGCACACTGGGGCCTGCGGGCCTGGCTTAACTTTAGCTTAGCTTTAGCCAGGATGCTGCAGTCTGTCTCTCAAGCACAGCTTTAGCTTGCTAACCAGAACCAGAAGTGTTCCCACCAGTCTGCGCCAAAGAAGCCCCTGTCATCCATCAGAGAGGCTTAATGTTGGCTACAAAGGGGTGGAGATGAGAGGGGAGGCAGAGGGTGTTTGTGGAGAACGCAGGGTCTGCGGAGGACAGGGTCTGATCCCTGCTCCCTGGTGGGACAGTTAGCTGCAGGTGAAGGAAGACGAACGAGGAGCAGAGCAGGACTCCTCATGAATCTTCTTTTGACCCCATCACGCTTCAGTACAAAGAGCCAAGAATCCAAGGGCAGCTTCCCTTTAACACAACAAGAGTGCATCAATTTGTAATAATGTTCTGGACGATAGTTGCAGTCAATGTATGTGCACACATACCTCAATACAAGTCATTTTTTTCTGGACTTGTGTGGCTTTAGGGTCCAGTTCAGGCTGGAAGTCATTTTCATCCTTTTGTTGCAGCATTTCTAAAATCCGAGTTTAGTCACGAACTTCAGTGCTGAGACAGATCTCATTCCCACAGTGACCTCAGCTTTTTCACATTACTCACAGAGATATTCACTGTGCTCTTAGTGAGCAAAGAGTGAGATCTCCAAAGCCATGTGGTGCATCACTTCAAAAATGTTTGCATTAACACCTCCACCCAACACCATCTTCATGCAGTTTAGGTCACATCACTCTGCTGTAGGAGACAGCACTCAAGGCTGTACATATCTGTCCACACTCTTCCCAAACTTTCAACCCTCTATATATATTTGAAATATAGTCCGTCAATATGACAACCTCACCTCAAAATCCCCTCCAACCCCACCTTCAGGAATCATCAGGTCAACGGTCAAATCACTCCCTCATTGCGGTAGGACAGGAGTGGGTGGGCTGGCTGGAAAAAGTGGAGTGCAGGATGGTCAGTGAAGATGAATATCGGGGCAGAGATTAATGTGGCATGTGAAAGATTCCCCTCATACCTCCAGCCTGAGTAGCAAGCAAGCAAGAGACTAGCAAGAGCAGGACCGGGGGCAGCTGGCAGTGATTAGCTTATGATTCACTTTAGCTGCACATAGAGGCAGCTTGTAAAAATATGAACAGTATAACTGTTTCCTGAGTTTGTGCTGACAGCAGCTCCTGGGGGAATGCTGCTCTCTGCAGGAACACATGGCCACGCACTGGGCCTGTGCCAGCTCATGGATTAGCCACGCTCACTAACAGCTAGCTTCTCCAGAGCTGGACTAACACAAGGTGCCACACAAGCTTCCTCAATTCTGTGGAGGTACACATGGAGGTCAAGTGCAGTCCATATATGGTTAAACACTTAAATTTGATACCCAGGTGAACATGATGATGAGAAGAAGGCACTCGCATTCAATGTAGAACAATTCTCCGACCAGCTGTTACTCGCAAAGGCATCAGTCCTGTCACCGCAGTCTCAAGTTTGATTTGCTAATCCTGCAGAAATTGGAAAGTCCTGCTTTTTGTTTGTGTCAAAGGTATTAGCAGTGGTGTAGGAAGTATTTAGATCGTTGACATACCAGCAATACTACACAATAAAAACACCCCATTATGAGTAAAAGTCTAGTGTTCATACTTTTACATGAGCAGTAAAAAGTAGAGCAGGAAATTGGCCCCTCTCCATGTTATGTCGTTATTTGATTATTATTACTGATATAGCTGGTTAAAGTGGAGCCAATTTTATTACTTTATATAATGTTGTGTAGGGTAATCTTTAAAAATATCAGATTTTATAAGCTGTCAAATAATTTAATGGAATACAAAGTGCAATGTTGCCCAGTGAAATGTAGCAGAGTAGAAACACAAAGTTGCATTAAATGGAAGTACTCAAGTACCTCAAACATGAAAACACAACTCACCTGCAGCACGAAACTCATGATAAAGGTGTAAGGCACTCCCCGGAGCCAGTGCTTAGTTTGTCTGTTCTGGACTACTGTAGAAACATGGTGGACCCACCTCCTCTGTAGACGTTAAGAGGTCATTCTAAAGAAAGAAAACACAATTGTTGTTTTCAGGTGATTCTACACTATCGAAAACATCAATTTCTGAATCCCAGAAATATAATCGTATTTTTAAATTTCATGGGATCCGTTCATACTTTTTGAGACATGTCAGCAGAAAGAAGACATACAGGAGCAGAAACATGACCTCTCATAGAGACAATAAAACAAGAGGGTCAAAGTGTATTTTTATGCACAGTTTGATGATAATCTCTACTGATAAAGGCAGAAACACTCGGAGCCTGAAGCTATGTCTTACAATAAGTAAGTAAAATGTGGCAGGAACTCCTTCACAGCTTCTTTCACTTTCGTTGACAGCGTTTACCATCTCCCTTCGTCAGTCACTCCGCCAAATGCCCTGCACAAAGCCACTGCCAGCTACTGAGTGCCGGGTGGGACGTCCCCCACACGTAGAGCAGTAGGTCATACTGTAGGCTCCAGCCAGGCCAGCAGCGAGCCGTCGTCTCAGGGCTCCGCTGCCTCCAGCAGCACTCTGTCATCACATTCATATAGCGCTTAGTGCAAACCATATGCTTCCACAGCACAGCAGCACATAGTAACACAGCAGCAGTTTATGTGTTGGCATTCCTGATATGCAGTCATGAGAGGGTACTAAGTAGCTGTTGAATATTTTGGGGGGGGTGATTGGCCAGCTCTGTTTTTAAAAGGCAGGTCTGTTGGCTATCAGTCTGGATTTGAACCAGATTACTGTTCCATTAAGTTAATGTCAAGTGTACAACATTAGGTCATTAAATCAGTGGTCATTTTGAGTTTCTTGTTAACGTTCACATTTCACCTTTAAGTGTCAGTATAAATTCCAGACACGGGTCTTAACTGCTCCTGGGTAAACTTAATAAAGTGATCTTATGAAGGCAGAGAAAGACGCACATTAAATATGTCTCACTTGGCATAAAGACTGGAAACAGGAAAACAGCTATCCTTGCTCTGAAGGTAACAAAATCCACCTCCCAGCACCTCTGTAGCTCACCAATCAACACGTCGTATCTCCTTTAATATGTAAAGCAACAATATGACGTGCTGCTAGGCAGATTTTTGTTAACTTCAGACAGAGCCAGACAAGCCGTTTCTCCCCAGTTCTAGTGTTTATGCTAAGCTAAGCTAACCATCTCCTGGCTGTAGCTTCACACATCATACAGACATAAGAGTCATGTCCATTTTCTCATTTAACTAACTAATCAGCAACAAATTGATGAGGAGTCTTTCGGAAAGTTATTTTATTTTAGTGATTCAGTTCAGACATGCCATGTTAACATAAGCATTACTTGGTGCAACCCAGTAAGATTGCAGTCGGGACTTTTATGTAAAAGTGACTCAGTATTTAGATTTGAGCCAGGCATGTAAACTTCACATTTATGTGACACGAGGCATGACTGAGAGAGGTTTTACATTTCTGCTATTTCCACAACAGTGATGACTTTGAGGTGGAATTCCCCTCTCAATGCACGGTGCAATTCTCCAAATATTTAGAAATCCCTTGATGTGCACACTTTACGGCAAATACAAAATGTAAGATAAACAACCTCATGATAACGGCGTGCTTTTCACATTAGATGATACGATGTTGTGCAGAACTTGGTCTCGGGTGCTGCTGACGGCCTCTGCACAGAGTGACTGAAGCTGCAGAGCGTTCATTTCATTCTGAGGGTGAACCAGTTCAGCTGCGATTGTAATTGCTGCTGCATCAGACTTTTTATTGAAGTGATCAATATCCACAAAAAGAAGCCAATGTGGGAGCCTCCGTTGTTCTCCAGGCTGTATGAGTCCACAGAGTCACAAACATGTCATCTTAGTATTTCTCTTTCTCAAAAGTCATGAATGTAAACACTATTGTGCTTTCTTCTCTCAAGGCCTCAGAGCCTGGGGTTGCTGCAATGGTGGGCAGTGTGTGTGTGTGTGTGTGTGTGTGTGTGTGTGTGTGTGTGTGTGTATACGTATTTTTTTGGGGGGGCGGGGGGGTTGGTTTCACTTGAATGCACACTCTGCTGTTTGTTGACTTAAGATCATAATATGTGGTAGGAGGACGATTACGTGTGGGGAGCCCAAGTTTCCACACGCCTGGAATGTTTCTTCTTCTGTGTGTTTAGGATCACTAACTGCTCCGCTGGGTTTGTCGGATCATGTGGTTAGCGGGCCGGCATGTAGCTCCGGCTTTGATTGGGATGTCACAATGCATGAAGCATTTTATTGAGAAATTATAAAGACTGTCTCAAAAGGGATGAATACTACATCGAGATGTTTAAATTTCTATTTCACCCACCTTTTCTGCGTCTTGTCCAGGGTGTCGGGTCCCCTCCTGTCCCCGGGGATGAAGGGAACGGGGACGCCTCCTCCTCCTCTGGAGAAACAGCATGGCCACCCTCACCACAAGCCCTACTCTCACTATCACCACCATCAGTCTGCCAACGACGGTAAGACTGACCCAAACACATCTTAGCTGAGTGGACCGTAACTTGTTCAGGAAATGGGTTTTGACTTGAACTTGAAAATGTTCATTGCCGTTTTAATTTAATATCCTGACATTTGTGCTGTTGCAGGTGATTCAGTAACATGTAGCCTGAGTATTACTTTTAAACAGCTTCCTCTGAGAGAATCCACAGAGTCGGATCACTTGAATATACATAAGAACACCCCTGTGTCCTTTCTCAAATGCTTCCTGTAGCAGCAGACCCACATGAAAGGCCTGAAACAGAGGAAGTTGTCTCTTCGAGCACCGATACTGCCCTGTGGCTCTGTCAGAGCATTTTTAGGACAGAGAGAGATTAGAGTCGTAGAGACAGAGTGGGGAAAACCACATGCCGGAAGCCTTTTCCCTGTGCTGAATTAGCCAACAAAATGCTGGCTCATGTATTCAGCTGTCTCTCAGCACCCTAACATGGCAGGCTCAGCTGTCACTCCCGAGCCTTTTTCCTAATGCTTTAAACACTGTTTTCCCTGTAAAGATCTACACATGGACGTCTCTGTAACCACGCTGTGGTCGGGAGTTGCGTAAAAGCGCTCCAGGAAAGGCTGCTTTCCCATTATCGTGACTCCTGTGGTCGATTCTGAGTACAAACTGAGACGATGGGGACAAATGTTACATACTATGGGGCTGGCACGGTTAGCACGAACACAAATATAGCATTGTCATAATTTGAGATTCACATCAAGTTTCAGCTGGATGGAGCGGACGCTTGCTGACCTTGGAAACAATCACCCATAGACGCTGGTGGCAGTTGATCAAGTCTTGCTGCTATTTTTCTCCTCTCTTTCTCCTCCCTGCTCATCGACATCCTCCCTCATTTCCTAGAATACCAAGGCAGCTTTCAGAGCTGCTTCCATTTCGGAGACTCCTACAGGATGGAGCAGACGGTCGGTGGCGTCCACGTCCCTGGAGATTCTCACGCCTACGCTTCCCATCAACACAATGGCTTCCACATGTCGACGAGCAACACTGGCACTGCAGGTGAAGACAATTTACCTCAAGCAGAGAGAGCATAAGAGATCATAAAAGACCACCTGATTGCTTTCATCAACGTGTTAAACTGCTCGTCTGTTCCAGGCTTCAGCTTGACCCAGGACCTGCAAGGCAGCGCCGGGTGCCAGTTCTCCTCCAGCCCAGAGGAGAGCATTTTCTTCCAGGTGGGCAGCTTCGACCGCAGCCTGAGCCACATGTCCTCCGTCTACACAGAGACATAGAGCAACACTGGAGCCGGGCACGCTTCACCACACCTACTCTACTACGCTGCAGTCCACCTCATTCCACAGCCTCCTCATCACACTTGGATCTCTTCTTCTCTACTTCCTGTTTCTTTCTTCTTTTTTTTAAAAAAATACATAATATGGGTCACGCAGCAAATCACAGTAAATTAGAGCTTATTCTGACCTACTTTCCCAAACGGATGGAAAACCAGCGAGATGAAACAGACATAAAAAGTTTGGAAGTCAGTTTATGTGGTTGGGTATTCTGCCGTGTGATTAACTACTTACATAACAGATTGACCACGATGCAAACTGCACCTGTCTAATAGGCCAAGTGGGCGAGAGCGGTGGGTCCTAACCTTTTTAGCTTGTGACCCCTAAAAACTTGTCACCGGTCGCTTATGTCTTCCAATTGTGACCAGTTCGACCAAAATTAGTTTTTGTTCTATGTGAATCGCTTCCACAGAAGAAAATGATGCGATAATTCCTACGAATGATTTGAGAAAACACAACTTCTGTATTTTCTGCTCTGTTACTCAGACAATTTTACACACGAAGTTCGGTTTAATTGTCATGAAGAGTCCGACTGAGCTTGTAAACACTGTTGATTACTGCCTTCTGTGGAAGTGAAGGGAGCTTTCTAGTCTGAGAAAATAACCCCGGCGGAGTGGAGGTGGAGTTTGAAATATGGAGGCGTTTACCAGGCAGAGAGGGTTTAATGAAAGACGTCTAGCTGCATTATGGGAAATGCAGGACCAGTGATTTTACCCTTTTTAGAAACTAGAAGTCGGATATGTTGACTGCTCGGCTGCGTCCGTTTTGACCGCTCTGTTTTTAGTCCGGCTCTTGCGAGTCCTCCAATTTAAAGGAGCAGTGTGTAGGATTTAGTGACATCTAGCTGTGAGGTTGCAGATTGCAACCAACTGAATACCCTACAGTGGCCACTAAAATCACCAAAAACTGTAGAAACATGGCGGTACCCCCCCCCCCCCTTTTACAGATATAAAGGGCTCATTTTAAAGTAACACAAACACAACTGTTCTTAGTTGATACACTAATGAAAGCGTCCTCATGAATATTCCATTTCTGCCAATAGATCCCGCTAAATCCGACACACTGCACCTTTAATGAAAGCGCAATGCTAGATCAATGGAAGGCCCCTTTAATTCACTTCTGACCCTTCGTGGCTTTGTGTGGGGGCACTAACCCCAGGTTGAGAACCACTGGGTTAGAGGAGCTTCAAACACCCAAGAGGAAAGATTAAAGCAACATTATGCAACTATTTTAAAACAACAGCTTCGAGATCATTTCAGTGACACGCTGACTTTTAAAAGGGAGACTGACACCTCTGTCATTTCCACTCTGCGCTGTAAGAAGAAGCTAGCTCAGCATTCTCGGTGCAGACAGAGGAGACCATAAAAGCCCAAACCTCAACACGGTCAGCGATGAATTATACGCTCTAGCTGAACAGACTAATGCAGGGTTGCCCTGACGTTCGCTGTATGATCTGTCTTACAGCGGTCCAGCAGCAGCGTGCATCCTTGCCAATGTTATTTATGAAAGATTGCGACGTAGGCTGTAACCTTATCGTCATCCGTCTCAGAGTTTTGTAGTTTTTCTGGATGCCGAAAGTCATCTAACCTCAGCTCCATCTCAGGCTGCATGCAAACGCATAAATTTCGGCTCACGCCAAGCAAGCCTTGAAAGGAACCTCGCAAACCTATCTCAGCTGGCTTGTAATAAATTCAACTGTCCAATGCATACTCTGTGCAATTTAGCCTCTATCACATCGCCAACATGCTATTCGATTGCGCACACACTCCACATTCAAACGCTTGGCAGACAATGCATATGGCCTGAAAACACTAGCTGTGTTTCAGCAGAACTGAAACAAAAGATACCAAAAAAAAATACCAATTCTTGCATAATGTTGCTTTGAAAAAAGTTTTATCTTGCTCTTCTGAGTTTTCCTCACTTTGAATGAAGGAATGAAATAAGTCAAAGAAATCAGACAGAAGCCTCTTTTTCTTATTAAGAAGAAGAATTATGAATATTTCAGACACATGCCCTGTTGATTTAACTTCAATACACTTTATTTCTCAGGCTCAGAATGACATTTTTTGGCCAAGAACTCATCGTGTACAAAGAATCTGACTCACGCTGGTGTTCAGACACTTCACGTTCGGTCAGATCAAGCTTACACATGCTGTTAGTCCAGTCTCCATATTAAACTTCACACACCACAAAACCCCTGAATGGAGATGAAATGCCCTCTCCCTCCTCCTCATGTTTTTTCTCTCTAATCTGCATCTTTCAATCGGTTTTAGACTGAAGTGTAGAAAAGAATATATCATTTTGCCGTGTTTGCTTTAACAGTGGGAAAAAATAATGTTTGCATTTCCGTATTTTGTTGTTAATGTGTTTTTTTTTTTCTTTTTGGATTTATTTCTGGAGGAGGGTTTGAACTCTTTAATTCTGCAATAATGCAGAGAAACCGACCTACTTTATTATTATTATTATATGTATAAAATGTACAGTTTGTTTACAGCAATCATTTGAATGTTTGTCATTTCTCAATTTAAGAAATAAATAATTGAATGATCACACAGTGTCTAATTTTTTGACTGGCTCTATAAAAAAAAAAAAAACTCAAATTAGTCTCTAAATGTGTAAACAATCCCAGTTTGATGCTGAGAAAAACCTGTGGGTGTGTTGTTCCCTCTAGTGGACGCTGGCGGGTACTGCAGACAGGAAACTCACTTCTGCTTCTTCTTGTTGACGTAGCTCTGAAAATAGAAGTTACTGAAGAGGATGATGAGGGTGACGCAGTAACCAAACACCACCGCGTTCATGGAGTCGGGGAAGTCGCACTCTGTGAACAGGTTGTAGCCCGTGTGCAGGAGGAACAGCATGAACTGCAGCTGGAGAGACATCGGGAGACGTTCACGGCAGCGTCCTTCACACACACACACACACACACACACACACACACACACACAGCTGTGAATGGAGTCGCTCACCAGCTGCAGAGACGTCAGGTATCGCTTCCACCACAGGTACTTCTGCATGTGAGGCCCGATGGCCGCCAGCCCGTAGTAAGAATACATCACAATGTGGACGAAGCTGTTGACCATCCCGATGAAGAACGCTGCAGGGTGGGGAATAGAAAGGAGAATGAATTAAGGTTTAGTTTTTAACATTTCAGTCATATGTGACACATTTATGCAAAGGAGCAGACAGCATTTGACCACTAAGACGGTGGAGAATTAGAATTAATGAGCTTAAGGAGTGAAGTGTTTTCTGATCAAGTCCCTCAACGTCACACAGTAAACACACACCTCTCTCGCTCGCTTTGTCTTGAGCTCCTGAAAGCCTGATCTCTTTAAAATGAAATCATCGCAGGCACAAACTCTGCAGGCTCCTTCAATAATCTTTATTTATCAAACTCAAGCTCAGCGTCGTCCTGAGGGGCCTTTTCATACGGGTTGGACAAAACCGGTAATCAAATGTGTAAGTCTATAGCTGGTGTTATTCTACACTCTCGGTAACTTCCAACTTTCCAAACCTGTCTGCAAAACATTAAAAACAGACCATAAATAAACTGTTTCATTTAGAACAAGAAGGGGGGTAAGAAAAACATTAAGCCAGCTGGGCAATGTGGCTTTTAGCAAATGTTACTCAAACAGGAGTAAACATCGGATTTGTCTGGGACTATTTTCAACGGCGGATTAATACACTGCTGGTGATCTGGTGAGTGTTTAAGGCAGCAGTCCTGGACAATGTGGGATTGATTTGAAAAAAAAAAAAAAAAAACTACGTGGGAGCAGATCTCCCACTGCAGGAGTGTGTGCAGTGTGTGTGTTTTTGGACAACAGTGGAAGTCAATGGTTTGTGTGTGTGTGTGTGTGTGTATATATAAGTATTACAGCACCCTCAGTAAATTACTAAAATACACTTACACTGTCCACCGGCCACATACTTGACTCCCGCCCACCAGTTGAAGATCATGGTGCCGTGGTGGTAAACATGAAGGAAAGTCACCTGGCTGCTCTTCTTCCTCAGGATGAAGAAGAGCTGCTCACAGAGGACACGGTTTCACTCTCAGCTCTGCATTCTGACTCTGATTTCACTGCAGATGTTGTGACAAACACTCACCGTGTCACTGAGCTCTATGACCTTGGAGAAGAAAAACCACCAGCAGACTCTGGCCATCTGGAGGACGCAGACATTGGAGACAGATGAGTTTTGCGTATTCTTCATCTCCTAACTGCACTGCGAGCTGTCTGGTGGACATGCTTACCCTCATGGCCAGCGGGCTGGTGCTGTAATCGACAGGCTGACAGAGGTAGCTGTAGTTTGAGAGCCAGGATGTGACCAGGAACTGTTAAACATTCATACACAACTTAATGAAAGGACACCAGCATCATCGCATGCAGCAGCAGCAGCACACTGGACATACTCACACCTGTCAAGTAAAACTGAGGATTTCCATCATGACTGTGCTCAGGATTGATTTGGTTTCCCTGTTAAAAAGCAGCAGGAACACACCTCATAGCACATGTAGGCAGACAGGCCGACCATGGCGAAGTTGTAAACAATGAGAACGACTCTGAGGTCAACGGGTTGTCTGTGTTTCATCAGACGGGGGCCGACCCAGACCACACAGAGGTAAACCAGGAAGATGAGGGACACCGGGACGGGGGAGTAGACCAGCAGCCATGGGTCGGTCCTCTTGTCTGGAACACAAAAGGGACTTTTAGGCTTCATTTACAAATCAGAGCTGCAGTGGTTTGAACTCATCAGTGATTAAAGTCAGCCTGTGTTGCAGTCTGCACATGAAATGGCAGGTTCTTACACTCTGCATGCAGGTCTGTGAATGTAAACCAAAAATCCAATATTTAGAAAGGTAGACTTGGTCTGACAATGAAAGAGTCCTCCCTGAATCCTGGTCCCCGTTCCTCCCACCCCTGTAACAAGATCATATCATTTAAAGAATGGCATGGTGGCGAGTCATGGGACGAGCCACAAAGCAGTCATTGTGAGGACACATCTGCAGCTCCCACACACTGCACACACACTCACAGCACAGGCTTGTTTTACACTGACTGTCCTCTGCAGCTGCAACAAAACTAAGCGTGGTGGAAAATGATCACTTTCATACCTCCATTGTCCAATATCCTCTGGAAAGTCTGCCATGCAGAAGCCATCTGGAAATATATGTATATATATATATAAAAAAGTTTAAAACCAAAAGAAGAAAAACACCAAAATCTGCAGCAGCTCCACGTAACACTCGACTCACTGATCTGAAGTCAGCTTCTGGCTGGACAACCTTTGGACGCTCGTTTCCTGTTTTTCTGCGTTGGAGCAGCTGGTTGTTGCATGTTCAGCACAGCAGGGGGCGCTGTTAAACTGACCAACTGTGATTATTAGGATTTTATTTTTCATTTGCTGCTAATGTTTTGTGTAACTCCATGTATTTTATCATACAGCATGTACACATTTTTAAAGAAAAGCACCTTCTTGTCCATCAAGAGTTGAATGAATCTGATGTTTCTAATTAGTTTAAGATATAAATGACTGAAATTTGTATATCAGTACACCATTTTTTCTGTGAGTTTTGCTGTTGAACCTCCTGTTAGTTCAGTGCTGGCTGTGGACATAAGACTGATAGTGGACTTTGATCCAGGACTGGACCTTGGATCCATGCAGGCCTCCCTGATCTTATAGCTGGGAGAGACTGTAGCACCTAACAGTTGACTTTTCTCCATTTTCTCCAGTATTCACATACCTGACACCAGTCATCTCACCCAAAACGCTGAATAAGTTCAGGTTTTTCTAAGGTAATCTACGTTATATTCACTTCAGGCTTTAACTGGAGCTTTTTTGTGTTAGAACCTGTGAAAGCTTCTGTTTTATCATGGAAAATAACAGGTTTTTGTTCACTTTCACTGTGATAACATACAGATCTTGACTGGATGATGATCAGCAGCTGACATGAGACCTGCTGTTTGTCTTGTGTCTGGACTTTATTGTCTACATTTACATTCTCTACACTTAGTTTCCACTGACGCTGCATTTTTATTGTGGTGATAAACATGACAGTTATCTTAACTGCTTGTAAAAACATGTCCGACATGAAATTTTAGGATGCCATCAAAGTCATTTCAAAGCAAGACGAGTCACAACATGATAAAAACATGATATACAACACACACAAACTGATCTTGTTAAAATAATTTGTTGGCATTTTGTTTCTAATTCATACTCTGACAGTAAGGCAGCCTGTGTGACTCTCACACACACCCATCAGCACTCCTGTTTAACTGTCTTGAAGAAGGAGCTGAGGGAGAGCTGCCTGCTGCCGTTAGCTGCACTCAGTCTGGCTTTTTTACAGGTCTGTGGTTTCTTGTCTTTCTTTGGTCTTTTTCCATCCTGGGTGAGACAAACAGAGACAAATGACACAGATTAATAACACAGGATTATAGAATAAGGTACATTTCTTGTAAAAGATTATGAAATCTGTAAACGTACAGATGTGCTTACCTCAGACGTTTGTTCTTTTTGACTCTGCACGGAGTCACAAAGCTTCATAATCTGCAGGAGAGTAGAACATGTTGATCCCAGTCATGGACAGTTCACACACACTGACTCGCTCCTGCTGTCACGCCTTTCTGAAACAATCTCTACGAACAACCTGAACTGCCCCTCAGCTCCTCTGAAACTCAGTTTATTTATTTAATGGCTTAAAAGCAGGGAAACCTGAATGTAAAATGAACACCTGTAATGCACGATACAGCAGACGTCTGCTCTCCTGCTGCTGCAGGGACTGCAAACCTCAGGCCACATCCACACCAACATGCTTTCTTTTTAAAACAGGTAACTCTTGCTATGTTTGCTCCTTCTGCTGACCCTCTTTCAGTTTGAAAACTCAGAGATTGTGTTGTAGTCTAGATGGATCGAAACAGAGACGCCCATGCTTGCTTCCTGACTGGGTCTTATCAGTCACCCCTGTCGTGTGACCCTTTTCTGAAAAAAAAAAAAAAAAAAAATCTAAATCAGCCTCAATATATCGATGAGCCTTGACACAGGACTTGCCGACCTTGTCTATGCTAACAGCTGTTATGCAGTTAAACTCTGCACTGTATCATATCACCACAGCACCAAAACACACACGTGCACGCCCAGTGTCTGTGAGCGGCCATGTGATGTGTGTTCAGGTGTGTTAGTCTGAAAGGAGATTACCTCTGATACGGAGCTAAAACATTCATCTGGACGACCATTTTGGCTTTAAAACACTTTTAAAATGAAAACGTTATTAGTGTGGATGCAGCCTCAGTTACACAGCAGGGCTTCACACACACACACTCTGTGTAAACAAAACACAAACCTTCTTCACTCCTGTGGACACAGCAGCTTCCTGCAGAGCAGATCTGGTGAGCCACTGAGCATTTTCAGTCTGCGCGTGTGCGTCGCCGTCCTTCAAACACACACTGTGCACCACGTACGTCTGGTGGATGTGGGAGAAGACGTGAACCACCTGCAAACAGCCAATCAGGGATGCTGATCAGAAGGCCGCCGCGCACATACAGAAGGAGTTTGTGTGCATGATAGACAAGTCAGGCTTACCTCTCCCACATACTGCAGGAGGCTGTCAGTCAGATGGGTTCCCAGTATCCTGCTGGTCTGAGCGCACAGCGCCCTCCTCTGTTTCATGTCAGAGCTCTTCTCCTCCTGCAGGAGGCTCGGAAACTCCCACAGGCCTGCCAGCAGACCTGTGAAGTTTAATTTTTTATTTAGGATTATTTATAACATATGTCATTGTAAATGTAATTTCATTTTTCAAGTTATCACACATTTCCCAAAACCCTGATGGACCGCAGACTGACTGAAGACTCTTCTAGAATCTTAGCCTGTCTCTAGATCTATGAAGATTATCAGATCAGGCTGCAGACGAGTTCATTTTGCAGGCACCGACCTTTGCTGGGCCTCTGTGTGAGCAGGTACTCGTCCTCTCCCTCCTCTCCCGGTCTGATCACCACACAGGTCAGAGTTCGCTCCACTCGGGGCGGCTTCTTCGCCGGCTTTCTGGGGAAGTTCAGGACGCCCAACTCATCGTCCCAGGGCTGCGAGGGACACAGCGGACATGTCCCGCTGTTCACTGAGGGAGAGGAGGAAGCACTTTAATACAGCATCCTCGCTGCGTGAAGGTCTGAGAAGAGTTACTCCGGACACTTACTGCAGTCTTCTATATCAGGCAGCGCTGACGGCTTCCTGTCCGGCTTCCCCAACAGCTTCCTGGAGTTCTCCTCTTGCTTCACATGAACCTGCACGTTCACACACTGTATGAGCTCACCATCACGTGCACTTTGATCCAAGGCATTCACAATCTACGTTAGCACTGGCTTCTTCTGCGTTTACAGCACAAAGCTCAGCACAGCCATTACTTAGCAGCGCTGCTTCAGCACTTAGGCTGCTTCTCACCTTGTGGTAAGAGTGGCAGTGAGCCTGCACGGGACACTGGCTGCACAGCGGGCCTTTAGGGGTGCAGACTCGTGCTCCCAGCTCCATCATGGCTTGGTTAAAGTCCCCAGGTCTCTCAGGGTCCACCAGCGTATTGGCTAGACTCCTAAAACACAGACAATTAATACATCTTAAGACTATATTCAATTTCCAGCAACAGTCGAAAGAAAATCTGGGATGCGGCGTTTGTCCATTACGCCCCAAAGCTCTGGAACAAACTACCTACAGATATCAGGGAAGCGGCTCGCTAAGTATTTTTAAAAGAAATCTAAAAACTTCTCTCTTCTCTTTAGCCTTTAACTAACTTGCTCTGACTTCCTGATACTGGTCTGAGCCTTTTGTGCTTTGCCGCACGCTGATGTTTATCACATGCTGAGCTGAGAAAGACGAGCATCCAATCTGAAACATCACCCTTCACAACATCCCAGTGACACTGACAGATGTTAAAGTAGATGCTGGTATCAAAGTCAGAATTCAGGGTCCTTGAGGGTGTTAGTTTGAAGCTTAATCTCACCACAGGGCCTCTGTCACCGCAGGACTCGTGCAGTCAGCTCCGATGGCCCTCAGGCGACACAGCACCCGGATCAGGTTGCCATCCACCGCTCCAGTTACCTAGACAGCAGAGATCCTGTCAGTCGAAGCGGTGCAGCTATCAAGTGTTCACTCTGGCCTATAGAAACAGATACAGCTGTGGTGCAGATGTGTGTATGACCCACCTGGCCCAGCGCAATAGAGCCGATAGCTGCAGCAGTGTAGCGTCCCACTCCGGGCAGCTGTTTGAGCAGGCTGTCGACTGTACGAGGCATCTGTCCCTGAAGCTCTGACACCACCTGAAGACCAGATACCATTCACTCTGCAGTTTAACCACATTACGCAATTATGAGGCACCATTTTAAGTTTGATACAGCAGATTCACAGACCTTCTGAGCTCCTTCGTGCAGCCGTTTTCCTCTGGAATAGTAGCCGAGGCCAGCCCACATCTGGTTCACTTCCTGCACATGAAGGAAATCAATACATCTTATGTGAAATCAAGCCTATTTCAGCATCAGCATCATCTTCAGCGGCTGCTTTTCAGTAATCACCTCGAGCGTAGCGGCTGCGAGATCCTGCACCGTGGGCCACCGCTGGAACGGCGTGAAGACAGAGTTTAAAATGACACATAACGCAGCATCACATTCGATATGTCACCAGGACTCCAGCATAACGAACGCCTCAAAGGCGCCTACCTTCATCCACTTGTTGTAGTAATCTATTACTGTGGCAACTTGGGTCTGCTGCAGCATGATCTCTGAAACCCACACTGTGAAAAAAGAGAGGAAGCGGTCTTATAAACGGTGTCAGCAGCAGTTACAGTTAGATAAATCTGACAAGAAATCATTTTTTCTTACCTGCGTATGTCCTGATGTTGAGGTCTGACTCTGTCACAGCCTGAAGAAGACACACAAGATCCGGTTAGTTTTCCAGTAAAAGTAATCAAAGCACTCATCAAAGTAAGTGACAATAAATACTAATGAAACCACCAAACTAGATGTAAGAGAAACCTCAGTGAAGTATCCTGTTACAGTACAAAAACAGGTTTTCTGTCCGCTGCAGTTCAACCAAACTTGCCTTCAAAAACCAAATATGATCATAAAAAAGCCAAAGCCAGTGAAAGGAAAGCTTCTCCCTACCAGCGTCCTCCATGGCAGCTCCCTCTTCTCCTTGTCGTACCAGCCGAGGAGCTTCGACCGCAGCACAGAAACATCAGCAGGATCGTGGAAAGTGTGAAATGTGGACGGTGAGGACGAGGTTTCCTCTGGAGGACCAGAAACCATCATTGTCATTGAGAGAAAAAGGAAAACACTGACATTAAAGTGAGAAAATGTGTATCAGACAGCCCTGAGTGGATAAGCTGAGGGGGGAAACACTGAGAGGAGATTAAAGGACATAGAGGGGGACTTCCTGCTTCACCGCTGCTTATTAAGACGAAGCTCCGTTTGAAAGAAGCTGTTTCTGTAATGAGTTTGTCATTAAGACATCAAACGGGGGACATGATGAGAGCTGAAGTTTGGACCTCTGGATGCATCTTTGGATCATTTCTGAGGCTGAAAACTTCACTGCGAAAGCCGTCCTGACACAGTTTTAACAAAAAAAAATGCAGATTTTTACTTAGTGTGGATGCTGTGCTGTGCTACGTTCACGTTACACATCGTACCAGTGTTGCATTCACAGTGCCTTACGTGACCTGAGCTGCTACATGTCCACATTCATCTCAATGTTTAACGCTATAACGTGTTTTCATTAGTAACTTTAGCATCAACATGGTGGCTACCTTCCTTCACAGCCGTCTTTGACCTCTTCCGCTGTGGTTTGGGTGTTTGAATCATCCCCAGTCCGGCTCTCTTTCCTCCGCGTATCTTTGAACGTAACGTGCTCATCACCAAATAGCGCATGAAGCGACTTTTTCTCCTCCTGCTCACAGCATGACCGACATTGTTTACTTCACGGATTTAATTTGGTCTCCCGCCACCTTCAGGATGGACAACTGCTGCTCGTCCAATCAAATGAAAGGAATCAGGAGACGCTATTGAACGTCATCTCCGGTAGGCGGGTCGAAATGAACATTGCATAATGGCACCCTGGGTGGTTGAGTAACGATGATTTCACGTTGATTATAATTGACTGTCATTGTCCTGTATGAGAGGGTGCGTTCAATTAATTGATGCCAGTTGGTGGAGGAAGTATTCAGATAATTTACTTCAGTAAAAGTACTAGTACTACACTGTAAAAATACTCTAGTTTGTGACTATCAGCTCATCCTCATCCAACATGTCATCACTACTGTATCTGTATATTTTACTGAGTTTATGTTTTGCCGTCCTCGTGCTTAACCCTGTATTTTTCTTTTGCTTGAAGGAATACTTCAACATTTTTTGAAACATAGTTATTTGCCTTCTTGCTGAGAATTTGATGAAAACTGAAGCCAAAACTAAAATCTCTTTTAATTCCACAGATGAAAGAGGTAAACAGCATTCAGAACGAAACTTTTAATAACAGTTTTGACATGAAATTTTCGTCATCGGCATTATCAAAATGATTTGTTCCACTTGTCTTCAGAGTTTATCACCTTCAAAAACTGAAATGCAAAGACAAGAAAAAAACCCAAACAATCATTCTCACATACAGGCAACTGAGGAAAAAGACAAACATTAAAGATTTGACCAGATTTAAGGAGAACCAATGACAACATTACCTTCAGTTATGTTCACCTTGTTAGTTAGGAGGATTTCTGCTTGTGTTTCATCCATATTCATGTACACAGTGTCAGGTTCGTGCTGTACAAAGACGGTGTCAGAGTCTGTCAGTGCGGCCTTCGAGCAGCTTCCACATTAACCAACACTTATCTTAATATTAATACTTTATTGAAGCTCACCATGAAGGCTGCAAACAGTGCACTGCCAGTGACTTTCTGCACATGTTCCTCAACACCTGGGTAAGAGCGGACAAAGTGCTGGCAGAGATAACAGCGATTTAATGTGTTAGTGTGCTGTGTGTGTATGCACAGTATGTATCTGTCTGAATGTATCTATGTGTATTTGAGTGATGAAGCACTCTATTCAGGGTTTGTATAGCTTTTTAAGAGTAAAAGTACTTTCAGGCACTTTCAAGGTATCTAAACCAAAAATTGGAGACTCTCAAAGCCTTGATCATCACATCTAAACTGACTGAATCAACTTTTGGGCACACACATGCGTTTGTCTTTATTGTATGCATATATGACATATATGTATGTTCTGTACCTCCAGAGCCCGACTGGCTTGTATCTGGGCATCGGTGTGTTCCCTGTTGCCCATTGCGCACAGAAGATTTTGGATCACTCCAAGAGAGAGAAGCTCACGAGAAACCTCTTGACTGTCCTCAGCCAGCAAGCTTCAACGCATTCAGCAGCATAAAAATTACAACCGTGCTGCATGACAGCAGCTACGTCATCAAAGTGCTATAACAGTAATATGAATTCAATATGTATTTCATAACATCGCTTTATAAAACATCACATTTTCTGTCAGTGTTTTGCTGCATAATAAAACATTCATTACATTATGTTTAGTTACTGTGAAGTAATATTTGTGTCCATACCGTAAAGCTTTAGCTGCAGCAGCTTGTTGCAGGAACACAGGCAGAGATCCAGTCGTCTTGATTATCTCAGACTCTGACAGGATTGTATGTATCGACAAAATGTGTTAATGTGACACATTTAGGTCACATTTTATCCAAAAAAAATGACAGAATAATAACACATGAAAGGTTTGGGTTGTTGGAAAATTGCATAACTATCTCAGAAACTGCAGACAAGTTGGCACAACGTCCTGAGGGAAATTCGCTCCCTGTCACTGATCGGTCTAAAAGAGCTGTTTTACTGTATTTGTACAGTCTTTTGGGAGAAAAAAAAACCAAAAACATACTACACTATCAAAAATCAACACAATTACAGAGCAAAGTCTAACCTTTGATATTCTTGTGCTGCTGGATTTCTTCTTTTGTAGGCCTCAGCAGAGCCACCAATCCACTGAGCAGCACCGGCCTCACATCGTAACACTTCAGGTCTAAGATCAGATTTATAGCTGCCAGAAACACACAAAGCAAGATTCAAATGTGATTTTTCAGTCGGCCACAAGGGCTACTAGCTGATTAATCTATGATTTCAATGACAGTTTCAGCATCTAAAAAGACATTAAATGTAGCTTTTGGCTCACCTTCATCCTGGACCTCCAGGTGCACGGTCCTGAGCACGCTCAGCAGAGGTTCTACCATGCTGTGATGGACTGTTTTCATTTTGGACTGTGAGAGATGACATTAAGAGGACTTTTGAACTTCTTCTCATATGTTCAATTTATGAAAATTTCCTTAAAAATGCTAAATCTGTTCTTCAGTATTATGGTTAAGTAATGTCAAACAAAGAAGGTCTGAGGGCACATGCGCGCTCTGAGAATGAAGATGCTTGCATTGATGTACGGTTTAGTGTGCACTCTCTTGCTTTACCTGCACAGTGCGTAGGGTGTGCAGGACCAGCTGCTGGGCCTTAGGGGAGGTACAAGTCATGAGAGCAATCAGGCCTTTGTAGATTTGGTTCTGATATTTGGGGTTTCCATGGAACAGGGACTCCAGGAGGGTCCACGCTGTCTCTTGGGTTTCGTCTGTGTTTGACTTAGCCAGACACTCTGCTATCGCTTTCACACCTGCACCAATAGAAAAAACAGAGCGGGCAAAGCTGCTCCTACAGTGCTGCAAACATTATGCAAAAGGTAAAGCAGGTTATCAGCATACAGGTACAAACCAACACTAAACATACAGCTGTTAGTCTTTACAACATTTACCACGGCTTTCACAGATGACTTCTTTGTACTTGCGACCAGCGTTTGAGATAGTGAGCAGAAGATGGAGGGCCTCTGCCTTTTCCTCCTCTCTGCTCTGAGAGTGGCTCAAGATCTCCAGGAGAGTGAGGACGCCTCCATCCTCCAGGAACTCCACCAGGTACTGATCGCTGAGCAACGGGAGAGATGTGGGTCAGTGGCGAAAGGTGCATGATGAGGCACAGATACACTAGTTTAAAGTACAGTGTTTCATCTCACTCACTGGCTTGATGCAGAAAGGAAAATCCCGATTGCTTTAAGCTGCAGCTCCAAGAATGTCCCAAACATGTATCTGAATGTTCAGTGAAGGACTGGACTTCATTTGGATAAAAAAGCAGTTAAGTAATTCAGATATGTATGAAACTGAAGATATAGAAAAGTTAACATTCTTCATGTTGTTTGTATTAGCTTTTCTTCATCAACAGGGCACTGAGTTGACTTTGATGGTGTAGAAATGTGTCCAGCACAACGGCACAGTGACAGAGCTTCTGTTCAACCTGATCCGACGACACGAGCCACAGATGGAGGATACGTGAGTCTCATCCAGGTGGTGAGTCGAGCCAGGAAGAGGCTGGCAACCTGCGCAAACTCCAGCTCCAGCTCATAAAACGTCTTCCCTGTGTTTCGAGTCAGGAACGTGTCCAACATGCGGCCTCGGACCGTCTTGTCACCGTGATCCCATTCACGGAGAAACGTCAGGACTTTGCCGATATTCGCTTGTCCTTCCTGTTTTGACATCATGTCGGTCTTCCTTGTTTGGCTCTTAAGCCTTTTTGGCTCCCAAGAACCAGAGCCAGGCCGCGCACAGGTGGTAAGTGCTCTACAGCTTGTTAGTTAAAAAGCTAAAATTGACATAGCTAGTAGTTATGATATTCACATCCATTCTTTCTGGGACCTTGTTTGGTTTTTATCTTCTTCCTCTACTTTGTCTGTAGCAGTTAGCTAACGGTTGCTTAGCAACGCCCCCACAATCTCTTGAGTGCGAGTGAGAGTGTCGATCAGTGCTGATATCAATCCCAAAGAAGTATAGTTGAAATAATAATTTTTTTTATACACGTACTTTCTATACATCTAAGTAGGTAGTGTTCCTTATCTACTTGTTATTTTTAAAAGTATTAATAAAAAAAATATTCCTCCACATTTCAGTTCACGTTCACTCTCTATAGAGAAGAAGAAGAAGAAGAAGAAGAAGAACAAGAACAAGAACAAGAACAAGAACCTTTAACCTAGCTCTGGATCTTTATGTATATTGTTCTGTAAGACGTTATAGTACGTACATTTTTTTGAAATAATTTCTCTCTCGTATCAAAATAGCATACAGTACAGTAGATAATTTGAGATATAGCGAGATGCGTACAGATAAGTTAATTGCTATCTTATAAGATAGGCTACGTACTGTCGCTGCTAGCTTGCTAGTTGCTAGCTACCTAGCTATTATTTTAATATGTTTTACCATATCTAGCCAGCTACTAATAATATAATAATAAATAATTATGCCTTTCACTGACACGTGATCGATGACTAAAAATCAACACAAAACAGCATGTGATACCTATGGTTTGTGCTGTATTCTTTTTCACTAGTTCCTGTACATATTAACAACATTATCAGCATTATGGAGCAGCAATGCAGCATGAAGACCTCAAGATGTCACTGCAGGCATTTGTTATCCAAGACAGGGATCACATTGACAAAGGTAAGGGGCTGTCAAATCATTTGAATAAAGGACTACTCGAATATTTAAAAGCACGAGATTTAAGTTTAGATTTTCAGTAGGGTAGTCCGGGGCTCACCATTGTTGAACAGAGGTAACACCTGAAAGTCTAATCTAGAGTGAAAAGGGGACAGGTCAGGGTAGAATTGGTGATAACGGGTGACTGATCAGTTTCTGTTTTAGTTGGATTTTTAGCTGTTGCTGGACTGCTTTTCTTTCTGTTTTTCTCCATGCAGGCTGGTATCTGCTTCCATCGCCTCGACCTGAAGGCCATTGACCTGTGTTTCAACAGAGTTTTGAGGTGTGTATAACCAGCTCAGTTTTATAGCATTATAAATAAATTCAAATTATACGCTCTTAAAAAAATCACACTTGACTTTTGTTAGATATACATAGATACTGCATGTGCGGTAGACGTCAGTGTCAAATTGAAAATGAAAAACATCTGTTGTGGGAAGGAAATGTGGTATGAGATCTCATCAGATGTTTTCTGGTCAACACCCCTTCAGTGTAACTGCGTACACTGAAGATTTCACCAGTTCAGATACTGGTAAGTCCATTCCTGTTTTTAACCATAATTTCAGTCCCATCAGGCCAGCAAAATTGTAGTTGCATGTGTTTGTGTGTATTGGGTTATATGTAAGAAAACACACGTGCAGTATGCCTCTGGAAAATCAGCCAGCACTGTTACTTTCTGCTGATGTTGATCTTCAGTCTGGCTGCCTGGCACTTATTTCTTACACTAAACTGAGCCATAACATGAAATTGACAGGAAACCAAGAGGCTGGATTTACAGCGAGTCACAGCTCTGCTATGTTTAGGTGTAAAGAGGCAGACATGCATGGTCATTATTTGACAAATATCATACAAACAGACTAAGGACAGAAACTTTGTTTTCCCTCATTTCTCCAGTGAACTGCAATCAAAATGAAAGAAAATATCTTCTTATTTTTCTGCATTCTTTTCCTGAGTGTCAGCTTGTCTGCTGGTGAGTAAACTGCACTTATTCTGTGAAGCTGTACTGGAGTACTTCTGTTGTACTGTTTTTTTTTTTTTTTAATATAGCCAAGCATGGTTTAATTTAACAGTGAGCAAAAAGAAAAGCAATTTTCCCCCAAGAAACTTCACCAGCGTTTGTCTTCTCAGTGCATGAGACAAATAAATATAACTATAATAAACTTATCTTCTTGAGTGAATAAACAATATTCTCAATGGCAATAAACATGGATATAACCATTCACTCTAAATGAAAAAACATATATAGTGTATTTCAAAAGTATTATAGTATACATATAGTATAGTATAGTATAGTATAGTATAGTATAGTATAGTAGTAGTATTTGCTCCTTTTTTTGGTCAAAAACTTTGCAAAGTAAGTTGTGGCTAACTGGTGAAATTTGGATTAATTATTAACTGTCGTCTGGTATGAAGTAATCTGGCCTTGTTTTGTACATGAAAGTGGAGCCAATACATGGTTGAAGGTGGAACAGAACTCTGACATTACTCACAAGATAAACCATAGATTGTTTTAGAAGAATGAGCAGAATTTTGTTGTAAATAAAAGGTAAATCCTGAGCTCTTGGTTTGGTCCAGCTCACTTTTCTTCATCTTTTCCAGTAGAAAACATTGGTCACAGATGATTAAACTTGCTCATTACATTGCTTTTTTGTTTAGGTGATGCAGAAGGGTTTGTTAGACTGGTTGGTGGTCAAGATTCCTTTGAGGGCCGTGTGGAGATCTTTCATAATGGAGCTTGGGGGACTGTGTGCGATGACAACTGGGACATAAACGACGCTCATGTAGTGTGTCGGCAGCTCTATTTCTTGGAAGCGACAGAAGCGTTGGGATCAGCTGCGTTCGGCGGCGGTAATAAAGCTCATGCAATCATACATGTGCCAACAAGTCATGATGAAACGCTGTGATTATGAACAATATTTGGTACAAATGGCCTCTGTGTATTTTCTATGACTGGTTTTGTGTTAGGGGATGGTAACATCTGGATGGACGATGTAGACTGTGTTGGGACCGAGGTGAACCTGCTCCACTGTCCATTTCCTGGTTGGGGGATCCATAACTGTGGTCACAGTGAGGATGCTGGTGTTCGATGCAAAAATGGTAAGACAACCAGTGTTTAGGCATGAAGTATGAATCTTCTATGGACAAATAAAGGATCAAAAGTCAGAAACCAACTTGTCTTCACAACAAAACCGCTCACTGTGCTCACATTTTGCCCAGAATTTGTCGACAGGAATCTAAACCAAGATTACGATTTGGACCACAATGCAAGCCTCTCTCAGCAGCTGGGAGAGCTGTTCGACAGTGGAAGTAAATGCGACGTGAACATTGCAGTGGTGGTGGAAAGCAAGCGCGTTGAGACAATCTGTGCCCACATGCTCATCCTCTCTCTGAACTCAGACCTCAAAGCTTCACAGCCAGACTTCAGCCGCCTCAGCATCGATGTCACCTCTGACTGCCGGCAACACGCCAACAACTTTGTCAGGTGAGAGTAAACCTGTGGCTTTAAACTGCCCGGTAAACGTGCACCACTTGTAGCTGATTTTTATCTCCAGAGTCACTTTCTCGTAGCTGAACCTTGCTAATGAAAATGTTTTTGAATTTCAGATTTTTCTACACAAGAAAGATTAATGTTACACTCTCCTCTGCCCATTGCATGCTGAAGATGGCACTGGACTGGGGCCTGACAGATCTTAAGAATCAGGCTGTAGATGTTTTCAGACGGTTTCTTCCAGAGGATCCCACTTTCCAACGTCAGAGCTCTTTCTATGACTATGCAGTTTTTACAGGTGATGAGGACCTACAGGAAGTTTTCCTTCGCTACCTGGCGTGGAACTGTGAGGCGTTGATCTCTTCCCCGGCCTGGACAAGTCTTCCATTTGATCTGGTCAAAGCTCTTCTGTCTCGCTCAGACCTCGTGGTGCGTAATGAAACCGTCATCCTGAAAGGACTGGAGAGATGGGCGGCAGCCCAAGGACACAAAACTATTCCTGAGGTCCTTCTGAAGCTCATCCGTTTTCCAATGATACCAGCTGAGGACTTATACCTACTTGATGGCTCCCAGTACCAAGCCATCAAGTTGCAGGGGTTTCAGTTTAATGCTCTGCCCTTCATAGCATTGGTCAATAACCTGACAGAAGAACAGAACATCTACACGTTCAGGATTTACACTGGCAGCCCGTGGAGCTTTACCTTCCGCTACTATGTTATCAAAGCTTACATGGATACAGGCTTCTACACCTTTCAAGGCCAGCACATCAGTAATCTGACAAGTGATTTCCAAACACCTCTTTACAACAGCGCCTATTTCACTTTTCACAACGTGCGCTGGAAAACAAGGGTATATACTAGTGATGCAGAATGCGTCAGTGAAAATGTCACTTGCTCTTCTTTGCCAGCTGTTAGTTTGAAGATAGAGGAAAGGAATGATGATTTACCCATAGAGGGACGTATTGGTTACAACAATAGGCTCGTTATTAAGTGTGAAGGAAGGTATGTGGTCCACATTGATGAGTTTAATTCAGCGGATGGTGAGAATTTTATATTTGTCCCAAGCAGCGAAGAACAAGCCTATACATGCCTCTCAGGCCTGCTCTCCTACCAAGTGGTGGTGCGTCCTCAGTACTCAATACATTAGTTTCTGTTTCAGCAAAACAGAACTTAAGCAAAGATGATGTGGACGAGGATGATTCATCTGAATAACTGAATGGTTGAATAAATATTTTTAATACCTGAAAAGTAACATGTGTAAATGTGTCAAGTTGGAGAAAAAACAGGAAAGCATACGTGTTACTTAGCTGTACCTGCACTGTGAAGGTGCCGTGTTAGATGTGAAGATTTTGATGGTCCGAGTCTCAATGAGCAACGTTTGAACCAAATTAAAGCCACTGCAGAATGAAATGATTCAGATTCTAATCATTGCTAAATAACTTGATGCAGGAACATTTTGTTATTGATCCAGTTCTTTGGAGACAGCTTTCACCTTTGGCACCTTCATCTGGGAGCAGGAGGCCTCCCAATGCGTCTCTTTGCTGGCAATGTGAATTCATTAGACCAAATAGAAACAAAGTCATGTTGCTTTGAACGATGTGGAGTAAAACGGGGCACTGATTGTTTCACTGTAGTTTTCATTACCACTTATGTCGAGAGTGCAGTTAAATACACACACACACACACACACACACAAACAATTAATGAGAAAACAACAAGTTAGAACAGTTAAATTCAAGTGTGGTGCAGTTTGGACCAATCAGCGTGATTACAAACTGGGTCAAATCAGATCTCCTATATGTACAATTGTGTTATAGTTTTAGTGTGTGTACTAAAATATTCCTAAATTCAGTGTTTGCATGTTTGAGCACAATCACATGAAGGGGTCAAATAATGACTGACACCAGTTTAATGAGGAAGTGAGTTATAGTCATGATGCCACTAATTTTCCTAACATTATGTCATTGGTTGAAGGATTATTGAGCATATGGAGGTATAGGAGATCTATAACTAATCTGCTGAGTGAGATTGATACGGATGTTCCTCTCAGACAAAAACACAGACAGGAGCGAGCGGATATGAGGATGACACACATCTGTATCTGAAGCAGGATGCAGGTTTATCTGACCGCTCCTGACTTATTTAATGGAGAACTGGCTCCATCTTGTGGCAGCACGGCCCGAGTGTCTCTGACCTCAGCTCTATTAGCCCATCCACAGTATGCCTGTAATCTGAGGATAAACCTGTCTAAACTGCCTCTGAGATTTGAACTATCAACCGACGTGAAGTCAGTTTACAGGGAACAAATATTAGTGTTGCACTCTCTGAATAATACACTGTGAAGTATTTAAAAGTATTAGACTCCTCTGAAAGCAGACCTTTGACAGGTTAATCCAGCCATATTGCTGGTTAGTGTAATCTCTAAATATGGATCATATTTAATAGGATTATTGTATGCACAGTCATAATGTGGGAATTAACAATTAGGCAGTAGGCCAAATCAATGTCAGCTTCCTCACTGGAGTAGAAGTACAAGTACTCTGCTACTCAAAAGAAGTACAGCACAGTAGTACAGTACTTCCTGTCCACCAGCCCTGGCCTGTAGAGGTTTTTGGGGCCGTGCATGCGTTTGTTTCCTGCTGTGTGAACACAGGCCTGTGTTCCCACCACGTGGGGGCTGAGAGGAACTGAACCCAGCTCAGAGGCGCTGCTGGAGGTTTGCTGCCCTCCGCAGGCTGCTTCCCGGTAAATGCGCCTCTCTTCGGAGATAAAGAGGGAACATCCCGGTGCAGTGAAGGAAACCTGGAGTAAAACACAGTAAAGTGCGGGACAGGGTCGCAGTGTTACACCACACAAATCACCGGCTTTAGCTTCTGTGCAGAGTTTCTGGTGTAGAAAGAGCCCATAATGGTCAGGATGTACTTTTCATGCGCCCCAGTGCCAAATAGCGGCTGGCTCGGGGCGACTCTTCATCTCTCCGGAGGAAACGAAGATTCATCGCTTCCTTGTTTCCATTTTTTAATAACGTCTAAGACATTTCCTGCAACCCCCAATCGACTATTTCATCTCCCGGATGATTGTGCGGCGTTTTCAGGGCACCGCTGGTGAGAATAATGGCAGATTAGACCGGCATGGCACGTCAGGAGAGCGCAGGGAGAGTGACAAGGACGGGGAGAGGGAGAAAGAAAGGGGAGGGGAGCTGACATTAAAGCAACACAACAAGGAAACTACACTGCAGAGCCACAGACGCCTTCATTTTATGTTTTTGAATAATCGCCGGAGCCAGTGTGGCGGAGTGTGTGAGCGCGAAAGCCGCCCGGAGCTGAAGCCCACACCGCGTCAAGTGCCCCGGAACGGAGCCGCTTTTCACCGGGTTGGATTTAAGGGCGACGCGTTCAGAGATATGGGTGAGGATAATGAAAGAGGGCTTTAATTGTGATTCTCAGGGAAATCAACTATGGGGGAACAGGCCTCTTCTTGTGGAGGGAGCCATGCCCTAATGGGAGGTGGAAACAAAGGCCAACCGCATAGCTTAGCCGTAATTAATGAAATGCCAATTTAGATTATCTTTTGGTATTTTGGCCCTTTGAGATCCCTTTCAGCGCGACAGGGCTGCGATCATTTTCGCATGCTGCACTTATGAGTGATGCCGGCTGCCATTACAGTGGGGCTTTCATTAGAAAGTCACTGGAAATGAGAAAGGGACAACTGGCTTTGTTCCTGGTGTAACTGTGATATGCAGATGTTTAACTGGCAGCCAGATGTTTTGGCTAATTTTGAAGCCTCTGAGCAAAATGACAAAACAGTAAGAAAATGCATCACAACATGCAAGAATTATGGTTTCTCTACACACTACACCCACATGTCATTCCAGCAGACCAGGGTGCATTAGGATCACTGATGTGTGTGTGTGTGTGTGTGTGTGTGTGTGTGTGTGTGTGTGTGTGTGTGTGTGCCCAGGCTCGGAGCCACCCAGCTCTCCACAGGTGGTGGAGGACGGAGGAGAGGAGGATGAGGAGGAGCTGAGTGGAGGGGAGGAGGCAGACCTGCGGTCCAGCTCCGGCCGGGGCTCCCTGCTGACCCGGCGAGGCATCACCCTGAGAGTGCTGCTCAAGGACGGCCTGGTGGAGCCGGGGGACGGCGTGCTGGCCATCCACTACCTGGTAATAACACACATCACATCTGGATGCAGGACGAATGTTTAATTTATGCTCGTCCAGTGTCCTGTGAGGCTTTGTTGTTCAGGTTAAGCTGACGTGAAACGCACCATGCAGTTAAAGGAGTAAAGCCACACACATGTCTTGTTTTTAGATTTGAAATGTCTCTCCTCTCTGCTCCCGCAGGGGAAGAACTTTGTGGGAGACCTGTTGAACGATGGGAAAATCAGATGGGTGGAGACGGGCCAGATCTTCAACTCTCCCAGCGCCTGGGCAACGCACTGCAAACGGCTGGTCAACCCGGCCAAGAAGTCAGGCTGCGGCTGGGCGTCTGTACGCTACCGGGGCCAGAAGCTGGTCCAGTATAAAACCACCTGGCTGCACAAGTACCAGCCCAGCGCAGACATGGTGAGAAAACAGAGGACTTCACCTTTAAACTCTTTATTTTACAGACTAGAGTCAGTATGTGGCCTCAGATATATGAGGCAATTTACTACCCTCAGCAGCATCAAGTTTAATGTCCAACAAGGTCAAACAGCGTGACCCAAATTTGGACTAAAGCAATGAAAAGACCATAAGGAGCTTCAAAACAGCTCATTTTTATATAGTTCTCTGAGGTTTAAATACAGCTGGACAGTTTCTTCACGGATCAGCGCAGAGGTTGGACTGCTGTTTGTGGCTGTGTGTGATTCTTGACATTCAGAGAGACGAAGAGACAAGCAGAGGAGAAACAAAATGAGGGCCGCTTGTGAAAGACTTATGATGAAAGCAGTGAAACGCAGAAATAACGTCTGCTCGTCTCAGCGTGGACATGAGCTGTGAGCGGCTTTCCCTCTCACTCGCTCTCTTGTCAAACATTTTTAGGGTGAAAGTATCCGACGTATCCGCTGACAGTGTTTATCACTGTTCCAAATCTAGATTTAATCTGTATTAATTAATTCCTAAAAATTCTGTCAATCTCACCGTCTGTCTCTGTATCCACATTATCCTGCATCATGTTTTGTCTTTATTTCCTGCAATGCCAGAGCCTGGTTAGCGAGGAGGACGATGACGAGGATGAAGAGGAAGGGAAGACAGCTGTGCAGGCAGATGAGAAGGTCAAGAACAACAAACCAGGACTGAATGGTATCGTTCTCTTCCAACTCAAAATACGCAAGTTTCATTATTGTGTGGCTTCGACAAACTGGAATCTCAACCTTTCCAGACGTCGTAGTTTCACGGAGAGCCGACAGAGAGAGGATTCCTGTCAGATACTGCACCCTGGGCACCAGGGATGCGACCAGGTACTGGCTTTCACTCAGACAGATCAGTTTTCTGTGATCGGTGGAGTGATTTAGAGTGCGATAAACACCAACCTGTATCCTCAGAGATCCGCACACGCTGGTGGAGCTGTCCGCCTTCTCAGCCATCAACAGATTCCAGCCTTTCAATGTAGCCGTGTCCAGTAACGTACTGCTGCTAATGGTGAGTGAGAACCACGTCTGGAACAAGATAATTAAACACTGGTGAGCAGGCGAGAGAGAGAGTTACCTGCTTTTTATCCTCATCAGGACTTCCACTGTCACCTGACCACCAGTGAGGTGGTGGGATACCTCGGAGGACGATGGGACACCAATACGCAACGTGAGTGTGAAAGAAAGAAACTAAGAAACACGCAGTGGTAGAAATAAGGACGAAGCCGTCTGTAACCCAGCGCCTTCCTCTCTGTGTTGCAGTGCTGACCGTCTTGAGGGCTTTCCCCTGTCGGACCAGGCTGGCAGACAGAGACTCTGCGTCTGCTGTGGAGGAGGAGGTAACACATGGGCAGTGAATCAGTAGTCTGCACCGACAGCATGTGTGTCCTCAGAAAACAGGAAGGTGAATGACACCTGTTTTGAAAACTCACAAGTTCTTCCCGAGCCCCGGGACGGTCCTGCGGCCAGCAGCACGCATCCGTCCTCCCACTCTTGAATGTCCATCACGAGGAAGTTAGCGCTGACAGCAGTGCGATAAAGTGTGTTCACCCTGTGTCGTTAATTTTGAAACCTTAAAATCACGTCCTTCCTCTTTTTCCGTTCGTCCAGCCAGGACTGAGCTTCTCCTGTGAAGTGTCCATAATAACTGCTGTGGTCGCACTTGTTTATTTACCTTCACTTTTCCTAATCGGCGTCTGTCACGTTGATTCTGGTCCAGATCTGTCAGAACCTGTTCATGCGCGGGCTGTCGCTGGTGGGATGGTACCACAGTCACCCGCGAGGTCCGGCTCTGCCGTCGCTGCAGGACATCGACTCCCAGATGGACCATCAGCTGAGGCTGCAGGGCTCAAACAACGGCTTCCAGCCCTGCCTGGGCATCATCTGTGGTAAGTCCTGTGGAGCTTCATTGAGATGATGCTTACAGGGAAATTCTCTCACACTTTATTTATATTATACGTTTCAAACAAGTTGGGACAGGAGCAACTAAAGACAGGGAAAGATGCTCCAAAAACACCTGTTTGGATCATTCCACAGGTTCACTGGTAACAGGTGATAGTGTCATGATGAGTAAAGGGGCATCCTGGAAAGACTCAGTCGTTCACGAGCGAGGATGGAGCGAGGTTCACCACTTTGTGAACACATGATTGGATAAAGGATATTACTGCATGGGCTCAGGAACGCTTTGTTAAACTGTTGTCTGTAAACAGTTTGTTTGAAAATGATTACACTGCACTTGAACGAGACTAGAATGAGGCCTAAAGTGTCCTTGCAGTGTATAGCAGCAGCTGACTGAAGTTAAAGGAAATGTTAATAAATGTTTAACAGCTGGATCCCCTCATGAAGATCCCCTCAGCAGTTGTTGTGGACCGTGCTAAAGACCTGAAGTACAGTCTCCTCTGTGCTGTAGTGTTTCGCTGCTGGAAGCGTGTAACGTTAGGGAGGTGTTTTGCAAGGAAACGAGAAAGAGAAAAACAAAATGATAAAAGAGAAATGAGAGAGAAGTGTGAAAGGAACAAAGAGTCACTTGTGGATGTCTGTACTTCGTTCACAGTGTAAAACACCGGCAGTCAGAAGCTTCCCACACAGTGATTGTAGCCTGATTGTCATTAATGTCTTAAAGTGACATTAATCTGGAGTTCCTAAGTCAAAAAAACCTTGATTTTCCCATCAAAAGCTGGACTTTCTGACAGGTTTTGATGCTTTAAAGCTTTTAACTTTTTCTCCTTCAGGTCCTTATTACCACGGCAATCAAGGCGTGGCGTCCACAATAACCCCATTCTGGGTCGTACCACCGCCTGAGGTGAGAACACGGGCTTAACTGTACAGACTTTACACCACTTACCTTCTTATTTCACGGCTTTGTTATTAACGTGATGCATTATGTGCCTTCCTGCAGCAACGGCCTAATGACTACGGCATCCCGGTGGCTGTAGAGGTCACCTACGTACAGGACAACTTTCTCACCAGTGATGTTCTTAATGAGATGGTACGGCCTCAGTCCTATGAAAATACTGCAGAGACCTTTGGACTGTAAATCACTAAAAAAAGCTGTTTATTTCCTCCACAGATGCTACTGGTTGACTACTACAGGGCAGCTCCAGACCTCGTCCAGTTCAGCCAGTACTGGTGTCCTGATACAACCATGATGGACAAGATCAAGGTAGGAAGACTTGCTGAAATCTGTCTGAGGCGACCATCCTGTCGTTCTCCTAACGTGTGAACTCTCCGTCTTCCTTCCTCAGGGCTCTCTGAGTTGCCACGCTCCCAAAGACCAGGCCTACTCTCAGATCTTAGAGCACGTCTACAGTCAGCTGAACAACATGCACTGAGAGGCTCTGGCGTGCATGTGCGCATGTGGCCGCTCTCCATCTCAACTCGTTCCATGTCTAACACCTTTCGTGCAGAGCTGGCAGGTCTGGAGTAGACCTGCTTGGAAAAACACCCATAGAAGAAGAAACATAGATGCCTTGAATTCTCTCATTGAGTGATGTTTAATTTTCAAACAGCGTTATGGTGAGCTAAATCTCGTATTTACCGATGTTGAAAACCCAGAGAAGTACAGCTGATACAGGACCAGACAGCATCAGATCAAGGAGCACCAGACTAACGAGTGTTGAACCAATACTTTACATTTCTTGGGCCAGAATTCAGCCTGCCTGTCCGGCCTTTTACCTTTTACACATGGACCTATGTGCCTATCTGTGCCAGTATCCTGCGGTATGAGCAGATATTGCCAGATATGTACAATGTAAACTTTAATGTGTTGTAATTGCCTTTATAGACTAAACCAGTGGAGCAGTGGTGGGGGTGGGGGTGGGGGGGTGGTGGAAGTGAGTAGAGAAAAACATACATTAGCAAAGTATGCAAACGTGTTTTGGTTTGACCTTAACTGTACTCTGCAATAGGTTTTGTGAATGTTTGTGTTCCTCAAGTCAAATTGGACGATTGCAATGTGGTGCATTCTGTCGTGCCAAGCAGTTTTTTAATGAACCTCTGTGTGTGTGTGTGTGTGTGTGTGTGTGTGTGTGTGTGTGTGTGAGCGCGTGTGTGCTGTGAATGTGACCCTCTGCTGTCTCCCTGTTGGGTTGTGTGAGACCTGAGTCCTGTTGGTTAGGACAGACACTTGCTTCCTCTTTACCTGTACTGTATTTATTACTAACTGTGGATTGTGTGATGTACACGTACGAAGACAGAGCAATGCCTTAAGCCTGCTGATGATCCACGAAGCATTAAAATGTACACACTGGAACTATTTAAACACGTCTTGTGACTTTATTTGAAGAGTGTACAGTCAGGCTATGTTCAGTGCAAACAGCATCATGCAAGCACGCTCGTGATGGCAATGCTAACGCAGTGAAGTTCACCATGTAGCCTCTTAGCATGCTAACATTTACAGATGCCGTAACACAAAGTTCAGCTGAGGCTGACGGGAACGTGGTTACGGTTTAAGGTGTGTGCGTGAGTCCTCTCCCACGCTCAACAAAACCGCATTTAATGTTTAACTTTTGAAAGTTACTACAACTAAAACTCAAAAGACCCAGAGGTGTTGAGTGCCAGTACACAACTACGTACATTTACTCAAGGTACTTGAGTAAATGTACTAACTTGAGGTGCTTTTGAGGATTTCAATTTTATGTAACGTTATGCTTCTACTCTACAGCTCAGAGGGAAAACTGTACTTTTTACTCCACCACCTCTGCCTGACAGCTTCAGGGACTTTTCAGATGCATTTTTCCGACGGGCTGTTTGTCTGAGGCCGTGAAAAGTTGACTTTCTATCAAAAATGATGATTTTCTAAAATATGTTGCATCGCTGTAGGTTAAACTACCCAACAGTACATGAAGTAGTTATGCAACCTTAAACATCTACAGCAGTAACATGCAACATACACATTATTAACCCAAAAATATCATATATAACAGTAAAAAACTGCCAGGGAGCATTTTACTGCGCAATGAGTACTTTTGATACTTTAAAGTACATATTACTCAAGATTTTGAATGCAGGACTTTGACTTGGAGGAGTATTTTTGCAGTGTGGTACTGATAATTTTACTTAAGTGAAAGATCTGAATACTTCTGGCAACTCGCTGCTTTAAAAGGAAAAGTATTGACTGAAAATGGCTGAAATACTGTGCTGTACTGTACTGTACTACTGCATGAAGCCAGAGAAGATTTCTTTTCCCTTTTTTCTACTCAGCTCAAATGTCTTCTTAAAACCAGCCACGATTTGACGTCAGAAGATCCAACGCAGCGATAACACATTTTTCTTTTTCATTTATTGTAAGAAGGGGTGGGGGGGTGGGGTGGGGGACAGGAAAGAAGCACGTACAAATACTTTGATAATAAAAGACAAAATATTGCGGTTAAATTCTGTACTCATACCAAAAGTAAAAAGGCAACTTAAATCTAAGACTTACATTTACAAGGCGTAATATAGGACTACATGCAAAGATTAATTTAAATGTTTTAAGGTCTTGTATATAAAAAATAATACTATAGAGAGCCAGAATGATTTAATGCTGTTCAAAGGAGCATTTAAGACTGATTAAACAAATACATAGCCCTTTAAAAATGAAATCAGTGGGACATTTTTCTCAAACATGAATTAAAATCTACATAAAAATACAGTTTCCCCTGGTGGTCTGCTGATGAAGCTCACATTAGTCTAAACAACAAATGTCCAGGAAACCGTTTGTAGTGTCAGAAATGTGCTGAAAACGTGCACACATGCATTTCTCCTTACACAGGAAAGTGCCAACGGCTAGAAATAAAACCAAAAGTAGAGAAGAAACTCTTCACCATTCTCTCGACCAGCTGGATTAGGTTTTGGTTGCTGTATTAGTTGCAGTACTTTCCCTCCTTTCTTTATCAAAGGCACTAAAACAAAGCTATCAAGGACTTTTGTTTCGAACAGTGTGATCCACACAGCACCTCCAACAGTCCTTACACTTTGCCCTGAACTTGATACAAGCACTAAAATGTAGTAAGATCAGAAATGTAAACATATTAGACAAGGACCAAACTCGGGAGTGGGGGAAGGGTTTGGCAGCGCGGAGTGATGGACAAACACAGATGAGAGGAGGGGAAACGCAGCAGAGAGGTCCTGCAAACGGTGAACGAGTACACATCTATCTAACATTTTCCCCCTAACACAACTCACAATCAGCGGGACTGATGATACTGTTTGCAAAAGTTCTCCAAGTGAGTCAAAATGGACAACAGCTTGTTTTTCCCTTGATGGTTTCCCTTTCACTCCGGGTCTTGCCATCATGCTGTACAGCGTATGTCGGACAAGACTCCACCTGCAGCTCCGGGCCGTGGCTAAATCCTGAACAAGATACCAGCCTTGTCTAAACAGATCAAACAGGAACGACACGGGTCTACATCCTGCAGCCCAAATGTACGAACAATTAAATGGAATCAGAGCCGCTGTGAATCAACAGAATCACGGGGTCAGAACGGGTTTCTAAGCACGGAGGAGTTTCACATTCTCAAAGACACGAGGGCAGACAGAAATAGAGCGACAGTTAGCGACGAACATGAAAGACGGGTCGCTGCCAGCAGCGTCGTCTACTCAGGCACTGCATGGAGCTAATGGGCGCCTGAAACTGGGCTCAAAAGACCGGGAAAAAAAAGGAGAAGGCTTTAACATGCGAAGACAAACAGGCCCAAAACTAAATGAATATATGGCTGTGATACAGAATAGTTAGCGGTTTAACAAGCGAGCGATATGTTTCTATTGCATTTTATAAACTTTTTGGCTCTGTTTCCTCTATTGAACAGACAACCACTGAACAACTAATCATTCTGCATCTCTACACAACAAACACACGCCTGCCGTCAGTGACAAAAAGGTGCAACGTCTGCATTTAACTTTGGGGTCTGTGTGTGTGTGTGTGTGTGTGTGTGTGTGTGTGTGTTGGTGGAGTATATCTGTCACACAAACATCAATCTCATGGGAGGACCAAGGTGCAATGACAACATTTTCTCACATATTCAGTAAGCTGGTCTACTTTTAAAACTACCGTAGCACGCTGAGACTAACATAAAGCAAATACTGAAAGAACATGAGGAAACCACTGTCTCAGGCCTGTTGTCTTCTGGGGCCGTCACCAGTGCACAGCTTAGACACAGATCTTTAAAAAGAGCATTACAAACAGGCCAAAACCTGACGACGGTCGAAATCACAGATCTGAGGCTGATTTCAGCTCATGTTTCTAATTAAAAACATGAAGATACTCAATACGCAGTATTTTTTTTCTTCTTCTTTAAGGTACAACTCATTAGACCACATTTCTAGCTGTGTGTAGTTCCATTTTAGTTTGGGTAAACGTAATTCTCCGTCTCGCCAGCAGGTGGCATCAACAGACGAGCTCCAGCCCTGACTGGGCACGAACAAAGTTTTCGGTTTTGAAATGAGGAAAATTACTCGGTCAAGGTGCGCATGACGTTTACGGTGAGGTTTGAGTTGGCCTTCGGTCTGAAAACTGACTGTTACCTTGATGACCAACCTGAGTTTTAAACAGACTGCGGTCACACAAAAAGGATGATATGAACGTGTCACCCCAGCCACCATAATCACCAGATTCAATAGGAATTGTCTTTACTATATCGGTAATTTGTGGTTAATGAAAAATATTGCTCATAACTGTGTCATCAGTTAGTCCTCAAGAACGGTTTGTGATAACAAGTAAAGACATTTTGTGTCCATCTTACACCCGTTTACCTGTGGCTGGAACAGGTTGATATTCTGCTCTGGACTTTGAAATGTGACCGTCTTCTCCAGAACTCCAGATGACAAAAAGTGCTCGTCGGTGACGATGACGCTGGAGCTGAAGGTGAAATTGAATATTCAGCGGACCATCCCTCGGCTTCACTTTCCTCCCTCTCTACTAATTCTACTCGCCCTCTCCTCCTCCTCTCCATCAGTCTCCTCCTCGGCTCTCTTGCTCTCTTTGTATTAGTGTGGCAACGGAACGAGGACCTCGACATAATTGAGAGGGAAGAATCCCGACTGGCCGTTCAGCATCCCCTCGTACCAGTTCTCGTCGATCTGATTGGTCAGGGTGATGATGTCGCCCTCGTGGAAGCCCAGCTCTCCCTCGTTCTCCGGCTCAAAGTCGTACAGCGCCTTACAGCTCGGCTGCTCCGGGGCTGACAAAACACCAGGAGAGAGAGAATGAGGAAGAGGGAGGGCAAAAACATTCAGGATGCTCTCAGGGGTCACAGCAGTGCCAGTCTGAGGAAAAGCTTGTCACACTGCACACCCAACAAGTAATCTACTGTACACTGTCGTTCAGACTTGTCTGTATGTGTTAGTACATTAGCATGTGGCACAGTCGCTTCAACTTCAACACAGCATTGCAAACAAGCTCAAGATTTGACAAGTTGTGACCGAAAACCGTCCAATGACACCACGCTTCTGTACGTCTGGTCTCCTCCCTCCCCACCCATCGTTTCCTCCATCTATCCCTTTCTCTGTGACCTCACATAGATCAGCAGAGGAGAGTGGAGCTCCTCACGCAGACAAACTAGGCTTTTTTGTCTCCTAACAATTTTCTCATTGTATCAAGTGAACCCCACAGACTGCTGGGCAGGCTCGGGATGGGGAAAGCTTCGCTCGCTCACTCTGTGTTGTACTCCATACTGTATCAACTTACAGGGGCAGAAAGAATAATGTAAACAGTTGACTGAACACAGCTGACTCTCACAGACACGTCTCTAAGGGTAGATTACATGAGAATAAATATCAGCTGGTGAAACGTTCTCTCTATAAAAGAAGCACTTTCACAAACTGATAAATGCTAATTAGCTTGTAAGCTAAAACAACCCACTTTTCCCATCACCGCTTGCAATGTTGATTTAGTTGCGTTGGAGGTAATGACAACTGGTTGTAACCAGTTATGATAGCAAGGTCAAAACAGAGATAACCAAGGCATTTATGAGCAAATATTGATGGACCATAACCTCCCACACAATAAACTGATGTTTTTTGGCCTCTTGCTGGAAGTTGAGACCAACTGTCAGGAAACAGTTGCGTAATGCAGCAACAATATTGTCCATTTAAAGTCTCTGGCCACCTGATGAATGCCACCGACTATGAAATATGGTGGTGGTACATAAGATCCAAAAAGAATAAATACTGTTAGAGCAAATATAGCAGTCTGCAATAAAAGCTGGGTGATGTATGCCGCATCAACCTCAACTTTGTGTTGTGCACAAAAAAAGATCAATATCTTATCATAATTGTAGTTACAGCTGCTTGTTTCCTGCATATTAGTTAATACTCCTGCCATTAACCAAAGAAAAAATACTTACAATAACACAAATATTTAATAATAGAAATTTAATAACAAAAAGAGTTAGTAACAAAGAAGTTTTTTTCAGGATCAGTAAAATAACTGTATGTTTTTTATTATTTTTTGGGGCTTTTAGCCTTTATGATAGTGACAGCTGAAGGTACGACAGGAAAGGGGGCAGAGAGAGAGGGGATGACGCAGCAAACGAGCCGCGGGTGGGAGTCGAACCTGCGGCCACTGCAGAGGACTGACAGCCTCAATACACTCTACCAACTGAGCTATAGGGGCGCCCCATAACTGCATGTTTAAATCAACTGTAGACTGAGTGAGTGGATGCAGAGGTGTTAGCAGCTTTTAGCAAGTCAGGTTGCAGTATCTAGAGTACAGGATGTGGATTTCATACAAAACCACATACATGCTGTTAAACTAACCGTGCATCAGAAACCCGTCATTATGTGTTGAGCCTGAGAGAAGCAAACTGTATCCTGCTTCCTACAGTTCACACTGGAAGCTGTGCAAGCACACTGCACCGTATCAGCACCGCAAACACTGTGACGAGGACAAATGGACAAATGGTCCACACTATCTGTGACTCACACAGTCTGGGTTTCCGAAAGGGCAACCTGGCCAAGCCGAAAGACGGCTCTGATGATATCACAGGAAAGAGGAACAAGGTCAGTTAGAGAAAGGCCATCCAGATGACAGGGCAGGACACACACTCCACACACACACACACACACACACACACACACACACCTCCCTCCACTCACAGAGCGTCCATTTTCTCATGGTCAACGGCTGAGCGCACTGGACTCAAACATTCAGTGCATGCCACCGTTTACGACGCCTCAGTCACACGACAGAAGGAAAGCACACACTGAATTGGTTTCACATATTTCTGCTCAGTGTTACTGATTGCTTGCGGGTCTTGAGCAATAAAGTTGGATGCTTCGCTGTTGTTTGTAAGTCTGGTGAAAGGGCTCTTTTCCACATATCATATGCTGCCCTTTGTGTCGCTCGGAGAGTGACGTAACTGTGAGGATGAATCCAAAATAATGCCAGAGGGAGCGTTTAATCATCTGTTCTCTGCTGTCAGCCACTTCATCATTCTGACATTAATGTTCAAATTAATGTTACCAAAGTGTTTGTGGAAAAACTACAACATGTTGATCCTCACTCACTAATAATCACCAGTTAGTTTCGAGAGCCTATCTGCTCCTTCTTACCCGAGTTGCGTGAAGGTGGCAGGGCCATCGAGGTTGAGTAACCGCCATTTGAATGGTTGTCGTCTCCAAAGTCAAAGATAGGCTTGGGTTTAGGTGTGTATTCGCGTCTAGGCCGACTCTGAGCATCGGTCATCCTGTTCAAAAAAGGGAAACCGATGTGACGTGTTTCCAATGTCCACAGTAAACACAAAATGATGTTTTCAGTCACTGTGACTGAACCGGACTTGAAAAGCTCTCAGGAGAGAGCAGCACAGGCAGATGAGCGCTCACAGTATGTTAGTATTTGTGTATGTCAGGTTCCATTACTGCACCTGTCTCTGAGTTTGTCAGAAAGCTCCTCCAGCACCTGCACAGCCTGTCTGTGGTACTGCAGCTGGGACTCCACCAGAGATGAGAGCTGGCTCACCTGCTCTATCTGCATACGCACACACACATAAACACATCACACACACACACACACACACACACACACACAGAGGAGATAATCAGTGTCACTTTGCTGAAATTACTTAAGTGTATTACTGCACTTCCACCTCATCTCAAGACAGTAAGAAGACCCAGTTAAGAATTTTTTGTCAAACTACTATTTCCAAGGCCAAACTAATTCTCCAATTTATGGTACACAGTATTTAAATAGTGGTGGGGAACTACATAAAAGAGGCTGACTCTAGAGAAATAACAGGAAATATGGAACGGACAGACTTCCTCCAGGTAGCTCTGGTCATTTTCACACTGCCAACCAGTCCTCAATATGAAAACTAAGCCCTCGACTGCTGTGCTGGAGTAGAACAAAACAAAACACAGAGGTCAATTTAGACCTACATGCACTCAAATATATGATCCAGGCCGTTCTGTTCTCCTCATCCACAGGTGTGCACACCTGCAGTTGTGCACAGGGCAAACAAATCCTCTAATTCCCCAGCCCAAACAGAGATTAAACATTATAACTGCTCAACTGCGGCTATCTAAAAACATGTTTATCTCCGGTGTGCGTGCTGCTGTGCTGAACGGGTGTGTTTCACTCCTCTTTACAAGTGTAACTACTGGTGTGTGTTTGTCCAGTGGGTGTGTTGCTGTTGGACAGCAGCCTTCTAATGCAAAGGTGAAGCTCGAGAATGAAGCAATTGATGAAATGTTTCACATGACTGGTGGTAATGTGTATCACATGAAGGCCCCGGCTGAAAATAACTGTGGCTTTCCTTTGAAATGTCTTTAAGATATGTACGTTTTCTATGTCTGGTTCAGGGATTTTTGCTTATTATCACTCATATATTGGTGTGAAGACCTCAGAATCAGTCTGTGTATTTGAGGCATGTAAATTCTTTTTCCCTGATGAAAGTATGACTAGCTGTCACGCGTCATAAGCTATGTTCACAGCCAAGGATAATGGAGGAACCCCTGGCTTTTGGGTGTATTGTATTTTAAAGATAGACTGCACAGCGGCAGGATCAGGCTAAAAATGACGCTTCAGAGGACAGACACCGACAGCAGACACAGAGCAGTCAGAAATAAGTCCTCACATCAGTCTCCAGCAGGTTGTACATGCTCGTCTCGGCCACTTCCTTTGACTCATGAAACTTCTCCAGGGCCTGTCGGACCTCCTCATCTGGGATCTTGCCCTGACGCTTTTTCTTGTAATCATAGTCCAAGCGACGGCCTTCCAGCTTCTTCAGGTGGTGCTGAGGTGGTGAGAGCCACAGGTAGATTAGGAGCAGGCACAGACGTAATCACTATCTATCATTAGATTTGACAAGTTAAAGACACGATGAGTTTGACTATTTTACTTCCTCTAAAGTTGCACCATGAGAGAGATTATGCAATGAACTGACATACATACAGTTTATTTCCTGGTCATAAAACAGCATGTCATTGTACCTGTATCTCTCTGAGGTCCTTGTCACACAGTCCTTGCAATGGATCAATGAAGTTCTGTTTGACATCGATATCTAGAGAGTCTTTGACTTCTGCCAATCTCTTCATGGCCTCTCCAACATCTACTAGTGCTCCGCCTGAGCCAGACAAGATACAGAAGAGGAGCTCAGTGACATTAGATTGATAGTGCAGTACCACAGAGTTATATCACTGTCAGAGCACACATAAAGAAACAGAGCACTGAACACAACCACACACGGACACAAACAGACAGAAATTCAGTGCTTGAAATATGTATTTTAGGCAGAGTTTTCCGTTGCCGCTTTGGTGTCAGACCACATATCCTGTAGATTTCAATGTCCCAGACAAATGGGAGAACTTCCTGTCATATATTATCTGATTATGGACCCTATTTTCCCATGTTTTTGTGTCCAACTTACTAATGGGGACAACAATTTTTAGAACTGGTCCAGTATTGAGTGAGTGCACTGCAGCTGGCTTCAGTGAAATCCCTCCAGCTGTTTGGCCACTGTCAAATTAAGTCAAGTGCTTGCTTTTGCACTGATAGACTTAGATTGTTACTCGAAGAGTCTGACAACATTAAGGGAAGGATCCCTACAGAGACAGACCTTTTTGCTAAAGAGTAAGATCCTGTTTGTTTAATGAGCAACAGCGACTACATCGCTCTTGCCAAAGCCACCAGACTCCATTTACAGAAACAGTAATTTTATCATCGGAAAACACGCTTCATTCAAACTCAGAAATAAAATAAAACGCACCAAAACCTTTTTGGTTCGTCTTTCCACTGAATCACCAACTCTTGTCTGGTTGAAATAAACCCTGAATTCACTGAGTTAGATGTGAAAATATCAGCAGAGAAGCGAGAGGGAGGGCGGACTTCAGAGAAGCAGCGGGATCAAACAGCGTGTAGGGACAGAATATTTTCACATGTAACTCAGGAATTATTTTCAACAGACGTTATGACAGGAGAGATTTAAATATATCAGACTTCTGAAGTGTTTCCCGGCAAAAATTTTAACTACTGGATAACAGAAACTCACAGGACTTCATAAGCACTGTAAACAGTTTGGGTGCAATCTTTTCTTACTGTAAGTATACCACACATACATACACAAGGACAACCCCGGATAACCAATACCCCAAAATAACAAACATCAACATTCCTCTGTCAGGAATTTACTATCCAAAACCACAACACACACACACACACACACATCTTACCAAAGTTAGTGTCCTCTCCGAGCTCCCGTCCATACTTGCCCATACACTCTCCTAGCAGCCCCTCGGCCTGAGGGTAGCCTGGATTCTTCACCTGACCGCGGATCTTAGACATGGTGTTCAACATAGACAGTTTGGCCCGTGACGCTGCGGGAAGGAGTTGAAAATAATTTCATCAAAGAGTTCAAGCAGGTGAAAAACGAAAGCGTGGAAACAGGTTTTCCTTCTCACCTGGGTTGGGCTGAAGGTACTCTGATGTTTTGGAGATTACCTCCACTACTGCTTTACTGGTCACATCTACTTTCTACAAAACACAGCAAGCACACAAACATCACAAGTGTATAGCAGAGTGACTGTAATCACAGAACTAAAATAAAACAGGTTCATACACATGGTTGAAGTATTTTAAAAATAATGTAAGTTATTCCAATCAAGTCTGCTGTGTATATTAAAGTGAGGTGCAGCTCAACGTGGTCTAAGCATGAAAGCTGAATGCTGTTTTAAGCACTCAAGTCTCTCTTTATAGTGGATTTATTCATGTTGTTGGTGACAATGTCTGGACCATAACAGGTCAGAAAATGGTGAAAAATGCACATCAAGTTTTCCCAGAGCCAATGTGACATCTACAAAAAACCAAAAGATCTTCAATTTACTATCATATTAGAGGACAAGCAACTACTCACAATTAAGTATGGCATCATTGATTATCAAGGGTTATCAAAGATCAGAATGTTGCTGACTGATTTTTTGTTAAACTGAACAGAAGGTTTTCTAAGCCATCAGAGGATGATGTAGTGCTTTAAATGAGGTGTAAACATCAGTCCCACAGACTGTTTGTGCACTGTGTGTAAAACCAACAAGGCCTACAGCTTTGGCCAAAGATGTTCCTCTTTTAAGAAAACGGAGAGATGCCTCGCTTACCCGCTCCAAGTCTCTGAAGTCATCATCTAGCTTAGTTCCTTCAGCACCTCCAACTTTCTCACTTACCATCTAGTGAAACAGGGAGATAGAAGAAGAGGGAGACAAGAGGAGAAAGCAGGGGAAGGCACAAAGAGTGTAAATTAATCAGCGCTGCTCATGAGGTTTTGATTATAAGATCATCTCTTAATTACATTCACACGCCTGCTCTGTGTAGAAAACGCTACGATGAACATTTCTTTCTGTGAAATCTGTGTGTCGAGCACAGCATACTGATGGCCCGTGCTGTACAAATGACAACACGTGAACTTAGAATAACAGGTAGCGGTGTAGAAATCTTTGCGTGTGCAGACATCACACGAACAACAACAGCACAAACAGTGTTATGCAACCCCCTTTTGTTTACAGTTTGCAGGATGAAAAAAATGTCAGACCAGCTGACTCCATTACTTCTATTCCAATAAAGACAAGATGCTAAAGCTTAAGCAGACTAAAACACGTTGATTGCAAACATGTGTATGTCCAAGTGAGATCTCTAAGCATGTTTTTAGGTCACAGACAAAAGCCGAAGAAATGGAAAACAGTCCCTTTCATGTGCTTGTACAGGACAAGTATTTTTGCACATCCTTCTTGGCTAATTCCTTAAATTGGGAGCAGGTTTTATGCTTTTTGAGAAACACAAGTCAGTCACAGAGAACTGGAAAATAAACGTTACTCTGGCAATGAGTCGAGCCTGCTGTGACTTCAAGATACTTAAAACCTGCTGTGTCCAGGAGCTACATGGTTCCATATCTGGGTTTCTCCACAGCGGAATGGGCAGAAAAACAACTCCAGTGAGAAAATAAAAATGGCACGCAACAACTGTCCTTGGTTGCGGAGTAACTTGTGGAGCTCTTATTCTGCAAAGACAAAAGCGAACCACAATGACTACTTTGTGCTTTTGCCATAATTCCAGTCAGTATTATTCAAAACACTTTTGCAGTAATAAAACTTGTGTCTTGCTCTTGTAAGTTTTGAGTGAAGCTGTAACAGACATGCTGTTAATCTTTAATCATTTTGTCTAGCAGTATTAACAAAGTGAGCATTTCAAACTGCCTGGACAGTTAATGAAACACTGCAAGAGAGTCCTGGAAAAAGGGATAAATTATTTAGAACTGCATTTGTAAGATTTGTCAATTTCATCCTGTATAACACTACAGTAGATGTTCCTCGGGACTTTGACGTGACACTATTACTTTCCTAAAATACCATTAAACATGTGATCAATATGAGTTTTACATGAATAGCTTTTAGACAACTGTGTATTTGTAGGGCCTGGCCTGCACTTTGTACAGTAGGCATGGATAATTCAACACAATGCTCCTGATATCAGATTGGCCACATGATCTTTTTAGGCGGTTTACCACTCTGAACCAGATTATTAGACATAAACAGTCCTTTGGACAACAGCTCAACACACCATTTCCCTTTCCCCTAGTGAAATTTTCTCATCTGTGACAGAGCGACAGCAGCCTGCATCATTTCCTACATGAGTCAAGCTACTGTTGGTGACCTTCTTGTCATTACTGGAATTACCGAGACTTTTTATGTCTGTGGGAAACGCCTCTCTAAAGGACAGTATGAGTAAACAGCAGAGCTCGAAATGTAGATTACACTCAAAGCTCTGATGAATTTATTCATCCATTTCCTGTTCCAACAAACAACAAAGTGAAATACATAATGGCTACTCTTCCCCCTCAGCAGCAGCTGACAGGACTTCTGCTGAACCGTCTTCATGTCATACTGCAGGAGCTCTGCTGTATGCAGAAAGCACATGACAAGGGGCCTTTGGGGATTCAGGTCACAAGCAAAGATACAGCCTCGACTCTCAGCCTACTCAGCATTTGACTCCCAGCCTCAGAGGAAAGACTGCAGTCTTCACTACTTAAGTTTTACTGGTAGAATTTGATTCACAGTGGGGTCTATCAATATTTTCAAACCATGATTCAAAAAAAGTTGCTGTAGTACGTCATTAAACGTGAGATTTCAGTCTTTTCTGATTTGGGGAAGCAGAAAAGTGAATTCTGGGAGTAATGTTAGCCACTAAGTGCTGTTGGATTCTTTTCAGGTTCATCAGATTCACGTGTCAGTGTAACATTACTATTTACATGCACACAGGCTCAAAGGGATGAAGCCCAAAAACATCCACAGAAGCTTTGGTATAAACACACACAGTGCTACACAGAGGGATCAGTCTATAACAGGTATGCTTTTCAACATAATGACTTAGTATTTAAGATACTGATAGTTAAATGCCAGCGCATTATCATAGAGCCTAGTTCAAGATCTTGTTTGGCTTCAAATGACTTGAAGATCGCAAGGCCCAGGAAGATGACGTACACAGAGGCCTAGATACCAAATGAGTGGCAAGAGAAAGAGGAAAAGTGAAGACCTAATACAGACTGTTTCCTAACGTAGGTTGAGACAAATCAGCTGTAAACATCAGTCAGAGGGTTATTTCTCTCACACAACAAACTTGCTATTGTTAAAATCAAAGTTTTACGGATGCAACATTATGTCTAGAAAAGTAGGTTGGTGTGGTTGGAGATCAAAGGTGGATATAAAAAGAGAGAGAACTCTGTCACCACAGTATCTGAGCAAACCACACTTCAAGAGGAAATCATGTTTCTGTGATGTGATATAGAAAGTGGAAGGTGTGTAGAGGTTCAGCAGCCTTCCTGGTGAAACGTACCAAGTATTCTTAAAACACCACAGGAGCTTAGTGAGTTCAATTTCTTTTTTAATCTCTTCCTTTTGTTCTAAGTGACACCTGTTGGGGTCTGAATAAAGAATAAAACTATCATTTCCTCCTTCATATGCACTGAGGCCAATCACCACACTAGCACTGTAGGCACCTGTATCATGGCTCAATCTAGATTAAGCCTTAATCCCAGATGAAGTCTGCACCAAACTCTAATCTACTTTTTAATCAACAGCCGTTAACTAATCTCTCCTGATTAAACTGTGTTTTAAAGGGTAATTTCAGTTTTTTTTTTAAACTTGGGGCCAACTGTTACATATATCGGGGTAACCAATTGAGGCGACGATCCACCTGCAACTTCTGTGTTGTGCGAGATAAAATTAGCATTTTTGTCAAAGGAGTCTGGTGGCTTTGAACAGAGAGTTATATATTGACTTTTTCTGGTTAAACAAAAATGATATCTATCTATCCCTATTTCTGCAGGGATCATTTCCATAATGTTACCAGACACTTAGAACAACGATTTGAGCCTGAGAAGGGCAAAAACAAGCACTTCTAGTGGACATACTTTGATGGGCGCAGGTCACAAAACAACATCGGCTCGCCTGGCAAAGCAGTTGAACCACACTCGACTGTTACTGCAACATGTCATGGTGTAAAGGTGCTGTGTTGGCCAATCAATACACACAAGCACACACTCCTGGTGGATTCCTTTGTAATGTGAACACAACATTTCTACTATTTCTGTCTCAATCATTGTGACAAAAAACAAAATTGCTGCTGCCATGATAGCTTTTAAGAGTTGTAAAATTTTGTTTTACAAACCACTGTGAGGTGTTCTGCTATCTAATAAACCTTTAAACGTAACTGGACTTCCCGGATTGCATCTCACGGTCAGGTAACGGAACAGTATAACTGGACACTTCTGCAGGTGTTTGTTTGCTGTTGTCTGCACTACTATTAAACTCAAGGTAAAGACAGCAGCAGTGAGTTGGAGCAGGTGCTATTTGTGTAACCAATGAAAAAAAAATAAATAAACACAATCGCATATATGTTGGATATTTGTTCCCTGTCAGCTGGTTCTTTGCATCTGCATTATCCATGACAAGCGTGAAGCATAAATATCGTTGGGTATTTCACCTTTTGATGTCCTCCATGTAAGCACAACTGTGCTATATCTTTTTATCTCCAGCTGTTGAAGCATTTGAGAACCACAATACTACATCAGTGCATAAATAAACGTGATAAATGTACAAATATTCTTAAAAAGCCTGTTGCAAACCATCTAAATCTGTCAACTCTGTTCAGGACTAATCATCACTTCCACACAGACAACTTCCACGAGTGTGATCTTGTTTGTGCTCTACGGGTCTGACAGTTCAGATTTCAGCATTTAGTGTGAAAAGTGATTCTCAGAAACACAATAACAGGGAAGGGCAGACAGTGAAAAACAAGGACGTGCAAGCTACAGAGCAGAGATATCATTTCCACAGCCAACTTCCTGCATGCCTTCAGTGTAGAAAATCTGAGGTATGTCAAGTGTTATTGACTCTCATGGAGTTTTGGCAAGAAAATCAGCTGCATTGCAGTCAAATAAAGGGAAAGGACACTCGTCCCCCCTCCTTCTCTGCATCATTCTTTGGCTTACTTTCTCAAGCATTGATCCTCTTAATACACCTCAAACACCTTTGCCATTACTTTTCATTAGTCAGTACCAACGGTCTTAACATGAAAGCTTTTAAATCGTGTTAGCTTTCCTCGCAACCAAACCAACAGGGATCTGACTCTGTTCCTGACAGGAAGCTGCTGCAGAAACCAAATGTCTTTCCTGCTTAGATCAGCAGGGGTAGGAAGAAAAAGAGGCTCAAAAATCCTTTTAACCGTCCCCGCCCATGAGTAAGAGAGCTGGCCAAAATTAAAAACATTCACACGAAGGTTCAAACTCTAAAAGACAGCAAGACTTTTATGTGTTCATGGCCTGCAGTGGTATGTCTAATGCGGTGGTATTTTAGGTTTCTCTCCTCTACTGCCCTAAATACTGATCTGGCTCGCTAAACAAAAGACTAACAAAAAACACAGCTGGAAAATAGGTAACTGGGTCTTCACTCCAAAGAAGCACGATTGAAACCTGGTGTTCAGATTACACTGCTACACAGACACAACATGTCTCTCAGTGAATGTCCCAAACTGTTCACTTACATGTGTCAATGCTAGCTTGGTTTGTACTGCAGGACTTTTTCATGTGTTGTTTTTTAACTATAAGAGCTCTGAGTCACCCGGAGAGTCCCTTAGGCAAACAGACCTAGCTAATGTTTACCACAGGATGTGGACTTACTCACTCTGAATTGGTGCACTGCTGGGTAAAGCAAAGTAAAAGCACAAAATGTGAAATACCTGTAAACCGTCAACAACACAATAACCTTAGTTAGCATTAGCTAAAGTTAGTTGACGCTAGTTGAAACTAACGTTAATGCAAAACATGTCTGAAAGATGGCCATTAACTTTAACGCTAGCAAGCTATAAAAGAACATAGAATGCCAACTAAAACAAAATAAAAATGACATTTTACACACTGACACAAGCGTCTCTAACATTAGCTTCCTGTTGTCACGACACAAAGCGTTATTAATATTAGCCAACTATAAACCGCTAGCTAACAATGCTAAATGAGGCTAGCTGCTAACGATACGTGACAGTTGCTAGCTTAAAGAAAAGTTTTGCAAACCTGGCTGGCTTTATAAAACTGCTTCTTCAAGCCCGCTACAGACATCTTGAACCCAGGCCGTCCTCAACTTCCGACGAAGGTGTAAATAGGTCACGATAAAATAAAGTTAGCGATATAGTTTGTTAGAAAAGGGGCCAGTGCAAAAATGTTTCGGAGGAATCATAGGACTGCACAGCCGTCACTCCAAGTCGGGACACGCCAACTGACCACGTCCACGTCGAGGGTGATTCTTCTCTCTGTCACAGCAGATAACACAGCGAAAAGCGCTAAATCCACCAAAATCAGTAATATTATCTCCTGAACTGAAAAACTCAAGTAATCTAGGTCACACTTGTACGGTACACACAGCACCAAATCTACACCAGCCACTGAAGAAATCAGTTTCCCGAGTTTTACACAGGGGACGCTGGAGGATCCTTATGTTGGTGCACACCGCCCCCTGCTGGATGGAGCAGGTACACACCCGTTTGTCTGCTGCAGCATTACAAGGCCAGATGTTCCCACCTCAGACGGTACACTCACAGCCTTTTAATGTTTAAACACATAAACAAAGAAGCAGATTTACTGTAGTAGTCCTAATTGGTAAAGAGAAATGAAATGAGGTTGTTATATGCATGTGATGGCTTGAAACACAGCTGGATTGCTATGGGTGCCCCTGGGCAAAAAATGCAGCTGGGCCCCTTTATTACACCGCCCTTCCTCCCACTCTCTGCACAGCGTGCACAGGTTTTACTGCACAAACCTAGACAATGCTCTTAAAACTATATTCTGACACAGGCACCCTCCACACAATAGGACCTCAAGATTAGGAAATAGACCTGGAGCCGTTTCGAAGCCCTTATGTCATTTTACATTATAAAAAAATCTTTTTTATTTTAGCGATTCATGCCCTCAAACAAAATTTCTGTTAAATCAGCACAAACCACTTCGCAAACAGTAAGCCTGGAGCTTAAAACGGTCCCATTTTTCCTCACTACCTTAACAGCATCTAAGCATCTGTCTAATTTTAGATTTATGTGACTTTGAATGCTTTGAATTAAACATCTCTCAGCTTTCCACCACCATCCCACTACAGTGAAGGATGGAATTTCATTTGTGATGTTCAAAACATTTGAAAAATTCATCCCCAAACATTGTTCTGCTTCCTCTGGATTCTTCTTCTTTGGCACCACTTCCTACTCAAGAATGAGCCCCAGTGAAAACTGTTGCCAGCACAGCCCGGCACATGAATTGTACTAGAATGGCAGCAGGCCTCTCAGAAGTGGATACTTCAAAAGCTCCATACATAAAACTGAAACTGCTTTTTTAATACTTGCTGCTTTAATGTCTCCAGTGTGGGATCAATAAAGTCTCATATTATCTTCTGTCTCTATACTATAGTACAGGATAGGAGTACAAATGTGTATTTTTTGTAACTGGGGACACATTGTAACCACAGAGAGGGGAGAAGGAAATCTGTCATCTGACTAGATTGATTGTTTTCCAATCTCCCATTGGCTGTGAATACACAAACTTATCTTACCAAGAATGAAAAATCATTCAAGCACCCGCTTGGGTCTCTGAACGGCTATCATCGACCATATGGTGGTAATAATACACTGCATGCTTTTACGTATGTCGACTGGAATGATGAAAGGTAGGGAGAGTGTCAGAGTGACAACTTCTAATATAGACCTAAGGCCTTAGTAATTATAGTGCATATCCTGCATATTATGTCAGCATGGTGTATAATTACTCTTACAAAATGAGCTATGTGAACGGCATCTATGATACAGATGAAAGAGGTTACTGAGGTTATTGCAATATACAGTAACTACACTCATCTCAATGAATTTGTCAGAAAATACTATTTTAATCCCCTTTTTTCCTTGGATGTAAAAGTGCCCTTATCTGTATGCATCATCTGACCAAAAGAGAAACGCCTCAGAAGTAATGAAGGTTAGCTGAACTGTTTTTAATGAAACTGTGATAAATATATTATTTAATGTGGAATAGAACATGTTTATTAACAGAACAAACTGGTTCATCTGGAAAGATGACTCTGAGTGCACTCAGTTTAAATATACATAACACGAAGCCACAACAACTTTTAATTGTAAAAAGACTTTTATTACATTCTTAAATCCACATATTGTTTCACCATTGTGCAATAACACTTTACTGTGTTAAAACCTCTTGGGCTTTATATCCATAACATATCATAAATTATTTCTTATTAAAATCTATATTGATTTAATAACAATAATAATCTTAAAATAGAGTGAACATATCATAAACAGAAGGATCATGACAAAAGAGAGACTTTTAGGGAGACATCTTTAAAAACGCTCTTTAAAAAAATAGAATTACATCTCTCCAAGACAAAAAAAAAGGACACTAAACTGATGAGAAAAAAACAAACAAACAGTACATATAAGGAAAAAAAATTAAGAAACAAAAGATCACAACAAAACCAACACAAGATTCAGAGATTATAATCCATCTTTTATATTTATTTTACTATATTTACTTTTTTTTAATATCCTATTTCATCTATGACTCAAACTCAAAAGAAAGTCTTGCAATAATGATATTAGACAGGGGTAAAATCTTTGATACTTCTGAAATCAAACATTCACAAGAACATGTACTGTACACAGTGATCAAGGTTTTAAGGTCTTCTATGTTGGTGCAAGGTGTCTTGCTAGCTAGACTAACTGCAGACACTGTAGGACAGAGAGCCCAGCTATCTCCCTGAGTAACTCTAAACAGAAATGTACGTGCAGATCTTAAGTGCTGCCCCCTTCAGGCCTGCAAAAACTAGAACCCCGATTCCAAAAAAGCCTTTCCAGGATGCCCCTTTCATACCCAATCGTGATACTCTCACCTGCATGCTGTTGCATCAAATTCAGAATAAGCATATATTTACAAAAATCAATGAAGCTGATGAGGTAAAATATTAAACATACTGTGTTTGTGCTGTTTTAAATTGAGTGCGTGTCGAAAAGGATTTGCAGATTATCACGTTCTGTTCTATTTGTTTGACACGGCGTCCCAACTTCTTGGAATCGGGGTCGTATAAAGAACACTGACTCTTTTGGAATCAGCATGTCTAACATTCGAGGACTCGACGCACAAAGTATTGCACTTTGTTACAATCTGTATGTCATCTGGCCGTGTCAGCTGACAGCTGACCTGTGTAGTGGTTGGCTGTGTTATTTGGTACATTATAATCTAAACAACATTACTTGTTGCGCTGCGAGGTTATCTGTGCTGGAGTGCTTATGAAATATTAACTGTAATACATGGCAACTGAGGCCCAACATACTGAGAACAATGGGAAAGACATTATTGCACAATCCCACTATGCCACTGTCGTACGTACCCAGAAAAGGGCAATACCCCTTCATACTATGAGATAATATAGTGTACGGTAAAAAAGCACTGTCCCAGCAGTGCAAAGCAAACCTGGCTACGTTAAATAGAGCTCCGACATATGTCGCGTGATTGTCTGAAAATGCTTAACATATAGGTTTTAAGAAGCAAGGTTTTTGTGATTACTACTATTCTTTACTTGTATCTTCTTTAGGATACCGGTAGAAAGTCACTTATTTTAAACAGAAATCCAATACGTCCCCTTACTGTGGAGAAAAAGGTTTCATCTGGACACACCCTCGTGTGTCTCCGGAGACTTTTCCTCACATAGATCTGTATCTAAACAGGACTTCCTGGACCTAAAGGCATGAACTGCTCTCAAATGACAGAAAAGCAGGCAGAGGATAGGTAGTATAAGTAAATCCAGCATTCATCTTGTGTTTGTCTTCTGTCCAGTTTTAAGAACCTCAGAATACATTTTAGAATAGTTCAGTCAAAACTGGCCTTCAAATTTCACCACTAATTGTTATATTTTTAAAGAAGCTCTCGTATGGAACGCTAACTCAGGGGGGTAGCTGATGGCTCTGTCAACCCTTTGCTGTGCCATGTAGTGTTTGAAGAGGGTGAGGTAGTAAGGGAGTGGGGAAAGAGGAACAGAGGGTTAAATTAATCAGAACACCTAGACTGGCTGCAACAGCGCAGTCTGCCTGACCCCGAAGCAGTGAGAGTTGGCGCAGACAGTAAATCCCCTCTAACTGATGTCTAAGGAGCTTAAATAACACCAGCACCCACCTGCTCACTCTCCATTCTTTGCCCCTCATCCAACCTTGTAGGTGGCAATGCGATAACTGTCACATTTCAAAACATCAAAGTTCATTTTTCGTCTTTGCTCCAAAAGTCTTTTTGAATCTGCTGGTTGAGACGCTGCTGGGTGGTTTGGGGCGATGGCACTCTTCCGCGGAGGGGGACTGAGAATGCTCCTCCATGACAGCACAGAACCCCCACAGTGGTCGGCTGCCCAGCACCTTGTTCATACAGCTTATGTAAGGTGGGAGGGCGTACTGAGCCTTTCCGGCAGTCTGAATGCAAACCCGTAAAATCTTGTGCCAAGTGTTCATTTTGGATTCTAACAAGGACTCATAAGTGCTAATTATGAACTGGGTTTTCTTTTCAGAGCAACTATTTTTCCATCCCAGACCTGAGCACACTACCCTGCTCCTCACTCAAGATGAATGCACGGCTGCTCTTGTCTTAGATGATTACATAGGTGTCATAAGGAACATCTGAAAATACTTTCACAATACCTCTGTGATTCTCTCACTCTTGCTATCGAAGTGGCATTTGCAAAGGGAAAAGGTATTAGGACTGAGGTCACTGATTGCAATAAAAAAAAAAAAAAAAACTCACTTACGTCAGTGTCTGAGTGTGCTAGTAAAAATACCTACAAAGATCAGGATAAGTGCTATGTTTTGTGCTCTGTGTGCAAGAGTTTGTAGGTGCATGGCGGCAGACACTCTTGAGTGTTTGCTCACGATTCACATGAATTAAAAAAAAAAAAAAACCCTGTCTGTCTGCGAGTTTGATCATGGTCCCTTTAAACAGTTTGTTCATATGTTACAAAACTGCAAAATATGGGCGCTACCAAATATATTGAATGAGACAATAAACTGTTACTAGACTGACAACTGAAACAGGCATCGTTACTGCAAATCTCTGCAAAGTGGCTGAGGATTTTAAGTATGTACATTCTGTATCACGCCGAGGGCTGTGCTGAACGGTTAAGGGGAAAAGGGGTACATTCAACAATAGCTTACAGGAACTGTGAGAACGGTGAAAGTCAAATTTATATTTGAAAGGAATTCAACATGATGAGAGGTTTAAGGTCTCGTCATAGAAAAATATTTTTGAGAATACAAATTATGTAGGCTACTCTTTAATGATGTCTTGAACTCCGTAAAAAAGAGGTAACATGCACTGAGTACCCAGCAGCAGTTCCTGCAGTGTTACGTTGAAGCTGAATGGACTAGCCTGCAGGGTGGGAGGTGAGAGGAGTGTGTCCTAAAGTGTAGCGTGCAGGATTGTCATTGAGCTGCTGGTTGCTTTTGCCTCAGCTGGTTGCCACATTTTTATCTCCCCCTCCCTACACCTCAATGTCTCTATTTGAATCACGCTGTTTGGCTAAACGACGCTAGCCCTCTGTGGAGTCTGGGAAGGTGATTTCACTGCCAAAGACTTCCCTGTACAGAGGAGGAAAGGTATACGCTGTCTCAGGGTGGACCAGACGGAAAAACTCCAGTTTGTCGATGTGAAGGTTGCAAATGGACTTCATGACGGGAAGCTTTGACACCATCTTGAGGGGGAATACAAAATCGCAAAGTTAAATTAGGGAAAAAAGAAACAATTTAATGTGAGTTTTTTTTCCTCCAAATTTCAAAGTGAGGCAGCAGCTTTGTACCTTGGCTAGTTTCTCTTCTGATGCGCCCTCTTTTTGTAGGCAGCGCTGCAGAGCCACGTAGACTTTCTCCTGCAGCTTCTGTACCTTCTGAACATCTGTCAGCCAGGGCCGGTCTGTGGGAAATGACAGTGACAAGACGTTGTCAGGTTGCCAGTTGAAACCGTATCTGGTTTACAGTATACAAAGGTTTCAAATACAAGGTCTGGACTTCCTATGCTTTGCATAACTGCGGACCATATTTCAAGGCATTTTGTTACTTTTTAGACTGATTTCCTTCAGGGTAGCCACCGGCTTCACAACACAATAGAAATGAGTTAGCAGACACATGAAACTTGTCTGAGATAAGTGATTCATCATAAAGCCTTTTCAAAATGTCAGTTATAACAGGATTGCTTGGTATTGCAGTTGTCAGCAGGGATCATTTTCAAACCTGTTCTTGTTGGAGTTTTTATGACTCTTCAACATCTAAGATTTAACAGTAGGCTGCCTCTGCGTCAACTCTGTGTAAGCCCATATTCATACTCTGCTGTAATGAACTGAAATCAACATCTGACTGCAACGGAGGAACGTAAAAACGCATGTTATGCTTTGGAAAACGGCCACCAGTAAAGTAAATTATACAAACTTTGCATCGAAAAATGCAAATGCGTGGCCATGATCCTTTCTGCGGTTTCACACTGGGACTAAGCCAACATCCTGTCAGTGGCAGTACTGTCGTAATGGGTGAAGCATTGCTGATGTGGGTGTGTTATGAATTTTCAACTGATGATATGCCAATTTAAAATGATTTAAAGTCTGGCACGGCAACATCAGTAAACGAATGTTCCTCCTTTACTTGCAGGATCTCTGGATAGGACGTGTGAAAAGTATCAAACAACTGTAAAGTTTCCTCTACAGGTTTATTTCATCAATTTAGTATGAGTGTAAATACCACAGCGAGCAAGCGTATAGCACTTTGCACATCTGATACACAAATGTACGTACAAGTGTCCCTGAGAAAGATAAATCTAGTTAAATAAATGACATAATCTCACCTGGTGAGAGCAGCACAGCAGCACTGAAGAGAGCCATCTCTTCCTCAGACATCTGTATACGGCTCAGGCTTTTAGCCAAGTCAAACACTGCATTCACGAGGTCGTCACAGCCTGGGGGGGGGGGGGGGGGGGAGTTAGCATCAGAACTGAAACTACTGACTGTGATTATTTTGATGCAGACGAAACAGATACATCTGAAATCTCCTGCTCCTCATTTCATCAAGCTTGTGTATCGACTCACCGAGAGCTTTGAAAAGCTGAGCAGTGGCAAACTTCCCATCAAAGAGCAATGTATTATTTATGGGGTTATAGGCCCGACACATACGGATCAGAAGAACATCCATGCAGCCTGAAGACAAACACAAAAAATACAGAATAAAGGGTTAGCAGCGTATATGTACACATATAAATAGTACATATATAAATAGGGCTGAAAAGTAATAACAGACGAAAAAGACTTTTGGTGAGTTTTTTTTTTGTGTATTTTACGAAGATTTAATGAGGCAATTAAGCTCGTTTTAGTTCAGTCAAAGGGAGAAGCTTAAACTCAGAAAGTGTACAGTTGTAGGTTTTTTGTTTAATAAGGAAAATAGGTTTCCGTTCTTGACATTTTGAGTTTGCTGTGGTTACTTATTAGACTAAAAAAGCTATTTCTGAAGCAAATCTTAGTCAAATCTGTCTCGATTGTATAAAGATAAACATTTACACTACATTTACATTTACGTTCACATTTAGATATCACTTAATGAGTGAACTATGTGCGACAGAGTAATTGTCACCTATGACACCATGTAATCAAGTCAGACAATCACACGTGTCATTGGTTCACACCTGTCATAGAAAATGTTCCTTCCTGGAAACTGTTGAGTTGAACATATGATGTTGAAGATTTGACACCTTAATAGTGATGACAGTCGGAGGAATGTTTTTTCTGTTGGATTGTGTTGGTAACTACATTGACAAACCTATAATCGTCTCCACCCTTCAGGTCTTAACCAGGTTTAGCAAACAATGTTTGGGTGTGTACATCTTTTTCTCACCTATGCTTTCTGATTAAAGCGTCTAATTAGCCTATTTAAACACCTTGAGAGAACACCTTTGCGTGCGTGCCCTCGTTTCTTACATCTTTATAAAATGACAACAGAAAGTAAGTCAGCTGCCACTGAAACCCATTAATCTCTTGTTTTGACGGACTTCTTGTTTTGCTCGTCTCTGAAACCCATACATCGATTTCAAATGTCTGACATATGAAGTAATAGATCACACGTCTGTGATTCATAAGATGAGGCACTTCACAGCATGACGGCCAGAGGAGGCACAGTAGAGGGATTAAAACAAGGCCAGTCATTCTTCACAAACAGGAACAACCGTACACCTTTTCAAGGCTCTCTGCTCGCATGTGACAGCTGAACTTAAGTCAGCTATCACATGAGGGTAATATACGGTTCATATGACAACAGCTATCAGTACACAGATAAAAGTTTGCAAAGTAATAAACATGCACAAGCCGAGCTGGCTGTCTTCCTGAAGGCACATCTGCTGTAAAAACAGCTCCTGACTGTTACCATATGTGTCGAAACACAATGTGTACAACTGATTTTAGACTGCAGGGTGTGTGTGCGCTGGTGTCATGCACTGACCTGCTTTGAGGAGGATAATCTGATCGTTCTGACAGAGGTCCATGAAGCCAGAGATGCGCTTGGCAAACTCTACCACATACTGGATTGCATTGGTGATGTGAACGGCACATTGTTGCCACATCACCTCAGCTGACTGAAAGAGGTAGAGACAGGGAGGCTTTCATGAGAACTGCAACAGCACACAAGTTATATTGTACTCTGATGATTCTGTGGTTATTTAGACATCAAGAATTGTTTGTGTGAGGTCCGCTAAAAGACTTCCTGACCTACAGTCACGATCATGTTGGCTGCATCCCCAGTAGCAAATGTGTGATAAAAATATTTGCATTTACAAACCCCACTGTAAAAAGGACTATGGTGACAAAAAAAGAGTACTTCTATTTGTTTCAGGGACACAAGGTTACAAACTGAAAACATTCCCCTGTGAACCTTGTACAAGATAACAAAGCAGCACGATGAGCCAAACTATAGTGATATAAAAAATCTTTTATGTGTGACTTTAGACTTTAGACTGTGCAGAGTACTTCACAACATATTTAATTTGAGCAAATATCAATCGTGTGGGCAGACGGTGGAGATTTTCTAGCCCTGTTCTTGGAATGTGTATAGGTGAGGCTGTACTGTCATATGCTTATATCACACATACCTTGGTCTGGTATGAGCGTGTCTCTTCTGGGCTGTACAAGGTCCACGCCATTCTCTTCAGCTCCTCTGTGCTGTACTGGCTCGTCTCAACATGAGACTTCATCACACTCTGAGTTATACGCTCTGAACAGATGGAGAGTTTGCAATCAGATTCATGTTGTTTGTGATCCAGTCGCTTAGATTTACGGTTCAACCACACAACAGCAGCACAGGACAGGATTTATACTGACCTATCTCAAGTAGGGAGCAGCCCTCAGGCAGCGGGTTGAGGATAGCATGTGAGAAGAGTCCGGAGTCGTGCAACAGCTGGTACTCGTGCTTGATGCTGTGGTTGCCATCTACAAAGTCCAAGTTGGTCTGCTCTGGTGAGCTCTGAGAGGATGAGCTGCTGCCTGCGCTGCCGCACAGCATGTCCAGGTTGCAGTAGTTTCCACCTGCATCCTCAGGGGTCAGCGGCAGGTCGAACAGCAGGCCTTCTGGCAGTGTGGTGATGTCGTCCAGGTCGCTGAGCGCGGTGCTGGAGCCTCTTCTGTGGGTGCGGCCGTGGTCGGCCATGTCGCTGTTCTCCTCGCGCACACCGAGCCCCGCACACTCCTGGGACTGCTGGTGCTTCTGGACCTCTGCATACAGGCTGTCACGCTGCTTTTTGGACATCCGACCAAACTTGACCGCTGCAATGGGAGGATGTAAAGACAAGAATTAAACATTGAAGAAGGAATGGTCTAGGTCAAACAAGGATCACATGACTCATTCAACATGATAAGCAGAAAGTGGGAGGTGGAAACTCTGAGTTAATTAAATATAGATCGAGTCGCTGAACTCACCATCACGGCTCATGCCCAGGGCGAGACACTTCTGCAGCCTGCAGTGCTGACAGCGGTTACGGTTGGTCCGGTCAATGAGACAGTTCCTCTGTCGTGAGCAGGAGTACATAGCATTGTTCTGCTGGCTGCGTCGAAAGAAACCCTACAGACACAAAGACACACACACACACACACACAATGCGAATGAGTGGTAAACAATGTGAGCATCTAAATGCTTTGATTAAACGGAGTAGAGCAGTGACATCAACACCTTAAAGCAGTTTAACCACTGTAACTAACACCTGAACAGGGAGATGGGTGTTAGCTCACCTTGCAGCCTTCACAGGTGATGACACCATAGTGGATCCCTGATGATTTGTCCCCACAGATTTTACAGGGAATCACTTCTATTTGAGCTGGAGAGAGAGACGAATGAGGAAAAAAAAAATCAGTGACATAGCAAAAGACTGAATTAGGTACATAGAAACAAAAAAAAAAATGGATTTATTGAGAAATAATATGACCAAATACTGTTTGCTGTCATTGCATGATTAATCAAGAACAATCACTGACAGATTGATGGATAAATGAGAATAACTGCTGCAGCCCTTCACAGCATGTGAGGGGATGTTATCCATCTCAGCTGTTATGCAGCTGCATCAACATATTTTAAAGGGCTCTGTGATTTCCTCCATGCAGAAAACACAGATGGAATTTGATAATGACAAAGGAATCACTTGTAAAACTCAAGGTTTTCACCACAATTGTAAGCTTTTTTTTTTTCACAGCGCCAAAGCGGAAGGAGTGGAAAAAAAACTGTGCTTCTATGTTTTGGTGACTCACACACAAACACTCAGAAGTGCAACCACATCGGTAGTTCATTGAAGACTTTGTGGGTGTATGTGAGGAGTCAGATATTCTGTTGGAAAAAATTAAAAAGCTATGTCTGTCTCTGGTCATAATCAACCACCTGTATCTGACAAGTAAACATGTACTGCCCACTGTTTGATACAGTCAATAAAACACCTCGGTCATATCAAATGAGGTAGGCTGCTTCTCATAAATCAATATTTAGATTTCTTGCTGCAGGTACACTCGCCTGTTTCGGAAATTCTGGTTATTTCGTGATAGTCAAATGTTAGAAGGCTTTGGAGAAACAAAGGAAGTGTCCAGAACACAGAGGATGCCGTGATGGCCAAAGTAAACTGCGTATATGTTGTGCACCTTGTGTTGATTGTGGAAGCCTGAGCCTTCTTACCCAGGAACAGCCTGTTCTTTTCATTATGTTGTTTATCTAAGTAGCTGGGCCTCCTCAAGCCCAGAATAGCAGGTCAATTGCATTAGCTGAGGCCCGGGGTTATAAAGTTTCACAGCTCCTTCTTTCTCCTTCGCTCTTTCTCCAGGATGAACAAACTGTTAGCGGGTTAACAAAGCCATACTGCTGTCCTGAACCCTCCAAGGCCGACAATTGTAGCCCACAAAACAACTGCAACTGACTGTTACTGCGTGGACCGTGTGAGGATTTGATTTGACTCTGGCTGCAGGGTGTGCCAAACAATCTCTAAACCACTTTTGTTGGGTCACACGGGGCATTAGGTAACCTGTAAATCGCACCGGCGGATTTAACCCGCCATCACTGCTCTTCAGAAAATTGCTGTTTTCTAACGGCTCTTTTATAAACTACTCACAACCGACCAATCGCATGAGTCACTCTGTGTGGGGACAGACATGCGTCACACGCCGAGTCGAAGCTAACGAGGTTAGTGACATTACCCTGAAAATCCTTCAACATTGTCCTTCCACAAAGACTCTCTGTAGAGCGCAGGTGACATATTTGAGTGTTTCGGTTGGGTAGAACTCCTAATGGCCAATGCAACTGAGGGATATAAATAAATAAAGGGCAACGGAAAAAAAAAAAAAAATCCCTTTCTCCACTGCTCCCTTTATCGCTCCCCCTCCAGAGCCTCACCCCGCCCTTCAGCCTGTTATATAACCACCGTCTGGCCGCATTCCATGAACACACTCATTCAAAGGTGGTTGTCTTGCCAACGGTGTGACGATCCTCCCTCTACCCCCCCACCCCCCCCACCCCCCGGCGCTCCCATTGGCCACCGAGCAAGCAGCTTTTTCTGTGACTCGCCGCCTCACCTGCCAGTCAGCTGAGCGGCACCGTCAGGCCCAGGGAGCAGGAGCTGCTCCACTGACACAGTTTCACATTGGGCGAAGGGGGGAGGTGCCTCACAAGGAACACAACCTGCTTTCTTGCAGGTTTAACGTGCATTCAAATATGACTTATGAAATATGTCATATTAATATGAAAGGAAGGGCGGAGGGTGGGGCTCCCCTTTTTGTTTTGGAATGAAAACTATGTCACATTCGATGACTGAAAGATGGGTGACCAGCTGAAACCAAAGTGCCCTGCTGGAGATTTTACAACTTGTGTAACATCTGGAAATACTTCCAAAAACATACAGTACAGTAAGCTGCAGCAGGGGGAACAGTCGTCGCTAATAGTAGCTCTCAACTTGTTGCAGCATGACAAGTATTTGAGTGAAATTTCAGCTGTGTTTGAGCTAGACCATAAATCTATTTTTACTCTGGTGCAGTTGGCCGCCCAGAGATTCCTTCTGCCGTCTAGATCTACCGACAAATAAATGCTGCACAAATCACAACACAGCGATGTATGACGGCGCGCAGAGCCCTTATTACACAGCGGTGTCGGACAGCTAAAACAGCCTACTGCACGAACACTAATTTTCTGGTGTGCTGCCTTGCAGCGTCGGCCTGAACAACAGTTTCTTTATTTAGAGCATTTTGTTCTGAGACAAAATGTCCTTAAACACCAGTTATGTGGCCTTAAATACTACGAACGTCTGTTAAAAGAAGCTGCTTGTTTAAAGACAATAATCTCTGTATCGTAGACAGAACGCAATCATAGTTGAATGCTTAACTTAAACAGCATCCAGTATATATTTAAATGAGAAAAAGACAGAGTCTGAAGTTGAAAAACCCATCCAAACATAATTGCTATTACACGAAGCATCTTCTTACATAAGAGCTAAAACTAAGACACTCAAAACTGTGGTGATTTAAAGGTGATTTCTGTGTCAGTCAGTCAGTGTGTCAGTGTATCTCCACGGGTCAGCACTTCTCTTCATTAGTGCTGTAAACCCTCCGCATTGGGAGACTTTGCCCTCTCATCCCTGCTAATCAAACAGAGTGCAAGGTCCTGTTTGACTTGCACTTTACGTTTACATGACATACTGTATGCTTAACCTACATTCACCGTCAAAGTTAGCGGTTCTTTCAACAAATATCCAGTACTGTCCTCTGTCATTCTCTCTTTTTACATTTCCCCAGAGCTTCGACTACCATGTGTTTTCCATATAGCTACAGTATGTGAACAGTAACGACAGCGCTTCTCTTATTCTCCGCCCACTGACCTACCTGGAGGACACAGATAGTACAAAATGTCCCGACGCTAACCCCAAACTCTTTAAAAATGCACTGCAGGTTTATGTAATTACTCAGCAGGTGCAATAGTAGTGGAATGAGAGGTAATATGGAACACAGCATCAAAGTAAGACTGAATAGAAAGTATTTTTGTGCGTTGTAAGAAATGTTTCAGCCAAAAAACAGAGAGAAGAGCTCTGCAGTAAAAACTGGGAAATGCACACTGCCCATTACTGGAGACCAGCAATGTCATGGTGAAGACATTATGTATGACGTGAGACACACATCGCTGCAGATAATATAATGCAAATTTAAACTAATTAATTGATGAGATGTTTTCCCTTTCCTTGTGACTGAAATAGTTCCTTTGGCATAATGTAATAAGCATTATGTATGCACACCTTTCAGACAGTCTCGAGGACGACAATAACATTTCCATATGCACACATCATAAAAGGGTTCAGCAACACAGCTAAACCAAACAGCAGAAGACGGGAAACTGTTTGCACTTTGCTTCTTTCCCTTTCTTTTTTCCTGTGTACTTCTAGTTTTATGATATGGATAATCCCATTGTTAAATAGCAACATGCAAACTGGGTAATTTGACAGCTAATCTTGCCTTGCAAGCAATTTTGTCATCTCATGAATAAGATTTGCTATTCAACATACATGTTTACACCCTTCTCTGACAGTAAATATTCACATGCTGAACAACAGTTCTGCGCCTGCCAAGAAACCAGGCTTCACACTCTGCGCCTCTGTAATCCCTCACCATTGATCAGAGGAGATAAAGTGCATTCACTTGATCACACTGTTTGTGCAGCTCCAAGCCCAAACCCAAGTGGGCCTCCGCAACACAAGACCGAGGAATTCAGTTCACAGCATGTAATTTTGCATGCTGCTCCGAACCGCAGGAACAAATTTAGGACCATGGTGCAACAATCACAGTCGCCTTGAATTAGAATCTGTTTAGATGTAACTTGCCCTCATGCATGCTTGGATTATAGATATGGCCTATCAAAACAACTTTGCCTTAAGATACTGCACAGAAAGTATATTTTTATGCAATCATGGCTGCAATGAGCTGTGCGCATGGCAGAAAGAAACAGATCCATGCCACCGCTTTGCCCGCATACTAACATGCAGGCTGGCTGAAGGGTAAAAGCTTTGGACGAGGGGAATCTTAGCGTGCAGTTGTCAGAGAGAAAGGACACCTTGACACATACTGTATCTCACTGTGAACTTGCCCAAGGCTGCACACTAAACAGATAGTGGCTTCGGGGCTGAGCTCAGCACAGCAGTGGCCTTGGAGTCCAGAGAGGGGGCCTTTTCCTGTCTACTGCTGCCGTACCTTTGATCCTGGGCGAACTGGGCTTTCTTATAAGGATTCAGCTCTGCACATCATTAGAGTGCTGAGACACAGTTTCCCCCCTCATACAGTAAATTAAACTGCTGACTGGGGATGACTTTGAAAATAAGTCAGTATTTTCACAAAATCAGATTGACAAGTCGGGCTTGACTGGAGCCACACGCACTCCGGTTGATGTAAGTAACTTTAGCTGACAGAGGAAACTGAGCTTAACTGAACCCTGCTGTGCTTCATGGTTACATGTGGGCTTGCTGTGCCCATATCCTGCTTGTCACAGCGGTGCGTGGCTTTGCCCTCGCAACACCACAAATCTGATCATGTTTAATGGTTAAATCCTGAGAACCATGAGTGAAGCTATACATAAACAGATATATATTTTTAAACATTTTGGAAATAAAATCTTAGGCTTTTTGTAATGCATCTTGCAAGGTGCCTTCAAATCAGGCTCTTCCAGTGCAGCTTGTATATCTTGAGTCCTTTAAAGAGGCACATCCCGGCCTGACAACTGATTTAAATTATTATTTTAAAGTTGTCTCATCAGTCATGACGACAGACCATGGTGCTCCACCCGCACAGACACACACACACACACACACACACACACACACACACACAATTACTGTAATCCTCAATGACAGAACTAGGTCAATGGAGCACCTCCTCTCTCTCTCTCTCTCTCTCTCTCTCTCCCCCCACACACACACTGGCCGCCATACTGCTGACGCTAAAAACAAAAACACGCTGGCCGATGAAGTGACAGTAAAACACACCACCAGTGCTTTAAGGCACATTAAAACAAAATTAAAGAACAACTGAAAAACGAACAATAGTAAAATTAAAAATAGTGAAATTATAAAACTACCGGCTGGATCCTGTAAAAAGCTTTTCTAAAGTGCAATAAAATACATTAAACAGAAAAAGGAGGAAAATTTGAGAGAAGGGGAGTTTTTGTTCAGCATAAACAACCCTTGCCAGCAGATCCAACAGACTTTCATGCGGCTTGACAGCCTCTGAATCACTCCGCTCACTCCCTCCCTTCCCTCTCTCTTACATAACTGGAGTCGCTCTCCGGTGAAATGGAGTCAACGCAGCTACAATACAGGGGAAAAAAAACTAAAGAAATGCACAAATGCCTTCACAGTTTAACTAAACACACTCATGTGTAGACATCTGCATATAAATATTTACACCTATATGCTATAATTAAAATAATGGACTTTTAAACATCCCGATATGTGTCTTATTGTATAACAGCAACTTTGAACGTCCTAAACGTGACATATGCAGAACGTACAGCCAAACCCGAATAAACCCATAAATCGGTTTTTCTTTCCTTCTGTGATGCAATCTGCTGCTTCTTCCAGCGCGCGCCTGCAGCCTACGCACTTCGGACTCAAAGCAGTGCTTCGCCACAGCGAATGAAACTCAGAAGTTGAGCGATTTGCACAAACACAAGACGGTTGTGAAAAAAGAAAGAAAGTCCAACAAATGTCATAATTTCCACAAACTCACCTCTCATGTCGGCGGTGAAGTGCGGCCAACTCTTTAAGTCATGCAACTCCTGGTGGGAACGAACACAAGATAGACGGAGCGCGACGAGTTCTTATTTGCTCCAAAACGGAGCAGCTGGAAACTGTTACAACAGCAAATCCTCATATGGATTTTCTGCCTTTTCTTCAGACGCTTATTTACTTTCTGCCCTCCGCCAGAGGTGCTGTTATGATAAAACACCGACGAAATAATAACACCGCAGCGGCTCCTCGTCCCTCAGCTCTGTCCTCCTCTGTGGCTCGCAGTAACCTAGTTTCGGCGCGTGGACTACACATGATCCTCACCCCGCGGTCCGCCCGCCTCGTGCCCCGTGAGCTGACGCGCGCGCGCCACCCTCCGCGCGCTTTAAGGAAGCGCTCGCGTGCGTGGGAAAGTGTGGCAGTGTGTCAGTTCAGACCGAAGAGTGAACCGGCGTGGGAACTGTTTAATAACAAGCGCAGAGTTTTATGTGTTGGATGAGCCCTCAGTGTTTTATTTTTATGTCCCACCACTCCCCTGCATAAAGGAACTATGGTACACTTTATAGACAAATATTACAAGGAAGAGCTCCCAATGATAGCCATTAATTCATAGACTATAAAATACTGGACTTGAGATTTATAAGCAGACTTAAAGGGCCACCCTATGCTTTTACATGTTTTCAAACAGGCTACGATAAACCATATAAAAATCAACAGCGGTGAGCAGCTCACTGATTGAATCAAACCTTCTTTTATTTTCTGGTACTTGTGATAATGCAAGGGAAATTACACAATAGTTTAACTTTGATCCAGTACATTACAGCAAATGTTGCAGCAGTACATTTCAGGATATATTACACAAAATTCCTGTATCTGAAAGCTGATTTTTGTGACATACTGAAATGAATGTCGACCAGTGGACACACATATGGAGGAAATGTGCATTTGACAAGCTATAAAGGCATATGGTGGCTATAGATATTATGAAATGACCAGAGTATAGGAAAGCTATAATGGCTAAGACTTCCACCTGAATGAGCCTTTACGGCACCAAAACACTGCAAAATGTGTATTATTACAAAACTTTTAGCTCCATGGACACTATTGTTATTTCCCCAAGGAGCACAGATAATGAATTTTATTTTTTCTAATTTCTGTCATATGATACTTAAAATGTTTTCGTTGCTTGCTCACATTTTTCTGTTACTTTCAACAGAGAATATGAAGCATGAACATTTTTGGGTGTTTGGCTGATAGCAACATCATAGCATAATAATAGAAACATCCATATAAAGATGGTCAAAATTACAGCCTCATAGTAGCGATTCTACACATGAAATAACGTGCTAAATTTGCTGTGGTAGTTATTTTTTTGTGAATTAAACAGCCAGATCTATTAGAAGAGAATACATTTTGTCCTCAGTTTCCCTTTGATTCAGCACTTTAAGAACTCAGCATTATATCACTGGATTAACGAGCACTAATCTTGGTAGAAGAACGCAAGTTGTTTTGCTGCTTTGTTTTCTTTTGTATTCCATTTCCTGAAATGTTGCAATCCAGGTTCAGTTCTGGAAAGCTTTGAACCCCAAATTCTATTAAGATAAATTGAGCACAATGCTCCATTAACCACAATCTTTGGTGTGTGTGTGTTTTTTTTAAGAATCTGTTTTTATTCATTCTTGTCATTTCCTTTTGAAATGCAGGTGTGTGTGTGTGTGTGTGTGAGAGAGAGAGAGACAAAGAGCGCAGGCACACCCTCTGACTCTGCCATAGAGAAGCTTACAACAATTAATTGATTTGCAAACGTGGGTAAGATGACGAGTGTATCATGTAACTCAGGCACAGTTATGAAATGAGGAGAAGAGAGAGATTATGGAAAGTAGGTTAGTGGAGCAACACAGAGCGTTCACACCCCCTCCCTCTCTCGTCTTCCTGGTGTGCATGCGTGGTGAGTCTCCTCCTGTCTTTCTGTCTTTTTCCACAGTGAACGCCTTTGTTCTGAATCACATCTAAATCTAATTTCATTCTTTTACGCACAGTCTCTCAGCACCACCTACAGTATGCATGCTTTACGTTCTTATCTCTATTGTCCCTCCATGCTCAGATGCTACTCTGTAGAGTGTTTTATCCATGTGTTTCTATAGGCTCTGCCTCTCTGCCTTGTGCAATTGCTGCCAGTAACGTTTTGCTTCTTCCTCAATGCATGTTTAAAAATACAATGCTGGGAAAAGTATAGTAAGATTGTTTAGCTTTATTATATTCTCCAGCTGTAAACTTCCTCTTCCTCCCATTTAGCTGGTTTTGTCAGTCTGATGGTTTCCTTCCTGATCCTCATCTGCTGACTTTCACGGGTTATATTATGTCCCTCAGCGTGTCCCTCTGCCGCCATGAAGCAGCCACATATTCGTCCGGTGTTTGCCTGCAACGTCACTGACCTCCTGACCCTCAATCTTATGTAACCATGGCAATACCCAAATTAGAACATGGAGCATGGAAAGAAGGAGGTGCTTAGAGCTTCACATACAAGCACGTAGCTCCCAACCAGCTTTCCAGATTAAGGCAGATAGAATGAACACGCCTGTCGCTGTGTGTGTGTGTGTGTGTGTGTGTGTGTGTGTGTGTGTGTGTGTGTGTGTGTGTGTGTGTGTGTGTGTCTTCGTGCACTTTGTGCGTGCGTGTTGGTCAAGAAATAGAAACTACAGAAATGAAACACCCCCTCCCCAACACAGAGGTGGTGGTGGAGATGATCTCACATTCAGAGGTGTTTTTTACACATTCAAACTAAGATGCTTGAATGCAGTGACAATTTAATTTCTCAAACTGGCCTCCGGCCCCACAGCGCACAAAGCTCACTATACTGAGAGGATTATTTTGGGATCCAGGCTCTGGCTTCCATAATCCTCTGTCCTCTCCCCTCCCTCATCCTGCTGAATCTTCTCCCTTCTCCCCTTTCAAATGCTCACTAATCTCTCTCACACCGACTCTCTGTGCGGCTGTAATCTGGTTTGTACCTATCTTTCACCTGCACCAGGTTCACATCAATAGGTCAGTGTGCCAATCTACAGGGTGCTTCTTCCTTTTCCTCCTCTTACGCTTTGTTGTATTCACTTGCTTCTCCTCCACAACCTGAAGGATGTCCTGACTGGTGCTTGAAGCCCATGCTGGTACCAATATTTCCAGACAGAAGCTATAAATATTAATGAGATTGAAAATTTATTCTTCACCTTGGAAACAGCAGTTGACAAAATAACCTCTTTGTAAGCAGATGCAGTTGCCCGGTTGTCATGTCATTATTTCTCTAGGTGCAATATTGAAAAACGCGAAACACTTTACATGTATTAGTCACTTTGCATCACCAGTGTGTGAACAGATAGTACTGTAACATAAACAATGAAAACTTCCCTGAGTTTCTCGGTTGCCTGTAATAGCCTGTGTGATTTAAATGTAAAGAACTTGGGACATTTTTTGGGGGAAAATCCAAAAGATGTGACATTTCTGCATCCTCCTACCTGCCTTGACACTGTCTCTCTCTCCTACAGCACCAGCAGTGCAACACTAGTTAGCATTAGCTGAAATGCAGTCTGCTAATGTCAACACACAACCGGCACCCACCACAACACAGAGTCCAACGCAAAGTCAGAAGTCAAAGCTAACATCACTGCAAAGCATGTGAAATATATTGTGAGACTGTGGTTTCAGCTGGTTAATGTTAACTAACGTTAGTTTTCTTGCTAACATGGCCGAATTGCTAGCTAACCGGTATAGCAGAATACTGTCTTTAGTGCGTAACGTCATGCTAACATTAACATCTGGGTTCACTCACATAATTTATAGTGAGTTTATTTTGTTATTTATCTATTATATTTTAGGAATCTTTTATTATTATTTATTCTAATTTATTTGGTTATTATTATTTTTATGTCTTTACAGCTGGTGTTTCCTCATGGCAGATTAATGTAAAGTTATGGCAGCATTTCCTCATTTCCTGTTTTTTTTGTGTGTTTGTTTGTTTTTAGGAAAAGTCAGAGGATCACTGTAATCAGCAGGATTCATCCTCAGGGGACCAGAAGTGCTTGTACAAAATTTAGTGGCAATTCATCAGATAGTTGTTGAGATATTTTGGTCTGGACCAAAATGGTGGACCATCTAAATAAACTGTCATGGAGCATCTTAGCATTGCCAAAACGGTTTATGGCAAATAGACATATGCTCTCACTTAGATTAACCTTTGCACTGAAACAGAATGATGCTGCTTCAGTATTCAGCTGCTTACCTAAAACCTGGCCAACTATGGTGTTATGCTTGCGGCAAGGTGAACTAGATGTGACATGGGTAGCATGAGCTAATGAGCTAAACAAAAAAATAAGAAGCAATCTGGAGTGCCCTTCAGCTCACTTTTGACTTGGTATTTGTCCTCCCTCAGCAGCTGTTGTTATCAGAGAAGGCTGAATTTATCACCCGCAGGTAGCCTACACATTGGCTTCACATCCTGCCACTGGGAGTCACGCTGTTTATTTGGTCTTGACAGGCAATATCTAAACGATAGGCATCCAATTAAAGGTGACATTTACCATGGTGTATCTGTCCGTGCTGCTTCCTCACACAGTGTTTGTCCTGTTGTCTGTCGATAGCGCGCTGCCTCCATCCAGATAATATCGCATCTGACAGTCATGACAGGAAGAAGCGACCACAGGCATTTGCAGAGTTGTGACAGGGGCTTGATAAAAGGATAGAGGAATAAACATCAATTTAGACAGCCTAATAGATAATACTGGAGCCCAGAAGAGATTATGGCAGAGATTATGTCTGTGAGATAAAAATTGAGACTTAGGAATATTAAATAAGAATGGATTTGGACCACGGAGAGCAACCTACTGGGACTGCAATATTCATCTTCTTGGTATATTATTGATCCAGGCTCAGATGAGGTCGTGTATGCAGTATGATACACAGGTGAGACTACTGCTAACTCAGTGTTTCCACCTTTAAAACCATGGCACAATCATATGCCTTTGTATTGTTAACCAACCACAATGTGACTCTAACCTTGAGTAAGTCCCTAAATTTCCACAGCTGTCTTTGACTAACCAGTCAGCTGCAGACATCCAAAGGCATTTGTGTGGCTTCTGTCTGTAAGGCCTGAAAGTTCATTACCTCACATCTCATTGCTCCCATCTGCTGTTATTTTTCCTTCCCTTCCCTTCTTTGCTAATTAAGTGCTAATCCCGTCCTCATTTCAGTGCATGCTGTTATGGTGATGTCATCGTTCATTCTTGCACTCATGTGAAAGAACAATGAAATATGTTAACAGAAAAAATGGGCTTTGTCAACCTCCTCTAATGTCTGTACTTGTCTGGACATGCCTTTGTGCATGTCCACTGTCTGAGGCCGTCACAGACAAGGGCAGGACCAAAGGAGTGGCATGGGCCTCATCCAGACATTGATTGGCCCCTTTAACACAGTCAGAGGATGATATAAAGTTGGCTTTTTAGTATCAGAACCTCTTTATGAGTTGACTGTTAATATTTGTTGCTGGAAAGTCAATTAAACCAAAACAACAGACAAGCAAAGCCACTGCAAAAAGACATTAAACGACCAAAAAGCGATGCCAAATGACTACAGAGAGATGCCAAATGACCACAAAGAGTGGCAAAACGACCACAAAAAGGTGCAGAATGACCAGAAAGCCGCTACGAGTCACAAAACGACCTTCATTTATTACACTGAACAATGACTAAACAATGTAACTATTAATAATGTAAACCTAATGTTTGCTATTGGGCTTTAAATCTGAGCCTCCCAGGTCATGGGGTCTCAGTATATGTAGTGTGTGTGTGTGTGTGTGTGTGTGTGTGTGTGTGTAAATGAATTACAGATTCTCTAAGAAAAAGAAGATGTAAACTTAAGCATGACCTAACCTATGTCCGCTAAAGAGCCATTTTAATCGTCATGTTACTTCTTGCACTGGAACATGCAACATTACATGAGCAGTATTTTAGCATATTTTTGAACTGGAATAAATGTAGTAGTCTTGACAACGATGAGGGATAAAAAAATTATTTGCCTTTATGAATTATTTTCCTTCTGCAAAAACTGTGAGCAAGACAGGTAAGATGAAGAGCCGCAGCAGTAAACACAGAGAGAGTCAACAAGGGGGAAAAACAGGGAGAGAAAGAAAGCCAAGTCGATGACCCAACAATCTGAAGATGATACTGAAAGGAGATCTGCTGTTTCCAACCCTGGCTTCCATGACAACAGCCGTTGACAGGGCCCCCGACCCCTTGGCTTGCCTGTAATGAATCATCTGTCCTGAAGGTGAGATAACACCCACAATGCACACATATGCACATGCAAAGACTCACACACAGGCGCGTGGCACTGATATGCACACACACACACGCACACACACACAGATGCAGCCCTGCTCTCCTCTCATGCCAGATTGGCTTTCAGAGAACGCCTGTTTACCTCTGACAGAAGTGGCTTCAGGAAAAAAAACACACACTACTTCAGCAAGAGGATTGTTTTTCCACTGCAGCCTGCTGAACAATGAGACAAGAGGATTGTACGTTCAAGCCTAAGAGCAGTGAACACACCGCTGCTGATTAATGACCAACTCTGATTACTGGTTTTTGAGCCACACCTGGAATCTATGAGCCCTGGTGCGCATGGACATGTGTGTGTGTCTCTGCACGTATGCGTCTGTTTGAATGTCAAGCTATAATCCCGTGACAAAAACAGGCATGCCTGCATGCGTCTGTGAAAGACATGCTGCTCTGGAGAAAGACACAGCATGTATGTGACAGTCAGTTACACGTTTCAAGAAAGAGCTGATGAAGCACTTATAATCCTCTGCTTGTGTTACATTTGGAAAACCTTGGCCTTTGAATTTATAATGGATGACGTGTTTTGGCCCGTCCCATCAAATGGAGGAAGGCTTCAAATTTCACACATGCTTGAAAGACCTTAAATTATATCCATGGCGGCTCTGCGTTCCTGGCCTATGGCAATCAGAGTGTTTGACAAACCATCTATCACTCAAGTGGTGTTAATGGTGAACCTGGGGCCCCATCTTTCTCTCTCTCCATTCCTCTGGCACACCCTCTTCTACCTCTGTACAGAGAGAGGGCGGACCAACAAGCCAAAAGTCAAGTGGTGCATATTCATGTAATATTTTACTTATATACCATAAAGCTGTAAAGTTCGGGTTGATTTGGTGATACAGACAGTCACAAATGTGGTTTACTTCCACAGCGGACACTCCTTGAGCAACTGCTTTGTCAGAAATACAACAGGTTTGCAACTGGTATTATCTGTTGACAGCGCAGCCAAACAAACTCATGCTGTTTGAAAAGAGAAGTCAGTCAAAAATGATTGCATGATCTGAGACCATGCTGTGCACAGAGGGGGTAGTTCTGCAGTCGCTGTTGGTGGTAACATCAGTGAAAAATACATGGCATTTCCTGTGGCTGCTCCACAATAAAAGCCACCCCATGCTTTGCCAGTTGAAGGCTTTTAATGTGATCTACCAGCATAACAAGTGTTGGATTAGCATTAGCAGAAAACTGTAAACACCCCTGATACAGCTGTGTGACACTGGTATCAGTGAGATAAAATTATGAAGAGTAATTCTGGATTACATGGTGAATCCCTCGCGCATATGGAAAAAATTATAATCCAGCAGTGTAGTGGCGGACTCTGCCACTAACAATGAAAACGTAACCACACTGCTAAATTGTGGCTGAGAAAATGTCAACTTTAAATAGACTGACAGATTCTGAAAAAGAGATGATAAAAAAGATTATAAGAAAAAGATTATAACAAAACATGATCAATGTCAAAAAAATAGGTCGGATCACCTGTTGACGATCCAAACTGGTGAATCCAGACACCATTTTATAACAGCGTTTCTGTCTTTAACGACTACCATGACTAAGCAAAAGGAAACCAAATTGCACTTACGTCATACATCAATAACAATTAAATATGCATTAGACATTATAAATAATCTTTTAACTGCACAGGCTTGAGTCCTGCAGTAAGGCAGGGACTGTTATTTAGTCCTCAATACAAACAGAAGGCTGTGTCGCAAATTTCTAATACATGGTTAAAAGGTGGATTAAGATGAGCGTGGTGGGTCGTATATGGGCCACCGCCATGCTGTTGAGGATTTACTTATCCCTGATGAATCAGCATGATATGCCATGTGTTTCTGACCTACTTAACAAAGCATGAGGCATGTATACATGAACCCACAAGCAGGTATGAGCTGGTACACGCTTAACAAATACGACTGCAACACTGTCACACCCTCGCCGCTGCCTCACAACAATGTTACAGCCTAAAATGTCAGCCCAGCTTTGGCGTTGACACACGTAAGCTTCCTCTATTGGCCGTCCCTCCTGCTTTGTTTATTATCTGTCTTTTTCTATCTGTCCTTCACCTGCTCTGACACAAACATCCAGAAACATGAAAACACTTAACCATCAAGGTCAGATGGGAGAAATGAAATGTGAAGAAGTTTTCTTTTTTAAACTTTGATTGAACTCCCCAGCCTCTCTTTGTCCACCTTGTTTTGCAGCGTCCACGCACTTTTTCTCCAGCCTGGCGGCCTACTTTTTCTAACCCCATCATCTCTGTCCATCAGTCCCTCATTTCTCCCCCTTCCTCAATCCTTCAGGCACTCTGGGGTCATGTCATCCACTTACCGTCATGCCCCCCCCCCCCCCCCCCCCCCCGTCTTTACTTGATAGCACTCTCTCTTTTTGTGCTCAGTTTTAAAATCTCCACTTTCAAAAACACAGTTTCTCTTCGCCGGCTTGTGTGCAAGACCTCCACGGACATTTCAGAGAGGAATTAGCCTTAAAGTTTGTCTATGAAGTAAAATGACCTAGTTTTTACTGTAACGTCTACACTTCAATTGTGTGTTTGCATGTGTGTATGTGTGTGTTTCATTTTTGCAATAAACTCCTTTGTTTAAACTCTCTTTTGTAGCTCAATTCTTTTCCTCTCTTCTCCGCAATAAAAACAAACATGTTTTCCCTCCAGGCTTGCTATATGCAGTTGATCATTTGATTATGTTGTTTGGTTATGGCGGTCAGTTTAAAACACTCTTTTCTCTCAGCAGGAAAGACATGTCTTTGTTTATGTATGTCCCCCCCTCTGCCTCTCTGGTTTTATTAGAGTCATGTGGTGAGGATTGTCTTGAGTAATAACCCACTGCAGTAAAACAACGACCCCTGGTGATCAGAAATGTGAAGGCACTTTGGGCTCCTTACATAACACACATCAGCGCAGCACTTTCGGCACAGCTGCTCCCGGCATCAGATGTAAATGAGAGCTCATACAGCTCAATGGTTATAATGAGAACATTATAATTCTGTTCATGTGTGTTTGGGAGCTCGGGCATTAATATTCTCTCTAAGCCAGATTAATCAGTCGAACACACACAGAATTAAAGTAGCTCCTATTATGCAACTGCTTTGACGGAGAGGGCTGGGTGCAGGGCTTCGCAGGTTGTTTCTGTGCCGTGAGACATCTTTGTCATACATTGTTAGCATTTGGTTTTGACACTTTTCTCAACTCCAAACAGGTTTTGGATGCACAAATTGACCGGTGTCAATCTCAGTAATTGAAGCAGGTTGTAAAGTGAAGTGCCAAATCTTCAGCTTGCTCAGACAACCCTTAGGGGCACAATCAGTAAATTATTTAAAATCATTGCATGAGTTGCTTATCCTCATATTTCCTCATATTGATCAATCAATTTTTACATATCTCTCTCTCTCTCTATATATATATATTCTTTAACAGTTTATAAATCTTGGCCTGGACTTGCACCAGTCTGTTCATCTGATATGCCGGCAGTGTATGAACCCTGGAACGTGTATTTTAGTTGTTTCAAAGTTGAGGGAAAAAAGAAGATTTAAGTAATAATAGCCCCCCTGAGGATCTGAGAGTTGCTAAAGTGCTGATATCAAAAAATATTAACTGAAATATGAACTTTAACCTACATTTTTAGCCTGACTTTAACGTTAATTATTACTATTTTCTTAACTTAAATATTTGTATTACCTTTTACCTTTTATTTTATTATATTTTTTATTGGCTTTAATGTATTTTTGTAATTTTTTTTGTGGGCCACAGTATGAGAAGTGCTTTACAAATAGAATTTAATTCATTGATTGATTGAAGGGTAAATGAAGCAGCAGTCCAATAAAATTTAAACCACACGATCGAGTCCTCACTTACACATCAATTGATGTGTCTTTTAGTACTGACAAATACTAAATGCAGGTTACAAATTTGTATGTGAGTATATGTTACATGCACAAAAAATATGGATTATCCCTTTAATGTGAAGGCCACACTTGTTGCAGTCTTACACAATAAACATCTGATCACCGACAGGTAACACATACCGAAGAGGCTAAGAAATGAAATGTGGGAGAAAAAGGAGAACACTGACAGGGGAACAGAAGTGGGAAGGTGGGTAAAAAGAGAGGGGGAACAAGGAGGGAGGGGGACCTACTTACAGCTCAGGGCTGGGAGGAAAATTACTGCATGGAGCTCCAGCATCCAGTCACCTGCTCGCCCTCTGCATCCTGCACAGCTCCATTTTGTATTTTGAATCGTACACAGAGCCATCAGAGACGCACATCGCTGCAAGAATCACCTGCAGTGTCAATATATTTTTTATAAGTGGCAGTTGGAGAGCAGATCATTAGTTTCTAGAGATGATTCAAGACATTTGGAGCTTGCTGGTATGAGACAAATCTGAAGTTAAAGCTCATTATTTTATAAATGATGCCATCCAACTTGCAGTTCAGCTGTGAGTACAGCGTGGTAACATTCACAGCTGCATCGCTGTGTAGAAAAAAAACAAGATAAAGGTTTTTTTTTGTTTTTTTTAAAGAATACAGCATAGTTGATTGTGAATTGCATAAAATGATTGCTGGAGGAACTTAGCTATGGATTTATCATTTCCTCCTCATAAACCCCTCAGTCATATTCAGGGACGTCCCCTGAAGCTTTATTCTAATCTCTCGCCAGATTCAATATAGAGAGACTTTAGATGAGATCGGAGTGACACTATTGTTTTTCTCATGGGAGTTTCTAGGTTACCTGAGAATAAGAAAAGGTCTTTTAAAGCCACAAAACTACTGTGTAAAGTTTTCATATGCTGTTAATCAGCAGCTCTCAGAATTGTGCTTAATGATTAAATTGAATTTAATACTAAATTGTAAAATATTTCTAATTGAATACTTGAAGACTACAAAAGTTGAAAAGTGAATTACTTCACTGCTATTTCTGAAAACATTTATCAAACTGAGTTACTTTAAACTGCTGCCAGCTATAATTGAATTGGATGTGCAAGGCTATGTAGAAGCGGTACATTAAGTCCGGTAACGGCAGCATCTGTTATTAGTTGGTGCAGATAATGTAATGTAGGCATTATTTACTTCTCTTAGTGTGTAGGATTTCTCATTACATAACAAAAGTATCGGTAAACAAACCCTAATTAGCCTGACCCGATGCCTGAAGTCGTTAATAATAGATCACACGTTGTCCCAGGACAGTTCAGCTGACCCAGATCAGGATTTTCTTAATTCATTCTTTTAACACTTCTTTTCTTTTAGTGTCTTAAGTGTTGAAGACAGCCTGGGACATTTAATTAAACTGTTTCTCAGAGTAAATTGAATTTGTACAAGTATGGCTCAACATGTCGCTCTCAGAAAAGAGGACACTAACACGATAACAAAGATATTCCTGTTTTCCCGTCGTGCTGCACAGACTTTGCAATTGTTCCACATCTTGTGATTGCAACTTGTGATCAGTTGTGCAATCTATGGATAAAAGCAGTAAATGGATTATGGACAGTCGCAGACAGAGAAATATATTTGGGGCTTATTATCGTCCAACTACAAACATTAGAAAACAAAAATCACTGAAAAAAAGATTTATATGCACATGACTGAATTATAAATGGCGTGTTGGATAACACCCAGTTCCTTTCATGTTACTTAATGATCGTCGCAGATGAAAATGATGATGAAATCCTTCATTTCTCATTTGGTTATTACAGAGTTATTATTGAACACAAAGTTCCAGGAAGAAATACACACCCACACATGCACACAAACACACATAGCTGCTAATCTATGGCGATGGGGACCAATTGTTCTCATGCGGTGTGGTGTGGGTGTGGTTACAGGAAAAACTGGGTCTTTTTCAGGGTATTTGAACAAAAGCTGCTGAAATGAGGTGATGTTATGGTTACTCATCTGCTCTAACTGGATGTGCATGAACAGAGGCAATCAGGGGAAAATTGTCAAATTACACCTGCAGCTAATCTAATTACCGGTGGCTATAATCGAGTACATTAATCTCTTTAAATAAGCATATCAACGGAGCTCTGTGAGTCTAAATCTGCGGTAAAAATATTCATAATATTCTGCAGGGAACTGAATTTACAGCATACTGGATTTGGAACAACGTTGGCCCCACAGTATATTCATCATCATTATCTGATCACAAGCAATGAGCTTGGTTTTACATTACCTTTCACTCTATTACAGCATGTTAGATGAGAAGAACACACTGCGAAAATGGCATTGTGAGTGTACAGTGCAGGATGTAAACAAAGAGAGGGGAAGTCTGCCCCAAGCTGTTTTGTATCAGTCTGTAAGTGTACATTTCCCTCTTTGTCTTACATACAGTACAAGGCCGTGATCCTTCTCATCCTGTTGATTGTACAGCGCAGAGCAGTGATGAATGGAGCAGTGAATAGGATGGTGATGACACATGATAAAGGAGAAGCAACAGTTTGTACCTATATATTGTGCACATATGGAAATGCACAGCCAGGAAACTATACACTGAATAACAGTGCAAACATAGGTGTAAACACAAACATATGTTTGTATTACAGTACTTATGAGGACATACTGTGTTCTGTAGCTCAGTTCCTCTGAACCTTTTCGGCTTGTGGCCCCTGAAAATGAAGCAATATGTATGTACTTGGTACCGCCGACCATAACATGGCCTTTTTGTGGACATGAGGTTTTTCAGCCAAAGAGTGTTTGTCCCTTCTCAGATTTCTTCTGTGCCAACAGGTACCTGAACCCACACCTCATCCTAAACCTCCAACCTTAACCTTAAAGGAATACTTTGGCATTTTAGGAAATGCACTTATTTGCTTTCTTGCCAAGAGTTGGTTAGTTAGTCTGTACCATAAATAAATATCTTAGCACACGGACTGAAAACAGCTAAAAAAAATGAACAAACATTCATGAATATCCTTGTAAAACCACGTTTGGACAAAGCCGTTTTCCCCTGTTTCCTGTCTTTGTACTAAGCTAAGCTAACCGACTGCTGGCAGTACCCTCACATTAATCATGCAGAGTCATATCAATATTCTCATCTAATATGCAAATATGCGTATTCCCCAAAATGTCAAAACATTCCTTCAGTCCAGAGCAAACAGCTCTCTGTGAAAATGTCAAGGCCTGAAACTCAAAAGAACACACACATACACTGCGTTTATAATCTCTCATTTGATCTTGACATACAGACTCAAAGAGTTACTGTGTCTCTGCTTGCAGACATCGAAATGTATGTCTGTGCACAGAGTGAAGACATTAAGTACTAAACAACTGCATCAAAACACATGCTGTTATATGCAGATTAAAAATGGAAAGTGAGGTATCGTCATTACATTCGTTTAGCAGATGTTTTTGTACAAAGCAACAAGCTGCTGTGACACTGCATCTTCTATCTCATTTATTAAAGCCTGAACTAAACCCGTGGCTCACAGTGGATGTGCCCTTAAACAAACGGTGATCTAGAAATGATTGTTTGACTCTCCGGTAAAGCTGAGCTGACCAGGTCAGACACAGAGAGTGCTGTGTGTCAGTCCTGTCAGTCTCACTTTCAGTCCTGCTGCGGTCGGTGGACTGTGGTAAGACAAAGCACAAGATAAGACGTATCACGGCGAATTATCTATAATGGCTTGAAGGAGGCTCAGTTTTCAATTAATCCAGTCCGCATTGTGTTACAGTGCAGCTGCTCACCAGCACTGGGCCTGACACTATGAGAAGCCACATAGACCAAAATTGAATACTTTGCTTGTACATATTTGTTTATTCTTATGCATATGCATACTGAACATACAGGCATACACATGCATGCATAACGTGAGAATATCAGTATGTGGGTAATGAGTGTGAGATTGTGTGTGCGTGTGTGTGTGTGTGTGTGTGTGTGTGTGTGTGTGTGTCCTAAAGGCACCATACTTTACGCTGGAGTTGCTAACATAAGGTCGGCACACCAACCGCCAACAAACTTAGAAGCTGATGTTGAAGCTAGGACGCAGGTGGAGGCAAAATGGTGAAGCTGTCTCTTTGCTTCCTCTGTGATCAGTGGCCATAGCAACAGCTGTGCTAAACTATAGTTGTCAAGTATCAAGCACTATTTATTCAAATGTGGAAAGAGAACTAACTGGGTTTTTCTTCCAACTAGTGCACTCCTTCCACTAAACAGTTCTAGCTCCACTGCTGTCTGATTTCGAGTTTCCACCTTGTAAATTCTCAGATGAATTGCGTAACTGACTGATGGGCTCAGTCTCCTGAAGAATTTGACCTCAAGACCTCAAACTACCAGAAATCTATCTCTCACCAGCATATAGTGTATTCTGTGAAATCCGTCTATAATGCTCGTTAGTTGTTCAATGGACAATGATGTGTAAACCAGAGGTCAGACACCAACACACCGCCTGTGGCCAATACCATGAAAATGACCGATTTGTTAGCCAGTTCAATCCCAGGCTCATGCAGTGGTAAATTTGTACAAATGTGACATTGTATCGTGGGCAGCTTGAAAAGCCATAAGGGCACACTGGAGGTAAATGGGAGAGGCAACTTTCCTGGACTTTGGAGGCATAAAATCCACCTTAATATGTGATGTAAACATCTATAGAGAGACTCTAAAATTACAAAGCCTTCTCTAGCCTCACGCCCACCTTCCCACAGGCTATGAGCGGCAGACAGGTTTGAACCAAGGGCTCAGGAGTAATCATCAAGCAATTTGAAATTTCTCTCAAGACTACCTGTGCCATTCTCTGTACGCTCCATGCATCTCAATAAACTCTGGAAAAAAATCACAACAAAGGCTCTATTGCTGTGGACTTGGAAGTTAATCAAAACAATATAAATTGAATTGCAGCGTCTTCATGCTCGCGTCTGTCTGCACCTTGTTGCGCCTGTCGTGGTTGAAACTTCTGGTTAAATTATGGTGCCAGATACATAGTACATACTCAACCATGCACATACATACAAATGCACACATGCATAATAAGCTGACACTACATGCTCAAGTGCAAACATGAATACATTCATTCAGACACATACATACATTCATATACATGCATACTTACATGAACATGTATACATCCTCACACCCTCTTTCTCATACACACATATTCTCACATTATGCATGCATGTTTACATATTTATGTATGTGTATTCATTTATACGCATGAAGATATGCATGTAAGTGTAGTACTGTTATACACTGTATGTATGTGCAAATTAAGTATTCAATTATGCGAACTTTTATATGTATGTATGTATGTATATATAAATATGTATGCATGTACACCAGTCGTACTGGTATATATGCAGACAAAGTATTACATTTTGGCCTAGGCGAAACCAATATTTGTAAGCTCAGCATGTAGATTTTAGTCCAGGAATCAGATACAAAAATCAAATTTGCTTTTTTCCCCAGATTTACAGCTCTCTATTGTGCACAAAACAAGTTAAAAAGTACTCAACAAAAGACCAAAAAAAATCCATGTATTAGTGTTAAATAGATCCAAAGAAAATAGGAGAGAATAAAATAACAGCTTTAACATGTGGGACTGAATGCAGTAACACACACAGAGTAAAGAATAAGAGACACTGACCTGGATGTGACAAGTGTGTCAATATACATGTTTTAACACAAAGAGGAAACAACACAGCATGAACACCCGGGATTCACTCGAAGGCCAGTCACGATGCATCAATTTACAGCATTTTAACATGTCGGCAAAGTGCATCTGCAATATTCTGACCCCTGAACCAGGTTTCTATGGAGATACCCGGTCGCTTCACCAACCTGCTGAGCAGGACAGGGCAGAGGTAATCTCGCCATCACATAAAGCATGTAAACACCTTTGTGTGCAGGAGAAAGAGAAAAAAATGAGGACAGTTTACTGGAAAATTGGGTGAGAGATTGAGGCAAAAATGAAGGCTGCAGTGAAGAGGCTGCAGCTAACAAAAGAGCTCACGGATGAAGCAGCATTCTGCTCCACTGCCCCGATAAACTCTGACATCTACAAATTGATCATCACTCATGTGTCACAGAGGAAGCTCATATAACAGAGAAAACCCTGAATTCACACATTCAGAAAACATTGGCCTACATATGGAAGTTTGGCTCAACACAGTGAATGAATGAATGAATTATTGCAGTTAATGATGTTTTGACCGAACTTGATGTAAGAAAGAGTATTATCTCAATTTTCTTTTAATCAGTGACTACAAAAGCAAAGTTTGTTTTCAGCATACATAAACAAAAACTGTCTTTTCACCTCCAACAAGCCCCGAATGCTGCAGTGTGTTAATGATATAATATCAGACTGTAGGATGATTGGCCAATTTAGCATTATGCAGTACTGACTGTCAGATTGTCTCTGCCTGGGACCGTGTTACTGCTGCAGACACTTTGATATGCAAAGCTTTCTGTTCTGTCAAATTAAGTTCATTTCATTCTGTCGTCTGAGCAAAACGAAGAGAAAATGATCAAAACATTGCAGATAGTATCACACAGTTGCGACCAAAATCATTATTTTCATTACCAAGATTGTAGAATATATATATATAAATATATATAAACCATTGTACTTCTGTTTTTAGCTAATCAAACATATAAAACATGATAAAAAAAAAAAAAGACAGAAAACAGGCTAAAACATACTGTGTGTATTTTCACGTGTCACAGATGAACTGTTAACCAATCAATAAAGGGTAAAAGAAATCTTCTGATGGTGTACAATTAGTCCAAACTTACTCAAGTCACAGCTTTACTTTAAGATTCGCCATTGACAAATCCTCCATGGGACTATTTTCTAGGAAGTTTATAAATGGTTCGCATCTTTTTCAAGTCCTGGGATTTTTCCTTCAATGCAAATGTTAAATAGAGAGCATGAAAGTCCTTTCAGTCATTGGCTAAGAGATGGCTTTATTGGATTCTTCCAGAATTGGATTGAGCTAATATAAATCAGGTTCCTGTAAAACCTGGTATTACTAGTAAAAACAAAAGCCAATTGTTTCCATGCTCACATCATTTCTTATCCAGTACCATCACTCCAAGCTAGTTTCCTACACTCTGATGAGTTTATAAAAATATTTATGTTGGATTTCAGCAATAAAATTACTTCATATTAAAGGAAATGAGTATTGGGGTTGTTTTAATTCCTCAAATGTGAACAGTCTGTCACTGATGTGTAGATCAGTAATCTTAGTTCGTCTCCTTTCAGACCATTTGTCTAAATCCAGGCTCCTAAGTGCCAATTTTAAAGAAGGCAAATTGAGGAGAACAGAAGCGATGTTACTCCTAAAAACTTTGGCACTGTAAACCAGAACCTCAGTTGTACTCATCACAGAGGGATTTTGTGTTTTCCTTAATTTGATAAGTTGTTTGGAGAACATGTGTTTATATGAGGACATGGTGGATGGTCTATTCTGTTAAATTATTAAGCAGGGAATTTCTGAAGCATCTGAACCAAAACACTGCAGCTCTTAAAGGTACCAGTGGGACCAGATGGGAAATTGAAAGCCACCTCTGTCTTACAGAGGCAAATACAGCTGTTCTTGTTATGTTATGTTGGAGATTTCAATGGAATGAACTGAAAGAAATATATCATACAGTGATACGTCCAAGTCACAGAGGGTTTACCTATATTATTTTTGTGATGTAATATGACTGTGCAGGTACCAAAACCTGGGAGGTTTGAGTCTCTAAAATGGCTTCATTTCATTCACTTTATATCTGGAAAATGTCCCATATTTTATTATAAGATGGGATAATGCTGGTGTAGATTGTGCCAAATTGGATATGGACAAAACTACATCATCTGCATATGGGGCCAACATATTCTCTGAGTTTCCTAATTCAGTTCCAGAAGTATCCAGATGAGATCTGATGGTTAAAAGTGGTTTCTTGGCTGGAATAAAAAGCAATGGTGAAAGACTGCAGCCGAAATGTGTTAAGACACCAAAAAGGTATAAATTGCTTTATGCAATCAAAAGCGTTAAAAGCATCTGCTTATATTCAGGCTCCTGTGTTTCATTTGCAGCATGAGCAGTATGGAGGTCCCTTCTGAAATCATGGAAAGCCTCATTATCCCTTATAAAACCTGGAAACAAACCATCATAATGGTGCTAAACATGATGCTAAACATGTCTGAGTGAAGTTCATAATAGTGCGAAACACCGTATGATGACAATTTCTTTAGCTTATTAACACAGAAAAAAGCGAAATGAAACACTAGAAATCTGCCTTTGCTGTACAGATTTAATGGACAATATGGTGGTCTAGTATGGTTTATTCAAGTGAGTAAAACATCTGAAATTAGCGCCTGTAGATAAATTAAGGACTGGTTGTATATATTTCAGTTTTTGGTATCGATGAATGTATTACATTTCCAGGGACAGAAGGCACAGTAGAGAAATGTACATGACTGAAAACTGTTCAGCCCATCCAGAATGCCAGATTTGGGCTTCAGCTGTACAGCGACAAGGCCTGCAGCCATGCTGGCGGCTCTGTGATGCTGTAATGTCAGCGTGATGACATGCTAACAATGACATGCACAGTGGTGTTAATTAGCAGTAAAAACACAGCTGAGGCGGATGTGAACGCCATTAGTTTTGTGGGTATTCAGCTACAAATCAAAGTCAATTAAAAGTTTGACGATGATGACGCTGGATGAAAACTGAAGGGACAACAAAAACATCCCCTGCTTGAATTAAACTGGAGACACTGCGATCACAGTTTGTAGTGAGTATGTGGAGGCGTGATGTGTCTGAACATGGACAGCAGACGGTGCCTGAGGCACTACACACCATAATGGATAAAAAGGTTTACTTACAGCTCACGTACTGCATCCTGCAGTGATAAAACATCTTTTTTCATGCACATCTTTGCAGTGAGCTGCAGAAACGCAAACACAAATAATCCAGTTCTCAGTGGTGTTTGTGTTGGTGAAGATGTTTGCCATGTCGTGCCTGCACTGTTTGCATAGGGTGCAGCTGTAAACCCTGCTGACTTGCCAATTAGGCCTTTACATTTACTGACGCACCCTGCTGATTTTCCAATTACACGTACACAGCCACACATACTGCTGACTGCAATTAGGCCCACGCGCTCTCTGTGACAGATGTGCACATCATGTAAGGCTGCTGGGATTAATAATTATAATGCACAGTTATCAAAACTCCAGTTTGAAATCAGTCGGAATAAAGGTGGAGAGACGTGTTTGAATTGCAAAATGATGAGATGTAAAGGAAAGCAGCTCCGACAGCCACACGGCGGAGCTTCCACTCTTCAAAGCAAGCAGTGGTTCTCTGCTCACACGCAGCTGAGCAGTGCCAATAAAGTGAATTAAATATGTGGTCAGCTGAGGCTAACTACTGCAGTGAACCCAAATGGGATACTACTGACCTCTTGCACCTCTGAATGTACGGCTGGTGTTGGTTGGCATTGATCAACACATAAAGGAATAGGAGGAGAAGAATACTGGACCTTGAGCAGCACTTCCAGAGACACATTTAAAAAACACTGTCCCTCATCCTAAAGAACTACAATTAGGTCTACGGCACTCAGCTCATGACCGGCTTTGTCCCCCATGTGAACAAGCTTGCCTGGATTCCCCCCATTTGGAATTAAATAAGAATCACTAACTCCATTAGAGCTACTTGTCCTCTTATCTAAATGTGCAGATAACATACCACCAGCTCATCTGTAACACTTTAAAGCTCAGCAGCTGTGACTGCTTCAGGCTGGTTCATCCATAAAGCTCCACATTTCCTATATGTTTGTCTTCCAGTCCGGAGAGAAGCAGTCAGTCCTCTTTAATCGAAGCAATGATGAGGTACACCTTCTGCTTTGTGCTTCTCACTATACAATATGTCCACCTGGGGGCTCTCTGCTCCCACTCCAAATGCCAAATTAGATTTTATGGACCTGTCTGTCAACACAATTTTTCTCTCATCTCTCCCCTTCTCATACATTTTATCCCTTGTGGTTCTTATTTCATTACCTCCCTCTTATTGCTGTAGTGTTCCCCCTCTCACTTCCCCACATAATTCTCCATCGCTCATTACATTCCAGGCATTTAGTGTAAAATATTTAAAACATTTCAGTATTAAATTTTCAAATACTTGGAAAATACCCAATGTGCTTTAGATTGGTTTGATTTGATTTGTCACCGAGCCAGCTGGAAGTAAAAGCTGGGGGAGAGAAAAGGACAGAAGGAGAATGATTAAATTTGCTTTTATGGATTTGAGCGGTTTCAGGTCAACGGTTTTTTCATCAGTTGATGTCTCCCCCTGGTGGTCAAGATTGCTATTACAAAGCACCTGCAATATCTTTTTTTCAGTTTTGCAGCAAAACTGGCTGGAATCCAGTACAATATGCTCCTCAGATGTCACAGATGTTTACTCATTAGAGTCAATCTATGACGTCCACTGCTCATAAATCAGACAATATTCCCCGATTTATGAGCAGTGTGTGTTATAGATAGACAGAAACAATCCCAGAGAGGACACAAATCAAATGTCTTTATAGTCTTCTGTTGGATGCGTTGTCTTCAGGTCTGTCACATCATCCACATACTTCCAGCGTGCATGTATGGAGGAAGGTGTCTGGATGCCATGTTCACATAGTTGTTCGCATTTACCTTCGCCAATTAAGCTCTGACTGTGGCCTGTATCCATGTAACATACCAGGCTGAGAGTTAACATGACCTTTCCACTGCTCTTTCCACCAGACTGAATGTCTCTGCATGACATCTCTGTCATGTCACACATCTCTGCTGGTGCAGAGGCTGAGTGGTCCCCCCCCCCCCCCATACTATTTCATTTTATCTGCTCTGCTCTGTCACTGGGTGACGTTCACAGCAGTCATTTAGAAGATACACAGTGACACATTAATTCATAAGTAAATCTTTATTTACTAGTTGTATTAACTTACCTAACTGTAACTGGTTAGAACCATCTCTTGAGGGTTCACAGGGGAGCTGAAAATATAAGGCATAACTTAATGAGTGTTATTCAATATAAATTTCAAGGCTTGCTAGAAGTGTCAGTTCAGGAGCTGCAGCTGCAGTCTGCACCGCTTTGGTGCCACCTTGAGACTGGCACATGATTTTAAGTGAAATGTCTCAAAAGTTTTAGAATCACTTTGATGATCCTCTCGATTTTCATCGAACGCCACATTCTGAGAAAATACCTGAGAAACTAACGACAGCTGCATCAGCCTCAGCTCTGCTTGCTGTTTTGTGTCACTTAGAAAATGTTAGCATGCTAACAGGCTAAAAACGGTAAATTCTTAGAATAACATATTACTCCATTATAAATGCTAACATTCGCTAATATCTGTGACATATGTGCAATCTTGTGCAATATTTTTTTTTTTTTTACTGTGTTATATATTTCTGTGCAATAGTACAAAAACACTTTTTTTAATGTTCATGTCAAACTCACGTGCGATTTTTCAGCTTTCATCAGGATCTTTCAGTCCACAAGCTGAAGCGTGTCAGTCTCACAGTAAAGCTGTCTGATTACAGGGTCTTGTTAAATTATAGAGCAAAGAAAAAAATGCATGATTACATCATGATTAAACTGGGACACAAGCTTCAGTTAATGTTATTTGCTTAAGTATAATGCATGTCCCTGTTTTTGTGTTCATTGTCTCGTCTGACAGATATGAAGGTTTCAGTTGGTGCGCTTATGTGTTTCTCAATTTTATCTCTTCACTTTGCCCAGTTAACTGTTAAACGTGTTCATAACCAAGTTAAAGTGCTTTGTTAGCGATGTGGACATTGAAATGTGTGCAAATAAAGCCCTCCGTTTGCACAATGTGATTCTACTGCCACGCTCAGTCCCTCACACGCCCTTTACGTCAATATGATGCCAACAACCAGGCCTCTGATGAAACAAAATGTTCTGAGTAATGCCTAAATGTGCCTAGATGTTGTAAACCTACAAGACGTATGGAAAAAGTAGGCTTAGCTTTGGAGAGAAAGTGGGTATTTGGAGTCCAAATATTGAGATGGTGAGATGGATGACAGCTGGCATTACGTGGAGCTCAGCTGTGGAGCAGGCAGTCAAATCAAGGAGAGTACCCACTGGCACTGTTTCAGCCTCTTCATTAATCAGTTTCACCATAATGGGTGTGTGTGTGTGTGTGTGTGTGTGTGTGTGTGTGTGAAGACAGGGCTGCAGGAGAGAAGGACAGACAGGAAGGAGATGGATAGAATCAGAGGAGAGTCAGAGGGATGCAGAGATGAGGGACTGCATGGTGTCATATACACTCCCTCATACTTTTTCACAGATCTGAAGGGACGCGGGCCGGCTGTAAACAAGCTGTAAATTATCCCAAAGCTGGCACATGCAGTCTCCTTAAATCTGCAGAGGCGAGGACGCCACAAATGCTCTTGTGGAACCGCACACAGGGTGGGACGCAGTCACCGTCCACCTCCCTCCTCCCCCTCCAGTCCTATCACTCGAGTACTGCAGCACTGGAGGGTTTCAGGCCCATAAAACATCAGCGAATGAGAGCCCCTGACAGGTCCTCACGGTCCTCCACCGCTCAACAGATGTGAAATGGCCTGATAGGCTCCCCAGAGAGCTGGATGGGGAGGAGGAGGAGAAGGAGAGGAGTACAGTGAGGAGGGTAGAGGGGAGTCAAGAACAAGGGTGATGTAAATGTCTGTCTGCACCGGGAAATGTGAGCTGACAGGTAAACAGTTCCTCTCACTGATTTACACATTTTTATCATTGTTTTATGACTTGTTTGACTGAATATGCAGAAGTCTTGCTCCAGGCTTCTGGCGTTTATTGCGACAGTCATAATGTGTGTTATGTAACAATACCGCCCTCTAAAGAACACTGATGGTACTGCACTCCAGTACCTGCTCCATGTGCAGCTTTGAGTCATAATGCTGCTCAGTACACTGTGGATGGTGGATGAACACCATGTATCTCAATCGAAGCGTCAACTTAAAATGAATACTAAGTATGAAAACCCTGCACAGGTTGTTGCTGCTGAAGTAACTGAGCTGTAACAGTGACTGCTAACGTGGTGCTGTATGTTTCATTAGTTTGCATTTAATTTCTCTGAATAAAGTGAAGTAAAACTATCAGTTAAACAAGATATTTTGCTGCTCTTACTTTTTAATACAAAGGCTACAATTTGTATTGTTTCTGTCTTTGCGGGGAAGAATAGGAAGCAGGTGCAGCTGCGTTAAATTGTCATGGTATGTTTTTCTTTTTCTTTCAAGCCTTTAAAATAACTAAGTAAGAGTTGCAAGCACACACCTGGCAGACAGGTGTGTAGGAAAATGAAATCTTGCAAAAGAAAAAGGTGAATACTCGCACACTGCTAGCTCTTAATTTACTGGTTGTACAGCGTCATGTCATGACAAAAACAGTTTGATTCTGTGTGGGGGGGATTCAACTTTATCCTTATTAAACTTGTATGTAATAACAGCATATTCACTCTACACAGAAGTACAGTTTTGAGGTACTTCATACTTTACTACATTTCAGAGGAAAGCACATTCCACCACATCAGCCTGACAACTGCAGTTACTTTGATTTTACATACAAAACATAAATCAACTTAAATGATGCATTATACTAGATTACAGACTCTGCACACCTGAACAGGTGTTTTCAGGTGTGTGGCTGACTGTACCTGCTCAGGGTGGAGTTGTGGAAAGCTATGCTATGCAGAATAAGAGAGATGTCTGTGCAGGTGTATGCAGAGCTGTAAAAAGGTCTGAGAGGGCAAAATAGGCTTTTAAAAAAAGGATCTTTAAATTAACAAACAGTTTATGAAAAAGTTCAAATTAGCTCCACCTCAACCAGGTACATGACTATGCAGTACAAAATAAGAGCTTGAGTCCGAAGTCCTGAGGAAAAATATCATCTTTTCAGACTTAAGGGATTGAACTCTCTGAAAGGGTCCATTCTGCATCATGAATACTTTTACTTTTGATACTTTAAGTACTTTTTGCTGACACTTCTGCACTTTTACTCCAATATAAATTTTTAGAGCAGGACTTTTACCTCCAACAGAGTATTTTCATTATGGAGTACTACTACTTTCACTTCAGCACTCAGTGGCACAACGGAACTAATTTCATGTTACATTAATCAATACACTATTTTAATGTTATTATGAGATTATAACTAAATGATATACATCAATGGAGGAAGTCAAACACACTGCAGTCAATAATGACACCTTAGCGGTCCATGTCTGAGTGGTTTATTAGAATAAGAAAGTTGACATAGAGCAAAGTCTCCATGCGGAGTGACAGGCAGAGCTCAGGACAATGTGGAGGATGGTGAACAACTGCAGCAGTGTGTGTGTGTGTGTGTGTGTGTGTGTGTGTGTGTGTGTGTGTGTGTGTGTGTGTGTGTGTGTGTGTGGTGTATGTGTGTGCTGTGCAGTTGTCGGAGGGTGCATGCACGTGTTGCTTTTGCATGACGACAGACAGATTTCTTCGCGGACACAAGCACACACACTTGCATGTACTGTACAAATTCACACGTCGCTACTTCTGTACACACACAGAGGCTGTGTCGTCATGCAGCTACTGCACTTAAATTACATGTAAGCATCAAGGTTATGTACACGTAGCAGGGACATGTGTTGTCATCTGATGACAGCCTGCCCCGAGGTCCCTGGTGAGAGCCACAGGACGGCGGGGTCCTTCACAGTAGCAACGAGACTCCGCTCTGCAGGAGAAAAGTAGAATCTCTTTTTGAACCTCAGCCTGTATGAGTTCATTCACTCTTCCTCCTCCTCCTCCTCCTCCTCTTCTTCTTCTACCGTTTCCTTTTTAGATTCAGCATCCAAACAGGACACAACACCACGGTGCTGCTCACAGTATACTGCTTCATTGTCACTGTCAATACAATAATAATCATGATAGTCATCAGGTTCGTCTTCATTGTCGTCATCAAATCCGGCACACCAGAGAATCGAAATTGAAATCATATACAATAATATTCCATATAATTTCAAACCAAATATCTACCACAGAAACAAACTATAGAAAAAACAAACATGACAAAAATGATCAGTGCTGACTAAATACATCTACAACTTTACAAAAATGCAAATGTTGATTTTGTTTTCGCCTTGTTTTTGTGCTTTTTTTTCCCCTCTCAGATGTTGGCTTGGAGGGGAGCAGCTTCGTGTCGCCGCTCCCAAGTGCGATGGTGGATTCAGTACAGGTTAGCCTCTGTTTCTGGACTCTTTCTGGGGCACAGAGCACAGACAGTACAGTGGAGCACTGCAGGGCAAGATGGCAGTTATTGGCTGGGGGGGCATCGCGGGGCCACACGGCACAAACAACCCCAACACACAAAGGCATGGTCTCTTCAACAAGCACACAGACTCAACCTGATGAATAAGACACAAACACAGACTGGGTCACGAGGGCTGTGTGGGAATTCCATCTCTACCCTGTTGATATGTGCAGGGTAGAGATAAAGAGGGAGAATGTGTGTGTGTGTGTGCGTGTGCGTACGTGGGACTGAAGGCAATATGTGCCACATTTAACAAAAAAAAAACCTCAAAACAAAATCATTTCTAAGCAAAGGAAAGCAATTTCCCGCATGAGAGGCTTTGAAAATGTTGTAAAAAATTGTAACACATTAAGGATTTGGTGAAATAAAGCAGGATTTTGTGAATTACTTTCATTTCTGTTTCTGTCATTGACTCATTAAATTAACCAGCTAACCTTCAATGGTGACAAATAGCACGAAAGCACAGGCTTATATTAGGTAGAGATGTTATGCGTGTGCGTGTGTGTGTGTGTGTGGGGGGGGGGGGGGTGCAGAGAGATAGTGAGTCTGTTAACAATGAAAAGGGAAAGAAGACACAGTGCAGCTGTTGAGAGAGGAGGAATGGGAATGACATGAAGTATGTAAAGAACAGGGAGGATGATGGCTTTAATAAACAGACTTACTCCCATGAGGTTACACCTGAATTCTTGAGCTGCTCTGTAACGTTCAACTCAAGGTAATCAAATTACAGAGTTAGTAAGATAACATCATGTACAGAACCTTTCCTAGAACCAGTCACTGTCGGCCTATTTCAAGCCCGAGCTCCGTTTCTGATGTTAATTCAATTGCATCCCAAATTTGGCTAAAGGGCCGCCGGTGTTTGTGTGCATGCGTGTGAGTGTGTGTGTGGCTGGTGGTTCGTGGAGGGGTAAAGAGCCGGTTGAACGTGCACCTCCCTCTCTGAGCTGATGTGTCTGTAGTAATCTTCTCAAGGGCTCATCAGGCCATTAGAGGGCCGGGAATGTACTTTGCCTAATCAAGCATGTTTAGCGAAACACCGGAGGAGATGCAGAGCGAGGACACGGCTGGCTGCGCAAGCCAGACAGAGAGGCCCCGTTCTCTCACACGCACACACACACACACACACACACACACACACACACACACTCAGGTCACAGCAGAGATGGAGACGGGGAGATGAGGGGACGGGCTGGTGGAGGGCTCCGTATCCTCAATACTAATGACCTGTTTCAGGGTGGAATGTGTAAAGAATACACTGTACTAATGTGGTGAGGCAGTAATGCAGTAACATCATGTTCGCCCGCCTGACCTCCTCCTCTGTCCTTGCTTTCATAAATCTCTTTCACTGGCTTGTCTCATGCAGTATCTCCAGCTCTGGCTGCGTGTGTTTTTCAGGGCTGTGTACTGAGCCTCTGTACTGTTTTGGTACCAACTGAAACGTGTCCCTATCACTGAGTGTTGAAGACTGTCGGCTGGTGTCGAATATTTGGTCAGATTTACAGCTTTGTTTACCCTTTTGGATTAAAAACTTCTCGATTTAAAATTGAATGCAATAATTTGCAAACGAACTGTGTTTACTGACAAAGGTTTTCCAAAGTGTTCCTGAGCTCATGTAGCAACATCCTTCATACAGTCATGTGTTCACAAAGTGAGTGCTCGTGAACGACTGAGCCTTTCCAGGATGCCCCTTTCATACCCAATCATGACACTATCACCTGTTACCAATGAGCCTGATTACCTGTGGAACGATCCAAACAGGTGTTTTTTGTTGCTCCTGTCCCAACTGGTTTGAAATATGCTGCTGCATCAAATTCAGAATAAGCAGATATTTACAAAAATCAATGAAGCCGATGAGTCAAACATTAAATATATTGTGTTTGCACTGTTTTCAATTGAGCGTATGTCAAAAACGATTAGTAAATGATCACATTCTGGTTTATTTATGTTTTACACTGCATCCAAACTTTTGTGGGATCCTTGCTCCACTATGTTCACCGGATAGTCACTTATCTATCTGCTGTTCACTGCTGGGCCGGTACGGTTGAGTTTTTTGAGCATTATTGCTGGAAACCGCTGCTCGCTGAGGCCGAAAACGACACTGATGAGAGCTGTAAGAGCGAACCAAACCAATTAAATTGCAGGCCTAAAAACACAAACAATGAGCTCTATTGAGCTTCATACTGCGGCTTTAAATGGAAAATAGGGTTTAGTGGAAAAACATTCCATATTTTAAATTAAGTCTCAGAACCTGAAAGGTGTCATATCGGCTCACGCATTTAGTTTTTGTACAGTGTGATATTTTCTTGTGTGTGTACTTTGTATCTACCATCTGACCCAAAGTCCCCTTCGCCTAAGCCGAGTCCAGCTTCTCCCTTTTATCTGCGCGTCTTTGTGTAAAGTATAATGGTTTAAATACACTGTATAGCGTACACTGCTCCCACGCAGGGCTCTGACACTGTTAACACAGATTTATGAATGTCAAGCAAAGGGCTAACATTGAGAGAGGAACAGGGACTGGAAAAAAAAAGAAGGGTGAGAATGAGAGTAAAACTGATCAAAGCTGTTTGTTGCACTCAATATGAGTAACGCATTCATGGACATAAACCCAAAGAGACTCACACACGCACAAGCCGACAGACACACAAAAACATCAACGCAACGACCCAGATGAGAAAAAAAGCTATCTCTGGATCTCCATTTGAATCGAGAACAGACAAAAACAGAAAACATCAAAAGATCAGACAACGGAGTGAAAGAGTAACTCCACACCCAAGTATACCCATGCCCATCTGTTTTCTTTATCCCGCTTTTGTGGTGAAACACACTGAAAGACAGAAAAGGGATAAAGTCACAAGGGATGACCATTGTGACAGTTAGCGGTGCCCCAACTCTGGCCTCAGCCCCAGCCTCAGCCCTCAGCCCCTCCCTGCCCTGGCAAACCAGTGAATAACCAGAGTGGGCGAAGCAGAAGAGATGCCCGGTCCTGGTTGGTACATCTCACATGACGGATGGCGCTGCTGTCCTCCTCATTGATATTCCGCTAGGCTGCGGCGGTGGGCTAGGTCCCTGACTCTTAACGGCTATTTGTTGCCGCAGTCTCCTCCTGCTTCTGGGGCACAAAGAGGCTCAGTGTCGGGCAGAAGAGGCTGAATGGAGCTCCCAAGCGGCCGGGCCTCACAGACCCAGTCAGACAGCCAGACAGCCACAGCTCACATTCCCTCCTTCAAATGGACTGCGGAGCCCAGGGGGGCCTCAGGTCAGGTCAGACAGACCCAGGCATACTGAGAGGCAGCTAGGGAGGGAAGAATGGAGGGGAGATATTGTTCCTTTTCCCAGTGCCCAGCTTCTTCTCACATCCCTAAACTTCCGTTTGCTTTGCTGAGAAAACAGTTACAAAACATCAAATTAAAATTGGCTTCATCTTCACCTTTATGTGTTTCTTGCTTATTATTGCTTTCTTGCACTCCGTGATGGCTCTTGTCCAGCGCTGCCTCTGAGGCAATCACAAAAATTACAATGGGAGTCTCAACCCTTCACGAGCCACTGGTCAATCACCCAAACCTCTGATTGCTAAACACTTCAGTACACACATAATAAAATCCGTTTGTCTCTCTGTGATTGTTTATAAAAAGGGAAAATAACGTCCTCCTCACAGAAACTTCATTATATAGTTATACTTCACAGTTAAAGACAGGACACTGGTTGGGGTTGTTGTGGCCACTCACATTCACACAAACACATTCGCACACTGCGTGATTCATTGAGAGTCAGTGCCCTCTGGCACGGCTACAACAGTTTTAGTCTCATCTGAAATCCATAGTAAAGCACATTGTTGTCTGCTGGCACAAAAAAACAAAAAAAAAACAAAAGCAGAAACAAAACTTCACACTCAAACAAGCTCCATGGTGTCAAAACGGTGAACAAAATGGCAGAGGGAGACCTTTCACATTTGGCGCTGTAAGTGAACTTGTCTTTTTTTTTTTCATCCCCACATGTTTCTTTGTGAAGTTTCCCTTTCCTTTGCACCCCTCTCTTTACCTTCCTGTTTGTCCTGCGGTGGCAAAGTCAGGCTCTGAGGGTCGGACCACTTACAGAGCAGAGGGGTGCACCTCAGATTAAGAGCAGAGGAACGGAGACGTGAGGAGTGTTCTCTCCTCTTTTCCATCGCTCTCTTTGTTTCTTTTCTCTCTGTCTCTCTCTTCAGTCGGCTGAATGACGTCAGAACATTGAATGACAGTGAGAGAGGACAGACAGGGTAAGGTTGGACCGGGACAGTGAGTCTGAGGGGTTGATTTATTCCAGTCTGCTGTTGGAGGGAATGGGTGTTCAGAGAGAGCTTGGTGCCAGGGCTCACGTACTTCACCTCACTGGCCACTGGGGGTGCGCTCTCCCTTGTTCTTCCCCAGGAGATGGCTGAAGTCAGCCAGTTCTCCCAGCCCTCGAGGCCCATGCATTTCTGGCCTGATGAGGCCCTGGCGCTGGGGGTGATAGGGCGCTCCATTGTTGCTGTTGTAGTTGAGCGCCTCGTGACTCCAGCGAGGCTCCCCATAGTCCATGTGGGGAGTGGGAGCGGAAACAACCCTCCGTCGGTCGGGGGAGTCCTGCGGCGTGGCGGGGTAGATGTATTCTCCCGCTGAGTTCCTCAGGGTGCCGCTGGGACGACTGCCACCATGCTCTCCTCTCTGGGTGGCTAGGATCAGGTAGCGCTGGCGCTCTGTGTGCGGGGGCAGCATGACCTCCCCCGGGTCCTCTATCCGAACCATCCCTCCACCCCCTCCGCCTCCATGCAGGAACTTGGAGCTCAGGTAGATGACAGAGTTGTTGGGGCATGGTGTCCCCACAGTGGTGAGGAAGGTCTGGCTCTGGTCCCAGTCGGTGTCTGGGAGACGCATGGCCCGTTTCTGCTGCAGCGGGGTCTGCTCCGGCGTAGGCAGCAGGCCCGGGTCCATCTCTCCTTTAGGCCAGCCGTTGGGCGTGACAAAGGGGTTGTCTGCCTGTGAACGACGCCTCTCACCGCCGCTGGTTCTGGTTACGCTCATTACGGACCCGCTGCGACCCTGCCCCAGCATGCTCTGCTCTTTGTCACTTTTGCGGCGGGCGCCGCTGGCTCCAGAACCTCGGGAGTGGCGATGGCGATGACTCATGATCCAGCAGACAGTGAGGCCAGAGAGGACGGCCCCTGTTGCAAAGGCGGAAACAGCAGAAACCACCAGCAGGTTCACAGACACCAGGCCATCAGGCTCCTCGATGAAAGTCTCCTGAAGCAGCATTCCTACAAACAGAGAGAGATACAATCGTTCACAAAGGGAAAGCCATCAGTCAACTGGCGGAACCATGTTAATAGCATCAGTATTTCCTGTATTAAACATGTGGGAGTTGACAAACGGCGAGACGAAATGGCCCATTTTCTCTCTCTCTCCTCTGTGGGTGGGAATGGTCGTATGCTTTCCAGCCAAGGTAGCTCTGGCTAATTGCCTTCATTACGTAAAGTGGATGGTGATTTTAATAGCTGTAATAACTGTCTTCCTGATTGAGAATAGCTCTCAACCCTAACATGTTTCACAACATTAGCTTTATGGGAAGAGATGCCAAGTCTGGCATTAATGGTGAGTAATAATTTCAAGTTTTTATAATGTTTACCGTGAAATTCTGCTCTGCTTCCCATCTGGATATTTGTGTCGTATACTCTACTTGTGACTTGCAGGTATTTTGATTAAAAACAGTACTTATGATAATCAGTTCATTCTCTGGATACCTCAGAGGCTGAAAACTTCTCGGCTCAGCTTTTAGTTTAATGTACAGACCCAGTAAAGACCTCAAACACCTGAACTTGTTGTCTATGCTGTGCATTTCTAAATAAAAAGTGCTTGTGCTCCTTTTTGCTCAAACAAATATGCTGAGATTGTTCCCTTGTTGCATCCATACGCCAAAGCCTTTGCAAGGATAAACATAAGGCACCCTGTTTATAGATAAATGGCACCATATCAGCAGACAACACCATGAATTTCTGTATTTCTTTTGTGTAAGAACATGAGATGAACTCCCTCCGAGAGAAGTGTTTATGAATTATTGAAGCTATGAATACAGCTAGACCACAGCGCGGGCTGCCATGGATCAATTAGGAAAATGCCAGAAGAAAAGTTGTTCTGTGCTGCGTGAGCTCTCGGGACCAACACCAACGAATACAATGAAACTGTGCCAAGGGAAGCAGATTGGAGAAAAGCAGAAGAAGGAAAGAGGAGGGGTGTTACACAGAGAGAGAGAGAGAGAGAGAGAGAGAGAGAGAGAGAGAGAGAGAGAGAGAGAGAGAGAGGTTGCCTAGAGCGAACTCGAACATTTGGGGCCTTAGACAAACATAGTAATAGCTGTTAAATTACAACACCAATAGCGGCAGAGGGAGGACGGTCTCCACAAGGACAGTGAAATAAATCCTTTCTCACAGAAAATAAATGGATGTCATTAATAGACATTGGGAGCCACTTACTCACTTACACACAGCACAGAAAAGGAGCAGGACGAAGAACGGGAGAAAGAAGGAGCAGTGTTTTTTTATTTTCCAGACAAACACACTTTTATTGAGTGACAAATTCATTTTTAATGGGGACAAGTGGAGCTGGTTGTGGTGCAAATACTCTTACAGCCTGGTGGTTAATTAATGTGGCCTGTGGCTTGGCATAATAAAGTGTTACTCTACACACTGACATTGAGCTGGAGAATGGCAGCTAAAACCCTGCGAGAGACTGCGGAGCTGCTGCGCTGCGCCGGAGGTGCTCTTGTACATATTTAAGGGGCAGTTGACCAAAAAGTGCATTAAAAAACTATTTCTACTCTCACCCAGAGCACAGTCTATCTAGTTTCATGTGATTTTGGGAATATCTGTCCAAACAGGAGAGAGCTCAAAGCTGGTTTGTGTTGGTTGAGCACAAAAAAAAAAAACAACACATTTTCAAAGCTCGACAGTAGCACCTCTTTTCAAACACAGTGACACAGCTACTAAAGAAAAGGCTCCGGCTTTGTTTTTGGCTCTTTCCCTCTGCGAGAAGCTGCTGGCAATTGTGCTTTGGTAAAAATAGTTCTTAATGGGGAAAAAAAAAAAGCACAAAAAATGTACATTAATTCCTCCAGATGGTCTTGGCCCAAAGCCTTTCCAAAGACACAGTGAGAATGACCTCACACTGTACACAGAGAAAGAGCAGGAGAGAGAGAGAGAAAGAAAAAAGCACTCGTGGTGACACAGAGTCTACTCGCTGCTATGTGAGGCTGCAGTGCTAAATGCTAATATCAGCATGCTAACATACTCATGTGTAAGGTATGATAACAGCCTGAGGTGAGGCCCATGGGAACTGGGTTAGTTTTGCAGGTATTTGGATGAAAGTGAAGAAAGTATTGGACAAATTAGCTTTGTGACCTGATGATGGCGCTGCTTAAAAAAGGGATCATCTCATCTGGGGAATATGAACGTGCAAAATTTCACGGCTGTAATTTCAGTCTGGACCAAAGTGGTGGACTAGCACTGACATCCCTTGAGACACGCTGGCAGCTAAAATATCATTAAGACCTATACAAAAAGGTGTTATATAAAGGAGGGAACTTTGTCCGTGTTGCCTTTTATACAGTCAGACCGTTGGTTCATTACCAAACTGTAGCTTCGCTGCAGGCCTTAAAGCAAAACTGCACTCCAAACAGTCCAGGTACAAAATGACCAGAATTATATTTAACCATTTATCGAGCCCTTGTCACTTACAATTTCATCTTCTAGCCTGGATAATAGATCCTCGGCGCTATCAGCATGAGTTCATTCTCTCAACAAGTTTGCAGTTTTCATTGACTCAAACCTTGCATTAATCAGCTGAGCTTGTTGGTCAATCAATGTCCTTTTCAGCACTAATTAGTCCTTTATCACATATCCAATAAGCTCGGTGATACACGTGGACATGGGCCTTAGTTAGAGCCTGTTAATTAAGTGACATGCACAGTTCAGTTCAGTTCACCGTCAGGCAGTTCCTCCTGAATAAACAGAGAACACAGTTTATCAGCCGGCTTGTGTTCAGTCTAAAAGCGTATTTGTTTTTAATTCTTTAGTTTGCCTGATGTCACAACCTCTTCTTCTCTCATTTCCTCTTAATTTCTTTTCTTCTCTGCTCTTCCATTAGTTCATCACTGCCTCTGAATATCAATTTTGGAATAATTCTCATATTTTGATCTAAAATTAGATTTTTTTTTTTCATTTAACGCTCTCCTGAAGTTAAGTCCTCGCATGTGCTTTTTAAAGTGTTTATTTAAGTGAGTATTAAGGTGCATTTCGGAGGTTAGCTTTTCACAGTGGGATATGAAAACTTCATTGCTGAACGTCTCAAAACTACTCTGCAGATGGCAGCTTATAATTCGGATCTCATGACATATCTTTCTTCACTCCTGTCACACAGCCAGCTCATGCTTAGGCTAACATGCACAGACGCTAAGCACGCATGTTCCTCTATGTTTATATTGAATTTGGCATTTGCTCATTAGGCATTCTTGTCTCCTTGAACACATTGTTGGCGTCTTTGTTGCGGCAGCCTAAACATAACCCCAATTCTTGCTGTATTTATTTTCAAGTCTCAGGCCAATATTCCATTTGGAAAGGCTGCCAGTTTCAATCACATTATCGCTGCTCTCCTCAGTAAAAAGGGTGTTTTGGTGGGCAGCAGATGCTACACAAAGAAAAACATTTGGAGGTTATCAGCCCGTTCATCTACAGTGTCCACACACACACACACACACACACACACACACACACACACACACACATACACACATACACACACACAGCATGAGTTTGAAAAGTGAGGTAATGAATTGATTCATTTTTTCAATAAACCGCAGCCCTGATGATTTTGTAAACAACACTGAAGCGCTGCAACCACAGAAAATTCGGAGCCAGGCAGTAACATAATGGGGTTGAGCCACAAATCTCCTCATACACACACACACACACACACACACACACACACACACACACACACACACACACACACATACATCACATCTGGAGTTGTTGTTGCTGTACTCAGCTGCAGAGGTTGTATATATTTCTCTAACATTTACCTCAACTGTGGTCCAGGGTTGCTGTGTGGCACTTCAGATTAAATTCTGCACGGTGCAATAATACCGCTGTCATCTTCATGCAGGAGGAAAGGTCTTGACAGGAGCGTGTGTGCCTCTCTCTCTGTGTGTGTGTGTGTGTGTGTGTGTTAGTATGGCTTCCTTTGTGTGTATGCATGTGTGTATAAATGCTTCAGCTTTAAAACGGAGGCTCAGTATGCTCCCTCAACTCTCTTCCTCTTGACATGGACACTCAGATATGTTAATTATTTTGTGGATTTCTCCCCCCCCCCCCCCCCACATGCCTCACACGTCTTTCTTGGATGCACAACATGTCGAGAAAAATGAAATGACGGATGGATAGATTTGGTGAGTGTGTTTTTGTGTGACAGGCAAGTAGCAGGCAGGTTTCCCAGCATCCTGGCGAGAGGTGACAGTAGAAGCAGCAGCTTGCGCCTCCTCTCCTCCCTTCAACTCTCCTCTCCTCACTTATTAAAGCTTAATGGAAGCCAACGGGCCTGCCTGTCAGCCTGACGCACACTGAGCTGCTCGTCTCCAGGCTTCCAGCTCCAATTACAGCGTAACAGTGAGAGAAGAGGAGAGGAGAGGAAACAAGGGAGAGTGGAGGAGAGGAGATGAAAGGAGAGAAGAGAGAGGAGAGAGGGGAGAGGAGAGAGAAGAGAGAAGATGAAAGTAGAGTACAGGAGAGGAGAGAAGAGAGGATAGAGGAGAGGAGAGGAGGTGAGAGGAGAGAGGTGAGAGGGGAGAGGAAAGGCAAAGAGAGAGGAGAGGGATGTTATGTAGGTTGAGGAAAAAAAGGAAAAGGGAGGAGAAATGAGGAGAGAAAAGGACATGAAACAAAAGAGGAGGAGAGTTGAAACAAGAGAGATGAGAGGAGGAGACTGCTGAAGAAAAAAGAGGAGAGGAGAGGAGGGCATGAGTGAGGATTAAAGAGGTGAAGGAGGAGAGAAAAGACCCAGTTTGTACCAAAAATAGACGGATGGAAGAATACTTTGAACAGGATATGTGTGTAAAATATACTAACATAACATCATATACATATGTATTCCATCAGCTAACTGTCACATTCAAAGCACAGAGGGGCTCCTGCACGGCTCCTTCTTTTCTTTGGTGCATGATTTCCTTTGTCTCACCCGCAGTCGTCTGCTCCTTCATGCCCTGTATCGTCCTTCCCTCCCTCCAATCCTCTTGTTAGCTGTTAATCCTCTCTCAATATCTCTCTCTTACCCACCACTCCTTTGATCACCAGGGGTGGCGGCATGATGGGAGTAATGGCTTCAAAATTCAAAAGACAAGCAGAGAAACTTTCACTCGCACACTTCCAAATCAAGGTCGTTCCTGCACGATCAGGTTTAATATCAGCGCCACAAAGCGATGTTTCCGTCACGCAGGCTTCGTGACAGCTGTGGTCACGTTAATCGGGGTGATTTTTGTGGAAGTTTTCCCTCACGTCTTCTGCTCTCATTTCTCCCCCCCGCCTCCCACCGTCCTGCCGGTGAGGAAGGGAAATTAATGAAAAGCCCTGCACGCTCTATGCCAGTTGTTAAACATTTCCCTTGATTAGAGCACTGGCAGAAGACTATCTGCACGGCCCATGCTCGCAGTTTGGCGGCGCTTTTGTCAACGGCCTTGTGAACATGTGTGTGCGAGATAAAGACGGAGAGGCAGATGCGGGGGAGGATTTTTAACCTAGCATCGGTGATGCTGATGCTGATTAGAAGCACACATCCAAAGGATAATGGTTTAAAGGATAGGTTTATTACAACTTGGGTCTAATTCTCATCGTGTCGTCCATCACTTCCAGCAGGCAGGGTAGAGCTGGACTCATCAAAGTAGCTGCTGAAATCTGCAAACACTGTAGCATCACTACAATGAAGTCTGACAAGAGTATGTTTCAAGACAAGACGGTGAATCTAAACCAGTTGTTCCCGAGCTGGGAGACCCCTGAAGATTAATCTGAGGGGTCAATGGATATTTAACAGGTGAAGAAGAAAAAAAACATTTCCACTACACAAAATTAGCCAGATTTTGTCTACTGCTTTATCTGGTGAACTATTAGAGAGTTTTTCCTCTGCATGCTTCTAAACTGTCAAAAAAGTTGGGAACCAATGATCCAAGAAACTTTATTCAAAGGTAAAACTGAAAGTAAGCACGTCCAAAATGTTGGCAATAATTCCTCATTGCACAGGGAAACTGTGTGTGCTTACAACTAAAGCAAGTAGAGAGGTAGAGTTTAGCCCGAAGGTCACTTGGGATCTGGAGGGAGATGGTGGATCACATCAGCTGCTTCATAAAAACCAGCTGGGCAAAAAAAAGTCAACCCAGTCCTCACTTTGAACATTATGTTATCAATTAACACACCAAAAATATCAATCTAACAGAGAAACGCAGAAACCCGAGCGTGCAGCGGTGCAGCTGCCTGAAGCTAACAGACAAATGTGACCGCTGGTGGTCCCACTGTGAGCTGTGAGTACGTTCCTGTAACAACTTCTGAACCGATGAGGAGACATTCACGTAAGCAGTGATTGGGCAGCTGTGTGGAGGTGAGAGACCAAGTAGGGAGAAGTTCTCTCTCTAGTACTCATTTTTGATTGGTTACTCATCTATTTTTGCCAATTTCACCAGACAAAGAGTATGCATGCCTTCTAGCAGAGACCATATACTGTGGTCTACTGTGAGCCATTATCGTCATATTTAAATGATATCGCCCTAAATGATATCTCCCTCCTCTCTATGACGGGTGAATATTCACTTGACTTTTGATGGACAGACGACACCTTGTACACACTAGTCCTTTTCAAACACAACCCAACCTTTATTACTCCTGATCAGAATCATGAAAACCAGCAAAACAACACCCATATTGTAATAAACCAAAAACGATTCTTCAAAAGAATCACCTGACGCCTGGTTTTGATTACTGTCTGGAGGTGTTACCTATTTCAGACGCTAACGAGTAAATTTGGAACTGTTTGAGGCTTCCTGCAGATCGATAAGTTCGTTAATCAAAAGCCAGGCAGGGGAACTTTTATGCAGTTTGTGCGCTGGAATGCACGTATTAGAAACACAGCACATCAAAACAGAACAAAGAGACTTCACAGCATCCCGGTGGACCTGCCGGTGCCACGAGCACGCACTTCTGAGCTTGATAGGTTACGACTGTGTCAGTGTACAGCCACTGATCTGAGGGGCTTTCATCTCCGGATTCCACCATTTCTCTGCATGTTAATGTGTTTATGCACGCGGTGACGGCAGGGACGCACGTGGCGAAGCATGTGCACCGTGGTGTGAATATGTGTGCATGGATGTATGAATATGTGTGCGTGTTATTAAGCGACTGCGTGCACACGCCTGCACCCATGGCTCAGTGATTTTGCTCATTATCCTCCTCTCCTTTTCCTCTGTTGAAAGACTGCAGGCACTATTTTGTTGCTTGTTTTTAGCACGTCCTCCTTCTTCCTGCTGTCTTACTCCTCATTTTTTACCATGCCCATTACTTTTCTTTCAGCAGATACGCTATATATCTCACCCTCTCCTTCCACTACTGAATCTCTCTCTCTCTTTCACGTACACATACAGTACACCTCATGCAGTGAGCTGTGAAGCAACACCAATGTGTATACAAGGATGGAGAGAAACTGAGAAGGAATTAAAGCGCGTTAAAAAGAAGCAGGATCTCTGCAGAGCTCCTTACTCGGACTAACCCTCGCTTGCTCGTAAACAGTGTTTACTCTCAGAATGACTGTAAAACCATTTACAGTCCCTCCTTCCTGACAGCGTTTACACAGCACAGCTGAGGAAAGCCGCTGGAGCGTTCTGCACGACTCCCTGGTTAGAAAGAAACAATATATATTTAAAAAAAAAGAAGAAGAAAACTCAACCTGAGCTCCTGAGGGCCAGTCAGATGTGCCCGTCTTGCACCCGAACGATCAATATGTTAAAACATTTATGCGCACCAGCCATGTGTTTGCAATTAAAATTCCATAAAATCTCCACTGAAAAAACTGCTGTTAATAGATTCAGGTCTTCAGCTGGGTCTATTAGTGAAGGCGGATCAGGCTTTTGGCTGGCTCAGAGTCAAGGTTCGCGATGATGGCTGCATAATTACATACCTGCACGACTCTTGCTGCCTATACATTCCTCTCTTCCACCTCCAGTATCTTAATCTTTAACTCTCGCCCTCTTTCTTCATTTCACCTTTTCGTGCTTGTAGAAAATTCTCTGCTTGGGGTAAATGAGGTAAGTCCAGAGTTGCTTTCTGGGAGCGCTGCGTTAAAATCATCAGAGGGGGTCCGACTCCCTCCTGCTGCTGTATAATCAAAAGCTACAAGACTTTTTTTTTTTTGGTTTCCCATAAATGTTTTTTTTTTTCTCTCTCTCAGCCTTTGCACACATGTTGCTGTCAGGAATGTTCCTCATTGAATTTGTGGATTCAATTATATCAGGAGACCTTGTTTTGCCAATCTGGTCAACCTTTAGTGAGAAGCAGCTTAACAAGGGCAAGTCTGTTCGCAATTTCAGCTGCATCCAATCCAAACAAAGCAACTGGGCTGTGGCGGACACTGTGGTGAAATAAATTGTTTTCCAGAGACTTTTCGTGTGCATGAGAGTGCATGTGTGTATACGTGCATGTGTGGGTTCAGTAGGATGTAGTCTTTATTATTTTCCTCTATATCCTATAACTTAGGGGTTACGGAGTTGGCTGCGCTTTCGTTTGGTAATTGATACTCTCATTTTAGGTGCGAAGCCAAAAGCATACTGTGCAGAGCTATAATAAATATTCACAAACATGTCACCGGCAATAAATTGGAGCGCAGGTCCGCATAGCATTAGTCTAACTATCTTCCCTGAGGGATCATATCTCTCATTCCCAAATCATGAGCTCTGCAATTTCTAGTTAATCTCTCTCACATGCAACATGCATATATCACATCAGTGCACGGTGCTATATGATACGCCCACCAGCTGAAAACACATGCCAGTTTGTTTTTACGTTCACATCCCCGGCGTTGAAGCGTTGGACTCGTTCCTGATGCAAATTTCTGAAGGTTTAACAGAATGATTAAACCATCGGGCCTCATGTCGGGGCTGCACGCCATCTGGGTGGCTGATTGAAACTACCCTCGCCCCATTCGTTCAGCCACCCCCCTGCTCTGTTAATTTACAGGCCGTCTTTAATGAAATGTCTCCGCTGTGACACGGGCCAAGGCCCCGCAGGTGGACGTGCCGCCAGGACACATCCTGAGGCGAACGATCGCTCAGAATCACAGCGCCTGTCGGTTGACCTGGACTAAAGAGAGTTTAAGGGGATCAATACTGAGTTGCTGCAACAAACCCGCAGGCGACAGAGATAGGAAGAGTCTGATGGACAGACTGACAAATAAAGTGACAAACAACGAATGAGCAGGGGAGGAAGTGTTGAAGAGAAACACAGATGAAGTGAAAGAGAATGGGATTGAGACAGAGAGAGTGTGACTGAGTGAACCGGAGAGAGAGAGGGAGTGTGAAAAAAGTGCAGTAGTGTTATTGATGTGTCGCAGAAAGGAGGAAAAGTGTTGCTTGATGCAGGGAGTTAGGGGAACTCGCCGTGGTCGATTTCTGTCTGAATGATAGACACAAAAACAATCCCCAGTGGTGTGAGTGGGGAGTAGTTACAGTACTCTGGATGTCACCCTGTAGGACTTTCTGCTGAGGCATTACACAGCGCCTCCAGGTCCTGCACGCACTTTATTGGATGACTATTACTCAGCACTGACCACAGATCTGCCTGAGGACACTTATTCTTCATCAGCGTGTGTGTGTGTGTGTGAGTACAACCAAATTCCTTACATGCGAGTGTCTGCTGTTCAGTTTTACAGATAGTGAGAAGAGCCGGTGGCTTCAGGTGAAATCACAGTGTTACATGTCCCAGTCTGTCATTTTAACCCCGTCTTTTTGAGGATGAGGATCTGGATCACACAAGACAACACATTAATCAAATCAAGTACACATGCACGGAAACTTGTCTTACCAGTGCTAATACTTTTGTGTGTTTCGGCTTTTTTCTCACCAACAAATCAGACCTACTGTCACCTTGAAACTGAGCAAATTACGAGGATTGGCGTATTCTTTTAATAACCAGGAGTCTGGCTGTATTTATTTCATTAATTTCAAAACTTAAACGTTTTTTGATTACTCAGAGGTAGACTCAGAGACTCTGTTGCATAATGAGCACCTCATTTGCATTTGCATGGCATCTCCCCGTGTTTTCTCTGTCATTTTCTACTACCTGAAGCGTTTTCTGAGCTGTCAAGGGCACTAGAGGGCCGCGTCTAGTGTGCAGTGATCAGCGGCCTCTCGCAGCACGAAATAACAACTTCTGGAGGTGTGGGGATGTAAAAGGGTGGGTATTGGTTTTATAATCTTAAAAGTTTGGTGTATTTCTTTTTGGTGAAAATCTGTAAAAAAACAAAAAACAAAACAGAAACAATGAGCAACTGTGGGCTATGTGTGTACAACCCTCACAACCCCAAATCTCACTTCAACCAGTCATTGAAAGATAGCAACCCCGTGCACACACACAAACACATCTATCAGCGAGGACCCGTGGCTCGCTGAGGGGTCAGTAGGCCCCCTGTGTTTTTCAAGGCTCTCTCTGAGGCTCCTGCTGTTGGGAAGGAGATGTGAGCAGCAGAGGGAGGACTCAGAGGAGGAAGTCAGATGAAAGAGCTGAAGCCCTTCAGGAGTCCTCGCACCTCGCCAAGCTTTCCAGAGGCTGAGGCTGCTATTCTTATCTTCTTAGAGCTTGCTACAAAAAAAAAAATCCCCATATCTACACTGAAAACTGCACACCCACTATACAGTATTCCACTCGCCTTGTTCGGCTGCCATGCCAAGGTATACACACACACACACACACACACACACACACCCACGCACACACACGTCAATTGTTATAAGGCACGTTGGTCCTCATATTTCATCAGCCGAATCTCGGTATTCACAGAGGGGATCAGCTCTGTTCTTCAAGCCTCTCAGAAGCTCCGCAGGGTGGTAGAGATGTGTGAGTTAGAGCACAGTCTGGCATCTGGGGATGCACAGCTACACACCACACTCCCTCTATCTCTACTTGTCTATTCTCCCGCTCTCTCCCTCTTTGCCCTTGGTGTCTGACTTGCGGGAGTGACAGCAGAGGGAGTTAGGAGGGGAGGAAGGACGACTGTGGCGTCAAGGTTACAGAGCCCTCGCTCCGTCTGAAACAGGAGACCGCATCAAACAAAAAAATGAACTACTGTGGCGAATGCTTCCCCGTCTCCTCTTTTTCTGTCTCGTTTCCTGTCTGCCTCTCTGTTGGGGTTCAAGCTACAGGGCAACACATTTATCATGAGCAGACTTAAGACCCTGTGCTTTAACTAGCTGCCATGTAAATACAAAGAACTGTGTCGGCTTTATGTGTTCCCTCTCCTAAGCCTCAACTCAGGCCCCATTCCAAACCGCAGCAATTAGAGTGGAATCAGATGAGACCACGGTCGTAAATTTGGCAACAAATCTTCTTTCCTGCACAAAGCTCCTCACAGCATCACAACCAGAGAGGAGAAAGATGGATTCGGTCCTGGCTCTGCAGTGATCGTCATCCGCTCTTAACATGACGCCACAACAAGGAATCTCCAATCTGCCGTTGCCTCATTGATGTTTCAGTGGACCTCAATTACTGAGTGATTGCATCCCGCTGTTCCACCAGTCAAAACACTGCCTTTCTGCTGGAAATATTTTCACAGCGCCATAATTGCTTCCATCTGTAGCCACACTGTGGCAACACTAGCTGTGTCATTACGGCTGAGTGAGTTCACAGCAAAACGGGTGGCGAGTACGTGCGTGCGCGTGAGCGTGAACGTTTGCGTGTGCCGGTGTGGGTGCGCTCGTAGGAGAGACGACTCTGCTTTTATTGACACGGAGGAAACTGAGATTTGAGCGATGAGGGGAAAGAGATGAAGCGGGACGCGTCTCCTGTAGCAACAGCACCACACACACCTCCGCACGCTGCCTCCTGCTCCTATTTGACGGCTGGTTTAACCGAGTTGACTTTAGCTGATGAGCTGTCTGCGCAAACACAATTTGACTCATTCCCCCAAAAGGCCTACAAAATAAAACGAGGGCGTGCTATGTCGTCGCTGTCGGGAGATTCAGGCGCTTGGCATTTCTGAGGCTGCTGCAGGGTCCCGGCAAAATGATTTGGACGTAAGAATCTCTTTCCTTCAGGGTTAAGGGATCCTCATGGGAAACTACAAGAGCGAAGTTGGAGGTTTGACAGAACATTTAGCCCTCATTTATGCTGTAACTGATCTGCCTGTCAGCGAGGGTCACGACCTGGAAAAACTAAAGCCAGCCAATCGACACGTCGCGATTACCCGCCCTAAGTGCATCTGACATCCTATACTGTCTGTCAACGCCTGAACCAAAGCTGACTCATTATGCTGTTTACACAAATGGTTTATATACCTGTCACATGTCCAAACACACACACACACACACACACACACACACGCACACACACACACACACACACACACACAAAACCCTACAGCAGTTCAGAGTTATTTAGGTGATTTCTGTCAGTCGGGTGTGTTCTGCTCAAACATCATTAAAACTAAATCCAGCACAAATCCAGCTGCAGTTTGTCACACTGGCTGAGTTGTCCACTGTGAAGAGCCTGCTAATTTAGAGTGCATGCAACTGTTCACACAAAGACACTAATGGCTCTATTTTCCTGCGAGCAGAATTGTTATATCAGACTCTGGGCACAAGTGGGCATGACCAGCTAATTTTTTTCAATTTTAGAGACTTGAGGCATATTCACGATAATAATGACACAACACAGGAAAAGCTGAAGAGGGGTCTGGAGTGGAAAGAGTTAATCAATTTAATTGAATAAAGGTATTGAAATACTTCATTAGTAGAAAGAAAACAATATCAGTAGATTGGTTATAGCAAGAACCCCGAATCACATGAACGCTGCACACCAAATATGTTTCTTACTTTATGATTTTGATGTTATCAACCATTTCTTTGAAGAATCCAAACTAAAATTATCCTTCTATCAAGTATTGTCTGCATAGCCACAGCCTGATATTGCTCATGTTTCTGTGCTGCGGAACACCTTTGCTGTCTAAAACCTATTAAAAGAAAGTTTTGTAGCATTTTACCAGGTGACACGCAGTTTTTTTTCTTTGTTGCAATCACCACAGTTTGACAAGCTGACTGGAAAAAAGTCTTTCTGTTGGGGAGCAAAATGTGCAAAGATGCACACAAACAGCTTTTATACTCATGAGGATCTTCTGTGTTTGCGACTGTGTTTGTAATAGCTTATTAGTCTGTGAAGCTGGTGTGTCTATTTTGTTAGATCCCAGTGTCAGAAAAATTGAATAATTGATGAATGTACCCACACTGTTTAACCTGAGTGTAAATATAGGAATTACATTGCTCAAAATACAGACCGCAGATGAAATAAACATATTATTCCAGCTGCTGCACAATGGCTACAGGTGTTAAATCAAGAGCAGAAGGAAAGATCTTTAGAGCTCATAAAAAATGCATCAAGAATGGTCTTTTGATGTGTGTTGTGTGGAAAATATACATCAAAGTCAAAGAGGCAAAATTCACATTCACATGAACGATATGATACTTAAGCCTCACACGTTACCGTTCGTGGTTGTGTTTGCAATAAAATGTGCTCTCAGCAAGTGGAAATGCAGTTTCTTGCCAGAAAAGCTGCATCACTTCACTTCCCTCGGTGTGTTTGTTTGGACCCACAAAATTACAGCGAAGTTAAGTCTGCTTGGCGCCTGAGAGAAAGTAGGGTCCATAGGCTAATAGGCCTGAATTAGACACAAACGCACACACTTATACATGCACACATAATTGAACGCAGTTATTCCTCTGACCTCATCTCTTTCATCAAAGTGTCCCTCCCGCGACACATCGTCTCAATTAGACGTCCTGTTTCAAAACTGTGCTTTGATCAGAGCGGGTTTAGAGGACCGGCGTGTCTCTACATGCTAATACTGGTCTGTGTGTGTTTCTGATGGAGGCTACTTTTGGGGATAAATTTCTGACTAAAGACCAGTTAACTGGGGACAGCTTGTCCAATTAGGGACAAAAGCCATGTCCCCAATTGAAAAACAGTTGATTTTTGGGTCAGTGGTTAAGGTTACGGTTAGGAAATGATGTAAGTCTATGTAATGTCACCATGGGCACTTATGGGGACTTGCTTTCCTTATTGGGACAAAACACAAGTTCCCATAATGTAAATCATTAAATCTTGGACTTGACTTGACTTAAGTCTAGCCTAAGGTTTAGGGTTAGGCAAGTAGAAGCCGTGGTTATAGTTAGTGTAAGTCAGGAAATGAAATTAAGTCTGTGTAATGTCCCCACAAGTGATGAAAACACAACAGTGTGTGGTTTGTGGTGTGGTCTTTGTTTGCTAATAAATGCAGACACAGGCATGCATAACAGCAAGGCTAAACTCCACATCCTCATATCCTTTAACATAATCAAACTGATCTCCAAACTCTGGTCTTCTGACGTTGCAGAAAACCACATTTTTAGCAACAGCGTGAGGATAAACTTTTATGATAAATTAATAAAAAGCAAATGATGCAAAATAAAGATAGTCGTGCGAGAAGGGCAGCAGCTCCGTGATATACGAAAAGAGAAGATTAAGAGGACGTGAGGCAGGTGGTGTACATCACCTCGACAGAGTTACAGCTTGGCCACGAGCCCGCTGAGGAGGCCAGTGACAGCGGCATGACACAGGAGACGCCGGTGGCACTCTCAGTCCATTTGTCACAGCGGCCCGGCGTAGCGCCCATGAAAACAGCCGCTCCTCTCCCCCTCCTGCACCTCCCTCCATTCTCCAAGCTTTCATCCACCCTCGCCCTCGCCTTTTCTCCGTTTCCTATGTGATTACCCCCGCCACCTCGCCTCTTTCTTTCCTCTTCTGACCTCCCTCTCTCGGTCCTCTCTTCCTATCACTCCTCTTCTTTTCTTATTCACCCTCATGACTCCGTACTTCTGATCCCCTGAACCATTTCACCCTTTCCATCCTCAGAGTTTGCCTCCTTCCTATGATCTCTCAATCTCTTTTTGCTCTGCTCTCGACTCCTGGATCTGCAGCCCCCCCCCCTCGCTCTTCTCAGCCCCAGTCCTTTCCCCTTGCAGAATCACCCTTGATATCTATTCGACTGCCATCAGCCTGAGGAGAGATGAAAATCGATTCTCCCTCCAGCAACTGCTTCTCTCTGGCTAAGGAGAAAGGGGAGGCAGTTAGCTGGGCTCTAAGTAAGGCCGTCCATCCATCTCTCTTTGAGGTCTGAATACAAGGCTGCTCTGAAATCAGTGTAGCACTGACTGTGACTGGAGAGAGATGAAGCATGAGGGAGAGGAGAGGCAGAGGAGCAAAGACTATGGCACAATAAATGACTTGTTCTTTTTCAGACAAGCTGCAAAGCCAGAACTAGCATAATTTCCCCTTAAAAAGAGAGCCAATTCATCCAAATTACGAACAACTCCTTTCTCACTTCAAAGAGCATCTAGCAGTATCGAGCCACGCAGACCGTTTCACTTTTATTTGGCCAGCTTTTCGGATGTATGTCTGTGAGATTCCTATCACCACCAACACAACTGAGGTAACTGCAATTATGTTTCTAGCACTTAACACCATTAAAAAATAACTTTGAGGAAAGGAGACAGCAAAAATAAATAAAAAAAGAGGCTCTGATGGAAAAAAAGGATCCATTTATCTCATATTTATAAGGTGAAAGCACTTCAGCTGTAGGACCATTGTCAACTTGCCTGAAACGATGGCCCCATTTCTTTAGAAAACGTTTCACTGGAACTACTTTGTACTCAGAACATATCCCCTCAAAACCAGAATAAATAAAACAAAATGCTATTGTGGCAGGATACCACAAGAAGTATGTGTATTTTGTGAATTCTGTGAAAAGTAGGTCACCGATTCTCAACATTTTTGCTTTGTGATCCAACAAAATGAGTCGTCAGAAGCTCCACCAAAGATGAATTTCCCCTCTAAACCTTCCTGATTGTTTTATTTGAATACTTGTTAGCGACCAGAAGCGGTGAAAGTTTCATTTCATGTAGAGGAACAATGTTTTTTCTTTACTGAGATATTAATAATCTGGCGACCCCTTGAATTTATCCTGTGACCCTCTGAGCCTCCCTGACCTGTAGCGTGGGAAACCACAGATTTAACTGACACTCTCACATTACCCGTCACTTCAAACTATAAAGCTGCTCTTTATGCTCATTGACTGTCGAAGATGTTCGTGTGAATCTGATCGTGAGTGGAGGCCCGAGAGGGAAAATTTAGTTGACGTGCAGCTGTAGCGAGCGACTGCTCCTCGAGAGGAGAAGTGCGCAAGGGGAGAGTGAAAATGAGATTGCTGAATTTCCCCAAAGAGAGACAGATAGGCCAGACCATATCTCACCTCCCATCTGCTGGGTCAAGATCCAGACAGGTGGAATGAGTCCAATATAGAGGTATGAAATATTCAGCAACCAAAAGCCTTCCGTCTATTCCAACAATCCAAGTCTCTGAAGAGGTTGTGTTGGCGTGTGCGAGCATATGTGTGTGTGGATCGTAGGTACACAGATGAATAGTATACATCCTGTGAATACGGTGCGTAAAGAGAAGCACAGAGGAAGCTCACAGACACATGCAGAGAGAGCGTGCAGGCAGTTTTCAAAGTCTTAACGGTGTCAGTGACAGTTTGTCATAACAAGCTCATTGAAGCTGCGCCTCTCTGTCTTCCTCTGCCTGAATACTGTGTGTGCAGATGGCTGAAAGAATCTTTGTCTTACAGGAGGACAAAGAAAGATGGACTCAGTGTTAACTAGCAACAGGAAACACTGCAGAAAGCATCCATATCCAGAGACAATGAAAGTGTCAAAAAAAAAAAGGGAAAAGATATGATGAAAAGACCAAGTTCATCACAGCACCTGAGACAAAGCGCTGTCTAAGTGTTGGTGGCAGCCGTCGGATAGATGCTGCCTCGCGCTGCCGCCGCGCCGACCCGGCAGCTCTCGTTCATCTAGCGACAACAGAGCTCACCTCTGTCAACAGAGTTCAGCTGGGGCATATTTCATGACGGGATCAGACGCGGGAGCAAACATGCCTCCGAGCTCAGATATTCCTCAAAGGCAGAGAAAGAGAGCAGAACGGCACTTCTCTATCTGACAGCGGTCCAAGAGGAGCAGCCGTCAGGGCATGGCACACTTTCATCTCTGTGTGACTGATATCATTTGATGGGTACAAATCTGAAAATTGATATTCTGCCTCATATTTACGGCCAGTTTAAAGGAGCGCTCCGCGGATTTTACATGTCTAAGTCAGTGTAGCCGTCATGGAAAAGACTACACAGCTTGTAAAACAGTCTTCCGTTGCTCTGGAAGGAGCTTTGTCAAGTCTGAAGAAAGGCACTGTCAGGTTGCATTATGGGAAATGTGGGAGTTTTGGAGCTTGGCCCAAAGAAGAGACAACTGATTTTCTATCTCTTATGTTTTACAAATGGGTAAATATGACAGGGGAAAAAACCAATGTAAACCGAAGTTGCATACTTATTGTGAAAGTAAAAGTAATACTGAAAATGGCTTTTCTGTGATTTATTTGAGATGCTTAAGAAAAACTATTACTATTTGTGGTCAAACAAGAGCTGGTACAATGCCTCTTCATACAGAAATGGGTCATTATGCTGCTTTGGGAAAAGAAAATTGAATTTGTCCAGTGTGTGATCTCGGGGGAATACAAAATGAGAATCAATTAGTTTTTTTCACATCGTTTGTATTGGAATCTTTTGTTTAGTGACATGAAAGATACAAATGAGCTGACGGATGCGAACGACTTACAATGACCCGAAACAGTTGCCTGAATGTAAGACATTCAGTCTGGGTGGTTATTTATTGAAGTTATGGGTGTTCAGAAAACCTTGTATCAACACGGATCATTCGGGATGATTTGTGGCCAAAACAGCTGGAATCTGTTTTTGCTGTTGTAAAGGTGTCTTATGATCCCACGAGGGAAGGGCTACAACATGCATGACTCACATTTATCTAGCTGGCAGGCACTTTGAACAAAGCGGCATACATAGAAAGGGATTAGGGAAAAATGCTGCGATGATTTACGGGGTGAAGAGACTGGAAAAGTGTTCTACACCCTCAGCATCGAGTCTTTACACTCCGTGACCCTGAGACGCACCAGAGGTCAAGATATAACAAGTATAAGAGGAGTATTTGAGACGAGAGCTTGTAAAACACTCTATTAGCACAGCAAAAATAATTATGTTCATCTCTCACCCACTGGTGTAATACAGAAGTGGAGTAATGATCATAGAAGTTGCACTTTTAATTACAAGCTTCCTGCACAACAGTGTGCATTTGCAGAAGTGGAGTTCCCTCGCGAAGAAGACATTTCTCTGAATTTTCATCTACTTTATGTTATTTCACAAAAACTAACTTTTTAGGAATCAGAAGCAGGTTTACGTGCACAACATGACCTGTTTTGAATATACTAAAGCCTTTGGAAGAGCACGGATTTGTCTTTAGGGGCAGGAGCAGCAGCTTAAAGTAAGGTCCCCCACATGTTCTATAAGCAGCAACACATGGGCTCAGTGGAGACAAATAACTAGCTTAACTTCGCCATGCATAGAGTGAGCATCAGCCATCAGTTACAGAGGCCATCCCCCGTGGTTTGGCGGTCAGAGGACCTGAAGTGAGAGAGCAGCATCAAACAGAGCGCCCATCTGAAACAGGATTAAAGTTGTACGCGAGTTCAGATTATGCAATATTTATCTGTTCTTTTCTCGGGGAGCACGGCACATGAACTCGGGGAACTTTCAGAAGCACAGGATTAATTTGCACGCATTGGAATTAGTGCGCAGATCAAAGAGAGGGGGTGTCATGGGAGTATCCAAAACCTCTGTGTATCTAGAATAGAGATTTCACTTTGCTGTGTACCACTTCTATTTTCATAATGATATGGAGAGAGAGAGAGAGAGAGAGAGAGAAAAAAAGGAAACATCAAGGGGAATTCAAGCTGGAGTTGAATATAATTAACCACATGGATATGCAACAAAAACCTACCAGACCGAAGCAAAGATAGTATACAAGTAAGGACAGAGTAAACAGCGAGGAGAACAAAGTTAGCTGAAACATACACGAGGATTTTCTTGCCAGCTCGGGGACAAATTGAGACTAGCAGACCGTCTTCGCGCTGGATCTCGGTGGATACTCTTGGGAGAAGTGAGAAACTACAGAGCACCGAGGTGAACTGGGACTTGTCTCTGTGTTTATTTGTGGATTTCCTCCGTATAAACTGAAACTACCAAGCTCTTCCTCTATCTCACTGTATTGCTGTTTACCCTGAAGGTACGAAAGTTATATAAGGACCTGGGCACAGACAAGAGAGCTATTAGCTTGAACACTTGTGGGCAAACACATGCAAACACACACAGACTGAGAATCACTCCTCTTACCGTCACAGTCGCCCAAGTGGGCCACGTTTCCCTGTTCGACATCTTGCTCGAACGGCAGTCTGCAGAGGAGAAGAGACACGGTCATTAATCAGGAGACACAGAGGCACAGCAACTCAGCCACTGACACACAGCACAGATCCACTCTGATAGAGGAAAACCATCTCAGTGTTACAGCAGAGGACAACGCACACGAGGGCGTAAATCTCCACGAGCTCCTTTACCGCTTCGACTGTGGGATTCTTTGTTTTTATGTCGAGAAAGTAAGAATAAAACAATTAAAACAGCAAAATAACTCAAGAGGCCCTTGAGCTGCTTAATATCCTGCAATAATCACCATTATAATTTAGAGATAACCACTCTTGCCTGCAGGGTCATTAATTAAGCTAATTAATGCACTGAACTGCAAATACTTCTCGGTCAGCATACTTGTCTTCTTAGATGTTTGTGGTGTAAATACGAGCTCCATGTCGACTAAGAAGTTTGAGTAGTTTCAAGAAAGTCTGAAGAAAAAAAATACTTTGTATCATCGGTTTTATGAAAAAACGATCACACCTGAAACAAAGAGTAACTTGTCAAGTAAAAAAACTTCTCTCATTCCTGAGAAACGACGACATATCTCATTTCTTCAACTTTATCCCCGTGCTTTAAATCTCATTTCCCATTCAGGTGACGGGGGAGCGTGGAAAACTCAAAGGACAATAACACGATGAGGTGAGGAGAGGAAATGAGAACAGCACATGGGCCAGGTGCAAAAAAAACACAACTGCTCTTAATTACGGCTCATATCAGGGAAAACTGAAGTTGCACAGAACAGGCTTTGTGTGTGTGTGTGTGTGTGTGTGTGTGTGTGTGTGAGAGAGAGAGAGAGAGAGAGAGCACATGTATAAGGCTTCATTGAGTACAGCGGACATTTACAATGTGAGTGGAAAAGCCTGTGAGTTGTGTAAAACATGCCTGTGCAACAACTCGTCTTATGCAAGGTTGCAACAAAGAAGAAATCACATATAGACTCACTTATACAGATTAGATTAATAAATATTAGCTCCTAATTTTGTATATATTACAATCAGTCATACATAAACCCACACAAGGTTTTCACTCTGATTTCAATGGCGCATATTTGATGTGGGGAAACTGTAGACACACACACTGACGAACCAGTCCTGTCCATAATGTCTAACTAACATTATTGTAATTTTCTGCCTTAGAAGCTATTCACGCTGGCAAAGACTGCGTTCCACCCTCACATCTTTAGACCAAAGAGTGTTTTAAAGGAATATTTTTACATTTTCATATTTGATGTTCTTGCTGAGAGGTAGATGAGAGGATCAATACTCTCTCACTCACTCTTATCTCCATAAATCTGCTACAGCCAAGAGAGGGTTAGCTTAGTTTAGCATACTGACTGTAAACAGCTAGCCGAGAAGAATCTGTCGACCAGCACCTCTAAAAGGTCACTAATTAACAGGTAATATTGTCAGCTGTCTCATTCACAGAAGTAGAAGTGTGCTGTGAACAAGGCTGGACCCAAAAACTGTAGTACTATTCCTTTAATAAACTATTAAATACTGCACATTTTAAAATAAAACCTTTGATGATATCAGATATCAGGGATACATTTTCAGATTTAACTAGACTTAAACTGCCTGAGACTGACTGACTCACCCACTGACCAAACACTTCAGACTTGTTTAAGTAAGGATCTGTTGGATCAGCGAGCAGCAGAGATGCTCAGAAGAGTTGATTCAAGGCTACGTATCTATTTACTTATAGACGATAGAAGCTCTTCACATGGGGTTGATATATATGTGCAGATTTTCATATGTGTTACTTTGACTACTTGATCTTTTGTGGTAAAGAGTCATAACCGCTGACACTGGATCCCCATCTGGCCCATGAGCAACCTTTGAAGAACCAGAGCACAAACTACTCAGGGATGCTGAAAAAGCTAATCGGGACAAGTGACTGAGAAGCCGGTGTTCTGCAATTAGCTAAAGGCTCAGGCAGCAACGCAGCCAACAATTGTGCTTTTAATGCCGAGAAATCACGGTGACAAATGACTCCGAGTGCACTGTGAACCTAGCGGTTGTCATCTTAATCTTAATAAAGAATAATGGTTTGTGTTCAGTTGGCTGCCCCTCACGGACGGTGTGTCATTTACTTTGTATACATTAGTGTTGCTTGTGGGTCTGTGTGTGCATGCATGTTTTTTATTCTTTCAACACTGTTTTTCATTTCCACAGGTGCACTGGCTCTATATTTAAAGGCTTCATGATAAAAGGGAAAATGATAAAGACCATATGTTTATTCATGTCAGGTGCTGCGGACAGTGTTTGCAGCAGTGGTTCCCAACCAAGGGTAACAAATGGGAACTTTGTGCTTGTACTTGTGCAATTAAGAGAGAGTGAATAATTAGAAAGCAAGAAGCAGAGAAGGTCAAAAAGTTAGCTAAATGGATAAATGGTTGAAATAGCTAGCTTAAATGCAGTTCACACAATTTACTGAAAGTGACAGATAAATGGCTGTAATACTTGAAAGTACTCTTTGGCAATAAGCTAAAAGTAATGATTAAATTGTTGAAACAGCTAAAAGTAATGGATAAAACAGCTGAAATGATAAGCTTAAGCTAAAATAATGATAAGCTAAAATCAATGGCTAAACAGTTAGCTTCAAGTTATGGATAATCAGTTGCTTTGTCACCAGATGCTCACTGGCAGAAGCTAAAGAAGGTGAGGATTTTTTTTTATTTTTTTTTTGTATCACCTTGTTAAACAGTATAATAACAGGAGAGAACAAAAAGACCATGGGCCAATCAACAATAAAACAATAAAACCAAACACTGAGCCATTAATCCTCCCAAGAAACAACCGCAACAAAAGTTCTTTTCATCAGAAACCGCCCAAACTGCAATCTGATGTTGTATTACGGCTGAGCTTTCCTCTGGCATCAGTTTGCAAAGAGAGGTTGCATTAGTCCACAAAGAGGAAATCCACAGTAACTCAATGCAAAATCGATTGCCAAGTTGACTGCCCTTGGTAAATCGAATCAGGACCAACACAGAGGCCTTTAATAGTATAAGCAGGCAGCCTGAGGTGGTCTTTAAGGCCCATGTTGTCTGTTCTGCTGGCACTACACCTGTGTTTTGAAGGTCTAACTCAATAAGCAGCCTGACTAAGGAGAGATTTGATTTCACTGGAGGGAGGCAGCTACGACTGGAGGTGGGCTGGCAAGACAGACCGCCCTGTTTCCGTAGCAGGAGGATAGAGGGGTCACACAAACACACATTCTCGCACATTCACACACACCAAGAAGCAAGATGCTCTCTGGTTGACAGTGTTACACAACAGAGAAACGAACACAATGCTTCGCACCTACAGGGTGTTACAAAGCCACCACTGGATAACAAGCAAAGTAATGAACATGGTATTGTTTAACCATGGCAGCAGACATCTTGAATCAATAAAAGCACACAGAGCAGACTGTGTGACAGGCTATTTAAAGGGCACAGATGTTCCTGAGAAGCTCAAATAGTCACAGATAGAAGCACAGACTTCCAGACAAGATAAATAATACATGGGACAACTGGGTGTGCTGTCACAAAAAATAACCTTGAGAGCAGTGATACAAGCAGAAATAAATCAAATCAAGAGAAAACAAGATTAAACAAACAGAGAAAGGTGGTAAAACAGCAAAACTTCAGACGGACTTGAGGACAGACAAAGAATAAACCAGACAGACAGAGTGTCAGTGTGGTGGTGCAGGGCTGGTACTGTTTCCTGTATGATGGTGCAGACAGTGTGTGTGTGTGTGTGTGTGTGTGTGTTGTGGTGATGTGTATACGAATGGAGAGGTGTCATACCTGGTCCCAGGTCTGAGGAAAGAGCAGGTGCTTCCTCTGGTCCATCCACAGTAAGGGTCCCTGGAGGCAATACAGTTCCTGCAGAGACACAAACATTCACTTTACTGGAAGTCACTTCGAATTCACCTTTTACAGCATAAACGGTAAATGTCATTAAATCAATACTAAGCTCATACCAGGAACTACATATCTCATCATACCTCATACTGATGATTTTTGCATATTAGCCCATCGAGTACAAGATTTCAAAAGTGTGACATGAGGTTTTAGATTTACTTCCTACTTTGCAGAAAACAATTAATTTCCATTCATTTCCAACTACTTAAAACTTGAAACTTACTGCTTTTTGTGATATATTTCTTTGTCAAAGTTTCAAAAAAGAAAGATGGAAAATGGATTTGAGAGCAGAGACAGATGTTTACGAAACCTTTCTTGTTAGTGAACGAAAGCAGTTCTAAGAATTAAGTCTGAAAGTTAATTTTTAACTTTCAGCAGCTGAACAGAACAACTGGTCAAATTACGAGCTTTTTCCAGATGCGTCTCATGGTCTTCAGAAGATTGAGATGTAGTTAAAATGTCTGGAAAAAGTTAATAAGAGGATTTAAGAGAATTTGCCCTCAAATTAGGTCCAGGAAATTGAGACACTCTGGGATTTGACAGCTATCTGTTCAGCAGCGACCTTTTATACGCAAGAACGTACAGCAGCTGCTTCACTATGTCCGCGCTGCTTGTGGTTTGTCTCCGGGGATTTGATTTTCAGACAACATGGCTCGTGAATGAGATACGTTTCAACTCCATCTCTTAAATGTTAGATGTCAGAATGTCCTTGACTTCAGCAATGAGGAGAGTTTTTGAAATGAAATGCGCTCAACTACAATTACACTGCTGCACAATGATATGCAATTCAGAAAAATGCCAACGAGCTGTTCACTCTGATGGATTACCAATCTCAAGACAAATTCACGTCTCTGTAAGTTAATCTTTTTTTTTTTTTTTTTTACCGCACTAGTGTCATGAATAGAAATAACTCTATACCTAAAAGACAGGCAATCAATCTAAAACCTGTGGTGTATTTTGAAAAATGGTTGGAAGTAATGTCAAGTAGTCTGAGAGGGATTTGTTGCTGTTGAGCGATAATATGTAAAAGCTCAGACATGGTTCTTTAATAATGCACCGTGGACTCGCTCAGTGCTCAACTGCACAACATGACTTTTTAATGCTTGGTGTGTGCGTAGGGGTTAAATGAGGCTAAAAGGGCAATCTGCGATTGTATGCATTGGAAAGCTGACCCTTTGATGTCCAATGCTGAATTATTAAAGATGTATTTGAATGAAAAAAGCCAAGAGGACTGACACTCCTCAAACGTTAAAACCCAGACGTGAAGCCAGCGAAGCGTGCCGAAGAAACCTTTCATATACACACATACAGAACATTAACTCTCTCATCTAAACACATGAACGCACACCTCAGAACGCATGTGAGCATTTCTTAATGTGCTCTGGATTACACGCTTGTATGACTCACCTGGTTCAGTGAACAAACTGCACGCCTGATGTGCTGGTGTGTGTAGCGGTTTGTGTTAGTGTGTCAGTGGACCCTAACGGGCCACAGCCACAGGCATCAAGACTCTGTAAGTGTGCCAGCGAGGGAGCGCGAGTCTGTTTTTTGGCGCTTGTGTGGGTGCGTGCAGGTGAAATATCATTACTTTGAAAATATGCATTTCTATGTTTAATTATAGAGGATTAGCGGACTCGGGGTGCTCGCTCTTTTTTCCGAAGTGCCCTGCTGCACATTCAGATTAAGTTAAACACATTCGCACTGGTGAGCTGCCAGAATAACCAAATGAGCACCCTCACTGGAGCTCCTGATAATCTTTTAACTACTGGATGTAGCGATGAAAATCTCCCTTTAAAAAAATATAGATTAGCTGCTAAACTGAATAACGTCACATTAACACATGAACTGCTGATTACATCCGATATACTGAAACTGATCACAACTGGTGATGTGCTAATATTATTCGACTATTATATGGATTTGTTACATGCTTGGTGCTCTCGTGGGTGCCATTATCATGTATTACTATCATTTATTAACCATATTATGTACTCCACTGTCACTAAACATTACTATTATTATGGTGCATTAAAATAATGGTACATAAAGTTAAAATTGTAGGCTAAGGCAATAATAGAGCCTTATTTTTAACGGCAATGTACTACACTAACAGCTTTTATTAGATTTCCTTCCAATTTACTGGCATATTTTATTGCATTTTTACTCATTTCAGTGTTATGCAGCAGTTACCAGATTATCACTTTGCTCAAGGACACAGTGACAGCCATTATTAAGTTGTAGTGTGGTTATTATTGTAGGAAAATTCAGGTCAGCTACACAGCGGCAACTCAGGAGCTGGCAGGGCTTCACAGTGTCTGGCTCAAGGACACTTGTGAAGGCCAGATGGTTCTTGAATGGTCACCTAACTTCTTGTTATGCTGCCTCGCTTCCCTGTTATGTTCCTGTACGTACAGTATTTGGTGCAGACTTACTTCATGCATCGGGAGTAGAGCTGGCATCGTGCCACCGGTACTCTGACCACACAGGAGGGGAAAGCGAGGAGCAGAGTGTGGCTCGCCCTGTCCAGAGTCAGAGACAAAAGCTGCCTGGCCTGCACAGAGTCTTCAGCACACCTGCAACACACATGCACACACACACGTAATACAAACAGGCAGGCACACATAAAAAGCAAAAATACATTAAGCAATTTCAATTACCAGACCGAGACTGCACATTAAACCTCTGACCTCATTGTGAGCATTACAGCAGGAAACAAACATTTCTCGTGACTCAATGTGAAACGCGACCAAACATAAACAGTCCTATAACTAAAAGCCATAACAAACGTGAAAGCGATGAGAGGCCAATCCGTGTAGCCAGATGTTATGATGTCAATCCAAATATTCACTGAGCTGATTTTAGAGGTTCGAGAGGTCGGCTGGCCATCAAAAAACAGCAGCCGACAGCTGAATCGGCTCTAATTGGCACTTAGAGCTACGATAGCCGGCACCAACCTGGCCCTGTGCAGTGGATTTATACCTTTTTATGCACATGTGCACTCATGCATCAGTTGTATCTGGATGGTTTATGGTAATAACATTGCCGCGGACCCACAGTCATTAAGAAGAATCTATCATTCCGCTAAGGCCAAGCTGTGAGTCATTCTTCACAGCCAATATCAAGGAAAGCAGGGAGGGGAAAGGGGGGGCACGTAAGGCAAAAAAAATACGATAAACAACTAACAAATGCAGGAAAATTATATCTCATGAAGAGAAAATAAGGCCAACAGAACCAAGATCAGACAGGCGGAGAAAAGAGGAGAAGATATGGGCTCTATTAGGATTACATTTCTTTCAGGTCATTTCCTGGTTCATTATGGCAACCAGCCAATCACAAACCAGTGATTTCTCTCTGCGCTGACTTCTTAAGAGACGATTGTGTTAGCGACCCTGCTTCTGTGTACCCTGAGGTTTATTACAGGGCAAAAGGCATCCCTTTGTCTGTGTGTGTGAGGTGAGGTTGGGGTTGGCCTGGCCTGGAGCATAAAAGGAAAAAAAAAAAAACCCTCATGTGGCTGTGTTCTGTCTCCTGATTAGCTGGACGCCTGCTGTGATGGCTGGACTGTCACTGACCTCCTGGTGGGCTCACCGTGCACACCAAATTATCCCTCGCACACTGGGCCCAGTCCACAACCAGCTCATTCATCACACAGTCCCCTCATTTCACTTGCCACCACTATCCCTCATTTTGTTCAAGTCCAAAGCAGAGCAGATAAGCTGAGACACAAATTGGTGTGCGTATGTTGGAAGGGTTGGGAACTTTATTACTAAATAAGAAGTGAAACAGTATAAGTAGATTGGCTTCTACTGCAGGGAGAAAGTGTTTCCAGCCAGTTGGTTCAAGAAATAATCCTGTGCTTCCCCTTATTGCAGAAAGAAATGGTATATACTGTATATCAGGCAGCACAATTACCAAGTCAGAAAGCTGGTGTTTAGAAACATGTACTCTCTTTTCAAAATGCCTCTAATTAGCCTTGGTGAAAGATAATCACCAGCTGAACCTGCCTGCATCTGTGTGACAATCGTCTCCCTCCCCACCCTGCAGCCATCCGCCATGTGGAACACTGCATCTCGACAAAGAACAAAAGCGAAAACTGATTGAAAAGGCATTGTGCTCAGTGTTCATTACGTAGTGATGGGCATCCAGTGAAACCTCAAAGCTGCCTGCCTCATGCAAAATGCTAATTAGAGGAGGCCAAGAAGCCTGATCCACTCCAGTGTTTTGTCAAGATCCAGATATTAAATATAATTTAGCTTCAGGCTCACGATAAGGGGTCATTTACCCTGACAGTATGTCATTTTTGTCAAGATTACGGATAATGTGATTTTATCATCATTTCATTATTTGCGGATGTTTTTCCTCTAATGCTGGTCTACCGTATGTCTCAGCCTCATTAGATGGTGTTCAGATTTCCTGATAATGAATATTAGCCTCTAATCCTTTTCTTTTCTGTTTGCCCTATTTGTATTCTCTGCATGGGGTAGCATCGTCTCAGCTCCAGCACAATTATGTGTGCCTCTCGAAGAACAGGTGAGGTTTTCTGCATAATTCAGGACACGCCATGTTTCGAGGACATGTCATTTTTTTTTTTTTTTTTTTTTTTCCCTCTTGCGATTCTTTTTCTAGGCGTATCTCACCACCAGCTCCCCTCGCTGTGTATACATCAACCGCAGATGTCATTTAACCCTTTCTTTCCCTCCCCCGCTGTATGTCTTGAGCTTACAGGTTCGCGCCATAAATAGTTCTGTTATTTTGGGAATTACACATATTTGTTTTCTTGCAGAGAGTTAGAAGAGAAGTTAGACACTGCTCTCTGTACATTGAATGTATGTGTTAATGCCAGCAGACGGTTAGCTCAGCTTAGCATTGAGACTATTAACAAGGAAACTCTAGCCTGGCTCTGTCCAAAGGTTAAAAAAAAAATCAGCACCTCTAAAGCTCACCAATTTACACATCATGTAACAACCTCAAAGTGATGATAAGACGGTAGCAAGTTACTGAAAAAAATGGCACTTAACCTCCTGCAAAACCTCAGTGTGGTGTTTTTACACCACAGCTTTCCTTCAGATTAATAAAGATAGATATAATGTGTTAATTAATGTGCTTTAGACGTGCTGGTAGATGGATTTAGCTACCTTTGGACAGAGCTAGGCTAGCTCTTCCATCCTGTTCCCTGTGCTAAGCTAAGCTAACGTCCGCTGTCTGTAGCTAACAATCATACTATACAGGCTTTAATTTATGTCCTTTCCCTTATTGTTAGCTTTACATCTTACTTATCAGGGTTGAATCCCTCCAGTTCCTCCAGGAAGATATTGCTGTTGGTGACGGTGTTGTCCTGGTTTGGCATGATGAGAAACTTGAGGATGGTCCCTCTGCTTGACCCGAGGAACAGGACGGTCCGGTTTCTGTAAGGCCCGGCTTCTGTATCCACCACAATCTTATTCAGCTGGTACCTGAACAACAGGAGAGATGGACCACTGCGTTAATGCCACCGAGCTGCGCGGCTCATTTGGGGCTTTTTTTTGCTTCTATGAAAGCTAAAAGCACTCTCAAGTAGCTTCTGGAGGCAAGTTTATGATTTAAGTGCATTACAGCTGATTGGTTTAGGTGTAGAATGTGTACTCTTGTGAGTTTAAAACATAATATGCCATTTTCTCTTGAGTCACTTCAAAATGAAATTAATTCCACAGAGAAGAAACTGCTCATCAAATTTGCATAATAAACTAATTACGCTAGACGTTCAGTCATTAATAATATCAGTCAAGTAAATGGGCTCGTCTTGGAACAATAGCAGAGTGTTGCTGAACTACACACAGTGCTGTGTGTCTCAGTCAATACACGAGAATGGAAGCCATGTTGTGCCGGGTGCTTAATATTCCACATACACCTAGTCCCCATAATCCCCTGGTGGCTGGTTGGCAGCGGGACTCCATACAGTAGATAGTGGAGAGAGAGAGAGAGCTATGCATGCATTTATGTGAGACTTGATGTGCTACAGCTGCTTGCCTGCTACCACAGGCTTCAACTACCAGCCAGGATATCTTCAGCAGACGGCGCCCACAGGCCAAACAGACAGACCATGTGTGTGTTTGCATACATATATCTGTGTATGCTCACAACCGCGTCTCCTACACTATAAAACATCACACAGGAATTTATGAACAAATATCTGATCATTAAGTGAATGTAAACATATCTTTATTTTCCCTTTTCCTTTCAGAACGGATAAATGGAGTGAGTTCCTCTGACTTGAAGTCTGAGAGGATGAGTTGAGTCAATGTTCACTAAACTGGTAAATTTCTAAAAAAACACAATTTGCATATTAGCAGACTTCCCTGCATGTATTGTTTGACAGTTTAAACTCTCCAGAGAACTTTTTGGAATAGAAATGATGTTTATTTACCACTAATTTGTTTTGCCAAATATGTCTTGAGGGAAATGTAATTTCTGCCTGGATTATGTTCAATGGTATCATGTCTTTGAGTGTGGGAAGTGCAAAGTTTTAATACTGAATGGAAGTCAGAGGGAGGAGGTCAGGCTGGATGGTTGGCTTACGAAGAGACCAGAGACTAGGATTTGCATCCTCCACACATGATTAGCTTTAGGCAACAAAGGCAATCTGGTCAAGGTAGAATAAGATCATGGTTTTGGTTTAAGGTTAATAAAGTCAACACGCCTGTGTCGTGCTTCAAGTCGTTTTTGACTCTTTCGATATTTAACCAAGCTGAAGTGGGCTGAATGAAGCCTGGTTGCTGAAACCTAATGGCTAGCTGTCACACAAAGCAACCATTCCCATAATTATGCATAACTTTAAGCATCAATATAATCTAAATGAGTGAGTTATATAAAGATTTAACCCCATACATGTGTGTCATGAATGAGGAAATTAGCTATAGAGACCAAAACTGTTTTTTACTTCTGCTGTAAAGTTGGGAATTTTAATATGGGGGTCTATGGGAATTGACTCATTTTTATGGGCAGCCTCAAGTGGCATTCATGGAAGTTTACGGCACTTGTGCGATGGCTTCTTTTTTCAGCCCCGAAGGTCGCCGCTCGGTCTCACCTGACCATGGTTCTGACTATCCAGGGTCTTTGTCCGAGTGATGGGACGGCTTCATCCATCAGAGGATGGGTCTTGACGAAGTTGAGCATCTCATCAGGGAACGAGTTTGAGGAATTAAACCTGGAACCTTCAACGGCGCAGCCACCCGGTCTGGAGACGGTAAGTTTCAGCACACGTCAAGCAGACTGTACAGAAGCTACATGCTCTTTTCTGTTCAGGCCTCAGTAAAAATACAGATATATAAATTAAGCAGTCTAGACTGTCTGAGTGCCTCACATTCTGACACATACTCCTTTTCAACAAGAGGTAGATTTGATTTCCTCAAAAGACCCTCATATTTGAAGTATTTGGCAAATGATGGACAGTTGCATGAGGTTTGCAGGGAACAAGTTGAATCCTTGCGAAAAAATGAATTTCCCACATCGACGTGACTTTCAGTTGACTGAATAAAGTTTAAACAGGCTGTAACACCGTGTGCAGCCTCCTGCATTCTCCATTACATGCCTTTATGACCAGACTTGACACCATACAAGCGTGCTGTTGCTTGTACGCTGTGTACTTTCTTTTGTTAAGAAATCAAACCCTAGTCATGAACCTGCAACCTGCAAAACACACCTTTAGAGAACTGTGTAACAGCTGAATTGATCACAGGTTGTTCAGAATTCTTTTTTCTTCTTACAGTTCCCCGATAACAACCTGAACACAGGTGGGTAAACTGATTACAACCATCTGTACCTTGGTTTCGGGATGATTTCATCTGGAACAGGCGTCCAAATAGACTCGGGTGATTTCTGCTCCTTGAACCTCCCATCAAACACTCCAGCCAGCTGCTCCATGTCGAAGGCACACACTGCAGAACCTGGGATACTATAGAGACAGAGAGAGAGAGAGAGGTGAGACAGGGCTTTGAACACTTTGAACTGACATGAAATGACTGTCAATCCTGCGTCAAGTGGGCTTTCTTTTTGACAGTGGTGCGGCGACAATAACTGATGGGAAGAGAAGAGATAAGGTAGATAATACGAAGACTGAAAAACAGACTGTGAAACGTGAAAAAGGAAAGAAGTTCAAATATAGAGTCAAGTGTGAGAGGTAGAAAGGGACAGGCATCCAGCGAGGATGACAAATTGGATTTGGGCTGTTCATACTTTGACATTCAATGCTTGAACACAAAGGAAATTGTTATGGAGATGGAAAGAAAGACAGGATAAGATAGATGCTGTCAACTCCTCGGGCGCAGAATGGATGTGCAGTGGATGCAATAGCCAGATTAGACCCATGAAAAGATCTTGGCTGGAATTCCTGGAATATAAAACGAAATAGGAAATGAGTCACTGAATATTCTGCCTCTGAAAACGAGTGGGGGAAGATTCTCATATACACACATTCCGGTAAAAATCCCGGAGCTCGTGAACTCTGCAGCAGGGATCAGAACATCTGCTCCATGAAGTGTCCATAGCCCACACACACACACACACACACACACACACACACACAGAGGCAAAACCACGTACGTCTCCCTACTGAGCCTGATGCTATGAGTCTGTGTTTTGGCTAAAGAAAGAACTACACGGAGAGACAAATAAAGACAGCAGTGTCGAGATGAGATAAGGAATGATTTTAAAAAAAACATCCCCTGCTTCCTGCTCCGAGACTCAACTCTCTGCTCTGAATGTGTCCTCGTCGGTGACTAATGGTGTGCGTGGTGTGAGAGCTGGTGACTAAGTGCTAATACCTCGGTGATACACGAACATCCAAAAAACCTGAGAGACTGAGTCACCTGCGACCCGCTGCTACATAAATCCCACACACACACCCCGTCTGCTTCTTGGCTCCTTTCTCTCTTTCTGTCTTAAAACATGAACGTCCGGCTGGAGATTTGAGGATGTGCCCCCGTGATTCTGCAGAGGTGTTTCTGTTCCCTTTCAAAGCCGCAGAAAGGTTTGTTAGGGAAGGCAGCGCCCGAAGGCTGGGGTTTGGTTGCAGCGGGGAGCCGTGCTCTCCTGATGTGCCATTTGATCAGGTCACGCCAGCGCCCTCAGTACTTATCATTCATAGCTATGGATGTGAGTCAACCCGGGCCGGTGTGGCAGAGCTGCAGGCATATCTGTGGACGATACAGAGTCCCTCTCAGGACCACCGGCACCAGATGTTATGTGTGACATGTCTGCCAGCTCTGCACCGGTGCCAGCTCGGCTTCCTTTGTCTGCCTTATCTTCCCTCCCCTCCAGCTCTCTCTTTCTTTCTCCCTATAGGTCACCTGATGTGTCTAACAGAAGTACGCCAAAAGGCCTCAAGCTGCTTTTCTCTCCGAATTCTCTTAATTATTCTGATTTTCACTCCGTAGAAGTATCTCCTGCTTTTGTTTCGGAGTCCATGTTTGTTGTGTTCTTGTTCACAAGTTTCATTTTCAGTCATTTTCACTGTCACACTTAGGACTACTTTCCTTTATTTACTCTCAAATTTGCCTGTCCCTCCGTGTCTGTCCACAGGCATTTGTCCTTCCTTCACTCTTTCTCATTGACTGGGGTTGAGTGACAGGCTGGCCAGGCTGGATGCATAGGGTGTCCGTTTGAGTGGGCTGCTGCGGAGTCTAAAGTACTTCCTCACTGCTTAACAAGCTCACTGACAGCTTGGAATAACACGGTCCTCACGGACACATGATGCCTCGGAGGAGTAGGCGAGGAAGAGGAGAAAGAAGGTGGGAGTCAGGGGAAGTTTCAATGTCTATCCTTTAACAAGGGGTTGAAATTTAACCACAACTTGACATTTTCCACACTCATCATAAATCTGAAAAATAATTAAATATGGTATCAATTAACCACATGGGAGCCATGTAATTTCTGTTCATATGTTCATACATTTAAAGGTCAGAAATCCCACACACTGAGTCTGAGTCTCTGTAAAATATAAACCTGCTAGTTGGACCATTCACAGTGGGTCTTTCTAAATTTTCTTAGATATTTTTTCTTAATGTGAACAGTTTTGTGTTTGCTGATTCCATTGTTTAATTTAACTTGGTTGCCACCAACCAGATTTTTTTCAGTAAAATCAGACAAACTAACACTAAACGAATGACCTTTAGCTTAGCTTAGCCCAAAGACCGTAAACAGAGGGAAACAGCTAACCTGGCTCCGTTCAAATGTCAAACAAATCGGCCTATCAGCACGTCAGCTCACAAATTAGCTGAACATTATGTTCTTCTTGAAAACTGTACAGCAAACTGAAACCAATAAGTTGCATTTTCACGGGGGATTGTGAGCTTGATTATTTCTTGTCTGCTCGAGTCGTGCTGTTGCCAGGCAATCAGCAGAGACTCCAGTAAAAAAACACAAATGGTCGTGGAAAGCAAATAAATTAAATAAAGCAAATGTCAAACTATTCCTATGAAGTAAATCTCCAGGGGAAAAAACATACATTTAATCACAACATATGTGTGCAATATCCAACATATGAGAGCCAGTCGCACAAATAAAGGTACTTCTGACCAATCGTGCAATAGAACTGACTTCAGAGCAGTTTTTCCAAAACATAGCAAACACCAAATCTGTATTCCAAAAAGTTTCATATTAAATCCTTTCAACTTAATTATGACAGTCTTCACACATCCTGAACTTTGACCCTTTGTCAACCCTTTTTAGTATTATTCATTTATCCTCCTTCTTTCTTTCTTTTATTCGACCACAAACCTCTCAACTGAACTCCTCTTTTGTATTCAGGCAACCTAATTTTTCATTCTTTTCCTTGACCTTTCCACATCAGGTCCCTGTGGGTATTCTCTCCTCTCCCTAACTTGACTATCGCTGCCCACGTGGACTAGTGAACACCGCGGTAAAAACTCTGTATTTTCCTCATGACATGTCTCTGCTGTCAGCTACACACAGTGTTCCTTTCCCATATCCATTTCTCAAGCTCTAGCTAGATACCACACTATGCAGTCCCCAGCCTTCTCTACTTGTGTAGGCCCGGGGGAACTAGCTCGCACATCTGTGCATCCTCCCCCGTGTTACGCTTCTCCTGGCACCGTAAACCTGTTCTCCTCCTGCTCCTTGTCCTCCTCGGCTCCCCTCCTCTGGTGTGTTTTCCCAGAGGGACATCCTGCTGTCTGACCCTGTCACGTGGGATTCTTTACAGCCGAAGCCAAACATGGACTCCCACTCTCAGGATGCACTAGATTAACTTTACTTTGCATGGGATGTTTTCCCTGCATTCCTGCGCGGCTCCATTAAGCTTAATGCGTCCACGTCAGTCTACTCAGCTGCCAAAACAATAGCAGAGAAATAATGAGAACTGTTTGTTTTCAGCACCAGCTCTGTGCACCATGATGACACTGAGGCCTTTCATTTGACATCTTGCTGCTGTTTTTTTTCCACACACCTATTTATTTGAGCTGCTGAAGTGTTTTTTTTCCTTCTCCCCAAACGTCTCATATTGTCATTCTCTCTCTTTTGAGTTTGCTGTTGCTCCACATGCCTCTTTGACCTCTTGAGCATCAGGAGCATGAGTGCAGGAGGTGCCCAGTAGGAAACGCAAGCTCTTCTTTCATCCCTCTTTGAGAGGAAGGGCCTGGGGCTGCAGAGGTGGATGCACAAAGAAACTGACAACTGGAGGCCATTTCATACTCTGGAAGCAGAGACAAAAGCATCCTGCAAACTCCATAACAGCTGAGAAGCTGGTATGTGCCTGTAAAATTACCCCTGGAGCATGCGGGCGCAGGAGGAGATGAGTAACTTCAGAGTGTCCAGGGGAGACTCCAGAAGGGCCCAGTAAAACCTTTACTTCATCCCGTCATTCCCATACTACGGTCCCATACATGCTGCACAGGGCCAAATGGCAGGAGAGAATAGCTATTCCTGCTCTCCCAGGTCCTGCTTCCTGCTGTTTTCACTGCAAGCTGCCAGCCAAAGCAATTTGTCTGGCAAGCACTTAGCCAGTGTGGCGCACCGGGCCACACGGGGCCAGTGGGAGTTTTGCAGCTCACCTCACACATTCTCTCTTTCTCTTTGTGTTCATTTTCCTCCATCACACATGTCCTTATCCATCCATCTAAACCTCCCTTTTTCTCTCTTTCTTGGCTGGCAGTTATTTAAAATAGGACCCGGTGGCAGTTTACCCAGGCAGGGGTGTGTGTGTGTTCAGCTGGTTCTCCTCTGTGGCATGCTGTAAATGCTGTTATCTGGGAACCATTGTAAGCGTGTGCGCATGTGTGTGCATGTGTGTGTGTGTGTGTGTGTGTGTGTGAATCGTCCATCTGTCTGTGCAGGCAGTGGCCCCTTCATGCAGCGTAGTCCTTCCAAACACGCAGATAAGATGCAGCTGATGAAACAGTTTTGAATCTCAGAGAGCGAGGGATACACGTGTTGTCCATTACTGACTTCCTCGTCCTTGAGTCTCTCATCCACCTCTCCTCCTCTTGTTCTCTCCTTTCGCATTTGCTCGCTCATTGTCTCGCTTTCATTTCTTCCTCCCTCTCTCTCGCTCTCTCTCTCTCTCCCTCCTGTCTCTTACTAGGAGGTCGGGAGCCCACTGCTTTGAAACAATGTCCTGCAGCCTTAGAGTCCTATTTTTATATCCTAAAAACACAAGAGATGGTATTATACAGGGACAGGTGATAGCTATGCTGCTCACTGCTTTTAAGAGACAGTATTGATTCCAGACCGGAGTCAAATTGCAGCCAGTTGCAAAGATTTGTACGTGTCTGCTTCAATGTGTTTGCACTACCAGACACAGTAAGTGGGGTCAGGGCCGGTCGGATAGCGTAAAATGAGTGGGACGTCACAGACAAAACCACACTGGATACCTTCCTGTGATTGCAGCCACTCAGACTGCAATATCCTGTCGCAATACCTTATATTTTTAAGCATTCAGAGTATGTTTATCCCTGTGCAACTTGAAGGATACACGAAGGATGTTCCCACAAACATGCCCACCGTGATGTCCGTCTTAATAGATAAGATGCTGTTTTCCTTACTACTGCTGAAAAAATGGCTAAAAAAGCAGGATTTAGTGAGCACCGTCAAAAAAGCAGAATAAGTAGATTATTCAAACTGTATCACAAAAGAGATACAGGACTCAAGAAAATAGTTTTGTTTATTCGCACTTGCAGAGAGAGGAATTATCTCATCCCACTGACAGTTTTGTCACTTGTTTTAGGAAAATTTAAGACTAAATGCTGGATTGAGTCACAGCAGAACACAGTGCTTCTGGAAACAAGTTTATATTCCATGGATCACAAGGATCAGACGTATACTGTATGTGTAGCTCACATAAATATTTTTGTCGCATGTCTTTCTTCCCTCTGTTGTTCAGTTTCTGTGGTTTACTGTTTGTGTTGTTTTTGGCTCTGTAAATACCCCCAGTTTCCAATAATCCTCCATTTAACAGGCAGCATCTCTCCTCTCCTCTCCTCTCCTCTCCTCTCCTCTCCTCTCACCTTTTTTCAATTTAATCTTGTCTTTCAACAAATCACCCTTTTGTCCTCAATGAAAGCATTCCATGTGTCTTAAATTACTCTGTACCCCACAATCTTGACCTTTGTACCGCCACACAGCCTTGCTCATTCCTCTGGAGCTTTGCTTGGCCTGTAGGAATCCTTGCTCTTTCTGACTTCGTAGGTGAAGGAACAAACCACGGTGGTCCGTGAAATTTTCGAGGTGAGCCGTGCGAGCGCTGCTTCGCACTGGGTGTCCATCTCAGACTCCTGTTTCTATGTCTGTGTAAATCTTAAAGAACACTCTCAGTATGATTGAATCGCCTTATCTCTTTCGAGAGGGGACATGGATTGAAATCACTCCATGTCAGCCCTCATATCCAAGGACAAATAAAGCTTTTCATTTGAAGGCAGACAGGTTGAGTATTGATCTAGAGCAGTGATTCCAAACTAGGACTTTCACTTGCTTTGGGGTACATGGAAAGGGTGTGGAGAAGTAATAAGCAGTAGTATTGATATAGACTATAGTAATTTGAAAAGAAAAAGAAAGAGAATTTGCAATATGAATAAAAAACATATATCCACACAATATATATCCTCATATCCTCATGTGTTGAGTATGCAGAGTGTGAAACTGTTATCTAAAGTAATGGATAAATGATGAAATAGTTAGCTGAAAGTAACTGAAGAAATTGTTGACATAGATAGCTAAAACGAATGGCTAAGCAGTTCAAATAGCCACCCAAAAATAATGAAAAATTGATGGAAAATGGTGAAATACAGCTAAAATTAATGGACTGTCGAAAAACTTAGCTAAAAGTACATGATAACTGATTAAAAATGATTGCTAAACAGTTCAAATAGATAGCTAGAAATAAGGGTTAGGGTTATGGTTATGGATAAATGGTTAAAGCAGTTAACTTAAAGTGACGTGAAATAGCTAAAAGTGGTGAAAAATGGTGATGTGTCGCGAATAGGAATGAACAGTTTGATAGTCAATGAAAGTACCAGATGAACAGTTCAAATACTTAAAAGTAATGGACTGATCACTGAAATAGAGGGCAGTGTTGATGAAGGTGTATATGAATTCTTTGAAGTGGTCTCAAAGTGGCTGGCTGGGAGCCAGTGATCCTGAGTGTCTGTCAGTGGGTGCACATTTTTGAGAAAAAAGCATAGTTGTGTGCTTTGTAGTTTGTTTACAGGTTCGCGTTAGCATGTCTGCTATGTCTTACCTGTTAGCCGGAGTGGAAAACACCCCCAGGATGATGTCCCTGCCGTGCATCCTGATGATGGGGCTGGTGGAGTGGAGCAGGTTGAAGTAGAAGTGGGAATCCCCGGGGACGGAGCAGTTCAGACGGGCCTTCAGGAAAGACGTCCACTGCTTCTCCAGGACACGCTGAGACCCACCTTGATCACGTTTGCACACCCGCGCCACACGTGACACCACCACCTGTGAACAGTCAGGCAGAGAGAAGCAGATGTTGGCACGGAATATGACTGTGCACAATACATCTGCAACATATTGACAGGCATATCTGCACAAGCACAGCTCACATGTTGCTTCAATGATTAGTTGGGGAGTTTGGGTATATTTCCCAAGCTTTGGGTTTCATCTTCAAAAAGGCACATTTAAAAGCTCTTTTCAACTCCAGGGTGATCTCTGGAGAGTCATTTGCATGCTATTTGCAATGCGGAAACCCTGTTTTGACAGATCATTGTTTTATAATGGTAAATTTAATATCAATTATTCATGAAAATGTCAGTGCATCTCCAAATTGCTTCTTTGAACGCCCTCATCCACGCAACGGTGATGCTGTTTAAGTATCCACTTACTCTGCTCTCTGTAAACATGTCAAAGCCTGAGACCTTGTGTAAGCACTGCTTCCCAAAATATGAATAGCTAATTTATCAGAGAAACAGGTTTCCTGATGCTGACATATTTTCAGAAAGATGTATCCCCAGTTCAGGAAAGGGCGGGACATATAAAGAGCTGCTTTTTTTAAAAAAAAAAGAAGAAGCTTTTCTCAGGTTAATACAGACATGAGTTGTTTGCTCAGACTGCTATTTGTTGGATTAGATATGCAGGCAAACAAATATGAGGATGAAAGGTCAGTGTAGCTGTGGGAAAAGACTTGATATTGACATCCAAATAATAGCAGCAGAGAGATATTTTACTGGCATCTCCTTTCATGGCGTTGCATTTAAACGACACATTCACATATTCCTCTACAGTCCTTTTAAAAGATGCTCTGAATGGACCGGCTGCTCCTCTGTGCGAATGCTGTGAGTTCAGAGGTGCAGGAGGATGTGTTTTCATCAGAGCGACATCCATACCTTCTCCAGGTAATTGAACTCCATGGCTATCTCTCTGAAGAAGAAGTAGATGTGAGGTCCCCACTCAACGGCGCTGACAAAATATGGCTCTATATTGAGACAGAGAGAAAAAAGGGGAAAGGTATAGGAGAGGCGTGTGGAGAGAGAGGGTTTAATGAAATAGATGGACTGTGAGAAAGCATACGGCAAACAGTGCCTCCATTTGCAAATGCATCATTCACTCCCACGACACCGAGGTAACATGAGGGCAGTGAGAAAGAGGCGCAGGCCATGCTTAATTTCATTACATGGTGAAAGGGGATTTCACACCAAACAATAAGCGCATTATGACTCCCTGATGTTTCTGACAACTCGGTTTCACGCGAGGCATTTTGGCACGATCACACCCGGGACTGGCTGCAACCTATGTGTCTGATATTGTGTGTTTTCTACTGTCCCATTGTCAGGTTTGACTGTGATGGGGATGGTCCGAACTCTGTCAGGGAGCAGTAGGTTTGACAGCCTCGTGTCCAGTGACCTGAAGACGGAGCTGTCAGGCTGCTGACTCAGCCCTCTGCTGCTGACACACGCATCGATCCCGCGTGCTGCTAAGTGATGCGGACACACACTCAAAACATCAGACGAAGACATCGACAGCAGACAGGATGCTGACGAGAGGACGCACTTGAGAGAACTGCGTCCGTGCAACGCTAAAGCACAAACAAGCACACCTGAGGAGGCAGACAGAAACACACACACACACACTCGCACACACTCGCACACATGTCTGTAGGCACCTCTGAACCATTTGGAGTCGTGCTTGACGGTGCGCAGAGCGGGACTGTCCCCAAGGCTACGGTAGATCACCGCATCAATGGCCAGGAAGTCTGTCACTGTGGCTGTAAACAGATTCCCCTCTGAAACACACACACACACACACACACACATTACAGAGAAATTAGTAAACTGGAAAACAAATCACTGCAAAAAATCAGCTTTAAAGAAAAAAAAAAAGCTGTAAATTCGGGGAAATATTACTTAAAATAAGCAAAATGATCTGCCAACAGAACGGGAAAAATAGGCTTACCAGGATTTTCTCAAAGAACCCACAGTTATGTTAAAAGTAGTACAACCGGACAAAAAACAAGTACAAAAGTATTAAAAAAAACAGCTTCATAATCTGGAAAGTTACTGAGAACCAGGAAGAAAATCTCAGTAAGAAGTTATAATATCCAAAGAAAATTAAGGACAAATAGCTTGAGATGAGTGCAATGCTCCACCATAAGAACTTCACTTTTTGTAGTGGAGAATAACTGCACATAAAACACTGCAAAAAATGACTTATAATATGCAAAATTATCAGCCAACAGAAGAAGTTCTGACAGTTCTGTACTTGTCAGTGTCGATCAAACAGCTTTATATTTCTGGAAATTCTACTGTCAAGCATTAAGTTCCAATAAAATCTAAGTAGCAAGTTATAAAATCTTATTGAGATAATTATGTGCAGAAAAGCTTCAAACAGGTGCTCTAACATAAAAACTGCCTACTAAGAAAAAGCTCATGTTGCCTTGATTAAAGATATGTCATCTTACTTAGATTTCGCCCTTTCAATGTAAAGCCAGAGTGACTGTCACATTGCCACCTCCATCACGAACGACTGACCACTCAGCAAAGTAATTGCAGTAACATAACTGCATATTTGCAGCACTCTCGTGCAAAAAATATCATTTTTTAAACTTCTAGCTAATATCAGATAATGGGCTGATGGCTGAGAGGTAATGGCTCCCCACAGTTTCAGCCACAGAACACCGCTGATTTGATCATAGTCGTGTTAAATATGATGAAGCAAACAGAGGAGATGAGTAAAACTGGGAGACTGTCGTGGAGTTTGCAGTATGTAGTGTCAAACATGTCTGCCGTGGGGCTGTGTGATGCACGACAGGAAGTAAGGCAAAAGCGAAAGGTGTCTTACCTGCAAACAGAGCTACATTGGCGTGTTTGGGGTCATACGGGCACCTCGCCATACCACTGACGGTGTCTCCTACCATCTCTAGAGTGTCTCCCTGTAACACCACGCACACACAAACACACACACACACACACACACACACACATCCATCAATCAGCAAATGTATCTACAGCAACAAAGAAGAATGGCAATTAGGGAGTGTTACCCTAAGTGCAAGCTAATGATTCACTGGTGGCAATTAGGCGCAGCAGCAACAACGAGAGAATCACATTCTCATAAATTAAAGAGATAAACACACACACACACACACACACACAGACACACACACAGGGGTCGCAACAGTACATGTATGCACAGTAAAATCCCGCTCTGTTACACACTGTTGGCAAACACATAGCGTGCACTGCAAAAGCAAACTATTCTACGGCAGAGTCTAATTCTCATCCACGGCTGAAATTTGTAGGTGTCATTTCATTTAAAAAAAAAAAAAACAGCTATAAATAAAACAGTAGCTAGCATCGCTAACTAGTCCCCAGAGAAGCAGGCTGCCTATCAGGACGAGACAGGTGTGTTATACACCGTTGTAGAATGTCATTAGTGGCTGACAGATAATGGGCCAGGTACGTCTCAGAGTTCCACTGTTGCGGTATGTTTGAAATGTGAGAGACTGAAAATAACACTTATCTGAAAAAGCCTTTGATAGCGAAGGGATTTTTTTTTTCCTCTCTCACTCTCTCCAACTCAACTGCCTTCATCCCTCATTTAATATTCCTGCAGAATGATGTGAAATCAGCCGAGCCGGAGATTAATATTCATGTGTAGGTTTTCTTCCACAAGTTTGAAATCGTTACTGTAATTGAGCGGGACAGCGATTGGTTGGGAAGTGGAGCACGCTGGGCCGCATGGCGGAGGATTCAAAGCTGCAGACTCTGACAAACATATTTTGGAAAGAGTGGAGGAAATATTCAGAGTGCACTGTGTCTAATTGTTTGAATCAGGGTGGATAACGCTTACACTTGAACCCGTCTACCTCCGACCGGGGAGTTTGCTTTCTAAAACGCCAGCAAAAGAAATCCAACCAAGTCCAAACAAGTCGGCGTTTCCTCTCTGAACACCCTCCTCTTCCTCTTCTCCCCTCTTTGTGTTCTTCTTGATTATCCGTCTCTGACTCTCAACGATAACAAGCTCAGCAGACCGCAAGACCACTGAGAAATAACAACTGTTGCATCTCAGGAAAGCAAGGCGCTGGAGCTGCCAGACAACAAAGATAAATAAGTCTGGGGAGGAAGTCAACACGGCCTCGAGTGCTGAACCAACAACCCTAATCAAGCTGTAAATGTTCACCTGAGCAGCTGCGCTAAAGCGAGGCTTCTGCTTAGGAAAGGCAGTTATCAATTAAGTGAAACCAATCGGCATGACTTCATATTGACATTATCACAGGCTTGGGACGGGCACAGCTGCGCTAGTAGCTGCGAGCATGTTCAGTCTTCACTCACAGTGTAGTTGGCACACAGAGGGTTGAAGGCGTTGGTCCCACACACAAACAGGCCTCCTTGTCTGCTGAGCAGCACCTTCATGAAATTTCGGCATTCATCCTGCAGGAAAAGAGAGAAATTAAGAGAGGGAGAAGTTGACGTGCAGGAGGGGTGAAACTGAAGGGAAGAAAGAGAATATGATGAAGCGAACGGGGGGAAAAACTGGGCTTATTTTTCAGAGACTGATTATCCAAACCGCTCTGTGAAATGAAGCTTTTCAGTTGCCTGATGTGTGGAATTATCACACCATTAATGCTGTCAATCATATTGATACAGTCTGAACGTAGCCTGCAGAGACTTTAAGTGTCTACCCTCTTCACACATGCAAGCACACACACACACACACACACACACACACACACACACACAGAGCTGCCGCTGACTGACAGCCGGTAATCCAAACCAGCTTCAGGATTTTAAAACAAGCAACAGATTTAAGGCTAATTTCTCCACTGCGAGGCGTCAAACTACATGAAGCCTTCTTAATGACTAAATAAACCCGAGCCACAGTCTCATTCTTCTATGCTTATTCTTTGAAATGAGAAGTCGTGTAAGCGCCACATGACTTAATAGCTGCTTTTGCCCCACAGTGCCAAAAAGTAATAAATGTTGGTGCAGTGAAACTGAGAAAAATGACTTTCAAGTTAATCTGCTGCCTCCACAAAAGTACAGCCTGTAAGTGTGTTTATGGTAGAAATGACTAAACACATGTAGCCTCTGATGAACACTTCACACTGCTGTGAGGATCACACAACGCTGCACTGGCTCCATTACTTTCACCTATTTCAACCATTTAGCCTTTTTTTTTAGTCAAAAGCCTTTTAAAGTGTTAATGCATTATTCTTCCTATTTTTAGTCATTTATACATTACTTCTAGGTTAGTATTTAACCTTTTATCCAAGAACTCCTACATTTAACTGTTAGTTAACTATTCTAGCCAACGATTTCAACCTTTTATCATTTGCTTTTAACCAGGCCACCTTAAAAGAAACTATTTAACTATTTATCCAATACTTCTAGCTACCATGTGATAACTATTATGTTGACAATTTTAGCTGTTTACCTGTTACTTTGCATTTTAACAGTTTATCCATTGGGTAACTGTTTACACTTGCTGGTTTTCCTTTGCAGCATGTGTAAATAAACACATCTGATTGAGACAGAGATAAAAAGTAAGAAAAAAAAAAACCAAAAGGCCAGACACGTTTCTTGAATTATTTTATCAAAATTCAATCATGTTTGCTTCCTGGAAAACAAAGCATGATGTGTGCTTACTTAAGCTTTGATCCCCACGTTGGGAACCACTGGGAACCACAAAGGCTTTATGATCACAAAGTAACACGATAATAAACAAACAAAGACAACGTAAAAGTGAACCTGCATGTGCTGGAATTTACATTTTTCTGTGGGTCTTAAACCTAAATTCCAGTTAAGTCCTTTGACTTTAGGATCCAAAAAGTGCTGACGGTAGTTTGCCTTTGCAGGGCGAGTCTGCCACATGTGTGTGTGTGCAGAGTGATGTACAGTAGATCACTGGTGAGCAGCCGCCAGCAACCCCCTCCCCAAAGTGTTCCAGTCAGGATGGCACCAGACACACACAGACACAGACACACACACACACACACACACAGACACACACACACACACACACACACACACACACACACACACACACATACCAGATGGGGTCTACTTCAAGATCACCACCCGCGCTGATGTCATCAGAGAGAGAAGTATGGCTGGAGCAGAAGTGGTGGTGGTGATAGCGGGTATGTCAAATGACCGTGTGTGCGTGTACAGTATGTGTGTGCGTGGAGGAGATCAGAGGGAAAGCAGTGATATGAGAGGCGGGTGAGTGTTATTCCAGATGCTCCACCCTTCTGCCCCTCCACCTTCCCACTTCACTCCCTGCAGGGTTCTCGTTTTTCACCGGTGAAAAAACAGGAAAGAAGGAAGTGTTTTCATGTGCGAGCGTAATGAGTGTGTGTGTGTGTGTGTGTGTGTGTGTGTGTTGGGGTGGAGGGGGTGTGTCAAGTGTGAGGTGTAAATTTCTAATGGCGCAGCACTGTGTGACAAATTGAGGCGCGGCAGTGGCAGTATTTGTGTGTTTGTCACTCCCCCACATACAGCATGTGTTCATGTGTGCCTGGTGCATATATCTGTGTGTGTGTGTGTGTGTGTGTGTGTGCATACCATATCTGTGTGTGTATCTGTGTGTCGTAGCACAGATGCATGCTCATGTGTGAGAATCATTTGCATGCTGTTTGTCGGTGGGGTTGCAGTCTGTCAGCTTGGTCAGAGCTGTAATCACAAAGCCAGATGAAACACTCTTAATAACAACCCAGTCCCACTGCCAGCATCTCAGAGACGGGAGTAAATACTTAGAAGAGCCAAACCACTGCACAAATGTGCACATTTGGCAGCGCCTGTACACATAAAATGAAACATTTCATGAGTACAGGATAAAAACAAGGGTTGGATCCTTCACAGCATTTCAACCATTGAGTTTTGATTGCCATTTGCACTTAACAGACATCATCAAAATTCATCCCCTGCTGCATACATGCTTTTCATGAACCCTTATTCAACTATTCCAGGAAGCAATTTGGCACTCCCAGGTATGGGTCTTTCTTTATTGAAAGCCCAATTCAGTCAGCGGGATTAGGGTTTTACTATGGTTTCCACATTAAAAATTAAACCAATTACAAAGGATCAAGCAGTGAATCAATGAATTAAACAATTATATATAAATCCAAATGCTGTGCGTCCTGGTGCCTCCTTCTTCTCCCCGTTGCCTCTCCCCCTCTCTCTGCTCCCTCACTCCCTGGGCAGAATCCAGACAAAACGCCACCTGTGCTGGCTGGCAAGCCTTGCCGAGACCCAGACGACTGCAGCCCTCCTCCTCCTTTTTCTCCACCTCCTCCTCCTGCTCCTCTTACTGACAGCGGCAGAGCTGCCTGGGCTCTGAAAAATTAATCTGCAGCACAGATGAATTACACAGGAGCACGCGTCTGAGTGCAAATATGGACGTAGTTGTGAATGGAGGGGAGATTTAAAGAAGAAGGAGAGCAAATGTGGAAAGACAGGGTGCACCATGCACACGTGTGTGTGCGGGTGTCTGTGAGCAATTTCCATATGTGAATCAGCATTTATATAAACTACACACTAAACAAGCAGCTGTTTTTTAATTAGGCTCTTGGCAGATGTTAGCAGGGCTAATCCTTCTCCGCAGATGTTGATGGAGCAAGTGCATTGCTCACCCTCTTGGATTCTCGTCATACGCAGACCTTTGACACACCATGTAAATGCGAGTGATCACACACGCAGTCAGAAGATCGACAACAAGTTCTCTGTTGCTACAACACATCTGCTCAAAACAACCTGCAGCCGTCAGACACCATTAAAAGTGAGGAGGCTCCACAGTCTGCATCTGCTTTCCATCTATTGTCCAGAACTCAACCTTTACTTTGAGATGATAAACAACTTTTCTTTTGGCCTCAGCCTGGGCTCAGTGTTTGTTAAAGTGATGAGGCTTTATCCAAAAACCTAGACGAACATCGGTTTCACCTCCGGCTACAATCAGCCTTCCCCGTGTTGGGTCAAACCAAAATACAAAGCAGCTTCATATATCGTAAAATCCTCTGCTCGTTTTTCGTTTAGGAGCAACCGCGGCATTTCTCATACTCTCATAAAAGTTATCACGATGACCTGCTTTAGTAATGTTCGCACAATAGGAGCCATCTATGGCAGTACATCAGGGGGTCGTATTTAGCAAGCTGCTCCTCTAAATCTCAAAAGTTTCCATTACATGCCTGGCTGGTCCCCTGATGTTAGCGACCAGGGAGAAGAGAGACTGACGCTGCCAAGAGTCACCATTGAGCCAGAACTCTCCCACACACACTCGCACACACACACACACACACACACACACACACACACACACACATACTGTATACACAATACACCCGCACATATACAAGGGTTTGGCGAGCCCTCGTCTTCACCCATTAACAACAGGCTTGCCATTTCCAGAAAAATCCCTGACGCACATTTTTGACTGAAAACAGTGACTCTCCATGACAGGAAGAAAGTGTGTGTGTGTGTGTGTGTGTGTCTGTGTGTGTGTCTGTGTGCGTGTGGGCGGAGGATAAATTAACAGCGGTACCAAATTAGCAGCAATGTGCTGTTCTGAGTGCTGCGGTCTTACTCAGCATGTTAAAGCTAATCCGCGTCCCTCTGCAACCCTTCCTCTCTGTTTGATGGTAATTCTGACTGAACACACCACAGGCCACAAACAAACATCACACACCAGAGGGAGGGAGAGAGGGAGGGAAAGTGAGATGATAAAGATAAGAGGAAAAAATAAAGGGAGATAGTGAGAGAGTGAAGGAAAGAGGGGCAGATCAGAGAGAAAACCGGAGTTTTTCCAGACCAGTCAGCCATGTGGCAGCCTCAGCGGTGGAGCCGACCTGCAGCAAGACCTACAGATCGTGGGGTCAGCTGAGCTCCACTCCCTGGTGGAAACATACACACACACATGCACACACACCATTCAATCCTTGACCACAACACTTAACCTGAATCACCTCTGGACAGCTCTCTGTCCGACTACCAGCTGAGAAAATAGTGGCAAATTGTCTCATTGTGATTAATCCATGTGATATTGTTTGTTTGCCTGGAAGAGAAGTGAAAGCCAAAATCAGAGCATCAGAGGTGATTAAAGGTAAAGAAATGCAGCACAAACATCTGGAAAGTTGATTGTCTTCTTTGTCATTACATTGTTTCATTGGAACTAAGCATGCAGGCCCTTCTTTCCTCCACTTATGTCGTTTCTGGGAGTACAATGGGCTGCTGTGACACCGAAGAACTTGAACTTGAATGCATCTGGTCCCAGAAAAAAACATTTAATGCAGCAAAGACTTGTAGTAACCTGAGAGGTAGAGAAACAAAATGGGTTCTACATATGATGCATTGGTAAGATTTAAAAAAAGGGGCCACAACTGAAAGTGACTCCACATGTGGTTTTTCAAACTGATTAATTTAAGAGCCAAAAAAAAAAAAGACTGTGAAACTGAATCTTCCGCCTGTCCAACCCCGAAAAGGCATTTGGGTCAGACGATTGAAAACCCAAAGCTCCTTAGAGAGCACGATCAACGCAATATTGATCAAACAATCTCGCTAAGTGCTGCTTATAACGATGGCCAGCCGCTCTTTCAAAGCGCTCTATACAGAATTGCCTTTGTTTGCATGTACATGCCGCGTCGCCACAGCTTGACGTGTTGGCACGGAGCCACCTTTGGGGAACGTCTCACCCTCTATCTCTTTGGCTCTTTTGCTTTCATAAGAAGAGAAAGGTAAGGAGTGAAACAAGGGGAGGGAATGACAGACAGAGACATGAAAAGGGCAAACGCAGGAGAGATAAAGAGACCGTGGAAAGCAAGGGACAAAGGAAAATATGACGGGAGGATGCGGAGTGAGTGGAGGCGAGGGCGGCTGTTGCATTCATCAACAATCGTCTGGTCAACACGGGAGAAGAGAAAAGGCGAAAGAATTAGGATATTGAATTTTCAGCCTAATTAGGGAGAATACTATGTCCTTTGTGATCAACCAAGCAGAAACATTTAATTACAAAACCAATTACGAGGTGGTGAATGTGTCACATCTGACACAACCAACCCCCAAGCAGAACAGGATATTTTCAGGAGGTGAAGTGGAGGAGAGAAAGAAGGGTGGGGACAGAGGCTGACGGAGGCAAACAGGCAATGACTGCCTGACAGATGCGTTTGGCGCCATTTAAGATGTTACATTTCAGCATTAAAGCGTCTAAAAAAACGCCTCGACCTGTGTCATTCACATTGTTCAAACACAGAAAAATCTCTAATTTTATTGCGCGTTTCATTTGGTCGCCTGTCAGCTGCGTCTTATCCCCTTTACAGGAAAACACAGGAAACACCGGATGATGGGTCAAAGAGTGAGGAGGGCGCTATCGCTCACTGGTGATGGAGCACTAGTATTCATTTTCATCTGAAATAGCATTTGAAGACACGCTGCTTCACGACGTCACCAAACCACATCTCTGTTTTGACTGAGAGGCTTTTCGGGTCAAAAGTGACACACTACGCACCTAATTGCGTCCGTGTATGTGTGGGAGAGACGCACAGAAAGAGGGAGCAGATAAAGACGAGAAAAGGAATCATGAATATGTATGAACATACAGTGAGATTTACATGAGGGTTGGTAATCCCTCCTACATGTATGTAAGAACCTCCATGTTGTGTGTATGAGTGCAGAAAAAGATGGTGAAATATTCCGTCAGCTCGACCTCAACATGATGAGCAAAACAGCAGCAGGAGGTAACAGAACCGGCACCCCAGCAATCGAATGCATTTCAATACAAAAGCCCTGCAGTGAACGCTGGAGCGAGACAAAACATCTCTGTGTTATTGATACTGTGATGTGAAATTCACATCGTAACATCAAAATATCTCTTGACTGATGTCTTTTCATAGGCTAAATATTTCTGACACACTGGGAATCCCTAATATTATGTATAATAACATCAAATAGAGAACGTCCTATGAAGGTTCATGTGTGGTTGGTAGCTCCGAAGGCGTCGTAGCTCAAGAAAATAATTTACTCCACCTGTGTGGTCAACATGTTCACATTAAATCACAATTATTTTATTGATATCAAGGTATTTGTTTTAATATATCATAATATTAGAGTTTCACAGTATCGCCCAGCGCTAATTCAAATGTGCTTATTTTCCCTTTACGTGGTCTCAACTGAACTTCCTTGGAGGGTACGACACTGCTGTGACACTATTTTTATGAAGCTGTTCATGAAGGTGCTTTTGAACACGACTACTGCTATAATAATGTTTTTATTAGCGGCTTCTCCCTTTTCTTTTGTATCGTGCATATGCACTAGGATGACATATTCCTGCCAATGGGTTTCACACCAAGAAAAACAGCAATGCACCAGCAACATGCAGGGGAGAAGAAGACAGCGAGCCAGCCAACACGAATGTAAACGAGGCAGGTTTCAGTTTATTCAGAACAAACGTATAAAGACAAATGTTTTCTGAGGAGGCAGAGGCATTTAACACCACGTCTTTTGGTGAGAAACACTGAGTGCAAACTTTGTACCTTTAAAATGTTGATTTTTTTTTTTGGACTGTGCTGTCATTTTCGAGGCTACAGTTTGTGTAATTGTTGTTGTTGTTGTTGTTGTTGTGCAGAACTACAAATTGCAACTCTTTCATTCTTTATCAGCAGCTGTTATTTGGAACAAAAATAATTGCATTCTTAGTCACATTTTAGCAAAAAGCATTCCATATAGTGACTTAAAAACAAGTCTTGGCTTGTAAAAATCCATATCAGTTTTACCCCTGTGCGCGTGTGTGTGTGTGTGTGTGTGTGTATACCCATGCAAATGCAGACACAAGCACATCCATTCATATGCGTCTGAGCCCAGAGAGCTGACTGAGAGGACCTGGCAGTGTTCTTATCTTCGTCACATTGCCGTGTGACTCACAGCCTCACCAGGCAGCACAGTCATTAGGGGCAGAAGACCTTTCATATCTCAGTCAGCCCCACAGCTCTCCTCAGGGCCAGCCAACAGGGACCCACACACTCTCCTCTCCTCTCCTCTCCTCTCCTTTCCTTTCCTTTCCTTTCCTTTCCTTTCCTTCTTTATCAGCCCCCTCTCCTCTCCTCTCTCACCTCTCTCCCTCCCTCTCCCCCTCCTCTCAGCCCAGCTTTTTGTCACTGTCCCTCTATTCTCCATTGTGTTTCTGTCTGGCACTGTCTCACACAGATTTAATGTCAGGTGTTCTCTCACTGTGTTAAATAAGTCATTTTTTTCTCTGCCTGGAGGGGACAGAGCCCATGTTTCCGCCGCCAACCACAACCATCACCGCCACACACACCCACACACACACATAGACACTGAATACGGGCTGTTTATGTGTGGCAGACAGCGGCTAAGGATGTGTGTGTTGGAGATATAAGAGGTATTCAGGCGTGGGCTGCTGGTGGCTGCTGGGACGTTTCACCCCATCTCTTCCTGACCGCCTCTGTTTCCCAACACCCACCTGCATTTTCTGAGGCCACAAACCGCATTCCTAACTCATGATGGTGGAACAAGTGGTGTATAGTAGGAGTGGCTCTGGTCTCCTTATCAAAGTCTTTGTGTGAGGGGTTAGATGAGCAGGAACAATGAGAAAAAACACGGTCAAACACTCCCCTCTTATTGAGGCTGTGCCAGCAGGCATGACAGTCAGGTGACTGGCACAATGACACCATAGCTGCAGACAGAAAGGTAAAACATGTGCCATATTAATGTGGGCAAGACAGATGGCCTCAGACAAAAGCTCTGTCATCCATCCACATTTGCTCTGTAATTCTACAGTCTATAATCTTCGCATGTAATCTCCAATTGTTTGGGGGTTTTACCCAGTATTTATGCTCCTGCGCATCCAAAACTTCAGGCTGCAAAATGAGTGTGGACGACTCCAAGAAGCAAGTCAGAAAATGCTTCCAGTAAAAGAAAGTGAAGAGAATGTAAACTAAAAGCAAATAAAAATCAATAAATGGAGAGAGATTTTGTGCTATAAATGGCATTTTAAAGTCTGTTTATCTGCCAGATTTTGTAAAATTATTTGATCTGATGCTGGCGTGATGCTCTGCCATTATTTACAATGGTGCTCTTTAACGCAGCTATAAATTAGGAAATTAGTAAAAGTGACAAACTCGAAGACAATTATCACTTGAATCTACACATCTATGGGGCATTTTAGCATCTTTCAAATCAATGTTTTATTTGTACAGCCTGCAGCTTAATGTTTTGATTAGGTCTCAGCGCTCTCAGCAGCATGCAGCTGTTTTCAGCACAAAACCTCTGATAAGCTGCTTGTTGTGACTCGCATTCAGTAGGTGAATGGACACATGACTCCAAATGGTCGCTAATGTTGCTCCTTGTCTGCAGAGTGTGTAAATAAGCAAAAGATTGCTACTATATTTGCCATATTATCTTCATAAGGTCAATTTCCCCAATGCTCGTCAATGTTGTGTTTACAGGTTGTTGAACGGACCCCATGTGGCCAAAAGAATGAATTAAAGCAGGCTTAATGAGCTGTTTTCAAGCTATAATGAGAGAGCCAGAGAGATTTCATGAAGAAAGTGTAGCGAGAGAAACAAACACATTGTCTCACCTCATGCTTGCCCTTCATCCTGCAGATCCTGATGTCATTCTTGTTCGACTCCCATGTTCTTTTCTATACATTAAAAACAGACACACACTGCTGGTTAGCTGCATTTGCATTTCTCTGAAGTAGCAAATTACATTTTCCAGCCTAGAATGACACGTAATATATCCACTTAAAGGCTGCAAATGCTATCAGTGTCTGTCCAGAAGGTGCTCACCTTGCTGTAGAACATCTCGTCTCCTGCAACAATGTCCAACTCCACACGGAAAAGGTCATCCCTGGAGAGAGAGAGCGAGAGAGGGAGAGAGTGAGAGTGGCAGTCGGCCAACAGAGCACTATCCAAAGCTTAAGGTAAGGCAGGACACTGCACGAAGTAAACCATGAGTACCAGTTCCACAGCAGAAGCACAGCATAGATATTATTGCTAGCTCAGGACAGTGCAGGTCGATGCCGACTTTCTTTTGGATGAAATCCAGGCCACACACTTGGCATATGAATATTTCTGCTGTATATTGTATCTGCGTGGTTTTAATATTAAATAAATCTGTGCATGGAGCTATGTAATGCATACATATTAGAGACATCTATTTGTTTAAAGTTGATCAGACCCTCAGAGATAAGGGAACAGCTTTACAATGTCTTCCATTTCTCCCAATACATATAAGAAATGGGACCCGACTGCATAATGATGTCTCATATTTCCCCTTCGCCTTTTTGCCTCTGCTCATTAAACTTGACTTGCTGCATTGAATTTGCTCCTTGGCCCCAAATTCAGCTTATCAGTCTTATTCAAAAGCCTGAAATTGAATTAATGGATGATTTAATCAAGTTGTTACACTGAGGCTTGCACACCCTCACATGCTGCCTACACGTGGTCCATGCATGTATTCATGATATTTCACTGCTTCCTCGCACTCTTAATCCGCCGATAATTCTGCAGTAACCTTGGATGTTCCTGTGAAAATGCCAGCTAAATGAGAGTTGGGCTCGACAGCTAAAAGCTGACGTTTGCTTATTGATCAAGGCCTTGGTATCTGCTGGGGTGGATCTGAAGCTCGAGCTTCATCTAGCAAAGGGCCAGGCTCTGAATGGGCTAATCTGTAAATCTGCCATAGCCGTGTTATTGCAGCACTATCGATCGGACTTCTGATCCAGCCCTGCCTCCCATCTGTGCTGCATGTTCTCTTGGTTTCGCCTTTGTCTTTGGCAGAGGGAGGGGTCATCATGAGGGGCTCTATGTGCAAGCGTTTGCTCGTGTGAGTATTCATCCCACCTGAGTGTGTGTATCTGCACCTGTTTTTTTCTGAAAGAGAGAGCTGTGAGAATGTGTGGAGGATGAGAGCACAGGTAGGCCATCAGGTTACTCCACTTCTGAATAATTCATCCTCACTTCCCGCTGGTGCGTTAGAAGATTCCCGCACTTGCTCAACCCTCGCATCATAGGACAACGACTAAATGGCGGAGAAGTGCGAAATCACCAAACACTTGCTTGGTGTGTCCCTGCTTAACAGGTCAGGGTTTAAGCATTCTCCAAACAGTGGAGTGGGCCAGAGTGTGAGGCGTAATCTCATCCAGCCTGCTTCAGTGTTGTCTCAGCATTAACATAATGAATATAGCACCAGGCCTCCTAGTCAGAGTGGCTGGCAGCCAGCACTGTTGCCTCTGATAGTGCAGAGGAGGGGGAATTATTTATGCTGCTGCTTCTCCTCCTCTCTCCATGTCTTCTCTTGCCTTGCAGGTTGTTTGAATGATGCAAAGCCTGTGGCCTTTATGCTTTTGTTTGTTTATCTGTATGTGTACTTCATTTAGTAGAAGGTTACGATTCAGAGTAAGGACTAATGTGAACAGTGTAAAGATGTCATTATTCTTTATGTTGCTTGATGTGCACACAGCCTTGAATAGCCTCGACTCAATATAGTAGGTCATAACTCACAAAGATGCCTTAGCACACAAAATCCAGCCCTAAAACCTACATGTACGCGTGCCTGAGCAGCGATTTCATGGACGCCTCTGACCCTTTTCGACCTGGCTAACACAAAGTCAACAAAGAATCAACAGATAGTGTCAACATTTACTAAATTTCTGGCTTGACCAGCTCATGAACTTTCTCCTTTTGGCCCGCCAAACACCAGCAGACTCAAGGTCAAGACATCTTAAGCCACCCAGTGTCCTGTATTTCATTTTAGTTTCCCCAGTCTTCTTCTTGCTAGCAGCCGTGTTGTGGTTTAGCTCGAGCAAAGCTGAGCCTCTCTGAGCCTGCAAATAGAGTGTGCAGGAAAAGCTGCTCCACTGGATAAAACTGGGAAGGGAAGATTTGAGCTGACCAACTAGTTACCCTGAGACTTGTGCTGACTGAGGCAGACAGAGTACACTGTGGCATGTCTGTGTGTGAGTTTGCATTTAGCTGGGTGTCTGCAAATATGTGCCTGAGTGAGCAGCCGTGTCCCAGTTTGATATTGCATTCTAAATTCTAAGAGGGGAATCTGTCGTGATCTCAAAACTGAAAAGTCGGTTCAGTAAAATCTTGAGAAACATTTTGATCAAAGACTTTGGGCATTACACAGTACAACATCTGTGTACTCGAAGCTGCAACAACCAATAAAGGAGGTGTTAAATCACAAACACCATGGACAACTTTATCTTAATAATTCATAACATACATAAAAAGAGAAGAAATGTACAAAAAATACAATAGAAAGCTAGAACTAGAAAATCCCACAAAGGCAATACAAAAGTAACATTAATCAATATAAGAAGTCTTAAAATGGAATGAAACTGAACAAAATTACATAAAATACAAAATTAAGCACTTTGTTAATTGCGATTTGAAAAGGATATTCTTCATCTTCTGTGAGAGTAAAGTGCATATCTTTGTGTTTTGGAGATATTTTAAGATGTTTTGCATACATGAGGAAACAGATAAATGATGACACATGGCTTCTGTTTCATGTATCATCAATTGTCCTGTGTTGTTGTGTTTGTAGTTTAGTTGTTAGTCTTTATCTTTATGTCTTATCAGTTATTTTATATGTTGCCTTTTGTGTTCAGTTTGTTCGTTTTTGGGTGAATAAAAACTGGCCTTTGTAAAAGTCCACTTGTGCCCGCTGATGCTTGTCAGCTCGGCCCCTAACACTGACCAATTATGGGCCAAATGCTTAATGGATTAAGCCAAAAAATAATTGGTAGAGTGATTGCTAATGAAAAGAATCATTAGTTGCAGTTAGTTCAATTTCTAAAATTTAAAACAGCAGCTTTCCAAAGTTGTAGTTTAAATTTCATCAGTATCATTTATATAATTGGCAAAGTGCATTAACTCGTGGTACACTGTCTGCCAAACAGAACCCTGTGAGGATTAGTCCAGAGTGCACACGCTGTAATACTACTATATAGTGTGGAAACAGTATATGTGTCCATGTGGGTGTCTTCACGTGTGTGTTCATGTCTCTCCTGACTCCACAGCTGAACAGCCTGCCAGCTTTTCCTTTCAAGATTCCCTGTGTTTTCCACAACTCCCTGTACGTCTGCCACGAGGCATCTGACCTGGCAGTGACCGCCTCCCGACCCCTGTTCACCTCTGAGGTCAGTGTCTGTGGGCTAATAAACTGACCGACCTCCAACCTGGCAGGCAGCACGCTTTCACCCAATGCAAAGCGTAAACACAGCCAGATGGCAAAAAACCTCTTACGCTTTATCACAAATGGAAGAGTTAATAAGAAGTTGTCCCTTTGGTCATCTTGTCAAATACAACACTTGCCAATTGGTTTATATTTGTGTGGATTAGCCCTTTGGATCTGACTGAGAGCTGTAGACTACAGGATCCACAGCTGCTCATCTTGACAGCAATGAAATGGGGCTTAACACAGCAAGGAGCTTTACTCCACCTGCCACCAGCCAAATACATAGTTTACTTTCATTTAGCAAGGATGGGAAGAGGACGGGGAGAGGTAGCTGCTCTCAGCAGGTGCTTGGGGCACGGATTTAGCAGCGCTTGCAGTCTTAGGAGCAGCTATGCTAATGGTGACAGGATTTGGGGATGAGTGAGGCGTCTTATCAGGCCATGCCCTCTGTAGGAGCTTTTGGCAGTCATACCTGCCACCACACAGGTACTTATTTATACATTATACATTTTAAAACTCTGCCTCCCCACTGGGATGTCTGTGGCTCACACAAGAATTTGCACATGGATCTGTTTCCTTCTAGACTGATCATTTTCATAGCCACTTACAAGAAATATATAAATACACTCTTGAAGCGTTCTTTCTCTGAATCTCTCATGATGCCATCAACCCCCCTCGCCTCTCTCGTCTCTCTGCCTGTCAGTCTCGCATTTCATTATCATCCGGTTGGCTGAGACATTCAAATCAGTTTACCGCTGCTATTCGGTAAGAACTTCTGTGGCTGTAAATTGAAATTAATGTCTCTCAGACTGCTTCATGGCACGGGCTGTATTTTAAAGCAGAGCTGCAGACTGCAGTAGCTGCACAGTGGTTGTCTGTGGGCAGTTTTATCAGGCTGTGTGCATGTGCGTGCTTATAGACCCTCTCGGTGCAGACACAATGGCTGGAACCATGTTGCATCGTTTGATATATTTACTACCAACCCTCAGTAGTGAGGTTAGACCTGCTGGAGACCAGGGACTGGGTCATTTCCTGGACCATAATGGCGTCTCTTATTAGAAACCACTTCAATCTTCTTTCAAGCTGCCACTATTGCAAATAACCAGCGCCATATGTGGAAACTGACTGTGTCTCTCTTTTTTAGCATGTTTCAAGCTAAATTATTTTTTGGACAACTTGGGCAGTAAATCTTGAGGTGTATGTTTTTTGTTAGCTCAGTCTGTTTCAGGTTGGCTCCCAAATGGCTCCGGGGAGAGCAGCAGATGTAGCTTTAGAGTGTAAACCTGTTGCAGCTGAGCATGCGGTCCTCGTCTGGCCCTCCTGACCACCAGAGCTACTGTCTGTCCACGATCAGCACATTCACCAGACTGACAGACATATGGGGACCGTCATCATATGCACCAAACTAGAAAACATTTACCGGGCCAAATATCACCCTTCAAATGACGTTACTGTAACAGATTTGGTACAAAAACCTTCGACTCTGTAATATCTGCAGTGATCTTACTACAGTTGGCACATTCATTTTACCAAGTAGACAGAAGAGAATAAAGAACTTGTGAATAGCTAAGTTATGGTAGTATCATAGATATATATATATATATATATATTAAAAAAATCAATACACTTCCATAAGTACACTTCAGTCAGTCGATTTGCTCACAGGGACAGAGTAAAACCTGTCAAAGGGAGACAAGGGTCCAAACCAGAGGAAGCTATTGAAGGTCAGCTTTATTGTACCATCCACTTACATAACGCTTCTCTGCTAAAGGGTTACGGCTCCATTTATTGTCAATAGACAGTTATGTGACAGGAGTCAGTGGCACAAATGTATCTCTTGAATAAACTGCATTAACTTCTACTGTTAGTTAAATGACAGTTAGCAAGCTGGAGGTATTGTGACTATCTAGAGATGGCATGTTCGTGGCTGGGTAGCATGTAGCCTTTATCGTTAGCATGCTAACTACAGTAGGTCACCGATTAGCCCTGTGAATAGTCACTACCTTACTGAGCTGAATGCTAATATTAGCAAGTTAACGTGTCCACAGCTAGCAAGTTGACAAAACTAACCAAAGTGTTCGACCAACAATCTTCATTTAGTCCTGCCACACTTTCAACAAAAAGCATGTACCTCTTTACAGCAACACTGATGGTATGTCTTCTTAGTAGGATTGAGGCTCAGACCCTCTACCTCCTAAAATAACACCCAATCAAAAGGGCCAATGCTGCCTGGCAACAAATGTAGTGATAACAGACAATCCAAAAGATATGAAAGCTGAAAATGGCTCTGACAGAGCTATATTTGTACTTGTATATGTGTGTGTGATGCAAGCAATCAAAGACATATCTCAGGTGCCAGATTTCTTAAAGCTTATTCTTGCTGCGCCATAAACAAAAAGCTTAGACTCTAAGTTCATTAGTATGCCTGTGTGGGCTGCTGAGTGTTGTACCTGGCTCCAATGTAGAGTGTCCGATTGACCTGGAGGATCCTCTGGATGTGCAGAGGCTCTTGTCTCAGCCATGTTCGGTGGGGTCGGCCCAGAAACACTGGGTGTCTTCTCACCACTGTCAGCGAATGAGAGACAAGAAACACACAATGGTTGATCCAACACTGACATCCATCTTTTACAACAGCAGTCAACATAAAAGCGGTTTTGACAGTTCAGAAGTAGTTACAGGCATTCAAGGTGACGTGGAGACAATATCTGAGAGGAGTGTTTCAGAGGACCAGGAGATCTGTACATCGTGGAAGGGACAACTTGAGGGAGATAAGTCAAGGAGTGCTGGAGTGTTTTCAGCATGTTTTTATCATGTGGCCCCACAGATGTGCAAAGACACAGCAAAAACTAAAGTGAAGAGGGAATCAGAAATAACAGCTGCATATAAATCAGATGAATTAGTATGTAAAACCAGTATGGCTATCTGTCTTTGACCTTGACTTTGGTGAATGAGAGTATTTTGATCTGATAGCCTTTCATCCTCTCTCTGCTCTTCCATCATCGCTTCTTTATATCCCACCCTATAGTCCGATCAGCCATCTCCTCTTCTTACCTGTTTTCTACATTACTCTTTCCTTTGGCTCACTGTTTTCTCTCCTTGTCCTCCACCTTTACTCTCTCTGTCCACCTCCGCACTTTCTTCCATTTGTCTTGTCTGTCCATCCAGCGAACCTGCATTTTCTGCTATAACTTATACCTGCTGAAAACCACAGCTGCTGTGTCTGGCGCAGCTGCTCCAGTGTATCTCTTAGTAGTCTGACAACCTCTATTCTCTACTGTTCAGTGGTGATACGTTCAGAAGGGTCTGGACTCAGCTGGGAAACCATCAATCAATACTATTGAACTGCAATCAATCAAGGTCTGGTCTGAGCTGGAGACTGTCAAGCTGATATGGAGACTCAAAGTCTGAGTGTGTCAGCCACTGTGTCTCTTGAGGGTCTGAATGTGTGTGTGGGAAAGTCAAGAATTCAAGAACTCCGTCCTTCACCCTGGTCTCATTCCTGAGTGTGACCCCACACTTCCTGACCTGGACACCAGTCAACACCCTTCGTGTGAGAGCCTGTCTGACCGCCACAGCTCTCATGGTGACCCTCCACACCTTCCCCCATATTCAACACCCTGCATGTTAGGGCGCGACCCCGCACCTCACGCATCACGACCTGGGAGAGAGGCATGCAGCGCAGTGGGCAGCTAGAGGGCGAGAAAGTCAGGAGGTCAATACCTTCAGTGGGGATGAAGTTGAGGGGCCCCGGTTCCTCGGGGAACGCCGAGCTGGCCGTTTGGAGGAGCCAACACAGCAGGAAGAAGGAGGGAGGGGCCGCGGTCGTCATAGCAACACAACTGCAGACTCTGTGGAAATTAAAGACAAAGACAAAAAAGGAGCAAAGGGAGTGAGTGGTTGCTAAATGAGGCAGAGCAGCAAGACGCATAAACATACACAGACAGGGAAACATTCACTCACTCAATCACTGACTACCTAACTAACTGGCTGGGTGGGTTTCATGACTGAAGCTCTATCTTTCTATTCCCACAGCACCTCTATCTCTTCACCCTGATGTGAGGGGAGATAAATAGCTGCTCTGAGCCAGGGATTAAGTCATCTGCTGTGGGAGAAGTGTCCAGTCAGCTCTGAATGCAGCCAGATCGCTGTGGCACAACATAGCCGCATCAAACAACTCAATGCATATGACGCATTTGAGAAAAATGAGGAGGCAAAGGGGCAACATCTTGGGCAAGACAGAGAGAAATATATGGCCTACAGATGAATGGAAAGTCTGTATAGGCTGAGAGTGAGTGAAAGGCTCAATAACGCTCCCAACATCAAGTATTATCCAGGACTCTGAGAGAAGGAGTGAAGTGTTAGTTTACTTAAATTAAATGCTTGCCGGCAACGCAAATCACCTCTCTGACAGCGGAGCTAAACTGTCGGTATTTTTCATCGGGCGGTACAGAGGCACATGCAGGTCTCGGATGTGATTCATGTGGAAATACAAATGATACCCAAATTAAGTTACCCTCCGCGATCCATCTAGAAAATGCATCAAGCACTCTGCCTCGCAGGAGAAAAGCTCTCAGAATTGCTATTGACTTCAGCCACAAACCTCAGATGGCATGACTGACTGGCCGCTACCTCTGCATGCCGTCACTGCAGTTGTGCTTCTGTAGCATGTGTGCGGTGGAATTCAAGGAGCACCCAACAGGCATTTTTATTCAAGTCGCTATTATCTTGAGCTCTAACTGATCTGTAATTATCTATCCATTTTTCCCTCTCAGTACAGGCCTGGCATGGAATTGCGTTTTCCTCGAGATTTCACGAATACACTATAATTTACCCCATAACTCGACTTTCATCTTGTTGTCGCCTTAATGTTGAATGCAATGCCGAGTAATTTGTTTTGAAAATCAAGTGGAGCGGCCTTCCATCGCCACTGCCACAAACACTGAACATTTCATGCAACATCTCAAATTTGAATACTCAAGGTTGTATTTCTTTATGCAAAACTGCTTGGCATTTTACTGTGGTCACAGAAGCACAACGTGTGACACAATGCAAAAGCAAACACTTGGATGAACGTACGGTATCCACTGTGCAGCCCATCCGTCTGTCAGTCTTTAGCTCTCTTACACTCTCTTCACGTCTCCTTCAGTTCACTTCAAGTCAACTGAACTGCATTGTGGATTTAAGAGCTTTGCTAGCAAAGGTTAGATTTTCTTGCATATCATAACTTATTACAACAAAACATGAATTCTGACATGACATGAAGCATAACAGCTTCAATAGTAAGTACAATATCATAAAATACTGAATGCTGAATGTAAAATTACATCCAACACAACCAAAAGTACGTGGACACCCTGAAATTAGACAAATATGTGATAGATGAACATGTTATTCCAAAACCATGAGCTTTAATATGCTGCTGTAACAGCCTCCACTCTTCTGGGAAAGCTTTCCACAAGACCTTGGAACCTGGCTGTTGGGATTTATTCCCATTCAGCCACAAGAGCACGATGGAGTTTGGGCACCGATGCTGGGTGCTCCAGGTCATACCAAAGGTACTGAAGGGGGTTGAAGTCAGGGCTCTATGTGGGCATCTGCAGCCACATTATGGGATAGCGACAAATGCTAAAACAAAGGCAATATCTATCAAAAGTCTGCTAACATTAGCCACCATAAGCTGCTGATCATACAATACCAAGTTAGGCTGTTGAAGCAAACGCCCTGTGTGTACTGAATTGTGCAAGGGTGAGTTTTATATATTATAAATTCAATGTTTTATTTGTAAAAAAAATAATAATGGTTTTATCCCTTTAATATTTACCTTGGAACTGGAAATAAGGGACCTTTCTCAAACCATGACCAAATGTATGTATACAGAGGGTTCAACATACTTTTAGCCATATAGTGTAAAATATGATAATTAAGTACAATAATTAATGGGTTTATCTTAATCTTAAATTCAAATGAAACCATGTACAGTTCAACAGAGAGGCAGCGTTGGAGAGTGCTGACACTGTACTGTACGTAGTAAAACGAAAACAGTTTCACTCTTTCAAGCATTTTCAGTCTCTCTCGCTCACTCTCTCTCTCTCCGCCGAAGGATACAAACAGCCATTGTGCAGCCCATCTCTTTAATGGAGTCCCAGACATAACCTTATCAGGACACACAATCTTTATGGGACATTTCTCGAATTCCCTGCTCTGACATCAGAGTAAAAGTGGGAGGCATGCTAATTACTCAACACCCACAAGCAAAATTACAGGAGGTGAAGGGGAAAGAGTCACAGAGAGTAGAAAAGAGGTCACGGGGTAGAGAGATAGAGATTGAGTGAGAGATAAGTGAGACACATTAAGAGAGAAAGAGCGAGAGAGAGAGAAGATGAGAAGTCAGGAAGTCAGTATATCCAATCAGAGATTCTATTGTTTCTGCTATTAATAATGTATGAATAAATGTCAGGCGGTACGCATTCGATTAGTATAATTAGACACCCTGGGCTATACAATTTCATGGGACAGCAGAATAAGTAGATACACAAGTATTAAAGCGAGTGTGTATGTGTGTGTGCGTGTACGTGCGTGCATGCCTGTGTGTGGGTGCACAAATGGTTCAGAGCCAAAGCATCACTGTAATTATGACAAATGGCTACAGCCGAGTCCATTCAGAAGCTTCGCCGCATGGCACAAGCTGTATAGTAGTATGCCATTATCATTGAACGGGGCATACTGCAACTTGCATATACATTTTGCCATTTGGAGGAGATACTGATCCAAAATACTCAACCCCAGGCTGCTAGAGCACTCTGTTCGAAATTGAAATGGCAGCGGATGTCACTGAAGTCATGTTGAAGCCGGCACGCTGTGTGGGTTTCACGGATTTAAGAAACGCTGAAAACCCGCACTGTCAGTAGCAAATTATTATGTCAGGTCTTTCACTGGGGGGGACTATTGTTTCCAGTGTTGTGACAAACATATTCAAGGATTGAGCTTGATTTCAGGCACCATCCCAACAGTCTTATTTGGGTGCCAAGCTAATACAGATGGCAAGTGACGACAGTGGAGGAAAAATAACGATAGCTGGTCAAGTGAAACTTCAGTCTTAGGTTAAATACCCCATCCGCTCCAGCTAGCTTTTGTTTACTATTAATGAAAAAGGACTCTTGAACTCACCACCGTGCTCCATTCACTTCAACGGGATTTCGACAGACTTGTTAATTTGTCCGTTTCCACAGCCCCAGATCAATTTGATTATGGGTGTTTAGGCAGGTAATTTCCTAAACAAAGCCATTAAGAGATCATTTAGCTGCCGAAATCAGTGGGAGGCAGTTTGGTGCAGAGAGTGCTGCATCTCCCTGGATGCCATCTACTCCACCTCTGAATGATCCCCAGTGTGGCCAACACCTATAACTTAGATAGCACATCACCAGCTGATGAATGATGTCTAGCGTCTTTAGTAAAGCCGTAATGAGGATTGATATTGTTCTGATACAGAGTCAAGTCAGGCTAAAGAGCAGAGGCTTGACAGGGGAAATGATTTGATGGCGAAAAGAGACGCGTGGTATGCCTGCACTCTGGAATTGGATGCTGGTTATACCGAGATAGTGACCCTCTGCTGCTGGGGTTTGGATACTTTGCATGCCAATAGAACACCTCATCGTCAAGTGAAGGCGCTAATATGCTCTGAAATGCTTTTGTCACCTATTACCGTTGCCATGGCTCTCGCTTTCTCCTCTGCACAGTTTCTCTACCTTTTTCCCTTTCACCATCTCATTATGGCTCAGTTTCTCTCTTGCTCTCCCTTAGCCTCTTTCTTGTTGATGTGTATACGCTCTCACTGTGTTTTCATTACACAGCCATGAGGTACTTGCACTAAAAATTGGATGGCTGAAAGAAAACCAAGATTATGCATGTCCTAGATATAGGGAAAATGGTAATGAAAAAGAGCAGCATTAATGGGGACACTGTGGTGGTTGGGGTATTTATGATTAATATATTTAACAGAGGGGCTGTCAAGTATTATACAGGGGTATCAGTGCTGGTAGAACACAGTGCTCATGCAATAGTCTGATATAATCCCTTTTCACACTGGTCGCCCAGCTTCAAAAAGCCTGCACAGAGGAAGAATGAATTCAAACATGGTCTATTTCCACTCAAATCCCTTTATCGTCACTCTACAAGGCAAATTATATTTTTATGTTCACCGACATTATGAATGTTTTATAGATAATTTGAAGGTATTGCACATATTAAAGCTGCACTAATCGATATTTTTATATACACAATGGATTGAATGACTACTTGGATGTGAAAGGGGAGAGTTTCAATAATGAGCCTACAGAGAATTATCACCCAACTTTACAGTTTCCATCAGCTCTACAGAATTTTTAACCCTCTTTCAGCTCTTTGTTTAGCTGTTTGGGTCACAGCTTCACTGTTTTGGCTCACTGTCACCGCTCTCATGAACATGGTGGAGCATTTAGCAGCTGAAGAGCCACACATTCAAAAACAGAGGTAATATTGGACAGAATATTTAACCTGCATTCACCAGATACCCCAAAACGCAAGTCCAGATAAATGCTAATGTTGCTTTGTCTGCTACGTAGACAAGCGTTTGCTAAGTTTTCCATATTGACTTTATGTCAATGTTATCTTTACAGCTTGTTCTACTGACAATTTAATCAATTAATGCAGGTTTAAATATTCTCAAAGGCATTTTTTTTGGCTTTGTCATATAATAGTGGAAGATATAGTGGCAGTAGAAGATGATATAGTGTTACCAGAACGTCATTTTGAATCCATTTAATTCACAGTTTCTAATATAAGTCTGTGAAAAGAGATCATACTGGAGGGGTGCCAACAACAACCTGAAGGGTTTCGAGCTCTATTCACTTTGTTATTGTAAGGGAGATGCACTCAAATGACCAAAAGACTTTGAGCTTGATCCTTAAAACACTTAATAACTTTTTAAGAGGAATTAATGTTCAAAGAAATACTTTTCTGCCACAGGCACAAGGCTAAGCTCCACTTTGCTCTGCATTTATTGTTCCACATCAGTGAGATGACCTTCAGAGTTCGGTACATGAGACTGTGCAGGTACAGCCGCACATGGGAAAGTGTATTAAGTAAGCAGTGGAGGATTATATGATCGTTCCATTTTCTTTCTGCAGACTTAAAGACACCCCATAGATTTCCCGGAGACTGGCCTAATTGTCATATTAGTGAGAGAGGAGAGGCTGCTTTATGGAGTGTGTAGAATCAATGACAGGTGATAGTCTGATGCCGCTTGGATCTCCTTCAATCAGCAATAACATAAGATGCTGTGCGCGGCAGGGATGTGAGGAGGAAAGGGAATAAAAAATAAGCTGTGAGAAAGAAGGCTGGGAGGAAGAATGTAAGGCAAAGATGAAAATGAACACAGTGGCTATAAAAAAATGAGGCTGGAGAGCGGGGAGAGGACAATGCAGGACAAAGAAAATGACGAAAATAATGCACTACAGGGAGCGATGACGAGAAACAGAGGTGAAAGAGAGACAAGTGAGGCATTCAAACAGAGAGGGGGAGCCACACCGGATATAAAGTGAAGCCAAAGAATGTCCAGAATGAGAGAGACAGAAAGACAAAGAAACAGAAGAGAGGAAGAGCACAGAGCCAATAGTACAGTTGCAATGCCAGATTTATCTCCATACTGAGCCAAGAGAAGCCTAGTGGGAAGGACCTCCTGGCTCTGTACTTGCCTGGTTTGCAACTTATCTAAAGGGATGACATTTTTCTGTATCTCTTTATGTGTAGGATGGAGTCCGCCAGGGGTCAATACTTGGACCATTACTATACATGCTGCCTCTAGACCACATAAATCATATACATAAAACATAGCTATGCTGATGACACACTGTTACACGGTCCCTATTCCCTGGAGGCCTCAACCCTTTTAAGTGATGGGTTGAATGCATTTAAGACTTCAAAAACTGGATGTCTCACAATGTCCTGCAACCCAACAAAGACAAAACCAGACTCTTGTTATTGGTGCTGAGCCTCTGTGGCAGGAAATGTGTTCTCATTAGACTCTTTCTCCCTGGAAGTACAGTACCACAAAGCTCATAAATCTGGGCTTCATTGTTGATTATGACCTTATGTTTCAGAGTCACATCATCAATAAAACAAGAACTGTCTTTTATCTTCTTAAGAATATATCTACAGTAAAAAGCTTCTCAATGGATGCAGGAAAAACTTAAATGAACAAATAATCCAGTATTGAGAATATCAATACTGGACAATTCGGCAAAAGCCAGAGTAACGTTCAATGCCAACGTGATTGTTCTAAAAGGTAAGCACAGTCAGGAAAAGATTGTGGTTATGGCAAATAAACTATAGTATGGTTAAGATTAGGCAACTAAAACATTTTGTTCTGGTGAATGAAAAAACATGGTCATGGTTAATAAAAATGTCTTAAAGGGGAACTCTACCTATTTCACACATCAAAATCTGTTTACAGGTCTGAGGCAGAACCACTGCATATGTGAAAAAGTGTGTATAAAACCATTTGTGGCTCCACAGGGAGCTGTGATAAATCTGATAAACTGCTCCAGTGAGTCTTTCTGAGCCAAAAATGACAAGTTTGAAAAAGAACAAAAATCTGGGGGTGTGGTGTTCGAAAGCAGTGAACTTACTAGACCTCTTCAGCCCCCCACTCCTTATCTCTGCTTAAGGCCAGCGGCTTTGTATGCAAGAGATGCATTGTGGGGGATGTAGGCGGCATGTTTTGACAAGGAAGAAGAATGTGTGCAATAAAAATTATCTCTGGTTTGGCTGCATACATGTTAATCCTTTTTTGTAAAACTGCCCATTGTAAGTCCTACACGTTGCCTACAGTATTCTGTCTGTCAGGTCTGCGGCAGGACGCAAACTCAGGTCTCCAGCATGAAAGTCAAACATGCTGCATGCTCGTCCAACACCCTGACGTGTAGGCCTACAACTCAATGCCACCTCCTGCATTGGCACTGACTCTTGATATTGGGGCTAAATCTTGAGGCGTGGGATTGTCCAATATGGACAAAATGGATACTGGGCTGCTTGGTTCTTCTCTGGAAACATCCGCCTCACTGGTCCACATAAAGAGATTGTAGACTGACCACTGCAACGGTCATAGAGTTGATTGCATTTCAACCTGTCTATAAATATAGAGCTGCATGTGGCCTGGCTCCAGAGTCAGTACTGGACCTCTGTGACCTGCTTACGCCACATGCATACCGCCCTCGTCATCTGGCACAAGCCCTCCGGTTGTTTCGAGACTACGATCAAAAGTTGACGAAGCAGATTTTAGGTCTTACTTTGCCAGATTGCATTAAATGTGCTACAACATTAACAGTGTCAAAAACAAACTGAAAACATTTGTTTTCCCCGGTGCATTTGATTAGTTTTGCTGTGTTTGTGTTTTAAACGGCTTCTGATTGTTCTCCTTGTTTGTTTGTACGTTTTATCTCCCCTGCAGTGAAATGTTTCTATATGAATGAAGATTTCTTTGCTTTTTTTTTTTTTTTTTACCACTTAATATCTGCTCTGCTGACCCCAGACTTTTCTTAACCTCCTTCCCTGACACACTGACTTAAATGCACATGCACTATAAACTCTACACACACATGCATGCAACAAAACAACTAACACACTCATCTCCTCTGGGCTTTGTGCCTTCACTTAAGCCAAACCACAGTCTTCCCTCTCTATCTCTCTCAGGCCTAATGTAAAAACGATGAAGGAATTCCCTCCACTAGTGCAAAAGGCACACGTGATTTCTTCTCTTTGCTTGGGACTTGACCTCGGGTCTGTTTACTGGATATTTGCATCACCATGAAATCCTGGAGCCTCAGTAACATTGCACATATTTAAAGAGAGACAGGAAAGGAAAGAGAAAAGGTCGAGAGAGAGAGAGAGAGAGAGAGAAAAGAGGGGGAGTGCACAGTAAATGAAAAATGGAGAGCGACCTTTGAGCACAGAACACAGATTTTCCCATGCACTGAGAAACACCGTGGATTTATGGACTGGGAAATATGTGCAGCATGTGCAGAAGGACAAAACATATGTATGACGCTCCTCCTTCATCAGAATCAGACCATGAAAACATATCTTAAGCCCCTGCTACCTGGCAGTGAGGCCAGTTACATGGCTGGTACTGTATCTTCTTTACACAGTACCATGTGTCTAATGGATATATAATTTCAGGGGATTTAAAGGTTGGTGCTGGAATAAGATAATCTCTGACTCTTTCTCTCTGAAGTGCATGTTCTCCCATTAACAAGCAAGAGGTAGCCCAACTAAAGAGCGCTGATGACAGAGCAGTAATGTAACACTTGTAATAGCTTACTGTTGATGAATGGATATCTTTGAGTATTACTGGAGCTCTCCCTGGAGTTGTGTGTCACTATCATTAACCTTCACAGTCCTCAAAATTACAGCTGCGGAGACACCAGGAAGACAGAGGCGCTGTAGTTGTGATCTAAGAGTACAACAAAGATTTTGCAGCACTGCCTGACAGCGTCTGCATGAGTCTGCAGGTTAATTCTAAGTCTGCCTTTCAAAAGAAAGACTCTCCGAGAAGTAGCGCGGAGATAAATCTTCTATTCTTGATACCGAACATATCTTTTATTTTTCTACCCTACATGTTACTTCTCCTTGCTTCTTTCATCTTTTAAGCTTCAACATGGTCCACGAGACAAGGAGAAACATCATGTCACATCACAACAGCAGAGATAGTCCTGACCTCTGGCTTCCCACCAGTTTACAACTGTCATTAGCAGGGCAGGGATCAGGGGCCAAGGCCATAAATCACACTCAAACGTAGGGGGAACCCAGCTCCACTGCAGTAGAAATGAAAAAGAAAACACACTCTTAGACTGACAGGAGGCTAAAAGCAACTCCATCCATCACTGGCTGGAGGCTCCATAAAGCCTGTAAAGGAAAACACACAAGGCGATAATCTCCAGCAAGGTTATAAATAATACAGAAACCTTGCTAATGGCAATAAAAGCTTCTGCAGCATGACAGAATCCCTCTTGATGTGATTATTCTGCTAAAATTCCCCCAAGGACATGTATTATCTTGCATAAATACTCAGGAGTAACTCAATAGGGCAATATGTTCCCATCCAGACTGTTTGCCCTTTTTGCTAGTGAATCAGGAGAAAGGGTAGATTTATTGTAATGGCAACAAGTGTCAGTCAGTGGGGCCATGAGGTTGGGTGCCTGGCAAAAACAGAGCATTTGAGGAAAAAGTGGAGGGCACAGAAGAATGAAAACACGTTGTTTTGCTTGTTTCTGCACAATAGTACTACTGCTCATAGTCTGGTATATGTTTCTGGTAATAGAAGGTATTGAGAATAACACAAGGGGAATGCAAATGACCTGCTGATTATGAGTCATTCTTACAGAGTAAATAACCACAATAAATGGTTCAGCTGCAAAGCGATTTTCACCTTGATATTTTATTCCAGTTTTCACCCTTCTTTGTGAAAATAATGAGGCCTAATGGGAAAAAAACAGTGCTGCACTTAGAGCAGAGTGAATCACTGCTGTTACGGCTGTGAAACCAATATCGTACTGATGCAATAATGCCTCAATATGCTTTGCCATCAGGTAGAAAATGTGATATTTGTTTTTATCAATATCACTCAATCAACACAGTCAATTAGCTAATGCAGATGAGGCCCAGTGTCCAGGATGACTCTAATCGTTGTAAGTCATACCCCCATATGATAGGACCTTCCATGCACTAAAGGGACAGTTTGATATGCTGGGAAACACACTTATTCCCTCTCTTGCAGAGACTTTAACAAGAAGATTGATAGCACTCTCACGTCTGTATGGTAAATACAATACTCCAGCCAGGAGGCAGTTAGCGTAGCTTAGCATAAAGACTGGAAAAAGGGGAACTGCTAGCCTGGTTCTATCCACAGGAAACAAAAAATCAGCCTACCTCTAAAGCTGACAAAAACAACTCAGTGGGGGGATTATGTCCCCGACTATCTCTTGGCCAGGGGCAGTTACTTCCCGGAGTCTTGTCGTCACTGTGAGGTTACCAGGCAACCAAGAGAGATTTCAGGAAGTCACTTTGCCCGGCCAAGAAACAAACAAGATATAACATGTTAATTTGTGAGCTTAAGTGGTGCTGGAAGGCAGATTTTATGGTGTTTCGCCCTGCTAAACTAAGCTAAGCTAGCCGCCTGCTGGCCACAGCTTTACACTGTGTCTAACAGACAGATATGAAAGTAGCACAGATCTCCTCAGACAAGTCTCAGGAAGAAAGTGTGTAAACTATTCCTTTAAATCTCAACGCTGACACGTAGGGCATCTGTAACTGCCTTGATGAATACCAAGTGGCATAAAAATTGTGGCCTGGTCAACACAGTGGTGGAACAAGGCGATTTGCAAGGCCAGACATTACAATGCAGACACATTTGGATAATACAAAGTATGAAAGGGCAGCATTAAATTGTCTATCTAAGTGATTGTTACAGAGCCATCAGGAGAGTAGGATAGAGAGGTAGAAAGAACACAGAGGTCTGTATACATTTTCGGCTTCACAACAACATCTTTGCATGCTAATGGTGTTTACCTTCTCCTCCTCTATTTTCCCCTCCTGCGCCGTGCATGAAACTCGGCCAAATGAAGCCACTGCTTGGTTTCCACTGTTAAGACCGGCATACAAAGTTGATGGTGTGGCTATATAAGCCACAGGCTATACCATTCAGGAATAATATGTCCCTCAGCTGCGTCCAGATTTTTTATTCATGATGACAAATTTCACAGGGAAATCACACTGTCAAGCGCTCCACTGTGAATGCTCCCCATCCCATCATAAACAGTATCTAAAAGCAATTTTCTCTTTCCCGAGAGAGACAGGGAGGCTCGGTATCTTCTCCTAGCGGAGGTCCGACAGAGCAGGGCCGAAAAAGAGATCGAAAAATGTACCTGCCTGCCTCTCCAGCCTTTGAGTTCACCCTGACGTTGCAGTACACATGCACCCAGGCCTGTAGATGTGCACACATCCTCTCCTCACATGTCCTCTCACCTTCGTTTCCCCTCCCAACTCTATCTTCTCTCACCACAAATCAGCCACCTGCTCTTCCAATTTAGTCTGATAAATCCCACCTGTTTCAATTTCAATGCGAGTTCACGCACTACAGTCACTCTGGGTTCCCTTTTCTGCTTTATCTCTCCCAGTTGCTTTGAACGTCACATCTCATGTGGTATACGGACACACACACACACACACAAACGCATTCACACACCGCGGTGTCAATCAACAGACGTCGCCACTTGACAACTGTGCACACAAGGCAGCTGTGAACAAAGACACATGCCTGCATGTGAGCCGAGCAGTAGATCCAAACAAACAAACACAAAACACACACACACACACACACACACACACACACACACACACACTATCATTGCATTGCAGGCATAACTCCCAGGCCTGGCTGTGTGCAAGTTTGATCCCTCTCACCGTGTCTGAGAGGCATGTTAATCAGCGAAGGAGGCTGCCAGCTCAGCCATATATGTCTCTATCTTTCTTGCTCTCACTCCTTCTGTCTCCGTCTCTCTGCTTCTATCTGCATCTATTCTCTCCAATCTGTCTTCGCTCTTGTCAAACCCTGTTTCTCCACCTCATACCTCACTGCATTTATCTCGCATTCCTCTCCTTCTCCTCCTGTTCTTGCTCGAGCTCTCATCCCATCACAGCAAATCATGTCTTTCTTTTTGCTCCTACATTTTAATGCATCCCCCCACCCCCCCTCCAGTTAGACTGATGGGATTTAAGACACTAAAAACTGGATGGTTTATTTAGAAGGGCTCCGTGAAGATCTCTGACTTTTACCCACCAGCCTGACATTTCTTTGCCCTCTTCATTCCCCTCCTCCTGCCACCCTCCTGTCGTCTCCCACCCCTCCACCATGAGGCTTTGGGAGCTGTTTGTGCCTGTGTTAAAGTGGATTTGGTTATGGTGACTGGATCAGGGTGGGTGGCTGTGGGATGCTGGATGAGTTTCACAGGACGAGTTTTAAAGCACGAGCTTTGAAAGCTGAAGGGCAGAGAGAAAGAGGAAGGGAGAAAGGGAGGATGGTAAGGGGAGAGAGAGTTGTGCAGGGAGAGATACAGAGGTTCCTAAGGAGATTTCCACCCAAGCACTCAGTTATAAGTCATGAGGTTGGGGGAGTGAGGGGAGGTGGTCATCTCAGTGCAGACAGCGATAACAATGGTGAGACAGATGACGAGGGAGTAGAGCGAAGGGGGGACGGAAGAGGGGAAATTAGAAGTGATGGGGAACATGAAGAAGTGTGGTGAGTGCATTCAATTTAGGGAGGGGAGCGTGTCCATTCAATAGCTCCACATGTGTAGAGTGGCTGCACAAAAGAGGCCTTTTAGGTTTATTAAACAATGGTGCAAGGCCAGGAGACACAAATTAAAAGAGATGTTGCTTCCATGACCTGAATAGACCCAGGCAGACGGTCAAAGAAGACGTGTTATGGTTAACAGCTTCTTTTCTTTAGTCCACCCCATAAGGCTCTCTGCTTGGCCTCCATCCGTCGTCGTTAAAAATAAATGCATTCACATGACACACTTCTGGGCTAACATCTCAATGGGCTTTTCTCTGCTCAGTCACCCAGTAACATCGATTCCTATTTGCATAAAATGGGCTCAAGCACGAGCCTCCTCGCCAGATCCACGATCGCAGTGATGTTCAACAATGTCATTTAGTACCTGGCATCTCATGGAGCGGATCAAATCAATAAAAGCCATTTCCCTTGGAAGTCAATGGCCCCCGCTCTGGTTGTCAAGTTAATTCAATAAAACCAGAGAGGAAACAAGGAGCGCAGAGGAATATGTTGGTGAGCTCTCACTTATATGACACGGACACTAACACGAAAAAACCAGCTCAGGTAGGGTGTGCAGGACATTCGTAGTATCGATTGTGACGGCTGGAGCACAATACATGCTCAAGGATATGTGAGGTTGAAAGGCTCTGCGGTGGAGCTGTTCTCTCTGTGTTACCTGTCATGAAGTCAGTGGAGAGGAATGAAGCAGCTCATCTGGGCCTTTTAAATCCCACATAACAAAAACAAGAATCCAACACACAGCTCCATCAGCTCTCTCTAACTTCTCCCCATTAAAGCACTGGTATGGCACATGGTTTCTTTGTGCTCCTTCCACTCCGGCAGATTGGTAGCTACAGACATTATTTTGTTCTCTGAATAACAGGGTAAGTGGCTTGTTCATTGATTGGTCTATCTCCGGGCTTTTGAGCAACAGTGTATAACACTGCGGAGGCAAACAGACAGGAGACTAACCCCCCGCTGTGGCTGTTGACAGAGGCTGCCATTTAAAAACACCGAGAAGAGGACAAACAACAAGGCGTTGAGGAAAAATGCCCGGCTTGGTTTCACCACAATTTGTCCTCTAACACTCTCATCCTGCTGGAATATCCGGACGAAAATACTCGAAAGTTTAAGTTTACTCCAAAAAGATTCGAGTGGGAATGCTTGAGGGAACTGTTGTCCAATCTTGCCATGAAAGGAAAATTCCTTTGGATACTCTTACAGACTTGTATATCCTCAATCTGTGATGTTCAGTGGGTTCCAGGAGCTGTTCTGTGATGAAGCGATTTGCATGTACCCACTTTTCTTAAAACCAGCTCGGTCTACTTCTGCTGAAGTTTGCAGAGTGACTCTGAACAGTCCTGGGAGAATGTAAATATGATGCATTCAGTGTGTGTAGGTGGACACGCAGAGAGCTGTAGTAGAGTAACAAACCCCTCAAAAACATAACATGGCCTCAGGCAACACTTCTTTCTGGACAACAGTGGCTACTGTCAGCGGAGAAAATGGTATCACTGCCTCTTTTCACAATGCCTGTCTCGTGTAGAAAACTCAAGACCCTGCAGTTGATTGTGACCGACACAAATTCCAGTAGAGACAATCTTGTCGTTGTTTATTATTGAGAAAAATGGAGTTGAATTTGTTTTTTAATGGCTCCATCCTGCCTGCTCAGAGAGCCATCTCACACTGGGCAAAAACAAAACCCCCCTGTGGGAACTGAGTGAATGGAGCCAAGGCATCTCATTGTTGCTCAGTGTTAGCTGCACACAAGGCAGCACACGACATGATGGTACAAATGGCTGAAATATAAGTAAAAATGGCAACAAGTAATCCAAAAATGAGCTTAAATTGAAAAACGCATGGGTTCATTTTCAGCTGGTCAGTGAACAGCAGGTAGCAGCAGCTGATCTGTGCTGCACATTTTCTTGTTCCCGCCTCAACATAAGCTGCGAGCTCCATAAGATGACATCTAACATTGGTATTTTTGTTGGTTGATAATTTATCGGCTGTTAAACTGCTGTAAAACATTTCACTCTGCTGCTAATATCTTGATGTTTTGCCGCACTGTCTACCAGTGGCCAGTTATCTGCAGCAATACGGACAGAAACCCACAGAAAAACCTCATTACAATGTGGCAGCTGTTCAGTTGGAATGGACATTTCCAAGTAAAACCTCACAAAAAAATTATGTGACGCTGTCGTATGTGGTTCTTAATGATTGCTCGTTGCTATTCCAAACACTGCCTACAAATAACAAATCATGTCCTGTACGGCAGAGCTGTGTTAACACTGTGAGAAGCACCCTAAAGATTTTGGCACACAAGCACTGTCAGCGCACATGGCAATTAGAAGTGAAGCAATGCTCCGGGCCTGGATTGATCCTGCAACAACAACCTGCCTGTTTATTGACAGATCTCCGGGGTTTCACTGCTGCATAGATGCCCTGAGGCCACTTTGTGGGGCCCCTGCTTTCTCCCCCTCTCATGCCCCGTGTTCTTTGTGACCATGTGAGAAACAGCGCTATTCAATATTCCCTCGCCAATGTCAGGCTTGGTTTTCCTATCCACAAAGAAGTCCAGCCTCGGAGCATGGAGGCGGTTATTATTTAATTCCAGCACTGCCATAACAGTTTGATTAAGACCTACCTCGCCTCTGGACCTATGGATGTAACTCCCCTTTAACATTCAATTCAATGCCTGAATATAACTTCTTGCATTAATATGATGTGCAATTTGCATTGCTGACACGAATGCAATGCAATATTCACTGCGTCTCCCAAATATGGAGCAGGTATAAAGAATTATATCCAACAGGGCGATGAGCGGTGAGATGATCAGACCGTTTGCAACAGTTTCACCAGATAATCTAAATTAAGTAGCTGAAATGTCAGTCTCTTAATTCACAGAAAACTAATGCAAATCCAGTAGCCTAGTTCAAGGCTGAACTCATAATGTCATAATGTTTTTTACTATTCACCTTAGTTGGCTAACCTAACAGCTTATTTAAAACTGTATAGATTTTTTGTTGTTGTTGAATTTGAACTCTTTAATCTGTGTAGTTGATCTGTATTACTCTAATGTACGCATCAAATAGTAGGCTATGCTCTTTTCTCACGTAAAATAGAGATAACTAGCAGGAGCAAAGCAAATACAGTCACAGCAAACCATCTGAGAGACAATGTATGGAAGTGTTTTGGATTCAACGCCATAGATGGAAAAATCATGCATAATGTTGAGGCAATAGGCTGATTTTCTACAGTGCAATGCAGCTGCAAGGCAGTTGTTACACAAGTAATGCAGCGGATAAGACAGTGAAAGTTAGGCTACTGGTTGCATTACAATTAACCTGAATGACTAAATGGATTAATGTGTTCGTTATAACGCAAGTCTGACTTCCTGAAAAAGTGACAACAGATCAGACGGTGTCACCATGTTCCCAGATCCCAGCAATTATCATGGTGAGTATGAAAATAAGACCCAAGTTGCATTAAACTTGAACTGAGTGTTTAATACTGTAAAGCTACAGTGCAGTGATACCACGCCAAGATTCCCAGCATACCAAATGTGCACTGTAATGAGCTCTGATGAAGCTGTGATGGAGACATACAGTAGCTCTCTTTACACACGACTCAAGTCCCACTTAGCCAAACATTCTCCAACTGCAGCCAACACCGCCGTGGAAACACCAAGTGCAGCTGAAGGACAGCTGTCGAGCCTGGAAACCCTTATTGAAAAGGGAAAAAAGAGAAAGGGAGAGTTGATGTCTATCTAGAGGTGAGGATGGGGGAGAGAGGCAAAAGGAAGGAAGTAGAGACAGCGAACAAAGACAGAGAGGAGAAAGAGAGGTACGCTCAGAGAAAGAGAGAGAAAGAGCGCATAAATGAATTTTAGAGTCAGCGAGATGACACGGGGAGATAAAACGAAAATAGAGGGTCGGATTGGAACGGCTGGAGACAAATGGAAAGATAGAGGAGAGGCAGCCTCGCCAGCGGTGTGGTAATGCCGTGCTCTCTCACTGAAACAGTTTGGTTCATGACAAGATAAGGACAGCCATCGCAACCTGAGCCTCCATTTTTACTCATCCCGAGTGGTGGCTAAATAACACTCCCCAAAGTCTTTTTCCCCACCCGCATCCTTCATCGTGAGCTGCTGTTGTTTAAAATCACACGCAGCCACAAAGTCAGACAAACAGAGAGACACAAACGATTAGCCGTTACAGTCGCGTTAAATGGAATTTAAAGAGCGTTGCAAAAGGACAGACACAGTTCATCAATTTAGTGCTCTTGAATTAGACCGCTGGCTTTATGAGTCTGAGGCCTTAATGGCTGCTTCATTTCTCCTTCTTTTCTCTCTCTTCTTAAATTGCAGACTTTTGACCACAGAGGAGGGGGGAGAGGACTCTGTTTTAGGCTATATGTGAAAGCCTCTGCAAGCTTTGAAATGGCTGCCCAGTGCTAATCAGAATGAGTCATGCTGTGGGAAATCTGTCAGAGAGATAAAAAGAGTGAAGGCAGGGGGGGCGCAACGAGATGAAGGAAGCAGCAACAGAGGTTTGAATAACCAAACATTCATCTATATAGTTGTTCATTAACCTCAACATCCACCCCTCGCTGTTTTCTCACTCATTTCTTTCCTGTGTGTTTCCTCCTCTTTATGTCTTGCTCTCGCTCTTACACTCTGCATCCCTCAATGCCAACGGGCGCTATGGCAACAAGACACTGACTCCAGCAGAGTCTCAGTGAATATGGGAGTCAACATGTGTGTGTCGGTCTTTGCATATTTTCATGAATATTTACTATTTCATATTCACAGATGAGGGCCCAATCAAAATAAACGTACAGCAAAATATACTGTGAGGCTTGGTGATGAAATAACTACATGCATGGTTACTACTGGGGGAACTACTGTAACTAGAGAGCTAACTGAGTATGCTAATGCTAGTCACAACATCTCTCTGAGCTTCTTTGGTTTTTCTGTACTGTGCTGTACTGTGTTATTCCCCCCCGGTCACCAAACTGTTATACGAGACCGTGGAAATTTAGGAAATGAAGTTCATGATTTAGCTCTGTAGCATCTCTGTAGCATGTAAGTTGTATCTTCAGTGAGTTTAGTGGCTGCTGACAGGTGACCGCTAGTAGCTAATTTGTTCAAACAACGATAAAGTCTACCCGTCGACAGAATAAAAGCTTTAAAAAAATTACCAGACTGTGTTCACCGCCTCAAGTTAATGAATTTATACCTGATATTGAGCTAGCTTGCTAACAAGGTAGCTAGTTTAGCTAGTTTGCTAGTTAATGTTACATTGATCATATTGGTGTTTGCGCTGTTTTTATGAAAATATTTGTATCATCACTTTGTGTCTCATAAAACTCATTGCTCTTCTGTAGCAGTTTATACCCTCTCAGAGGAGGTTAAATAAACCTTAGCAATCAAAAATTAGCAACTGTCTAGATACTGCACGTCCGTTGTGGAGCAGTTTACTCTAACAGAGGAGCTCAAGGAAAGTTAATATTTGATAGCTTCTTTAATGTGGACTGTCCGGCTCTCTGTCCCTCAAAGGTCAACAGTGTTGTTCATCTCGACACAAAAAAATGTAATTGTCTCCTCAAGGGAATCCACTGATTGTGGCCATTTCACTGAAACGAACTGATTTCACGTCAAAACTTTGTCATTTATGCTCGTGTGACGGGGCCTTTATTCTGAGGCAAAGTAACTTATATCCTCAGATTGTATTTCAAAAGTTCACCACCTTTACCCAACAACATTATGTGATATTATAGCAAATAAGATTAAAACGATTTGCTGTTTTGTTGGTGTTTGTTGCCTTTTTAATTCAACGTGGAAATGGAGATATATCAACCTCTATTGCTACATTACACGAGCGACTTCATAAAAGATAGATGAAAAATCATTTGACATCTTCTATTCTGAACAAAGTCTGATTTATATATCTCATCTTAGTCTATGAAGCCGTAAAAACAAGCACAGAGTCAATACAGAATAAGTTCATAATACCCTTCTATATTCAGCTCTCATCAGCTTTTTTTTTTTTTTCCATTATGAACCATCGTCTAGCCAGAGCTGATGTCAGCCTCAGGCTATGTTTCCCTGTGAATGCATCCACACAAAGTATTGTAGCTGCTAATGATAGCAAACTCCACACAAAAGTTGAGAGCTCTCATTATACATTAAAACTTATCTGGAGGATGTGAAAACAAACACAGTCTTCCTCTTTAGGCATAAAAAAGCCAAGAGTCAGAGCACTTTGATTTTGATTTTTAGTGAGCAGAGGCTGTGTGCCTGTGAAGACAGCAAAACACTAAGGGCCAAAATCTATAACCAATCACAAGTAAACCAGGAAGTTAGGCTTTGACTGAAGTTGCTCTTTGCTGTAGTAGCTGGTTGACTCCTCGAGCTGAGATTCAGCTCCCCAATGGGGCCAGGGAGGCTGCCTTACTTATCCTCAAGCCATGATGAGTGAAGCGCTTTGAAGGGGGTTTGAGTAATGAGGGTAATGCCATGTAACCTGGCAAGTTGCTACACAAGAGGATGCCAAGAGAACGGAGCTGATGCCTTGGGGGGGGAGACAGCGAGGGCAAAGGATGCTCAAAATGCACAAAACATGTGCTCGCGTGATACCAAAATGTTTTAGGTTCCAAAAAGGTTTTAGCTTCCAGTGGTGTTAATATGCACTTGCTGCTGAAAGCGTAGCACTGACCAGATGTTGGGATGCATTTTCTATTAGCTGGACTTCCTGTAAGTGGGAGGGGGGCTAGTTAGACCAAAAGCACCAGATGCTTTTTATAGTGATCAAAGAAGGAAAAAAAAGAAGCAAAATGAGGAGACAGGTTGGGCGTATAGGGAGGCTCAGATTTTCTTTTCCAGCCTCAGCTCTTTTTGATTTGATCCCAACAGTGATGAGAAGATCAAGACATGTGAAACGGTTTACTATTCAAACAAATGCACTTGAAAATGGTGATTGCACCAAAGGCGTCTTCCCTGCCTTATCGGAAACAGGGAAAACATCTGTGAGAAAACTGTGAGCAGAGTCAAAAGTCAAAATGCGGTGGTTATATCGGTGGTTATGCCTCCTGTCAACGTTACAGCCAACTTTTTCTTTAAAGAAAAGGTTAAAAAGACAGGAGATTTAAAGGGAAAGACAGCGTGAAAGAAGTGTAAAATATGGGTGAATCCCATGAAAAACGGAAGGGTTGACAGGTCTGCACCTGATTTCCTCCTTTGCTCCCGTCATAATCCCTACTGCCACTAGAGGTCGAAGCGTAAAAATGGATCGTATTAACCTTCTTGCTGTTTTTCTGGCGAGGATGGACGGTAAAAACTACAAGTATCTACACAGTTGCAAGGCCACGTTAGAGAGGATAAAATGATGAGGGCAGCTGTTGGAGAGAGAACATGAGAGGGAAATTGAATTGAGAAATATTTCTTCTGGTGACTGCATTCAAAGCTCAAAACTTCACAACATTTTTTATCTGTTGATGTTTGTCACTGATTCTTACTACAGAAGACAGCTTTTAAATATGAGATAACTTGAGGCTACAATGATTTCTAAATCTTTATTTTTACATGACACTGGCCAAAGATCAAACCTACCGGCCTCACACGACAAATTATTTCAACACATCTTTACAACCAACCCCACTTAATTTGTGCTTGAAAGTCAATTTCAAAGGCAAGTAAAAGTAATTGAACTGGAAATATGGGTGAAAGCTAATTTCGTTTTATGCTTCACCTGGATGGAGGGACGGGCTGTGAGCTTTTAATCTGGCAGTGTGTGCATTGGAGAGAGAGAGAGAGAGAGTGTGTGTGTGTGTGTGTGTGTGTGTGTGTGTGTGTGTGTGTGTGTGTGTGTTTGTGATGAGAATGACAGCACCATCCACCCCCTTTGATAGCCAATTATTGGACAGGAGCCTACCCACGTCCTGTGCATGGTGTAAAAGTGTAATCAGACATGGCGTCAATTAACAGTACCAAGCACAGGCCGTCCATCAGAAGGCCTTTCACTGCACGCTTGGCCCATACATGTGGGAGGCCGCGTGAGAAGCCCATATGTTCAGAGAAAGAGACAGTAGGTGTGTGTGTGTGTGTGTGTGTGTGTGTGTGTGTGTGTGTGTGTGTGTCTAATCCCTTGGTTGTATGGGGGTGTCCTGGTGAATGTGCGACATTGTCCGAAACAACAGGACTCAAGCCTGAAAAGCGATTCCTGCTGTGCTGTCAGAACTGACCTTTTTCCCTTCCAGCTTGACTCTTCTATAAATTAATGAAAAATACTTAAAAGAGGGTTTGACCTCTAAATTTCTTCGGCGGATCAAAAATGAAACACCAGACCCTCCTGACGGGGGAGACGTGTTGAACAACTGACCGCGGCGAGAAGCGGTGGCAGAGGGGTGGGAGGCGAGAGGTGAGAAAAGATGAGGAGTAACAGACGGGAAAGAGGAGAAAAGCGTGGGGAGGAAGGAGAGAGAACAAAAGAGATTCAGGCGAGGGTGGAGAGGGAAAAGGGAGGCAGAGGAAAAAGGAGGGCGAGAATAGACAGCAGGGTTTTGGCACTTGGGCGTGCTGGCACCTTGGCGCCGGTCCAAGCGTTGGACTGTGTGGGCAGAGTAACGATTGATGCAGGCGGATTGCGAGGCTTTCCCACCGTGCTGCCCGTGTCACGTGAAATGTTCGCACGCCGACGCACGCACCAGTGTCTCATGCATCCCACACTTTCCACCCATCCAGACACTTTTTAATGCTGTCACATGAACCTCAAAGCAGGGCAGTTGTTGTGCGTCGGTGGGGCTTCTTCCACCCCTCATCTGTCTTTTTTCTGTCTTTCCTTCCGTGCATTTTGTTCATCTGTTCTGCCAGTCTCTAACAGGTCTCTATTGATCATCCTATTTCCTCTTTATCTTTAATCAAAAGGCTGGGAAACTCTGTTGTTTAATTGATGAGTCTCTGCGAGAGGCCCACTCACTGGCTCCCACAGAACCCGATCTCATTCATAATTAATAAACTACTGCTAATTATCCAAGCGCTGCTCCACACCATGCACGTCCTATATATGAAGGGATGAAGGGAGGAAGAGAGAGGAGAAAGAGGGAGCAGCAGGCTGGGAGGAAGGCAGAAAAAGAGACAGCGAGGAGGAAAAATAGCTAGAATAAGAGGCAGAGTGGAGACGTGGGATTTGCAAAAGAGGACAGAAAAAACAGAAAGATTTTGGGCAAGAGGGAGGAGAGGATGAGACCTGTCACCTGTGGCTCCCATCCACATCCAATCTATCTCCATTTCATCATCTCTCTCATCTCCATCACATCACACACTTCCTCTCCCCCTTTTCATCTTCTTATTAAAGTGCTCCAACTTTTATGGGCTCGGGGAAAACAGAGAGGGAGGGAGAGAGAGAGGAGGTGGCTGCAAAGACAGGCCGATGATAGTGAGGGAAAATGTGATTGATCTGAGAAGGAATAATGCATCAGGGGCTTATATATTTATTTATCCTCGCATGTATCCCCTCGCCAAATTTCTTCTCTTCAGTATTAACTTCTGAAATGTTCAGAAAGTGTTTCAGACCCCGTTGAGAGTTCTTAAAGTCGAGCAAGTGAGCTCCTGGCAGAGGGCGGATAGTTTGGGCTCAGATGGATGGAGCGGCTGTCTCTAATATGGGCCCATCTGGAGGTGGATTGACCTGTCTGCCTACCTACCACAGCCTAATGCCGATTGATAAATGGGTGGTGAGGTACGCTGGCTGTGGCTGAGGAGAGGCTGCAGGCGAGGAAACTGGGACGGCGCATCATGTTCGGATACAGAACCACTGCTGCTCACCGCCGCTGGGGACGCGTCTGTAAAGAGGTGTGAGGGGAACAGGGAGTTTGGCTCGCGTATGTGTGCGTGCATGGAAATATTTACGGAAAGAAATCTATGGCAAGCTTAAAATCTTGATTGCCTGGACTGTAGGGCCTTAAAATCAATAAAGTAAACACAAACAAATTCATGCACTCACACGCATAGGCTGAATAAACTCTGCAGCTCCACTCTATTAATTGGTCTCTTATGTCTGTTAAACCGACATATGTATCTATTTATCTAATTTAAAGCAATTCTAATAGTCTACTTAGGCTGCCCACAAACAAATTATAGGATTTACTTGTTTTCCTCCTGCCTATAAAACTCTTTTATAATGCACAGCTGAACTTCAGGATTATTTTAACAAGCTAAAATACATTATTAATAAATTAGATTGTGAGATGCTGCAAGAATTTGCACACAACTCTCTCAGCCAACTCTCATTCCTTTTTACTATTCACACCAGTCATATCCTTCCCCCTTCATACCTTCATACTCGCTCTCGCCTGCAGCCTTCACTCCATCTATTCTTTTAGCTCTTCGCTCCCCTTCTCAGACAAAAAAAAAAAAATGTTACGAGAGGAATGAGCTAATGTGATGGGAAGCAAGCGCCCTTGAAAACACTAACATACATACACTACGTTGCTACAGGCAAACAAAGGGAAACAAATGCAAGATGCTCCAAACTAGATGCACTTTTATGCATTTTTTACTCCTTGGATTTATCTTTAATTTTTTCTTTTTGCTCACTCGGGTCTGGCTGCCAAGCACTCCAACTTTCAATTCAGTGACCAGAGATTAAATTACAGACACGCCTCTTCTTCCCTCTTATCATCTTGGCCCTGTTCCATCTCTTTCTTTGCCTCAGGCAGGTTAGACCTCTACCAGCCTTCATATCCCCAAACTCTCCCACCACAGCCTCCTACCTCTTTCTGTTTCTGTCTCCTTCACTTCCTGATGTCATCACTCCCCCCACCACCACCACTGCCCACCAACACTGGCTCTCTTTACCCATAATGCAAAATGTCCTCACTCGAACCCCTCAAGTGCCGGTGACCTTGGCTTTCTGAACTGAAACAGAAGACAGATATTAAAAAAAAAAAAATCACTGGCCACCTCCCAACCCCAACAACCCCCCACCCAGCCTGCCCCTTCCTCTCAAATTACACTCTAATGGTTTAAATGGTGCGTTCCCCAAGAGATGAAGGGCAGACTGGGGCTGGGGTGAAGGGTGCAGCTGACGATTTACGACTCAACTAAAGGTCATCTGAAAACCTTATGAACTTTCACTTAGCAACAGTAAACACAGCACAACTTGTGCAGCAGTTTAATCAAATCTATTCCAACAAATTCCTCTCTCACAAGCGTGAAGACAAGTTTTCGGAGCGCTGCCATATACATCAAACAGGGAAAATTATTCGTCTGTTGCAATCTGCAGCCAACAGGCAGGGCCAGATAAAATGGTATCTCCTATGACATGCTGCATTCCCAACTGACTCATTCGATGTTTGGCAACAGAATAGAAACATAAAAATGCACAAATCAGACCAGCGAGTGCATGAAAAACTCATTTTCTAAATTCTGCTGTAAAAACAGTGCTCTTTCTCTGTGAAATCGAAAGAGCCAAAGTAGGAGTTTACCCTCTCCTTCCGCTCCATGTGGTGTTATTTCATTATGACAGAGCCAATACATTATAATTATCAGGGGTATCTGCTTTCCTGCCTTGGATTACCATCATGAGGGGGACTCTCGCTCTGTTTTCACACTCTGATGCCAACCTGTAACCTGAATGAGCCCCTTTCATGTTGGTCTTAATGGCATAACTGAAGCAGTGGCCCATAAATGAACAGTCAGTGGACCTTTCAGCTTGATTTTATCATTACTTTCACTTTAAGTTCAGTAAAATGCAACTGAGTGGTCAGGTTATAACCGTCCATTTCAGATAAATAAACAAATTAAACTACCGCCAGCATCAGGTTAGCTTATCTTAGCACAAAGACTGGGCTATGCTAACTCTAGAAGACAAAAACAAACAAGTACATCTAACAACATGTTGTGGTATGGGAAGCTGCATGCTGGACTATTTCTTGACCGGGCTCAGTGACTTCCTAAAGTTAGCCTGGCAACTTAATTAGTGAGCTTTAGAGGTGCTGGCACATGGATTTTGGACATTTGGACATACCCAGGCTAGCTGTTTCCTCTGTTTAGACTCTTCATGCCAAGCTAAGCTAACAGCCTGATGTAGCGTCTTATTAACCGTGCAGACATGAGTGGTATCAATCTTGTCATCTCACTCCAAAAATGTTGAACTATACCTTTAAGAAATCCACCTTATGCAAAGACACAGGTTGTGAATGCACTAGTTTAACTTTAGAAAGTTAAAGCAATGTCGTTTGTTTTGGGTTCAGTCTGGTGACACAGCATTTTTTGTCCCAGAGAGCAGTCCAAGGTTGAACAGCTCTGAAACTCTGACTAGTTTCTCTTTTTTCAGGCTCTCTCTCGGGGGATTGGGTCTTCTCAGACACAGAGGCAGAGGGGTAGAGAGATATGATGGACTCCACTTGATACATGGCAGCCAATATTTGTTTTGTGTGGAGAGACAAGCTGTGCGGGTCAGGAAATACAGGAAGAGACAGGAAAGAAATACACAGTCCCTCTACAATCTCCTGACGCAAGCTGATTTCTAAGCATTTTTTATACATATATCTTCTGTGTAAACCAAACAGAAACACTTCTGCTGAATTGTTTTGATGTCATCCAACTTTTAGATATTTGCCTGACTGTAAAACTGGATCACTGAAGTGTTACATCAGTCGCAGGTTCGGGCTGTGTTGCAAAAACAAAGTAGACACATGTAGTTTGTACTTGCACAGACCAGCAGATGTTACGGGGATACGACAAACTGTGAGGCGGCTCATATTTGTGTAAAGCTGAGATACATTACCCTGCAGGTCAGAGACACTTCTATGATTGGCTGCATCGCCTGAGCAAACACCGCTAACACAGTGTGTCATCTTCAAACAGATGCCAGTCTCCCCAGAGACAGCTCCTCCAGTGTCCAATCCCAACCCACACACCCACTGTTTTTCTTGGAGTCCCAGAACACATTTGCACACTTGCACTCGCACAAAGACTTGCACAGCTCTTAGCCCCGACCACTGGTCTCGAATCAGAGCTAAATATAGGCAGTGAGGTACGGCTATAGGTAGTTGTCAGATGAGGCCCCATTATCAGCCTGTGACTGCGAGCCTCTTGTGTTCTTCCATAATGACCAGCCGCTGCACCTGTCTCTCTGCCTGGCCTCCTCTACACACGGGCACCCAGGTCAGACTAAATATAGCCGTGCTCCCTCTTTGTCTCTCTCTGTTGCCTCATGCTGCACCACTCTGCAAAACAACCCCCCCAACCCCCCAAACACACACACGTACACCCTCATTTTCAGCCTCTCATTTGGAGCAAACTCAGCACAGTGGCCAGGCCTGCCTAAAGAGTTACACTATCCCTCTCTCATCTCATCCCCTTTTATAGAAACACGATGACATTACAGTGAGCAGGAATAACAAACAGGGATCTACTGGCACCAGAGAGGTGGCCATCAAACATTATCCACTCTGATTATAGTGGTGATGTGTGCTTGTATGAGTCTATCTTTAGACAGCCAGAAAACGGTCTCCTAAGAGTGGAGGGTCACTGTAAAGCTGACAATTTGTAGAGAAGGATTTCAACTCCATGTTAAGCACGGACTAATTATTTTTGGTTATTATTGTTATTTTTTATATACTGGAATTGAAAATTGAATTAAAAATGTAATAATTCAAAGGTATGGGCATCAGATTGTAAAATACAATGTCTTGCACAATGGCTGTATTTTGTGTTTTTTCATTTCTTTGAAGGATTGTGCCACAATCAACAGGCTATTTTGAGTTTTCTCTCCGTTTTCACTTTCATTTCCAAGTACATTCCAAAGATCGCCCACCGCAAGAATACCTCGTTTACTGCACTGAGCAGTGTCTTCTTGGGTGAACGTTTGATTTCAGATGTGCTCCTTTAAACTTCACATCTTTGTGAAGATACATACAGCTGAAAGACACACTTTTAACCCAGTCGCCGACTAATGTGCCACAGTCACCGAAAATACGATTACGGTTTCTCTTCCAGTTAGTGAAATGCATTGAATTTCATGGGTTATTGCTTTGATTGATGTTTGTTTTCCCGAATATCTGAGAGTTTGTTCAGAGAGCTGTAATAATGTGCATTACAGGAGAATACTTATATCTTTGCCCTGTGATTCTATCTGCAATCCCAAAGGTGACATAAAGATCTGGCACAGGAATACTCTCTTAATGCAGTTTTGCAGACCTGTGAGAGTTTGTTGCTATTCCGTGTGCGAATATTAATTCCCGGGAGCAAAGTGAGGATATTACTGACAGTCATATTATGGTCTGTCTGCTCGCCTCCATTCTGCCGCTGACAAAATGTCCAATAGTGCGGGCGGTTGAAACATCTGCAGTGCCAGCACCCAAGAGGAGAATGACTTTCCGAGGTAATAAAAGATGAGATGGAGTGATTAGGGAAATGCCAGAGAAAGGCTGCGAGGCATCCCGGCTCACTCCCTCGCCTTACAAATGCCAGTCAGGGTTGCTTCTGACAATGGACAATGCATCACCTGCTCAACCTCTACAACAAGCCGCAGCAGCAAGCGCAAACACTTGTGAAAAAGCACAAGCAATCACATAAATTGGAAACCGCAATAATGTTTTGGCTGATAGAAGCTGTCCTACATCTTCATCTCCACACCTCAGGTTGCCAGCGATGCAGGCAGTCTGTATCAGAAATGGGCCAAAACATTCTGGTGATAAAATTGACTACACCACAGTGCACTCCGTGGCCTTCTCTCCCCCGTCTCTGTTACCCTGGAAACTGTTGTCCATGTAGGAAGGAGCAATTCTATTACAGCGGCTGGGCCAGCCGGCAAATAGGACTATAAAACATGACTTAACAGTTATAGAGCAAAGACGCACAGGGCCAAGAAAATGCATAGGAGACACCGAGAGGAAAAGGGGACACAGGGGGAATCACGAGCAAGAGATGAACATAGATTAAAAGGAGAAGGGCACAGCGGGGTTGGTGGAGATATACGCAAGCTCATACAGAGACTAGCTGGAAATACTGAAGATTACTTCCAATCCTCTGACCTGGAGTCGGGTATAGAGGTGCATACTGTAGAAATGTAAGACGACTGAGGAATTTGCTTAATAACAATATTAGAGGAGACTGCTAATGCACACTTGGCACAGTTGCGATAATAACTGCTATCGAAGTACGTCTGATTACACACAGAAAGTGTGAGAGGATGGCGAGTAGGGGAACAGGGCCAGGAGCAGTAAGCTGGTTAAGCAGATTGCCTGATCTAACTATGCTTCCCTACATCTATTCACATCCTCTCAAAGCCCCGTCCTTGCCATCCATCTCTCCACCACCTCCCCTCCCCAGCTCATAATGGACCTTTTGAGTCACTCCATTTGTCTTCCATCACATGCCCAAAGCCAAATCCTTTAGTCTTTCTTTTTGCTTTCCTTTAGTTTTCTTTTTTTTTTCTGCCCCCGACGCCCCCACACACCGCCTCACACCATCTCCATCAAGGGTAAGTTATCACGCTAGTGTCAAGAGGTGATGTTCATGCTCAGTGTGTGTGTGTGTGTGTGTGTCACTGTGTGGAGACAGACAGTCAGAGAAGGTCAGCGTGGAGCCTGCGGGGAGACACAGGAGAAGAGCGACTGGCAGGGATCAAATACTAATCAATACTGAACACACACTCCTTCTCACAGGGGCTGTACGCTTAGCTCAGCCTGGTCCCCTCACACTCTCGTGACCATCAGAGGGGCTGTGAGTGTGTGCGTGCTCGTATCAGGTTTCTCTCCTTTAACCAAAGTTGAGGTGATGGTCCTCTCCGCTGTGACATCGCCCTCTGGGAGACTCGTTCATGTGTGTGACCCCCAGATGCCTGGGAATCATTGCAGGGGGGGATCATGTTGCCAGCTGGCTTAGGCCCGGCTTACTTTGTTCTAAGGTGAGCTACGCTCACTAGTAAAGCGCCGCAGCCCACGGCTACTATCCGACAAGAGTCAAATTACTCCTCCAAATCCATTTCAGCGCTTTTGTGAGATCAACTGCACGTTGCACAATGGAAATACAAGTGAGTCAGTCCTAAGGCTTGAAACACACCCACCTGTCTGGATCTTAAAACCTGCTAAGAAATGTGGTTGTTTAAAGATATTTTTCCTCGAAATTTGAGTCAGAGTTGTCTTTTGTCTGACAGATTACCAACAGCGCTGGTTAGGTTACTGAAGAAATGACTGTGAAAGCTCACAGCATCAAATGTTCTACTTCAAAATGTTCCCAAAGGGATTACTATGTATTCAGATAATGTACAAACTTCTTGTACATTACTTACTGCTTATTACTTACACATCCTGGGTACAGTGGCAGAGGTTTAATGGGGATTTGCGAGGAGGCTCTTGTCCAATGAGGTTGGGGGATTGGGTATGGATGGGATGGCGTCCACCAACCGCACTGTCGACAGTTTAATTTAACTTCTCCTGTAGAAAGTAGGTCCAATGAAGACTGCAGACAGTGTGTTCTGTGGCTGTAGCATCACCTCCATTGTCCCAAACATACAGGTCTAAACCCAAATACATTGCTAGTGGCATGTATATTGTATGCTGTATATATGTAAATGTTTGTTCTGCTATTTTGCTAAATCTAATGGAAAAACTCACTATCAAGATGTGTTTCATGGTTTAACAGTTTGGGGTCCACTCTACAGGTTCACATTTGAAAAAGAATCTAATTATTTCAACTGGCGCATGATGGGTTTAGGAACTATTTTCTCTTAAGAAAAGTAGTCTCTACAGATTATTACTAGCCCTGTTTCCATCAGTTTCACCAAAAAGGTTTTATGCTTGAGGAGGTTTTTGATTTTTACAGAAAAGAGTTAATGCATTTAATAGGAAATGGAGGCTCTTTCCCTGATCAGCTGTTTCCTGAAGAAGAAAAAGAAGAAACAGAAGAAAAAGAGAAAAACGTCTCCTCATCACTCCACACAGATCTGATGTAACCTTCCTCACATTAATACATGAAACAAACAGAAAAGTCATATTTTCATCCAGTTTTCTACATTTTAAGTTCGAGGCGCTCTTTTAATTGCGTCATCTCATTGCACCCTCTTCTTCTGCAGCGGTATAATGGTTGTCCAACTGCAGAACTGGCCCCACCTACTGCTTATCTCCATGAACCAACTACTAGCATTAGTTCAGTTTCTTTTGCACATTTCCTTAAAATTTGGGACACATTTGGATTCAAACGCAGCTATTGCTTGCTTTAAAGTATTCCTCTATTTATCAGTCCTCTGTCAGCAATCACAAAACATGCTTTTAAGGAAAGGAACACAGCAGTTAGCTCCATAACCAAACCCTGCTCTCAAATATAATAGCAACTATTGGTACCATGCTTTGTTCATGTGCTCACAGTTAACTGGACTGGGGACAAGGCCTGATCTTCAGTTTGTGAGCAAATGGAAAAGCCCTCTGCCAAAAGTTTGAGCATGGAAATTTCAGAGAAAGAGCGAAAAACCACCAGTTTGACTGCACGATGTAGAGAGACAGAAGGAGAAGAAGAGGAGGAGGGAGTGGATGTGAAAAGGCTGCATACATGGAGAGACGTAGGAACAAAGACAGCGAGCGAGGGGAGCAAGAATAGGTTTAATCTGTGAGAAGGTGAAAGTAGATTGTGGTATATCAGCACCTTCACCACCTCCCGGCCTGCTCTCTGGAGATTTTATTCTCTATTTTCTCTCCAGAACTTTAACTTGACACGGAGGATGTTGTGTGTGAGCTGGTGAGCTGTGTGTGTGTGTGGGGGGGGGGGGCGGGCATAAGAGAACTGTTACACTACTGTGTGCTCTTACTAATGAACACCTACCTGTTCCTCAGCTCCTCAGTCTCATACATTCCCTCCATGTCTAGCCTGCGCTCCACATTACTACTCCTCACTCGACTAGCGGCTCACCCCGCCCGTCCCGGTGGCAAACCCTTCCGTGCTCTGCAGTCTGTCATATTAACCAACCAACCTGTCACTTCACCTGCTGCAGCCTGTCTTTTATCCCCTAAACCAGGTCACCTTCTCCGGCTACGTCTGCTATTTCTGCATCACTTTGGCACCCACATCCTCATCCACCAAGTGCCAAAGTTCGAGTAAGCTCGCTCTTTGGCAGATGCAGTTAATCAATAAGGGCTGATTGAGACAATCACATTTATGCTGGCCTTTTCCTGTTGTCAAACTTTATCCCCGCTGACCGCTGTGCACTCCCCACTGACTGTGAGCAAATGAAATTTCAGCGAATCAATGGCTCTGTATTAAACAGACTCTAAAGTCTCAGTGAACTTTTGCTCGTCTTTAGCAATTTTCTGGATTGCAAAAAGTTAATTGATGAAAGTCCGACATTGTTAAATACCTCGTTAACTAGCCCACAGTCAGCTGGGAAACGGTATTAAAAACAGTATGAAATCTTCGGTAGTGTTTAGGTGTTAGTGTTGGCTTTGAGTTTTAAGCTTGATCACAAATGTACTATATACATAAAATATAGCACATTACCGAGACATCATCATTCCTACAGCCTGGGGCCTTTAAATCAAATAAAAACCTAATTTTATACATGACAATGTATGAGTGAAAGGATCGTTTGTGCTGCTGCACTGTCTTTCAGGCTTTTTTCAAGGGTACCACCACCTGGCAGGTGAGCCAAACACCTCCTCTGCTCACATCATCCTGCTGCTCTAGTCATCTCAAATACCCTTATTGTTATCTGTCCTTCAGTGTTTTACCTGCTGGTCTGCTACTCCATCTGTCTGTCCGTCTCCGAATGGGGAGAAATAAGAAAATCAGATATCCGCTGTTCCACAGTACAGTCCCCTAATCAGGGTCTTTGCAAGGTCTAAACAACACTCCCACAGCATACAGAAGAACAGAGGAAGAGAGGTGAGAGAGGCAGAGGTAGAGAGAGGTACGCTGTGTACAACAGAGAGCGAGCTAAGAGGAAAATACACCATCCTACCCTATAATCCCCTGCTATCCCACTTGAATCCTGACAGCGCTAACCTGTTTTTATTGCAGTGAATGGGAAGAATACCAATGAAAATGCACCTCTGTGTAGAGCACTTAACTGCACTGCTGCCAGCCTCTGCTCTGGGTGGCTGCTCTAATATCATTCAATTATTCTCCCTGGTAATCTCCACATAGATGTCCCAGAATCAATGATTCATTTTCTCTGTCAGTACAAAACCAGTTAGTTATTATCAATGTTTCTGACACAACTTTTTTTTGTCAAAGCGAGCACAGAATCGGACACTAAAGGCACGATGTTGAAAAAGGATCTATGAAAATGGGCGAAATATTTAAGCATTACGCATGAATTTCCTCGCCTCTCTTCACATTTACGTCAGTTTATGGCCGTAATAGGTGGTGTGAGACGTCTTCATTGACTTCAGAGGACTCTTTGTAATCAAGTTTGTCATCGTGCCACCAGTTACAATTATGGAGTCATTATTTCCAGAATAGCCTCCAACCCTCTGCAATCTTGACAAGTGACATTTTCTGTTCAGCTGTTTAAAGCTTTTCTCTCTGCCACACACACATGAAACGGAGCTCATTGGGAGCGAAGCCACCCAAATGCTTTCTTACTTAGGGTTGAGCGCGACAGTAAATATGCTATCTACTAACAGGCCTCCTGGGGCTGAATTTGGGGAGAGATAAATTATTAATTAGATAAATTCAAATCAACGGGCAAATTAGGAGTTCACAAAATAATGCTACTGCCTTTTAGCTTGCCAGGAGAATTGTGAGCGTGTAACTCAGTGCCAGTTAGCGAGGTCTCACTCTTTAATGTGATTATTCGGCTCAAATCCTAAAACAAACTCTGTCTAATCCAATTAAACAAAGTTGCATTGAAACATAAGTCCAGGTTGATTTTTTAAGAATTAGAGACAAAACAATGCATGACTTTGGGGGAAAATCTCACATTATGCAGAACGACTGAACAAATAAAAGGGACATTAAACTCCAATTTACGCCCTAAAGCGATTTGCGTCCAGGCAGGTTTCAAACCCTTTTGTTTTCTTTAGAAGCCAAATCCTCTCCGTTTATTACCCAAAATTCCACCTGCCTGCCAGCCGCCCCTCGCGCTGCCTCTGAGCATGTGTCGACGGGATGCATCATTTCTTCGGCGGCACCGAGACGAGGCGGGGATGAAGTGTGTGACAACTCGTGTTTACTCCACTCACAATCGCTGCATGGAGGAGACGGAGGGAGGAGGTGATGCGAGGAGACGGAGCAGGGGCAGCATAAACGGTGACGAGGAAGACAGACGGACGGAGAGAGAAACGCGGGAAGAAAGAGGAGAAAGGTGCTGGGTGTGTCGTTGCTTGGCTAGACTGTGATTAGGCTCATATCTGTGGAGGACGTGGTATGGTTGTAAAGAGAGACAGAGAGAGAGAGGGGAAGAGAGGGCTTGGTAACCATCATCTTGGAGATCAAAGACCTGTCTGCTTGTTCTGCCTGCAGCCCTCCTCTTCAGCTTGAAAGAAGGGAATAGGATAGCGGGAGGGCGGAGGGGGTCTGCATCAAGGAGCTGATGGGAGAAACTTCACTTTTTCTTGCTCGCTTTGCTCTTCTCTCTCATATCTGTCCTGATGCCGTCTCCCTTATTAGCAACAAACTTCCATCAGCCGCTCCACATGCATGCGAACAAAGCACAATCGCACACACTCTGCACGGGCACACACACACACACACACACACACACACAGAGGGAAAGCTAGAGTGAATTACAGAGTTAATGAAGCAGAGGTCACCCGCTCTCACCCTCACAGCCAGGGGGCGGGGGAGGGAGCAGCGATGTGACCTTGATCTGTTAGACTCATGCAGACCACTTTGGCCAATCATCTCCACCATCACCTTCGCTCTTCACTTATTTCTCACATGCACACACACTGAGATAAAGCTCTTCCCCTTCTTAACCCAAAAGAGGGATTAAAGGGTAAAAGTATTCATAGATATTCTCCGTAATCTCCAGTGCTGAGCTCAGTTGAGTTGAGGATTGCGACGTCAAAAAGCACTCGGCTCAAACCTCTCCACAGAAAGTTTCCCCTCTCGACTTTTGCTCCGCGGAGCCTCTCCAAGAGACCGTCTGCACATCGTTAGCAGTCGTGTGACGGGGGGTCGAAATCCACAAACGTCTGCTCGTGCCAAAGCACCACCAGCAGACCACAGACAACAGCATTAAGGTGTTTCAAATGAGCTCTGGGAGCAGAGCAGAGCCAAAGCGAGAAAGAGAAAGCAAAAAAAAGGATGAAGACAGATCCAAATTAATTCAGGGGACAGAGTCGTGGCAGCATGGAAATCAACCATGACAGCTCTTTATCATATCAGAGAAAAGACATTATTGGTTATTGTACGTCTCCCAAAGCTAAGAGAAGCCAAAGTGAAAAAGTATTTGGTGAGAAATATTGTGATTTCCACCCCCCTCCTCCAATGGTAGCTCAATTTAAATGCTAATATTAAGGTTAGCTTGGGTGTGTGTGAAATTTTATGACAGAGCAAGTAGTTAGCAGGTGACAAATTGAGCCAATGTCACACTGCGAGCTCGACCTGTCTGTGCGTGTTTGTGAAATGTAAGCGAGATGCAGACGGGGGAGGGAGAGAGTGACGGCGCCCAAAAAAAGAGTGAAAGTCGATGTGATGCGGCGTCAAGTCAAGCTTCCCTCTCTGCCTCCCCCGGCTGCCATTTATCTCCTGTTTGACATGACACGAAGGAAATGGAGAATTCGCTGTGTAAACATGACCTCTGACCCCTGCTTATCCAATATTCCATCAGAATGACAGAACGTCGGACAGCCCCACCAAACCCAAAACCTGCAGCACTAGAAGGAGAGTTTCCATTAGGCCTTCTCAGGCTGGAGCCGCGGCAGGTCACTGTAGATGGAGAGGGGGAGAGATTGAGGTCTCCCATGTCTTACACCGTGACAAACGGCTAAATAAAATGTTCCTGATGGCTGCGAGACGAAGAGCCATCTGCTGGGACCAACTCCTCAGAGACCGCTGGATGCTCATGCGCTTACAAATGCTCAGTCAAGAGGTTCTGGGAGTGGAAAAGATTTGCCTTCGTCCTAAAATTTCAGTCACGACCTTACTTAAAAACCTGCTGCTATGCAGGAAGGCGAGGAAAAGGCGGTCTATCCTGCAGACCAGTAATATCGCCTGCTCCCTATTGTACCCCTGGCAGTTTGAGGTTGATTCAGTTTCCTTAATCAGAAACTACTCTGCCCTTAGGGTGTGATACTAACTTTGTGCAACAGAGAAATGGAGGGAGGGGAAGAGAAGGAGGGAGATTAAGTTAACAGGACAAATGGGAGTCATATGTATTGTTGGGCTGTGTGGCCAAACAAAACACGTGTTGGGGAACTTTGTTAAACAACCGTTCCTGGTCCTTTGGCAGTTCTCTAAAGGTCTCTGGTATTTCTTTGGCATCAGTCCCCTCGCCTCGGATCCTTGTACGATAGCCAAACAACACAATCCCCTTCCTAAAACCCACATAGCAGAATCTGACCCAATCAGCACCAGCTCTGTGATCCCACTTCATGATTCTGGTGGTATTACCATGAGCAGTCGTGGGCTTCATGCACAAACAGCAGTAGCATGTTGTGAGGCAACTCTGCTGGGTGTACTTTTGGTTTCTATGTTGTACTTCCAAGAAACATTCAAACAAGTTCATCCATAACATCAAGTCTCAGATTTAGAGTAACGTTTGAGCTGCGAGAAGCTTCAAAGAGGAAAAAAGAAAAAAAGGAGCTTTCTTGCCTCCCAGCATCAAATCAGCTCATATGCATGCAGAGCTGTTCAACATAAATGCGATGGACTGCTGAGAGGCAGCGCAGAAGGCAGTAGCCGAGTTAAGTGAGCAGATTTGGACCCGAGGTGCCGCTTGATAGGTCGATTAGGATGGCGGAGGCCCGTGAGGGAGGCCCCCGTTTAGCATCACGTGTTTTCATTCACAGACATCAGCGTACAATCTTGCTGCCTTCAGTCAAACTGCTTTCAGACTTCCTAATTGGCGAAGTTAGACGTGCCGCAAATGCGCGATCTTATCTCTAATCTAATTACAAAAACTCAATCAGGAAGAGTCTACACAACTGCTTACATAAAAATCAATTAAAATTTGGGGTTGGACTATAAACAGGGCAACAGATCACGTATTGTGAGCAGTTTTTCCTGGATAATAGCTTGCTTTCAGTAACTAGCTGGGTGGCTAATGGAGGCGTATATAAGCACAAGTTGCCGAGCCATGAATTAAGGCAGGAAATTCGGATAACATAAACGTATCTCAACACTATGAAAGGGTGTTTATGTCTTTGTCTCACCTGAGTCGTGTTTAATAAAGAAGAAAGGGCCTTATTTAAAAGCACTCACACCCTGTCAAACTCTCCGCCACTGAAGTGTTTTCATTTCCACTGTAAATTGCACTGGGACTTAAGTGGCGAGGAGTGTGTATGTGTGCATGCGGTACGTGCCTGGTGAGTACAGAGGAGTCCTATAGTGAGGCACCCTCTACCAGCCTCTCTCATCTCCCACTGAGAGGGCAAGATGTCATCAGCAGATTCTCCGATGTGTTTGCAAGGGGACATGGAGTTAAATGAGATCGGAGGAGAGTCAAATAGTCAAACAGCGTCTTTTCTGTATCTGTCTCTTTCTTTTTCGCCTCGCTGTGCAGAGATAAATCACTGAGGGGGTCGCTGCGGTAAGCAGATATATGCCTGTTTGGATGTGTGTGTGTCTGTGTGAGTGTGTGTGTGTGTGTGTGTGTGTGTGTGAGAGAGAGAGAGAGAGAGACATAGCACCTTTTTAATGTATTTTATAGAGTGAGTCAGCCCACAGTGACAGAGGAGAAGCAAAAAGACTCAGATCTGTTGGATGCCGAGTATATCTCATTATCAGTGGACAGTCTGTACAGTACATTTCTTTACAGACGTGGGGCCCGGGCCGTGATCTGTCTACACACCACTTGGCAGGCCAAGACACTACGTCTTTACCGGAATGGAAATCAACCAATTCAAGTGCTGAGACACCGAGGACCCGCTTTGTCCTCTGTTTTATGCCACTTTAATGTACAGCCGAAAGAGAGAAAAGCCAAGGACGGAGGAGAAGAAAACTTTGTGAGAGGAGTCAGTTGTCCGTGGGAGGTGGTGGCTGTGTTTATGTGCACTTTTGTATTTGCATTCGATGTAATCTCCATTTTTTTTCAATGTCGCCCTTGTCTTGAAAGCAAGTATAATGTCGCTGTGGGGTTTTTTCCAAGCCGACTGAAGCCCAGGATAAACAGTTTTACTTCCCAACTGCATCTCTGACATTTCGAGAAACAGCGCTGTGGCACAAGAAAACGAGTGCAGATGCAAGGAAAGAAAAGATGGCAGGGAGCAACACCTGTAGCAGTCAAAACCATCAAAGCTACAGTTCGACTGTACCTGAGCCGAATAGACGTTTTATTCACAGTCTCACTCTGCAGGTGATTAACACAAAAGCCCCACAGTCTTAACTTCTCACTTCACAGGAGATCCTTGTGGTGCGCTGATACACCAGAGAGATGGATGACGGATGGCACGCCCATGCCCTCACCCTTGTCATATCATTACTTAATCCCCTCGGTAGCAATTACCTCAGAGAGAACAAAAAGCTGGTGCCAGGCAACTATTACTGACATGGCAGCTCAGTGAACAACACAGCCCACTTTTCTATAAGGCCAATTTGCAGAGCAGCCGCAACGAGACCCCGGTCTAATGAAGGGAAATGTTTAGATCGGCAGACATGGACCACAGTCACGCAGGCTGGAGCTGAACATCTCAGCGTGAAGTGAGAACAAAGCAAGGGGGGGGGGGGGTTGTAGAACAGAGAAGCATTGTGGGTCAATGTGGCAAAGATGCATGAATGTGAAGGAGCAAAGGGGCCGGATGGAGAGAAAAAAGGGAGACGGACAATAAAAAGTGTACAGGCAGTGATTGGAAACAGGAGCGAGAGCACGCAGAGTGAAGCACGGCGGCAAGGGCACAAGTTAGACCCTCTGAAAGAGCCATTGTGACAGCAATGGATGGGGTTTCATAATGAGAAGGGACGGGGCAAATAGGAGGGCAAAGCTAAAATGTCAGGGCGCGGGCGATATACAGGACCGTGATGGCAAATTGTGTACAGCGGTGAAGGCATGAGGGGTCATAAGATGTCTGCACACTCTGCAGGTTGTGTGCTGGAGTCAGCAATGGCAGAGCCCTCCACATACACACACACACACACACACACACACACACACACGCACACACACACAAAGACACACAGTGACGAGGGCATAAACTGTCTCCCCAAAACCACAGGACGCTGTTTAGAAAATAACTCAGCAAAACACTGCTGGGAGACAGGCAGACAGCGAGACAGCAGGTAGACATCTTTTTGGCATATTGCAAATACAGAAGCACAGGACATCACACACCCACTCAATCATCACTTCGCTGTGCTGCCCTCTGTCTGGGCGCAGGTACAGGTCCCTGAGGCGCAGAACGGCTCGCTTTGGCAAAGCCTGGCACCCGCAGCCATAGCAGCCCTAAACGGGGCAACTCTCTGAGGAAACGGCCGGTCGTGTTTTCATGTTGCTTCGCTTGTCATTGTTGTGTGCTGTTGTGCAGCACTTCATCTATTTCTGTCAGTTGTGTGATGATGTCAGTAAAGTGTAACGTCGATTTTTCCCTGCGATGCACTGCGCTGTGAAAAAAAATCCCCCCCTCGGGAACAATAAAGTCTGACTAACTGATATCATACTCTTAATTTGCCGGCACTTCAGCACAAGGGAGAGGAGACGACGTGAAATTGAGGAAATCGCTATGAAAAATGAAGATAGTAATTAAGATGGAAAAATATTACAAAGATTGAGACAAAGTGTTTCCTTTAAAACAGTTATACGCCGCCTTCCTTCCTGAGTGAAAATGAGGCCCCCAGACTGACAGTGAGAACAAATGAGGCGGTGGGGAAGCAGTCGGGGGTTCGTTCGGGGACGGTGCGGATGTTAATCATTTCCCCCACTGGTTTACAAGAACCCAGCATGCTTTGTCTGCCAACGCTCCCACACCGTTTATTTACCCGTACTCATCAACATTCTCCTCCTGCTCCATAAAAACACCCTCGCACACGCTGCAGACAGAAACATGTGCACACGCAGGTAGATTTCTCAGAGGAATTACATTCCGTGGGTGCAAAGACGACAGACCCGAGGCCACGGGGAGCCTCCTATAAACGCACAGTGTGGAGGGAAAAAATGCCTATAAATGACACAATATAAGCCAAGTGTGTATCAAAGAGTGAGGGCACATACAGTAAATGCAGTGACTTATGATAAGGCAGATTTCTCATCCTTGTACAACAAAAAGAAGCTTGAAATGATACTGAAATTGGTACCTTTGCTCCTTCCTCCCTCAGCCGATACGATTCCCAGCCTTTGTCGGTGCAAGAAAAGCAAACAGCCTGTAACTACCTGCAAGATTTTCCTCTCCGGAGTCTCTCTCATGAGGGCGGTGGGGGGAGAAGACGTTCACCTCATTCCTGTTTATCAGCCTGGAGAATCAGTTTTAGTCTTTTTGGTTAATTAGCTAAGTGGTGTCTCTAGGCTCTGCCTGTGCGCTGCTAGGTGCCAAACTCCATCAAGCCACCCAAGTGTCTCAAGCACTGTAACTTCACGAAGACCGCCCCTGGTCTCAGGATGATAATTGCAAAAAGCAGCAGGGGGTGGGGGGGCATGCACACGCGGAAACAATTACAAACATGCAAAGGGGGAACATTGCTTTCCCCTTAGCTTCTGCTTTCTCCATCCTCACGCCCACTCGTTTAGCTGTCTTGTCAATTCTTCAGCAGTCTATTCTAATTTAAAGGAGGTTTTTGAGGCTTTCTCGCTGTTTGCATCTCCTTCTCCTCTCTTCTGCTGTAATCTTGTGGCCTCTCCTCTCAAAAGCTCGACCAGATCCCAGCCTTGGCCGTGGCGAGCGGCAGCAACCTTCCTCCAAACTCCAGCAATCTCTCTCATTTATTCTAGCTTATTCTCCTTCTCCACCTCATGCTGTTCACTCCGCTGCTCCAAATTCTTCAATTTGCCCTGCTGGGCCTTGGCAAGAGGTTTCCGCAGTCTTCCTCCAACCAAACTTCGATTGGCCCACTTCAGGCTCTCACTCTAGGGTCCTTTATTTCTTTCCTTTCCTGGCATGTAGCAAGTTGCATTCTTCCAAAGGCACTTATGCAGCAATGGAAATCGTTTTGGAAGTGACCCAGGCTCTTCTCCTTTTTGTGCCCCAGCTGACGCCCACAGAGAGAACAGAGCGGTCGAGGAGAGGAGAAACTTGTAGTGTGGCCTTTGGACAAACTCCAGGTCAGCTGGACAGAGGGGTAGAAAACTCTGCAGAAACATAAACTCATAGACACACACACACACACGCACGCAGAGGCAAACACTGTGCTTTGTTTCTTCTGAAAGCACCACTCTGCTCAGCTTGGTACGATGGTCCCTGTGGAGAGGCACGCAGCTTCCCTGCCTGAGCTGGTCTTCTTCCAGTTCCAGTACTGTTGTAAGTGAGGGCCATTACCCCTCATTCACTGTCACTGACCTGAGACTCACCTGCTCCACTGACTCTATTGACACAATCTATATAATTGTTTCTGATAGCCGGGGGCTTGAATCAGGTCAGTGGTGGGAAGGCAGAGGGCAGTAACACAACGACATAAGAGAAAGGACTGCCGCCAGTGTGTGGGATTGGGGCTGAGTCTTACTTTCACATCAAAAACACACAAGTGTGACAACGCATTCAGAAAGGACATTCATTTTGATGCAGTGCGTCTGTTCTGAGCAGCTCTGCAGGCCATCATGTCGCACAGAACACAGATTTTTCACAAGAATAACACATAAATAAAGACAGAATGCAATGATTGGCAAACAAACTTCTACAAAGTGTTCCTGAGGCCCTGCAGTAATATCCTTTAGACAGCCATGTGTTCACAAAGTGGTGAACCTCCGCCTGAGGATGCCTTTCAGACCCAATCATGATACTATCACCTGTTACCAATGAGCCTGATTACCTGTGGAATGATCCAAACAGGTGTTTTTGGAGCATTCATCAACCTTCCCAGTCTTTATTTGCTGCTGTCGCAACTGGTTTGAAGCATGTTGCTGCATCAAATTCAGAAAAAGCAGATATTTGCAAAAATGAATGAAGCTGATGGGGTGAAACAGCAAATATTTTGTATTTGTACTGTTTTCAGTTGAGTACATGTCAGAAAGGATTCACAAACTATGACCTTCTGTTTTATTTATGTTTCAGAGAGGATGAGAATTTGAAATTAACATTAGGGTTAGGGTTAGGGTTCACATAATGCCCTTCATGGCATGCTCGACCTACTATGCACACTTGCTCTTGTTGTAAGTGAATATTCTATCATGAACTTCCTGAAAACAGATAAATATGTCATTTTCAAATCAGGTCAGCTTCAGATCCATCATTCTGAGACCCACTTCAGAGACATAATTATTTGCTTTGTGAGGTAAAGGATGAGTTAAATGTGCTGCTGCGTATTCGACAAACGCTGTTAGTTTATGAACATAACGACCCGAACTCACTCACTCAGCCACACAGTCAGTAAATGTAGTGTCCACATTCTGAGCCTCCATTGGTTCCCCATGGGATCTGTCAGTGTTTTTGATATCTAGGTCTACAGATACTGCGGGGGTGGAGCCTCATGGTGGTCAAGCCCGATCTGACTGTATCTAGGTCTCTCTCACAAAAGCTGAGACTTCATTACTGCCCAGTTAAAGCGGCAGTTCGCATGCTGACAGCCACCACTACATTAGAGGGGCATCCTGGACCATTTGCTTAGTTCTCCTGGAATAAGGGATTTGGGAAGTTTAATAGTCTGGGTAATATCTCTAATTTCAGAGAGTGAGTTTAGGGCATAATTAAACTATTGCTACTATTATCATGGATGCTTCAATACACTTAATTTCTTTGCTTTTCCTTTATTGTAATGTAGCCTGGAGGGTCTCTTGTTTTGACACTGTAAACATGACTCTTGCTCCTAAATGTGTCCCTGCACTATAAATAAAGATTGACTGAATTAAGCAGATGGGATCTCTGTTCTATTATTAAGCCTACAGTACATGTGTAACGTTGGGAGGTTGCGGTGGTCTATATTAAGGAGTATACTGATTAAAAATACACCAAAACACAGCAACAGTCAGGCCCAGAACAATCTTCAGTTTGCTATTCTGAGGGGAGATAATGGAAGCACACTTTTCTGAAATAACAAGCTATTTATGTTGTGTTCCAGTTGTAATGAAAGAAATACATGGTGTAGTCGGGACAGTGTGATGGCTCTGGGGGTTTGTGTTTTCCTTGCCTTTGAAATCTGTCTGGATTTTAAACAGTCACTGCGCAGCATCTAATTATCACAAAAAAAAGGCTTTTACATTAAGCGTTATTACTTTTCTCACCCATTCAGGGACACCACTTAGTGCAGTGAGAAGAAGAGGGACAGTCATTTTCTACTTTACACACATTTTCCAGTTTTCTTTCCTCAGCCTGACTTTCTAGCGAGCTGCTTTGTGCATTGTTGTGACCTCTCTCTCAGGCAATGAACGCAGGCAAACTACATTATAATCTTTAACAACAACTTGCTGCACGAACATTGCTGCTTTTCCTGCAAAAAACCTGTCAAGAAAATTGGATCGACTTACTTGAAACATTTTATTTAGGTGCTTCTCTGCGGTACATCCAGTTACATAAAGTTGCTCTCCTTCGCATTTCAACAGTAAGTCAAGAAAGGTTATTTCAGTGTGTGAGGCAAAAGCATCGGCACCATGAAGTTAACTGTAACTTTGGCACAGCCTCTCTTTGGAAAGCAACCCTGACGCAGCACACCGGCGAGCACAAACACACCCCTCACATACTAAATGGCCTTCTAAATAAGATGAAATGCATTTCTGACAGAGAATGAGATGTCAAAGGTCTGCGCGCAGCCGTCAGAATGATCTAAGACACAAATGACTCAACACGAGTGGGCATTCTGAATTTTCACACTTGCGTGCCAGTAAACACTTCGGCTGGTTGGCTCACGACTGTGGCCCACTCTTTCCAAGTGCATAATCAGTCACATTAATGAGAATGGTAATGTGATGCAGAAGAATTAGTCCAGGTCCTCAGGGTTGAGTCTCGGGAGGCCTTGGAAGAGAAACTCGCTGCCTTGGCTGCCTGTGACTTGCTGAGCCTTTAAAATAAGCAACCCCACTCTGAGCTATCCTGAGCAAGGCTACCGAGACGCCTGACAACAATAACAGAATGTCCTGACGTGTATACGCAGACTAAATAACACAATTTTGCCTCCGAAACCGCTTGGACGAAACCAATATTGCTCTCCTGTTAATCATGCTGATGCAAGCTGTCATAGGAGGGCTGAAAAACAGCTCTGTCACAAAGCTACAAACAGACGCACGTAGAGAACATTTCCTTGAGGTGGGAGTTATGTTTATGAACAAAATCCCAGGCTATTTCTATAACTAGTCTCTCATGGGATGTCTGTGTCCTCTGGCATTTAAATGAAGAACTAGTTCACCAAAATACAGCTCAGGGAGAGTGTTCTGCTTTAAGATTTATCACTACATCCACTTACACACACGCTCCTAAGCCTTAAGTCTAACTAAATATCAACTCCACGGTGAAAACATCAGTGGTTGTGAGCTGAGCTGCCTTCACGGCCGGCTGTTTGTATGCAAGCGCTTGTGCTGAAGCTTGTGTGCATGTTTGTGCGTTTTTGTTTCTTTACTCAGTCTGATTGGTGCCTCATTCTCTCTCACTCCAGGCTCTTCATTAGTTTTTCCGTGGATGGTAATGAGTGATAACTAAAACTTGCCAGAGGCTCAGTTTTTGCCCCTCTGCCTAGCCCGGGGTGGCCCGCGGTGAGCATCACCTCTCAGCCTCTGTTTTCGGGTCGACTCGCTGCCTGGTGTAGCCGGTGGTGCTGAGGTGCATTAATGAACCCCCGAGCCAGCATCCGTGTGTGTGTGCATGCGCGTGTTTTGTGTATGTGTTTGTTTTGTGCACGTGTGTGTGGTGAAGATAAGTCCTCCGGCTGCCACTCCTCACTCCCCTCCTCCTGTATCCACCATCCAGGAATCTATTCATTTCAATCAGGTGAGCATACCAGCGAGAGTCCTTGATTGCTGACAGAGAAGCCTCCTCCACACACACACACACACACACACACACACACACACACACACACACAAACACACGTTCCACTCATTTCCCTATCTGTTGTGTTTCACACTTTTACATTTGTAATCCTCGCTCATTTGTAATTTTGCTTCTGCATGTTAGCCTCAAGAGAGAGAAACTAATTTCAGGAGTGAAAAGGGATTATCAGATGCAAACGAAATCTCCCCCACCTCCAGACAAAGATACTGATGTAGACTTTTCAGGGGAACAAAAAGAGTCTCAAAGCCTGCTTCAGCCTGGATGGCAACTCTCAAGGAAGAAGCAAGTCAACTGCCACACTGGCAATTACTTCTTATCAGCACAGGGGAACCAACTTGACAATGGCAGAAGAAATGCTGAGCTGATGGCCCGTAAAACACAAGGAGAAAAGACTGCGGAGCGCATAATCAGCCTCCCCTCTCTCCATTTTGTGAATTTTGTGAAAGAGTAATTGACAAATATAGAAATACGAAGCACAGTGGTCGTGGTGAGTCTTGCATGGCAGCCATTAGGTGTGTGTGTGTGCGCACATGTCACATAAAGAGCGTGAAGCATGCTAGCTGTTACAACTGTGGAGCGTTATTATATTAATGAAGGCTCCTCGCAGCGGCTTGGTCTTCTCGTCTGCGGACTGACTCAGACCTGCCAGACAAATAATCCCCATCACATTTTCACTGGCCTCATTGTATTAATGCCAGACCAGGCAGAAGCCACTGTTATATTAAACTAGCCACCTAGCTTCATGCACAAGCTGGAGCCACGCACACACATTTTGACACACTGCTTGCTCGACTACTAAACAAGCTGAGGAAACCATGGAGACACACGCAGGAGACGAAGAGACGGGAGATGAAGATGTTTGGAGCCAGCTGGTTAAAGCCTGCAAGACAGTAAATTAAGCATCTGATTAAGATTTGAAAGGCGGCAAAGGAAATGAGCATAATGCATCCAATTAACAGAAGAGACAGCAATAAATACTGAGCTTCCAGCAGCCGCTACCTCTGTCCTGAAAATAGCTCCAGAGAGCAAAGATTTTATTGTCGTGCATTCACCACTTTAGCATCGTTTATCCTGTATAGCTGTGATCCGTGTTGCTGTATTTGTCGGCTTCACCTTTAGTGTCAGGGTCTGGTGAGGTGAGAAGCAGCGAGAAAGGTTGACGAGGAGACGGACGGAGTAATTGGCTCAGATGTCTTTAGATTCTTATCTTATGAAAGGGGACAGAAATCTGAACTGAGGAGCAAACAGCCCCTGAGCTGTCCCCTCCATTATAGCGTGAGACTGGAGCTGTCCTCCTATTACGGCCTTAGCCCTGCAGAGCTTCAAAGCTACTTTGTTGTGGCCGTTAATGGCACTGATGACAGCAGACAGGATCTCTATGCCAGGTGAAGCGGCCCGAGCCAAAAAACTGTGAAAAAGGGAGTCAAAAAATAATAACAATAATAAAAACTGCCCACCAGAGACGAGCGGCGCTGTCCGGCAGGCAGCTAAAAAAACCTCAGTCAAGAATAACTGCCATCTTTAACATTTGGCAGGAACAGTGCTCACCAGATAAGCACTCAGCTCGGCCCCTCAGGGTAGCACAATTAAAACCACGTTCACTGAGAGTCATCAATAACGTAAAAAACTGGGGAGGAAAAAAAATTACTCCATTACGAGTTCGGAGCACGCTGGGAAGGCAGGAGGCAGATCTGAAAGCTTAGTCATTGGGTGCGTGTTTCTGTGATGATTCGGGTTATTCTGGCCAACTCCTATGTTTAGTTCCTATTACAGCAACATGGCTTTTATTGCTATTCTTCTCCAACATGCATGCAAGTGGAAAAACCCATCACAGCACCCTTAATGTTTCATGGTACATGACATACCTCAGACCAGCCAGCTCTCATGCATTTTCTGTCTTGTTTATTACTTCAGTTTAGACTCTGGGATCGAGTTTCCCTGCACTGCTGCTGCTGCTGCTGCTGCTGCTGCTGCAGAGAGGCAGGCGAGAGCGTGGCTGGTTTTTGAAATGAAACAGACAGAACAAGCAAGGCTATTTATAAGAAGCAAGCGGATAATTGTCGGAAAGGTTAGAGCAGGCACAGCAGGTAACAAGTGAGCTGCGTGTTGATGCGCACAACAGGATGTCGAGGGAGCGCGGTGATGATGTCGCCAGGTAAGCACAATGTCGGAAAGAGCAGTCGCCACAAGAGCTGAAAGAAGGGTTACTAATGAGGAGTCCAAATCAATACACTGCGAGCTCAGAAACGAGCACACTAGAGCCCACACTTACACATTTTGGCATGATTAAAGGGCCAACATGCAGACGTTGTAAGCCCACAAGGTGCCACAGCGACTCACACTATATTTAGAAGAGCAGCCAATGCACAAATACAGCAAAGAACACATAATAACAGCAACAAAAACGCTGTTTCCGTTTACCATGCAGCGGACAAACCATACAGTAACATCCTATAATTGGGATAAAACAAGTGAGCGCTCGAATGTCAAGCTGGAGGATTAGAGAAACGTTTGAAGCCTCGTCACATCAAACACACACCAGCATGCTGGGAAAGAGAAACTTTTTAAATAGTTTTTGTGTTTATTTAGACTGTCTATACACACAGAGCTTCCCACATTGGCAGAGACACACTGGCATGCTCAGACAAAGACGCAGGATGCACCTACATCAGTGTTGGGAAGAGTACAGCGAACACGGACGACAAATGGAGCAGAATGATTCAACCGAGGAGCGCTGCGGTCGCCTTAACGGACATGTTTTAAATAGCGTCAGTTAAATGGACATATTCGTGGCATAAATACACATTCCAGCAAGAAGGAGAAGTGAATATTTTGATTATTTATGCCCTCATTCACTCACTCACAAATTCAGCCATTTCCTCGCCGAGTTGATTCACTCTAACATTCGATCCCTCCACTGCTTCTTGCCCCCCTCCAACGTCCCCTCCGCCTGCCTCGCTCGGCGACCAGAGGAAACCAAGCTAGTCGAGCTCGGAGAGCTAAAGGCCCATGTTTCATTTGATGACAGAGGCTGATAAATGTCTGACAGACTGCCAAACCCTGCGATGTGCTACATGAGTCAAGCACAAACACTCCTCCGTCGCGCAGATATGCGTTCGCTCACGTATCCATCACCGCCTCGTGGGAGGTGTATGTGTGTGTGTGTGTGTGAGTCTGCGTGCCCGCGCATGTGTGTGGCACGCTGGTCCGAGCAACAAAAGCCTTGAACGTGACCATCCCAGTGGCGCCATGGGATGACGGAGGTGGCCAAGCTCAGGCTCTGGGGCTGGATGATGAGGTAGGAGGATGTGGGATAATTCTCATGTTTGGAGCAAATCAAGCCGCTGAGAATGGGACCGTGAATATACACCAAAGGATGTACTGAGTGGACATCACATCAACACACACACACAAAAAACACCCTTTCCTGTCTTTTGCCTTCGCCTTCCCACAGAAATGAACATGTGAGCGAACAAGCGAGTGAAAGCAAAGGGTGAAGACTGGCCTGAGCTCTGAATGTCACAGTCAGTCATTTCAGCCTCCCTCTTAGTGATGCAGACAGAGAGCCATTCTGATTGCCCCACCAGTCAAGCCAAGGGGTGAAAAACATTTACATGCAAATACGAATGACCCACTAGCTACTGCGAGCACGCTAGCTATGGTATTCTGAATGCACAGCAACCTCAGAAAATCCGGCACAGAGGACTTGCCAATCAACAGCTCCATTGTAACAGCACACAGGCTTTAGAAGTAGCTGTTATGTGTGTAGGATATCAATTATTTTTGCTTTTGTGGCTTATTGGTTTTGTGGCTGCTATTGTTACCAGTCTGTGTATGATGTGAAATTAATGTTAATGAATTCAGACCAGGAACATAATGTACTGCATTACCAGGCCTGCTGTGACGAAGCTTAAATCCTTTCTATCGTTTTCCACGTAACTCCTCAGTCAACAGACCTTCCTCACAGAATCCACTCATCTCTGACAGCGGCGCAAATACTGCGAAGTAAACCGTGCACATTCAATTTGCACGACGATAATCCATAACTGTCAGAACGAACACGCCTCTCTGTCATACTGAAGTGGTTAGTATCAGGGGACAGATTGCGGGTGGACTGGTTGGGCCTCTGGGGGTCTTGGCCAAGGGGAGACCCTGGCTCTCTTACTGGCTGTCACCCACGGTTGGGATACTTGGATCGGGAACCCGCCTGCTGTCACCAGACCTGTTGCCTCCAGATGGGACCCGGGTCTGGTTCTGCGATGCCCGCCCTCGGAGAACACACTCTGTCCTCCTCCTCCTCCTCCTCCACTCCGTATTTCATCTCTTCACCTTCTCATCCCATCACAAACACATCAAACGTCACCTTCCCTTCATCCCTTCACCACTTATTAACAAAGTCCAAATCACCATTCTTTTGTTCTTTAACCTTGACACTCAGCTTTTAGCTCCATGCAACACTTTCATCTCATCTCTCACTCACTGGCTCCAGTTTTCTTGGCTAAAATCCCCTCTGAGTGTGTGAGTGCATGCACACATGCTTAGGAGATGAGCAGACGCACTGCACAGCAAGACCTCTTTGATTCGGCACAGCAGAGACCCACAGTGAGGCTGTACATTAATTGGTGCTTCTGAGCCGTTAATTTAGGCGAGTACGTTCAAGGACCCACTTTCCTTCCACTTTCCAACAGTAACAGAGGCTGAACAAGCATCCTCTCAAGACTCTTCCACTTTTTTCCGCTCTCTCCGCCCTTCCCTCTGCTCGATGCCTCTCTGCTTTTCCCCATTACCCTTACAGTTCAGCTTCACCCGTCAACCGTCAGCATGCCGCTGCCCCCTCTCGCCTCGCCCGCTCTCCATTCTCTCTTCACCTCGCCATCAGCGAGCGAAGAGAGACGGCAGGTCACAGTCTCTGCGCCGTCCCCTCCACTTCGCCAACTGCCCTGCGCCCGGTGCCAGCGAGCCAGAGTTTTCTTTTTGTTTTTTTCAGCATGACTGACTCCCCCAGGTCACTGAACGCGTTAAGCTGTTAATTACCTCAAAGCACAAAACAAGTGGTAGCTTGGCAGCAAAATGAGCAGGAATTTACATTTTTCTTTAAAGGGTACAGTCGAAAACTTAAAAAAGAAGAGAACACCAGACACCAGAGGCCACAAAAGCTCCAGCCGCAGCAGTAAACAATGCTGTCAACGGCAGTGACAGACAGAGCATTCTCATTTTATTTTTGCTGCTTCTCTGCGACCATAAAACTGCAGGATAGAGCCATTTGGGCTGGAAGTTCCCCTAAGAAATGAATCAGCTATAAAACAGCAGCAGGATAATACCACTCTGGCCCACAGGGCACGGTTTCTTCAGCTTCACGCTGGGTTGATGCGGGAAATGATTCAGGATGTGTGTGACCCGCATCCTCTCCGCAAAGTCTCCCATCGCACAGTTGTTAAACTCTGCCTTATTAGTTACCTGCTCGGCGATCATAGCAACCTGGCGCGGGAAATGAAACCGAGGAGGTGTGTCTGTGAATGCTGTAATAGAAATAAGTGTTGCTATTTATATCATGTCAGGGAAGAAAAATAATATAATTGCAGTATGGCTGCTGGCGCTGAATATGCTGCTCCAGGCTTTGGGCTTGTGGTGGCTTGTTACTTAGCTGCGAGTGTGTGTTTGTGTGTATGTCTGGGAATATTATCAAGTGTGTGGCTCAGCGTGCCAGTGTGTGTTCATGTATTCCGGGTGGTATATGGGACCGGCCTGTCCTCTCTCTCTCTTCCTGACCCCTCATTAGTCTCTTCTCTTGTTAACACACTGGGGCTCTGCTGACACTGAGACTTCATAAGAGTGCGAGGGACAGAGGGACGACGGCGTCTGTGTGTGTTTGTGTGTGTGTGTGTGTGTGTGTGTGTGTGTGTGTGTGTGTGTGTGTGTGAGAGAGAGAGAAAGGAAGGGGGAAGCTATGTGAACGCTGCTTAATGACAGGCAAACAGGCTGTGAAAAGCATTCAGCTCACACACACGGCTCATTCGTGTGCAGGAAGTAAAAGCTGCTGTGCGTCTCAGTCATGTCTGCCTGTCTTTTAATCCTGTCTCCCACGGTATCACTCATGGTCAGCTGCCAGCGGGATGGAGTTTATACTCATGGAAATGTCTCTTTTTCACCGCTGCAGAGAATGGAAGAATCCCCAGCGTCTACCTTATTCAAATATAGGAAAGACACACACACACACACGCAGAAGAACACACTCCCCCTGTGGAGGTACAATAAGCCTACATGGAATGCCAGTTTTAACCAACGGGAAGCATCTTTATTCAACATCCACTTGGCCTTTGGTGATAGCAGCTGCATCCTTTGTTGCCGTCATACCGCGCCACCTCAGGCTTACACAACATGATATCGCTCCAACTTCTCCAAGACACTCTGTCACAGTTAAAGGGCATAGACAAAAAAATACTGAAATCACAGACGTTACAGACTCCGAGGGGAGACTAGCCCGTGGCTGCCGGATAGAGAGCGAGCACCGAGTCAGAGAGTTTCTTTTAAAGAAATCTGAAAGAGCGCTTATTACTGACTATAGCGGGCTTCCTTCTTTGAACTCCTTCATCTAGGAGCTGCCTTGGCGTTGCACAGGATGCGTACGGAGCCGCGAAGCAGACGGAGAGATGAGAGTGAAAGGAAGACAGGCGCGGGAAAAACAAGTGATTAAAAGATAAAAGGGAGAGAGCAGATGATGAGGGAGCAGCAGTGTATGATTAAATGGCAGAGGTGGTCCCGTTGGGCAATAGCCCTTATTGCATTTTAATGGGGGGCTGGATGATCCTTGACCCTTTGTGAGGCAGCGGTACCACCTTAGTGCAGATCAAACTGCCAGGCTTGATGAACCCCACCCCCCCGGCACTGGAGGGCATCTGGGCCTTGAGAATGAGGTGTGTGTTAGTGTGTGTGTGTGTGTGTGTGTGTGTGTGTGTGTAAGTGAGGGCTCGCAGGGTCACCGGCAAATGTGTTTATTCTGCTGCTATGGCAACCTCAGCACTAGCCTTGGGCAAATAACAACAAGAAAAGCCGTATGTGCGTGTGTGTGTGTGTGCGTGTGTGAACAAGGGAGAAGGACGGTTTAAAAAGGCGAGGTGTGTGATTTAACATGTCTTAAATTCATACATTTCAAAGAGCTGTCCAACTCTCCCCCCGTCCCTCCCTCTCCCCCACCAGTGTGGCAGGCCTGCCCCTCAATCATCAGGCCCTCCTTTTCACCTTCTCTTTCTCCCAGCTCCACATGCTAAGTGGGAACATTGTTACGGTCAATTTGTCCCATTCAGGGTCCCAGTGGGCAGTGTCCCTGCCCTGACAGCCTGCAGACAGAGACCACACTGCCTGAGAGGCCTTGACATCAAGGTCCAGAGGAGACGGAGAGGGAGGGGGAGGAGGAGGGAAGAAAGCGGAGGAGAGGAGGTGGGGGAAACAGGAGAAGAGAGGTAATGAGGGGGAGCAGCGGTGTGGAGGCAGAATGTGCGAAGGAAAACAAGCAGGGGGTACTGCTGAAGAGAAAGAATGATGAAAAAAAAGAGGCCGGGGTGCCAGGTTTGACACAAGCGCCCAGACTTGGCAGCTCAACAGTATTTCTGACCGGTCTGTCAGTCTCAGCCTGGACTGATGTAGATGGCGACCGCTCTGCTCCCACAGAGGACGCTCCTAATACATCTGCTTAGCTTGGCCTAAACCCGGAGAAATACGAGACAGACTGGACAAGCTCAGGAGAGATGAAAGGAAACACAGAAATGTACCAAGAATCACATTTTTACCTTTATGACTCATTTTTGCAAAGGAGAAGCTTCAGCTGAAGGGACTTTCAAGAGGTCTGTTCACCCAAATTGCAAGAAATCATACGTCCTCACTTATCTGCAGAGGTATGCGCAATTTTCATTTGAAACACTTTCCACCACATGAAAACTGTCGGCAGCGTTTTGATTCTCAAGAGTAACAGTTTCTCCAAAGACGTGACAGCTGCTTTTGAATTTTGATAGGTAAATCTTCCCATTTCCATTTATGGCAATGAGTGCCACATTCATCTCCATCTCTAGACTTCTAACTTCCAACCAAAAATATCCAGTAAAGATACAGGAAGTGAAAAAGTATGGCGTGGAACTGACCCTTTAACGTAAGTCTCAAAATCAGTGCCAACTACAAAGTGGACTTCAAGGGATACTGCTGTGGTTTCATAAAGTTGGAGCACTCACAGGAGACAGATTAACATACAGTCAAAGCAGCAGAGGCCATGATATCCTGACGTTTAGCCCCTAGAATGGGTCAAGCTCCAAAACCACTGGAACCTACATTTCCCATAATGCAACTCAATCACACCTCTCATTAGTCACCCCCTGCCTTTGCACAGGCTTTCTGCCACAGAAGACAGTTTACAACTATACAAAAACGCCCCCTGTGGCTGTTATACTATTCTATATTGTAGCATCAGATTGTTTTTACTCAGGCATTAATGTAAAAGCAGGAGTCTGCTAATGTAGTTGGTTGGGGTGGAGTATTTTGTATCCGGATGCAACTAATGATTATTTTCCTCATGATTAATCTGCCGATTATTTTCTCCTTTCAGCAACTAATTCTTTAGTTTGTCAAAATTCAGAAAATATTGAGAAATCCCATCACGAGCGCTCCGAACGATTATCAACATAGTAAAATAGTAGTCAGTTCATTTTCTGTAAGTCGCCTCACTGATTAATCACTTCAGCTGTACTTAAACGCACTGTTGGGTAGTTTAATTTCTAAGTAAGCATCAAATTTTATGAGCTCTTCTTATGTTCTGTGTGCAGAAATCTTTATTTGTCAAATAACTAGCCACTGAAGCTGTCAGACACGTTTCCCTCTGAGGTGTAGTCGAGTAGAAGTCGAACATGGCGTGAAAGACTTCAGTGAAGTACCTCAACTTGTGCTTGGCTTCAGTACATGTACTCAATTACATTCCATCACCGCTTTTTACATGTAGGTGCAGGATTGTAAAGACGCCATAACTTAGATCATAAGACTTTTCTGAACAGTGAATCCCAGTTGCTGACCTCAGTGACTTTCCCACTCTACCTGAGCTTCAATGCTGAACACTGCTTTCAATAGAAAGCAGCACGCAGACGAGGTGAAGCGGTGTGTCCTCTCTTTAGCCTGAACTTGTCTGACAACTGCAGCTTTGTCTGACTAATCTATGATTTTTATGTCTGCGTTGGCGCTGCCCTGGGCCCACAGGTGATGGGAGGGGCAGGGGGGAGGTGGGGGAGAGGGATTAAATCACTCTGTAAAGACACCTGTTATTTTAGCACATAGGGCGCAACACTTGCTCCGAGGCAAGGGGTGCAGAGCGGCTGTTGGCGTCAGAAACGAGGCACAAACAGGGCGCCCATTCAACCAATGCTGGACACCGCTGAATCACACTTGTATGAAGCACAGACAGACTGACTCACACACATGCACACACACAAAGTCCATACAAGACAGGAAGGCAAACAGACACAATGTGACGGACAATGTGCCTTATGTTTCTCCCCGACAGACATGGGCAAACTCTCACTTTCTCTCTTTTCTTAATGACATGCACACACACGAACACACAGACAAACAATTCTTCAGACTAATTGGCGATGCAGACTCTGCAGTTAAGACAGCGGGGATCTGTCAAGGGCATGTGTGTACGGTGGGATGTTGCAGATCTCCCTAAATTAACTAACTTTATAATAAATCACTGGGCACTGCTAGCCAAGGATTAGCCACGCTCCAGTGAGCAGTTTGTTAAGCTGCGAGGAGAAGCACCGGGGACGGAGAAAGCATCGCCAAAAACTGACATCAGCACTGGGACCTTGGAACAGTCCAAACCCCCTGCCTGGTTTCCTGGGCACACATTTAGCCTTGTTATCTGAGTTCTCCATTGACACAGAGTCCTGCTCCTGTATTAGGCTTTTACTTTGAAGTATTGCTTTATTCCTGTTGGGGTTTCTCCACTAATCACTTTTAGTGTTCAGGATCTCAGCTCTGACATCAGGTGCGCTGCTTCTTCGATTGCTTTCCCTTATGTTTGCCTTACTTCAGTGCAATCTTGCCCCCTACTGAGTCATTTCTTTTGGCAGGAGTAACGCTTCCTACAGTCTGGTTATTTATACACTGACTGAGAAAACATTTATCCACTCTGCATGCCTGAAGAAAGATATTAAACTCTTCTGACAAAACTTATTACAAAATCATTCAGTGCCATCAGAGCAAAAGTAAGTTTTACAGAGTGAAATCTGTCACATCCTGTAAGGTCTGCCTCTTGACCACTTTGGTTCCCTGATCATGTTCACAACCCTGTGCTGCACATGGCGAAAGCGATACATGTATTTTTGGGTCAATTTCCCCACAAAACGTTCAAAAGATGACTTGAATCACCAGCAAAAGCTGCATTTTCTCTATTCTCAAGACTTACAAAGTGTTTGGTCCTTGACTTCTGAGCAAACGAAAACTACATCCGGTACAATAAGAAGATCTGAGATCGTATCAGACAGGTATTTCCTCTGTTGTCTATTAATTCATTCTCTCTGATAGCGCTTCTCTTGTAATTACTGTTGGCGCGATGGGCCTACAAGAGGATGTCAGCACATGAGAGAAAAGGGGGCACCACACCTCCTCTGTCACGCTGCAGAAGCTGCAACACTCAGGTGATTAGACAATATCTAGTTTATGATCATCTTTCCTTTCATGTCTCATCTTAACTTCTTCCCTTTCAGCATCTATTGTGTCTTCCTTGTTTGCACTGCGAAGGCTGAGAACCGAGTCTGGTGCAGTACTGTCACCCCCTGACGTAGCATCAGCAGTGGGGAAGGATCTACGAGTAACCTGCGGCAGCACCCCTGAGCCCCTGGCTGTCAGGGTGGGTGACAGCCCAGAGGAAGAGGAATTAAAGAGGCTCTTGTCCTCCAAGGCTGATTTGACACAGTCAGAGCGGCAGAAAGGTTAGTAGAGGTGGTGGTATTCCCTTGGCTGCGTCTACCCTTGCACTGGGCGAGGAGCACTGTCTCACTTTCTTTGGATGTGTCTTTCTCTCTCCTCTCACACACACTAGGGCTCATTATAGGAATGCTCTGACCCTTGGGGACTTCACTTACTTCTCTGTCTCTCTTTCCAGTCCACAAACCTCGGCGTTGGACAAAAGGCAGCTGAAAGGCAATTTGAATTTGAAACAGGGGCCACAACACAAAACATGCGGCTCCCAAAACGGCGAAACTTTAGGACACTTGGAGCCAGCTATTGAGAGTTAGTGGTGCTCATACAAAAAGCTAAAAATGTGATTCTGACACCATCCAGCCAACTAGCTCAATGTACTGTAAAGACAGCAGCTACTGCAGAAAGAGAGGGAGGGATGTCAGAGCCTGAAGGAGGGAGCAGCGGACACCAGGGGCCCAGCGGGTAGGACTGTGGAACATACACAACCGCCAGCAGATAACGCACAATCATGCACCATATAAACAACTAGTTTGAGCAATTCCATGGTGAAAACACAGGCAGCCTGTGCTTCCACAGTTCTGCAACTCACGAATCTGGAAACGAGGTTTTGGAGTAAATCAAATGTAATGTCAGAAAGGGGGAAATTCCTCTTGACACAGCAGGAAAAGTCCCAGATTTCTCAGATTAAACATGTTCCAGCAGGAAAACCTATTTAATTAAGGCGGGTGAGTGACACTGGACTGCTATGACAGAGCTGTTCCTGTACAGTGACTAATGATAATCGTCAATAACTGTCAGCCATTTTCAATCACACGATCTGAGCCGTGTCAATATCCAATCAATACCTGGTCAGTGAAGTGCCTCTCAAGGCTCCAGACAGCTGAAAGCCGCTTGTTTTGTGCGTGGCTGCAAGCTACGCAGTATGAAATTGAGAATTATTGCTACAATGAAAGGTACTGTAAAGCCAAGACGCGATAGATTATAGATCAGGTATTGTGTGTTGATCGAGTCAGTTTGAACCAATCAACACAACTGAATTCCTTCGTGTTACCAGAGGCGATATTTTATCCAAAGCATCAAGGCGCGACAGAGCCTGCGCCCCCGGAGCGCACCACCACCCACCACAGACCTCCACACCGGACAGCTCGGGTCACTTACCTGTGGTTATCGGGGGAAAGGTGTCGCCGAGACAGCGACAGTATGAGTGGATTAGAGTCCCGCTGGATACAAAAAAGCCAAAAATCCCAGAGTGATCAGAGGAGCGAGGAGGCTCGTTAGTGCGTTACCAAATCCTGTGTGGGGCTTTGTAAACTACTCCTCCCTGTCGCACCTGTCTCTGGCAAAAACTGATCCCGTTCGCCGGCCTGACATCCCTAAGACAACTGTCCCAGGGGTTGTGTGTCCGTGCCCCCCTGCTAGTTTGAACACACACACAACACGCGCACACACACGCGCACACACACACACGGCACCACCTGTCCCCGGTGCAAAACAGCCCACAAAGAGCTTCTATGTCGCGCAACGACACATGGCATTCCCCGTTAGTCTCTGCAGCAGTACTCCCTCACAGACAGCCGTCCGAGAAGCCCAAGTGGTCTGGAAACGCTGGAAGCAGTGAATGATGAAAAGGAGAACGCGGTAATAACCCATCCAGCACACCACTGGCACCAAACCAGCTGCAACGTTTGGAAATTACATCTGCCGCTCTCGTTGCTCGCCCAGTTGTGTTATCAATCTTCCGTCCCCACAATAGTTGGTCTATTTCGCCGCTGCGCACACGACTGCTGCTCTGTCATTGCTGCGTCTCTCCCACCCCAGGCTTCACTGAAAGAAAAGACTGTCCTTCTGTCCGCTTGTGCGCTCCGCTTCCACGCAGAGCCAGACTCAGGATCCAGCGCAGAGCAAAGTCCCATTCACCGGATTATTAGAAATACTTCCCGTTCCCAGAGCCGCACTCCGGAGCTCTGGTGAGGTGGGAGGACCACAGCGTTTGTCTTCTAGCGGTTGTGTGAGCTACAGCATCTCCAGCTCTGCTCCCTGCTGTCATCCACAAGAGACTCCTAAAGCCTGTTAGTGCCAAAACCTGAAGCAGAATAATGCAGCGACTGGAATGGAACAGATTAATGACTAATTGGGTTTAATTTAGAGCAGCCAAATCCCTTGAAACAAGAAAAAAAAAACTCATGAATATCAAAGTCAGGCTCACTGCGGCAAAAAAAAACCTTTGCGCACTGTGTCAACTAAATGTCATAGTGGCAAAAGCAGCACCTTGTTAGACACGGCGCCGTCCAAACTGCACCGGGGGCGCACAGCAGAGAGAGGGAACTGTTCGTGGGTGAACTCTATTTCAAGGAACCTTTATATTTTAAAGACAAACAACAGACCGTTTAGAAAAGGTCTCAAAGTTATACCGACTGTGCTGACGTTCAAATGAAATCACAAGGCAAATTCAAAGCAGAGTCTCCATAAAAGTGAGCATTTATTGGCGCGGAAGGTCAGAAAATGGAGCCAAATTAGCCGAGGAGATGAGGAGGTGCTGAGGTTTCTTTACTGTATGTGCGTTATCTTTGTTTTGTTTGGTTATACGTGGGCGATGCGCAGCATTTCTTAAGGTGGCTCCAGTGCGCACAATAAACATTAACTGGAAAATTCAGCCATCGCCCAGTCAGCAGGCTGAGAAATATGTCCATCCTGCATCTGATGTAACGATTTGATGTCATATAATTCAGCAGAAATATCTGAGAGGACAGACTTTAGGAAGAACAATTTGTTTTAATTACAGTTCCTCAAAGTCCAATTTAGTGAACTCAATGAACTTGGAAACTGTTTCCATCCCTGAGTTTAAGGTCTTTCTGCATCGACTCATTGAGCTTAAATTAACACAACAGAGGCATAATTTAGCCTAATTAAATCTCAATAAGCCTCCAGCCCAATGTAACTGTAGCTTTATTACACTTTGGGGTTTGAGGTTCATATCGGTGTTAAATAATTTATTACATATAGTGTCTACATCCTCATACTGATCTGTGGAGGATTTAATGCCAAAAATACTATATGGGAAAGTATTTACAGCGCCATGAATGGATAATGCTGCTGTGTTACTCTGTGTGTTATAGGAGCTAAACCTACTCCTCTCCATGAAATTGCTAGCAGCCAGTGCCACTTTTAAGCTTTGATTCATGCATAATTAATTTGCCAAAATAATGACTTTATAGGCTGGAGGGCGCATATGTAGCTGGTTCTCTTTACCATCTTAATAAATCCACTCCCAGCCATCTGACAGTCTTTCTGATACAATCTGATAATCAGCTCGACCAAATCTGATGACTCAACTTCTGATTTGGGAGAAATATCCCAAAAAGAAAGGAAAAGTGTAATGTCACCTCAGGTTATTTAATTCAAGATTTAATCCAAAAACAGATTTTTGGATGAGATGTTGTTACTTCATGTACGTTATATGAGGAAAAACCACTTTCTTTGGGTGTTGGAAGCTATTTTGAAAGGAGGCTCTAAAAGGCAATTCTTTTTTAATGCACAGTGAAGCCGAATATGGCCTCCTCTTGTCTGACATTGATTTTATAGTAGGACATTGTTTTGGTTTGCTTGTTGTTTGCTGTTTTGTTTTTAGTCTTATCTTGCTTTACACAGCCAAAATATGCCTGCACCAGCGCTGTAATACTTATTAACATTATTCATCCTGCTTACCTTATCATCCCATGCTGCCTGTGACTTTGTAGCCTCCACAATTAAAAACTTGAAAAGAAAAGTTTCCTCTGTCCGGAGGAGACGTGCGGAAAGTCTTTGCACAGGCTGGCTGTGGTTACAGCAGACACTGCTCTGACGGCAGCGTCATTATTCAGGAAGAAATAACTTCACCAGCAATGGAATAATGATGAATTGTCCCTGCACTCTTGATTTCTGTCCCTCCATTGCTCTCACATACAAACCAGCAGGCCTGCGTGTTTGTAGGAATGGAAACCAAGGTGTTCAGTAATAACATGCAGTCAAGGACAAGCTATCTTTGAGTGCCAAGTCAATACACGCTGTCAAATGAAAAGAAAAGAAGAGCTATCAAGTCAGCGAAATTACAAAGTGACCTTACAGCATCTGCTAATATTTAGCGAACATTAGCCACCATTAGCTACTGGTCATGCCAGATCGGGGCTGTATCGGCAAAACCCAAAGTGTATTAAGCAAAGATGTGTTTCAATTTCTTCAAGTTTTAGCAATAAAGAGCTTAATTTTAGGCACCTGTACTTTACTGGAGTATTTCCATGGTATTTTACTTAATCCTTCTACTCCACTACACTGAAGGAAGAAAATATTTAACCTTTTTTACTCGAGAGGTATAGTTACTTATTACTTTACAGATTCATATTTTCCATGCCAAACATGTGCCCACCTTATAAAATACAATGTTTTTTTTATGTAGGGAAATCTCCATCTCAACGTGCTACAACACTGAAATGACGCTAACGTGTTAATGCACCAGTGGTCGTAAGATAGTAATATATCAATTTATGTTTTCTTTAAATAGCTGTAATCAGTTTTTTATATTGGCAATTAATCACATGACAACTTCTATGTGAAATTAATTGCTCATTATCTTAAGCTTCACAGTGTCTTTCAGCATTTCAGCTCATTGTTTTGGTTTTCCAGCCTGCACGGTCACAGTTTTGGTTTTGTTAGCATTAGCTGCAACAGGCAGCTGTTTCAGTGGAAAAACGTAGCATCAAATGGAACACAGACAAAGTTAGCCACTGGCTGGTAAACAAGATGGAGCATTTAGCAGCTAAAGTGCCAGATATTTCCTCCAGGAGTTGGTGGAGACCAAAAACAGCACTAAAAGGAAAGTGAATGGACAGACAGAAACACTCCTCCAGCTGAGTGCTAACGTACTGCCTGATGTGTAAATTGGCAACTGTTTGTTAACAAGTTCATCATATCAACTTAAAACAGTGATATATATCAGTGTTGTGTTTACAGTTTGTTTACGCTGCCTCCCAAATGGCCAAAAAAACCCTTTTTTTTTTGATGAAAAGTGAAACTTTGAATGCAGGACTTTTACTAGTAAGAGGGTATTTTTACATGTATTGCCACATTTCCTGAATACGCCTTCACTGCCCAAAATAGCGGATATTTGGGGAAACCAGTGCAGTGTAAGTACACAGGTTAGATGCAGGAAGAGAGGACTTCCACAATAACTCCTACCTACTGCTGACAATACTCTATTCTAATATTAAACAGCTCTCCAGAAGTGTTTTTTTTTTTCTTTTTTTTCCTTTTTTAAATCCCCAGATTAGCTTTATTATTCTGTTTCCAGCTACTTTGCATAGAAATGATTCAGGACACAGAAACTTTGAGCCATGTTCAACAAAAGAACTTATGCCATGTCATCTCCTGTCAAAGTTTGTGTGCTGACAATAAATAAATAAATAAATAAATATTTGTTTTGTTCATCTGTTTCCTTTCATCCCACTCGGTCTGTCAGAGCAGGCAGGCAGTAGACCTGAGCCAGATAAAAAGGAGAGGAGCTGCCACGGGAAAGCGAGAAAGCTTAGCAAGAAAACTACAACCTTTGATGGAGGATGCACTTTTTAATCTTTCAGCAGCATGGGAAAAGGGGAAGGGCAGCACAGTCGTCTCTTCACAGCAAGAGCTTTTGTCCTCTAACTTCCAAATCAGCAGAAATGAATGCAAAATAAAGATGCCTCAGTCTCCAGTGTGACCATTTTCTATCCCACCAAAGTAATCACATGGTTCACCAAGCTGTGAACAAAGACTCACAGGCAGCACGCAGGGTTCATGTGATCAGACCCGGCAACTTCACAGGCTCCGCAGTCAATATGACGACTCAATTTAGCCAATGCATTTAATAAGTGGTTTCACATCTCCGGCTTTAAGATGACGACAAAGTCATTAATATTAACAAAACCCATAAAGAACTTAACAAATCAATTTGAAAGGATTGTTAATGCAAGTGGGATATATTTATACTTTTGTGGGAGTAATTAAGAACATAAGGTTAAGAAGTACATTGTGCTCTAATGTGTAAATGACAATTTTGAATAACCTGAAATGTTGAAATAGTGTGTTTCAAACTTGTTTTCCAAACTTTATTTGATATTCTGTATGAAATTACCACATTTTTCACATATTATTTCCTCTTATTCTGATCACATTAAAAGATGCAGGCCTGGTCTGAGCAGACGTGGCCTTAAGGTTGGAAAAGCAAGCTCATGGCCGCAAGGTTGACGGTTCAGCCTCTACTTGGCACCACTTGCACTTCATTACCACGGCTGAGGTGCCCTTGAGGAAGACCCTTAACCCCAGCTGCTCCTGTGGATCCGACACATCACGGTTGTACTGAGCAGCTTCCAGATGTGAATGGGATCAGGCTGTTCCTTGGAGGCTCCAGGCCACTGATCTCAGTGAAACTCCCTGAATAACTAAAAGTAAAAATAATAGCTAATTAGCTCAACAACATATCTTCAGACTCCAAAAACAAACATATATTACTGTTTGAGAGTACTAAAAATACACCTAGGTGTTACTGCTGCAGACACTACTTGGTTAGGTTTGGATTAAAATGTTCCGCACCTTTCTTAACTTCAGTACATTACTTAAGATAAGTCAAGGCTGACTTTCGGTTTCACACGGGACACGAGCAGCGGTCTGCAGTCCTGTGTTTGTTTGACCCTCTACATGCAGACTTTCTTGCTCTTTACACTTCGTCACCTGACTTCCTCCTTTGTTCCTGCCATATTAGTATGACTACTAGAGGTCAGCGCCTGACAATAAACGTAAATATGGGTCGCAATAACCTTCTTGCACAGACGACCTGTGTGGCAGTTTTTCTGGTGAGGATGAGCTGCAACTCAAGGACAAACATTAAACTGCGAGTTTGATCGGACACAAAGCAAAATTAAAGCCAAATACATTAATAGTATAGTGGAGAAGAAAAATGACAAAAGCTGAATAATTCGACGGAGGCTCTGAGTTTCTTCTCTCTGTTTCACAGCTTTCACTTATGAAACGTTGATTATTGTTAAAGTTGTACACTAGGTAAGACCAAGAGTTCGCAGGGCTTGATAAAGTTGTCAAGAAAATGCCGTCAAGACTGATAACGCCTGGGGCGGCATTTACAGTGAGACTCTGGATCAAATGAAAATACAGAGGATGACCTACAGTGACAGTCCCCAGTGTGAGGCTCCAGCTTCAGTATTCATACAAAACATCAAGGCTGTGAGCTCAATTTTGAATTGCTCCCCTTCTCAGCGTGACGTGTAAACAGCAAAGAAAAAAGGTTCGAATAACAAAGCTTTGTTTGGTTTTGAATGAGAGCCACAACAAGTCTGCTTTCATAAATGATGGATGTTTGTTCATCTCCTGTAGGTGAAACAAGCTAACTCAATTTAATATTAACTCATGTTTATGCAGCTCATTCCATTTTTCACTGTTTGCGCAAAGGTCTGTTATTTGCACTTTTACAGCCTGCAGCACTGCATTGAGTCTAAAGATGACATTGTAATTAATACTCTGAGGCAAATTTAAATTCTGATTACTTGTAAGATTTACATTGTCTAAATATGAAATAATTTACAGTCTTTCTGTAAATGGACTTGTTGTAAATTAGTTGGGACCAATCTAGGTGACTTTATTATTACAGAGAGGCACCGCAGAGGCAGCCATCAATCTGTCATTATGAATGTGGTGCAGAGAAGACAAGGTAGAGGAAATGAGATGGGATATTGAGTGGGAAGAGAAGGCAGAGGGAGGAAAGAGGGCACGTACGCTTTGCTGTGAAGAGATTTGAAGAAAATAATATTGGAGAAAATAGTGGAAAAGGATAAAAGAAGCAAAGAAAAAAAACAACATACTGGAAGGGATGAGGATCAATACTAAAATATACGGAGATATCTTTTATACACAGGGAGGAGCGGGGGGAAAAAAGCGAGGCTTGGAGACTCGGTGTACGGTGAAAAAGCATGCACTTTGTCTCACCTCTCCAAGTCACAACAGAGAGCAACACATCAGGCCTTTTGTTTGGGGAAGGGTCACAGTAATGTGCCATCGCTGTCAAAACTCATACAATCACAATACTAAAGAACTATAAATATTTCAGGGCCAGTCAGCTCTTTCCATGTTTCCTTTCCACCTCCGCTGTGGCAGCTGACCTGCTGTCAGGGCTCAGGGGTGAAATAAGCTCTCCAAAATAAACAGGGGAGACCCAGAGAAATAGAAAGGCAACCGCTGGTATTCAGAAAGCGATGGAAAGTCATAAAAAACAGTGTGAAGAAATTGTGCATTCTCTGTGGAAGCAAAGTTGAGGCTACCTGTTGGCCATGGCGAAGCACAGCTCTGTTATTTGTTGCTTTTCATTTTGTATGTTGCATGCAGTGACTTGGCATTTCCCATGTTCTCTGACTGTGGCTACAAATCTTTCAGATTATGTGTTTTTAAGGTCTGTTAAAGGTTCCCCACAAATCACTTTTCCAATATCCTTTAAGCCGAAGGCACAACAGTCATAAAACGTCTGTAGCTGGTTAAGTTTTCCTCGCAGGGCAATTTTACTCAAAAGATTAAAGACTGTTACTCTTGCAGAAAAGTTTAATGCATTAAGTTAATGACTTTTATGAGCTTTCATTTTCAGCTTCCACCTCATAAACTATAAACATACTTTCTTGCAATGGTCAATTCTCATACACTCTGTATGTACATAATAAGTAAAGTTTCTGTATTTCACCATGGAATATGGACAGATAACCCTAAGACCTGAATGCAAGGTAGTGTCCAATATTGTCAAACTCAAGGAAACCAATATGTATATTTATTGATAGGAAATGACCTTGATGTAGGCCTATACCGTGATGTTATGTGATTCACTAAAGCCATTGACTAGAAAACACCTGTATATAACATGTGAGCATATTAGTTTTGGTCTGAAAGCAACATTTTGAGAAATATACTTACTTGCTCTCTCTGATGTCTGTACAGTAATATGCAGCTGCAGCTAGTGGCCAGTTAGCTTAGCATAACATAATGACTTTAAACAGGGGGAAAACGCTGGCCTGGCTTGATTCAAAGGTAACAAAATCCGCCTACCAGAAGCTCTAAAGCTCATTAATTAACATGTTATATATTCTTTGTTTGATCTATATATAAAGTAAAACAATGCCTTGTTTTCAGGTTTTTTTCTTGGTTGGGATCAGTAACTTCCTTGAGTCTCTGTCAGTTAGCTGGCAACTGTTCCAAGCCAAGATATAGGCACATAACCCCCCATCAAATGGCAAACTGTTGTTTTACACATCAGTTTCTGTACAGTGTAAACACACAAGCTCGACAGGCAGCATTAGAGGCACCACTATGTGGGTTTTGTTACTGTATGACAGAGCCAGGTTAGCTTTTTCCCTGTTTCAAGTTATTCAAGGGTGTTTCATGCTAAGCTAACAGGCTCCAGCTACATATCTACTGTACAGACATAAGAATGTTATCAATCATCTGATCTAAGTTTCCAAGATGTCGAACCATTGCTTTAAACTAGCCTCGATGCAGTTTCAGCTCATGATAACCAAAACGTCCGATAAGGAGGAATGTTAATAATGAATACCATGCTTACAAGCATGTGGCTCAAGGTCAACCTCTTTTTATTAGTCATTCTCTCACACAGATGGTGCATTTCTCTAGCTTTGGTTATGCCTTATTAATATGTTATTGGGCAGAATATATTAAGAGCAAAGGTCCATATCAAGTTTCAACCTGCAGATGATTTGTCACTGTGTTGTATGTTACTGATACCTTGTGTTGCAAGCTGCCGGAAATTTGTTGCAGGATGTTGGAAATAAGATTCCCATCAATGGCGTAGTGCAGATGAAACCAAGCAGATCTGGTCAGCCATTAATGGGCGCAGGCAAATTTCGACAGTTTTCAAGGCTGCTGACAATGAAGGGCAGAAGGTGAAACGGGAGGGAAAATGAACGCTGAGCCAAAGAAATGTTTGTCATGTGATCTGTTCCAGTACACCTGAGACTTGTGGCTTAATAGTAAACATGAAACTGAGCAAATGGATTTCATTACAGTATAATTGTATTGCTCCTTTCATTGCCAGTACTAAAGGCCATGTCCTTCCAAAAGTGCCCTTTGATGATGATGGATATCTTATTGAGACAATTAATCTTCCACGCGAGACGCTTCAAAGAGTCAAAGTGCACCTGGGATTTGAGCATCGTTTTATGGTGGCCCCTTTTGCATTTTTGCTCAGTCTGTTGCAGTTCTGATGATAAATTGGTTTATTTGTTTTAATTTATGTTAACAATTTTAATGGATACTGTGTTGAATGTATGCAAATGTGTGTGCTTCTTGCATATGTTGTCCTATTTAGCCTTCCACTGACTCTTTTTATTTATTGGTGCTATTTGTTGCTTTGCAGGAGGAAGCTTGTGTCTTTCTATTCTATTATGATCAAATAATCTGAAGGCAAAAGCCACAAAATATCTCAAAGATAAATCCATATAAATACGATTTGTGGGTTCTGCTCTCACATCCATGAAAATCTGCTCAAATTGCCAATTTATTGCTCTTATCTTGAAAGGTACGTCCTCAGGCTGGGAAAAGACGGGGGTGGGGGGGGTGGGGGAGTGGGGGGTGGAGTGATCATTTTCCTCCAAGGGATGAGTGATTTTCCTGTTATCTACTAATCTTCAATTACTCAATATCCAGAACAATTTTGGCCTCAATCAAGTGATCCAGTGAAGCAGAGTTAAGAGTTAAGCAGGAACAGATGAGAGCCTTCAGGCACATGTTGCTAACTCTTGCAGAAGTGTGTGGTGGCACTGGTGTGCATGGATTTGTGGGTTTCAGTTAAAGGCACAAAATACAGAGGTTGAAATTGCTTGGTCATTCAGAAACATGTCAAACAAAAAGAGGGAAAGGAGCCACACAACTGCGGTCAAGACAACACACCCATGGTTCCCAGCTCACGCTATTTTCTCTCACTGTGACCCGTTAACTCGCACGGCCTCAGTCTGGTGTTTCGACATTTACCAGTCCAGCCGGGATTTTCAACCTGGCCAAAACAAACCTACAACAGGTCCTATTTAATGAATTTCTGATAGCAACATTAGAGGTAATCTGTTTCCTTTCTCTGGAGCCTGGTGCAGGCGTTTGGGAAAATACAAAGGTGCACATAATGAAAACTGTAATGGCTTGAATAATGAAAATCCTCACTAAATGAAAAGGGAGAGCTAATAGAGTAATTCTAGTGGCGATGATACGCAGTATCCAGCAGGGGAAGTTACTGCACTGGCTTTGCAATGATAAAGTATGTGAATGCCACAGGAAGAAGAAAGTCTATGTGAAAATCATTTAATGTAATAAACGCATTGAATGAATGCAACTGTGGTTACAGCCTGTCCTGCTTCACCATCCATGCCTCATTTTTCCTCGAGGTTTCTAAACAATGTATTCTTTAATATTTAATACAAGAAAAGGCTCTGCGCTCCAGTGTATCTGCAGTAAAAAGATCTTCGGGATCTAACTGAATGAGTTCAGCTCAGTGTGGGTGAGGCTACAGAAAAAAAAGTCCAAGTTGACTTAATGGGTAAAGACTGCCCTCTCAGGGTTTACCACGTCAATTGCAGTTAACATGTCTAACTTTCAGCACAGCTCAGTCATCTGGCTGTCTACAAAGTACAGGGAATGACCTGCACTGGCATTCAGTGTCACACACGATTCACCAGGGTAAGTATAGAATTGTTGTTTTCTATGCACGTTTAATGAAAAGCTTATAACACACTACAGGGACATCTGTAAGTGACGTCTGAAGCGTTTTTGTAACATCTCGCTGCATCAGCAGTATACTGTTTACAGTATACTATTACTGTTTATGTTTTACACAGCTTTTTTGGAATTGGGGTTGGAATAAATAAATAGTGTGAAATAAACAATTTATTAGGTATTCGCTGCTTATAAATGCTAAATAGAGGAAGTTAGACTTACAGTATTGCCCATATTTTGCAAAAGTGTAAGTTAAGCCTAAAATGTCATTATTGACCTTTGAAAGCAATGAAAATCATACAAAGTCCACTTACTGGAATTCAGTAACATCCAGTAAGCGGGCCTGAAAGCTCCTGAAAATTCCCAATAAGTGGACATTTGTCAATAAACAAAAATAGTTCTGTGAGCTTTTCGCTTTTTGAAATCTTATCAACTACCTGCATACAAGGTGTGGACTGAACTACCACATGGCCACATGAGTGTGATACATTATGAATTTGTTAAGCACCACTAAATCATTTAGTGATAATTTAGTGATAAGTAGCAAGACTAATTTACTTTAGGGAAATAATAGGGTCATAATAAGCAGATTATACTTGACAGAACTCATTATGCAGAACGGTTCCTATCGGTGTTATCATGTTATTGGATCATTACTATTGACTCATTGACACGAAGCAATGAGTCAATTAAGTATTTCTGATTCTGATTCTGATTATTAGAAATATTCAAGTAAAGTAGAACTGCTTCAAAATCATACTACAGTACTTGTGTAAGTTTCCACTGCTGCCCAGAACACAAAATTCATCATCCATCTTTCTCTTTATACAATCTATGAATTTGTCCCATTATGACATTATGAGTCAGACGGTGCAAAAATGAAAGAATATCTCGTAAAATAGGAACCATAAAGAAACATAAAATGAAAGTGAATTTAGCTTTTTGACGTGCATGTCTTTACATGTACTTGTACCAGATATGACAGCTATAGCCCGCACTGGCTGCCACTTCCGTACTGTGATTTAATTGGTTAAAAGTTTATAAGTCGACCCTACACTCCGCCCTTGAGCTCGTGCGGGGTGTAGCAGCTCAACAGTCCGGCAGAAACAGGACATTGTTGTGGGCTGTAGCGGTTCATTGACCAGCATTGTACCGCAGGTCACAGCAGGGCAGAGGAGCAACAGGCTGACAGGGAGGTCAGTGATGTTTGACAGCTCTGTTTTGTTTTTAAAATCAGTCCTCAACTTCTCAAACTTCTCAGGGTTTTGTGTTGCTAAGCTAGCTGTCGTTACTTGTACGTTAACCAGCTAACTTAACCAAGCTAACGCGTAACGGAACTTAACTCCCGTTAAGGGCTGAAAAAACTGCGCTCACTTCGCTTATTAACGCGAGGAGGTTACCAGAACTTATGATACATTAAGAAGAATCGATTGAAAGATGGTTGTTGTTTGCTGAAGTAACAACTCTTCATCTGGGGTAAAGTTCATCACCCATCAACTGGAGGAGATGACAGCTGCTGTGGAGTATACAGCGTGTCCTACTGAGAGGACGCAGTGTGGTTAAAAAGCAGCTAAAGACGCTGATTGATATCATCCTCTCACTGGACTGACGCGGTTTACATTGTGCTTATTATTCCAATAAAGCTCATAACAGAGCGTTGGATGAAATTGCTTAATATAATAATGTGGAAAGACAGTGGCCCCTGAGGATGAAGCAACTTCTGCTTGTGACCCCTCCGTGTGTGGAAATGAGCTGCTGTGATTTTTTTATTTTTTTTTTACCCCCTCACAAGTTTGAGGGATTTGAGGTCTGAAGAAATTCAATTATCAAATATTTCATTAGAAAATAAAATCAGAGACATAATTCTTGTGCAAATTATCCTGCGACCCCTCACATTAATGTTGGGACCCCTTGGGGAGTCCTGACCCCCAGACAGGGCTCTGACTAAATGTTTTACAGCCCCTACGGATTAATGTCGCTGATCTGGGTCTGCACTATTTTAGATAAAGGTGAAAATGTATAAGACAGGTCCATGTCTGGAAACCTCGCTCTTTACTCTTGTCTCTCTGTGAGATCAGCTGCCGTCTCTGTGATCAAGGACAGCTGTAGGCCTCTTTAACCCACTGAGTAGCAGTGATCTCTCTTTTGTCCCTTATGGCAAGTGTCTCAATCGTTTTCTGGAGATATACCAGCTTATCCATTATTATCAAAGGTCACATAGTGTTTCAGCTCCAAAGGCAGTATTTTCTGGAAGATGGGATGACGTGGCTCAACGTTGTCAGGATGTTACAAAGAGTGCTTTGCTGGAACCAGTGACGTGATTATTTCAGAAAGTCTTGAACAGCCCCGTTTGTGTTGCAAAACAGCCTTCTTCATAATATGTACTGCGTCTCTGGAAATTATCTCGGGTTCATCTCTCACTTGATAGCAGGGAGAATAGTGTCAGACTTTGCAGTGTAATAAAGCCAGCGAAGATCTCATCAACTGAAAAAAGAACATGTTGCTCAACCAAGCTGTTGCAACTAAATGCAATTTGCAAGTCTCGAGAGAAATGTCTGCAACACCACGGGTCACGGAGGGTATTTCAGTCAGCCTGACACCTAAAAGAATTTGCGAAATGAATAAACAGTTGTTCTGTGGAAAGGTCATACATGGGTGCTTGGTTTCAGTGTAGTTTGCTAGATTTGAGGCTTGTTCATCTGTCAGTGGTTCCCTCTGTCAGCCTAATCTACCTGAGCATTTACTCCATAATGGCAACAGGTTACAGCTGGTCAGCAGCACTGCTCACACTCCAGCTGTATGTTTGCCCAGCAGAATGATCACAGAGGCCATGTCCTTTTTTGACTAGTCTGCCCTATACATCAGGTCAGCCATGGCAAACGCTTGTTAACAGTGTTCCAGTAAATACAGGTGGGCTCCACTTATGTCTCCCTGTGCCATCTGGCAGAGCACAAACAGATGTTGTCCACATGTTGGGAGCACCAGAAAGAAAAAGGAGAAGATGCTTTGCTGCAGAGGGTTCTCTCCAGTCAGCTGTCACATCTCTTGCTTGTCTCACTTGCGTCGCTCGATGGTGTCATGTAATGATTCATCGTATGGTTAGAACCTAGGCTAACGTCGGTCTGACCAACAATCCAAAACCCAATGATATTTACTGTCACATAAGGCAAAGAAAAACAGCAAATACTCATAATTGAGTGGCTGGAACGATGTACAATTTCTCCTCTTCACTTGAAGAAGAATAGAATCTAAATATGTAATTCAACTATTGATTGAATTAATTATGGGTTTCACCCCTGTCTGTAACCCAATAAAGTATTAGATTTAGCTTTTATATTAGGCAATACTTCATTGCATTAATGCAGCAGAGTAGTTTTCACTTAAAGCAGTTATTTCCCTTGAGAAATTCTTTTGGCCAGCGTTTGATTCAAAGCAATATTTTACATTAGCCGAAGTGAAGTTTTGCTCAATATTTCAATGAGGAATTTTCGTTTGATATAAATGATGTTGCAGTCCATTTTGCCTGCATACCTTCATGTGGGCTTGTGAACTATCAATCTTCAACATGAGTGCCCTGCTGGTCCACAGTTCTTAGCATTATTCATGGCTTTTCTCTTGACTCTAATCTATGATTTCAAATTGGACTGACTTCTGGGTCCCCAGAAAACTGACTTGTGGGTCTTTCTCATAATTTATCATGTCTGTGCTCGTTTTATGTTGGAGCTATCATCACTTTGAAGCCGTCGTCACCTTGAGAAACCAGAATTGTTACAAGAAACAGCGCACACACGGGGAAGTATTAAGTGAAATCAAAGGAATGAGCCGAGGCTTGTTTGTGTTTCATCATCTGACATCTTGATTGAACAGTTATCTGTTTCTTTTAATAAACCTAGAGGAAGAAATACACGTTTTTACGCATTCACATTACCATCCATTCCTTTGGCACACAGATAATCATGAAACTGTAATCATGTTTTCCTCCTCAGTAGTAATGTCACTAAATTTAGATGTCAAAATAATAGTTATGTGTTCAAATGTATAACTCACTCATGCTTATCCTACACATTGATCCACCAGCACTGACCTCATTAATTCCTCTTTTCATGAGCAAATCTGACATGTAGCCCAGCCTCTGATGTTAAGACTTTATTATTTCAGGATGCTGTATAGTTTTTTAAAAAGCACAAAATAGAGCTGTTGTAAGTTCACAAGAGAGAAAGAAATTCCAAACGTATCCTCCAATTTTTAACATTCAGCTTTGCCACAGTGCAGAGAGTTGAACTGTTTGCTTGGCTGCACCATTTTGTTTTTTAACTGCAGTTTCATCCTCATTGCATCATAGTGTTGACAAATGAATTTAACATGGTTGAGTCGCCCAGCTGCCTATATTATTAAACCGTCTGACAGGACAGTGATTCCATTTCTAAATTCATAAGACACACTACTTCTCTGCGAGATAAAGTATATCAGCCACTTTAAACAAAGAATATCAGAGAGGAAGAGTCATTTCATCATGCATACAGAGCGATGTGAGGTGAATCTGTGTGTCTGACACTCTGTATTCTGTGTCAAAGATTGAATCCAGTGAGCACAATGGCAGACAGCGGGAAAACTAATGAGACTGGAGCTGCAGCAGCAGAACCAGCTAATGGAGACCAGCAGGTGAGGAGCACTGTGACCCCAAATGACACCTGTTACGAAACTGAGGCATATTACGAACTAATTTGAAGCTTAGAATTCCATGTTGACAGTTAATGTGGTGAAATCAATCCTTATCACCAACAGAGCTTTTCATTTTACAGTCAGGATTGTATTTCGCATTCTTTCCAATGCCAGTATTTTTCTTTCTTTCTTTTTTTTTTTTGGTCCTAGAATGTTGTTTCCCGAGTGAGCAGTTTACCTCTGGTCAGTTCAGCCTGCGAGGTGGTTTCCAGCGCCTACAGTAGCACCAAAGACAGCGTGCCCTTGCTGAAGGGAGTGATGGATGCAGCAGAGAGTGGGGTCCGAACGCTGGGAGCAGCTGCCACCACGGGGTCCAAGCCTCTCCTGGGCATTATAGAACCACAGCGTAGGTTCTTCTCTCTGAAATATGATGTAATGTATGTGCAATGACGGCACAGAAATTTACAGCATTCAGATATACTATAGAGGAATATTGCAAGCTTGTTGCATATGAAAGGTGTGAAACTGATGCCAGGTCCACTCGGTGCCAGAATATGACATATGAATATGACACGAATGGAAAAAGGGTTCTTCTTCTAAGAATGGTGTCATTTTAATCTATAAAGCCCTTTCACCTGTCACTGTGCTGTGAACATGAAGCAATTGCTGTTTTTCGTGCTTGCTTTTGCTTCCTGCTTACAGTTAGCAGCGATGAAAACATTTAATCTTGTTCTTCTTAAATGAATGAATTTCTATTGTGTGTTTGTTTCAGTTGCGACAGTGAACGAGTACGCCTTGAAAGGACTGGATAAGATGGAGGAGAAGCTGCCTATTCTTCACCAACCAGCAGACAAGGTTAGACAGGAAACCCCCCTACTGTGAAAACATATCCATTTCAGATCCTCTTTTAATTCATTTGCCTTTGATGATCATCTTTTCCACCTTTTTTTGACAAACCGGGCTTGTTACAACGTGTGATAACTTCCACCTCACGTATCAAAATACTTCAAACGTATCCCCTGTCATGAACTAGCCTTTCAGATATGTCCACAAGTGATGTTACACTCCAGATAACCATAGCAACAATGTTTACACTTACCCCTTGTTAAAAATAACCCAGCTGTAAGTGGGATAAAACACTCAGGGGTGTCCTAAAAAAGAAAACAATGGATGTTATGGGGAAAACACCACTCTTCACTCACAACCTTTTTATTCTCATACTGGTGCACCCTGCCTTTTCTCTTGCTCTGTTTACTTCTCCTTGTAGGCTAAATTGCCTCAAATGTCATACATGTCAAAAGGATAAGAGCTGCACAGAAAACCCATAATAGCACCACCATCACTCTACGAGCACAGCACATAATCGCCCGTTTCTTCCTCAGGTGGTGTCGGACACCGTGGGTATGGTGTACCAGTCGGTGGCAGGGGCCAAAGACGCTGTGGTAGGGGCTGTGATGGGCGGTGTCGAGCTGACCCGGGCAGCAGTCAGCGGAGGCATCGTCACCGCCATGGGCACCAGGATGGGCCAGATGGTCAGCAGTAGGATGGGCCTGGCCCTGAGCCGATCCGAGGACTGGGTTGACCAGAACCTGCCGCTCACTGAGAAGGAGCTGGGTGAGTAGCTGTCCTAAATGTGGAAAGCATAATCAGTCCACAAAAACCAGGGGAGGTGATAAACCCATATGTCTGCTGCTGAGGTATAGACAGGTGTGTTTTGACAGTTGGATCAAATGAAGCTGAAACAAGGCTGCAATTGGAATTAATTAATTATGAATGAGTGCCCAGTTTGTCAAGTTTTTATCACAGATGACCAAAAATAAGTAGAGTAGCTTTTTCCCCACTTTAACTCTAAAACTGTTTAGACAACAAAGAAATAAGGCTTCAAGACCCGGGCAGTAATGTGTCTGACTGTATAAAATGAATCCATTCACATGTTTTTTTGCAGATATGATGAGTACTTTCCATTTCATGTTTTCCTTTCTTGATTATAATTGAAAGTGTGGAACGGCTTCACTCCAGTGCTCCATAAATAACGCTGATGTAAACAAAACTTTAATAGTGACAAATTACTTTTAGATTAGATTCAGTAGTTGTCTTGTTAGTCATTGAATTTACAGATCTATCAATCAAAGCGGGGATAATTCCAGTCCTATGTTTTAAATTTTGGTGGTGGGGTTTACATTTGGATCGCAGAGTCCTCCTTTAATATATTCCATTAAAACAAAAGCAGTCACTTCCTCTTCATTTACTTAAATTGCCATTTAAGACCTGCTACACCACCTTAATCACATTTTTGGCCCTTTTTTCTTTTCACATTACTGTCTTACATTTGCACTTGCAAGTAAAAGATACATAGAGAAAAAAATAGCACTTAGTTCCACTTTGGCAGTGGTGTCCTATCTGCTTTCAGTTAAGCATTAATAATGCTGCAGTTTTGCTTTAAAGAGGAGCATTTTAAAGTTTAAGCATAAGAATTAGCATTATATCCCTTAAATTACTCAAAGCTTAATTTCATACATTATAAATTCTAGCTGGCATTACTGCCATTTCCTGAAACTTAATTTATTCCATAATTAATACCCGTGAATGGTTTGGCATTTACTATGAGAGTCAGCAGCAAACACCGTGTCCTTGCTTCACTGATCCATAGATCAAACAGAAAATTTGTCCTGACTGTCCAAATATATTATCGTTATTAAGACAAGGTGACGTGGCAAGACGCAGGTTAAATTCTACCACAGTGACGGGATGTGGATACATGAATGGTTGATGCTATTCATAGCGAGCAAGGCAGGGCGTTACAATGAACCTCCCCTCTGTGAACTTGGCCCATAAAGCAGCTACAATTTCCAACACTCACAGCTTTGACACCTGCTATTGTGATGTCATGTTATTGTGACAACCTGCCACTGTGGCAGTAATAGTCAGGAGGCCGTCCTCTTCTCTGATTATGTATGTGAAAAAGATGCAACTGCATTCAGCAGGAGCATCAAAGTGGCCATAATGGCAGTACTTGGGGGATTTTGGATTTGTTTGATGATGGCTGTAGCAGAGGCCCGCTAAACTCACCAAAGAAGCTTATAACAGAGGCACAGGGAGACAGCGTTACTCTGCATATCCCTTAGCTTCCACTGACTGATGACTGGAGGGAGTGAAGTGGCTCCTAAGTCTCTCCTGAACAGATGTGCTTTCACGTCAGAGGCAAGTGGCCGGACTTACAACAGATGCACCACTTAGTATTATGAGAAGGAGCCAGTTGTGCCTCCATCTATCACCCAAAACAAGCTCATTGGCCCATCCCGTAGAGAATGCACATATAACACTTTACACTGAAAAATGAACAGAGGGATCAAGAATGGCTGAACTATGCATAACCAGCAGTACTATAACCACACCTTTCTCACCACACATTAATATTTAAAGCCCTATTTTAAATTTTAGGTAATCCCACTATATGAAACATCTCTTTTGAACATGTGTGAGATCAATATTATCCTCTTTCAGCTGCTGTCGCTGAACCTGCCTCCAGTGAGGTGACCACCACGTCAGGCAGCCCCAGCTACTTCGTCCGCTTGGGGAAACTCTCTTCCAAAGTACAGAAACGAGCCCTAGAGCAGTCCCTGGTCCGTGCACGGCATGCCAGGGATAGCACCTACACTGCAGTGGCTCAGATTACCAGCACTCTGGACCTGCTGGAGAGTGCCCGTACCAGTTTGGGTAATGCCAGTAACCAGATAGGAGGAGCCTCAGAGCAGCTGCTGCAGCGCTGGACTGAGTGGAAGCAGAAGCAGGCTGGAACTGGACAGACTGAGTCAGAGCCAGATGGGACCAAGGATGAGGCTGAGGTCAGGGCTGAAGCATTTGGGAATCGACTTAATGGTTTCTAATCAGATTATTTTTGCATTTCACAGCTTTCACAGTGTATACACTAGGCATATGCAGCATGTGTACTCAAAAGTGACTTGGAAAACAGCTTGAAAATATGACAGAGGGATGAGAGCAAAACAAGAATCCTGAAATTCAGCAATACATCAGACTTGCATTTTACAGACTGACATTGTATTGTAATGCCATTCATTCATTCAGATTTCTGTGGGACAGGAGTGACATCACATTGTGTCATCAGGATTGAAATGGGGAAACTACCTAGGCCTAAAACCACAAAGGACATCAGGATTAACTGATATGTTACAGCTATATTATCATCTGTCATCTAACATGCTAATGTCTTATTCCCAATTTCTGTTCACAGCAACTGGAATGGCGGGCCCTGTCCATGGTGCGTGGTCTGAGCGACCAGCTGAGGTCTGCATGCCACAATGTGGTGTCGAGTGCTCAGGGTCTGCCAGGTGCGGTCCAGGACCAGCTAACCAGCGCACGGCGATCAGCTGAGGAACTGCACTCCTCTCTGGGGAGCACCAGCACCATCACACCCCTCCTTCTGGAGCGGAGCCGTCACCACCTGACCCAAGTACTAATTGCACCACGCTGTCTTTTCCGCAGTGTTTTGTTTTGCTGCATCAGCTTAGCTAAATATAGCTTAGCGCTTGAGGTTTTATTTTATTTTCACTTAACACGGTTAGTCCTTCCATTACATTTTTATTGGTGCTTAAGTAATACCCGCAGAGTGTTATTGAACAGGAATTAAGCAGGAAACTCCTGCATACTTTATATAAACAAACATCTATTCTCAGGGGTGTCTGCTCATCCATATGCATTTATGAAACTAGGACAATGAAGCTCATGTTGAATTTAGTAATGTACGGATATAAACTCCTACCCACAATAAAGCTATTTGAGGTTACGTGTTTGTTTTGGTTAAAAAAAAAAAAAAAAAAGTAAAAAAGCAATTCTCGTGTGTGCTTGTTCCCAGGTTCAACAGTCTCTGGATGGTGTCATGGAGTATCTTCTGAACAACACACCACTGAACTGGCTGGTGGGCCCTTTTGCCCCTCAGATCACGGAGAAGGCAGAGGAAGATGTGGTGATGGACGAGAGTGGACCACAAAAGTAGACCTGAAGACTTTGTTGTGTTTCTTTTTGAGTTTATCAATATGGTGAGAGAGGACTAGGGTTTACTATAGATGGACCATTTTAATATATGCATATATATATATATGATATGCATGCTTGCATAGATTCATGCCTTAGATTCATGTGATCTTGTTTTCTTTGTGATGTGCTATATTTGATCTTATTAGTCAGTGACACTACATTTATGATGTAGAAGTTAATGGAATTTAATCATGAGTGAAAGCTCTGACCTGTGGCCTTCGAGAATTTACTGATTTGTGCACTTTATTATTTATCCTGGAAAATATGGAAAGTATTTTTACATCTGGCGAAGATTCTTTGTGCATATGTGCATGCACTGGTGTTTTAAAGGCTTGTTAGTGCCTAAATGATTTCAAAGCATTCCCAGAACCAATCCAAATTTATGCCGCTTGTCATCAGCAAGACAACTGTAAGACTCAAAATTCCCTCTGTGAGAGCAGGACAGACATACGTGTGCATCTTTAATGAGATGTAGAGTTCATAGTGCATTCATTTGTCTTTAGATTTGCCTTTTTAATTTCAATATTTTGTGTGTGAACCTTGATGAGTTCATGGAAGCAGCTAGTGAACTGTCAATGAGCTGACATGCTAATAAAATTGTTGACACAGCTCAGTTTGTGTGTCACACTACGTTCATGAAGGTGTTATTTGGGAGTTTTTGTCGTCATGCTGTTCTGGTAGTGGGGTGGTGGACTTTGCTGTGTTGGCCCGTCTGACTGAAGGCTGAGTCGATGCTGGGGATGACGTCATGGTCGTTGTTTCGAATGTCGGGAGCTAGCGCTGGGTAGGAGGCCGCGCGCTCTGCTGGGGACACAACTTGTACAAATCTGAAGCCCAAGGTCGTCGACAGCCCCCGGTACCTTCAATTTCAGGTACTGTCTTCATCCTAGACCGCTATGAGGGACCGCCGCTGTGTGTAACCGATTTTAAACCAGCTAGGACGCTGTCGGGAAGCGCTCTGTTTTTGGGCTGGCTGATTATGCTAGCGGTTCAGCTAACGTTAGCCTGCTAACGCTAGCGTTTATTCGATTTAAAACACTGGATTTGTTTACCGTTCGTCTCCAAGGACGCTGTATTTTTTTGTTTTCTTGATTTTCATCACTGTGGAAGGCTATCAAGCGAGTTTTGTCCTTCTTTTTGTATTGGTAACCAGTGTCAGACAGACAAAACATTCACTGAGGCTGTTTGCTAATGTTACAGTGTTTGCTTTGAGCTATGCAAGCATAGGACGCCAATTGTTTTCTGCTGCGGACAAACTCAAACTGGGGACAGTCAGCTGTAAGTTGTTAAGCTAGATTGAAAGCAACGCAGCGTTTGCCAGGTCATCGGTTAACTCAAGGGTTTCGCCTAAGTTTTTAGGTTGGTTTTGTTTCGACGTGTCTTTAGCTTTTGTTCCTTTTTTGTTAACTTTGTCCTGATCAAAACATCTTGCTGTGCGACGGAAGACAGCATAAATTAGCTGAGCTAGCTTGTGCTTTCGCAGACTCTAACTTGCCTTTTATAGTGAGGCTGAGCTCGTCTCTTTGTACCTTTTTGTTTCCATGGCTGTGAAAAGGTCTCCACCTAGTTTTTGTAACAATTTGTGACACAGCTGACTACTTTCAACACTCCTGGCGCATTGCACTGTTACAGGAGGTACATTACATTATGAAGTGATCATTTTTATTTTGTATTTATTTGCTGTCGTATTTTGCCATTACTGTCAGACATTAATTTTCTCTTTTACATTCACTCAGAAACATAATGTAGACACAATTCTCAGTTACCTGTGACAATGTCCAGTTCTGATTTGCTGGCAGGACTCGACTTTGTCACACTTTTGGTGGTGTTTTATTTAATTTTGGTTGATGAAGGAACACTGAACCTGTTTGACAAAACTTCATTATAGTTACAATTTAGCAGGCCATAAGCCCTTTGCTTGCAGATTAACTCATATTTTCTCCAACTCTACTCTCATGCTCCAATGCCAGTCTCCAAGCTCTTTTAGTCAAAACCTGAATAACATGTAATCAAACAGGGAGTGCTAATCGTCTTTGACTAACTTCTGCAACCCCATTTTCAGGAATATCCTCTCCCATCCCCCTTACCCCTCTGTCAGAGCATGGCTCAGGAGACCAATCAGACGCAGGTGCCAATGCTTTGCACTATGGGATGTGGTTTCTATGGTAACCCCCGCACCAACGGCATGTGCTCGGTCTGCTACAAGGAACACCTGCAGAGACAACAGGGAGGGGGACGATCCAGCCCCCCGGGAGAGAAAGGTAGGAAGATGGGAGAGACATGACCTATAAAAGCCGGATGGGGGTGCTGGATATGGGTCTGGTAGCTGGGAAAGACAGGAAGTTGGAACAGGGTCACTCAAAAACTGTACAGGCATGGGGGACATATGAATTTGCTAAAAGGGGTTGGAGAACAGAGGTAGCAGTAGCTGCCTACACTGTGGCATCAGAAAGCAAGAGAGTGACATCTCCATCTGTTGTTTCACATTAACTCAAAACGCATCTGATCATGGTAGACAAACACAAGCAATGAGTGGCTTAAAATGAGATACGTACTGACAAATGGAAAGTCATCCATGTTCAGCAGGCTGTGTGATGCTCGTGCCATCAGACTGTTCTGTTCCCACACAGCTGCTACATCACCGGCAGGATCACCAGGGTCAGCTGGTGTGACCGTGGAGAGTGCAACCTCAGAACCCAGTACAGAGGTGGCGGGGACCCCACCTGAGGAACAAACGACCAGGTACGTTGGCTGATAGATTGGGAATTTTCTCAGCTGTGTGTTGTTCCAAAGAGTGCCAAAACAACAAACCAAGTGAAAATTTAAGGGAAATTTAAACACGATTTTCCGTCTTCACTGTGAGGTGTTTTTTAAAAAGCTAATCAGACAAATTAAACGGTGGCCTCTTGTACATGGTGTTTGCCATTATGTTGGACATTTGATTATTTTGTTAAAGTGCCCTTTAATTGACTAAATAAATGAGTAGATCAGTTCATCACTAGATCCAGCACATTGTGTTCTAATATGTTCTCATTAGTCCCTTTTAAGTACAACAGCTTGCCTCTGCAGAAATCAGAGTCAAGCTACTCACAGTATATTCACATCTTACTGTTCAACATACAGCCTGCTGGGAGCATATTACACTCCTTTGGCCACTCAAACATTTTTTACTTCACCTGATGACTCTGAGCTTTCTGGTAAGAGCTCCTTGCCAGTTTTAAGGAGTTCATACGCAACAGTGCGTTACACACATCTCCAACCTCATTTTGCGGAGGAAGCAGTGGGAGTGCTTGAACTTAATTTCTTGGTGCCTGAATATCTCTACTTTGCATTTTCATTTAGTCTGCATATATCTACTGCTAGACCAATGGAGAGTGTGTGGATTTTCTTTATCCGTAAAATTACATACACCATTTTTGTCCATAAGCAGGTCTTGCTACACCTTTACTAAGTAAAGTGGCTTTTATTTTTAATCTATTTGTTTATTGTGGATGTGTGGTGATTGAGTAGTACTGACCAGTGGGTTTTTATTTATTTTCATCAAGTCTTCTGATATTTGTGGAGGGTTTGAGTGTGGACTGTTTCACAAGGGTTGGCCCTGTTGTTTAAAGTTGACCCTGTAAGCGATAGTGACTGAGCTGAGGAGTAATGCTCTGTGGTTTTAAAAACTTGCTTCAGGGCCTGTTCTTATAACGGCTGCATAATATTGAATAATTCTTGTAGCCCTGGTCCTAATTTTTTGTGATTAAGCATTTTTGTAAGGGTTCTTGTGTGGTTTCCATTAGATGTACCAATAAATAATTCTTCTTGAATTTTAGATCAAGAAGAGGTGAGAAATGTATTGAAGATGATGTCTTATAGTTCTGTATAGATCTTAAAGGTGGAAGATTAGGGTTGCAGCTGTACGCTGGTTTGACAGTATAGCATCGTATGAAAATCACTGGTTGTCATAACATGTGCATTTGTTTATGGACAGTAGTGGATTCTGCTGTATTAGTGTTATTAAAAAAAATATTTCAAGTTAATTTCAAGTTTCATGTCTGTCAGGATAGTTATAATCAAGTTAGAATAAAGCATTTGTTCAACTGTAAAAACCCTTTTGTTTTCATTCCTTTAAAGATCATTGAAACTGATACTAATAATAATAATAATAATAACAATAATAATTGTGTACTACCTTCAAACCATGATCCTGTTTTCAAAGACAGTTATTCTGCTGTGAAAATCTCAAACTGTTGCGACCTTGTAGAAGACTGGAGGATTTGGTATTTGAGCAATTAATCATTCTGTAGTGTGATATACCTCGATTTCTGAGTTTCTTGGAGATCACAGATTATCCACGTTATAATGAGCCCAGTTATCATCGAAGTTGTTCCAGCGATGGGTTTATTCTTCCCAGAATGTCTACAGAGAAGTCCAGACAGTCATTTGTTCCCACTGTGATGAAATTTTGGAATTATCAGAAGGGATTTGGGCCCGATCTGTCTGCATAGTGTAATCATGGATAATTGTGCTGTGTACTGTGTGTATGTGCTGTCCCTTTTTCTATAAGCCCTGCCGGTTTTGTAGTTGCTTGTGTCTTGTCGAGTTGATTGTGATGGCTCAAAGGCATTTTCTCAAAGCAGGTTACAGGTAGCGTCCTGAAACACATCCAAGTCAACAAACAAAACCATGGGATAATGAATTCAGGCAATTAAAACAAGGAAAGAAAGACTGAAAATTTGACATTTTTGGTCTTAAGAAAACATGCACAGATCTCTCTGGTGTACATTTACTACAGAATTAATTTTTGTCTTAGATCTTATTTTAATTTTTGAATCAGAAAAGTACGCCTTTATGGTCTAAAATGTCTGTCTTTCTTTTGTTGTGGTGATGTCAGTCCCAGCTCCCCCAGTCCGGTAACTCAACAGATGACAGCTATGAGCATCTCCCAGGATTCAGGCGCTGTAGACTCTGATCGAGCGGAGGCTGAGGAGGGAGAAGAGGAGGGTACTTCCAACAGCTCAGGTAATCATTACGGCAAACAGTGGTCCCTTCTCAAATCAGTCCCTACTCACTATGCACATAAAGTCATTCACTCTCACAGCTGTGGAGAACACTGCTTATTAAGGAGCAGGGTGTGAATAAACAGGCAAACTGTGGGATGCACTTGCCACCCTTGACAATGAACATCCCCAAAAATAATATATTCTGTGATGATGATTTCCAAATGGTAAGTATACTTAAGAATGTTTTTTTCCCTCCTATTCTGTAACCTGTTTTTTAACGGGCATGGGAGATTCTCTTTAGGAATAATGGACTTCTCAGGACGGGGCCGGTGCGAACATGTTGTAGGGTTTTTATTGTCTGTTTCCACATTTGTTTGGGATGACCCTCAATATTGCAAATCCGCCCTGCAAATATCTAAATGAAGAGAGTGTGAATAGGGCGATGGTTAAGCTATTTTCCACCATCTCTGTCGTAGTTGTGTAATACAGTTTCTCTTTGTGCTGACTCGTAGCAGTAACATACATTCCCCCATGCCCACATTTAACAAACTTAACCCTTTATATTTTATATCTTTTGTCTCTTTAAAGTTTTACTTTCAGTTATTGTCATTTGTATTTTTCCTATGAGTTAAACATGTATACAAGCTTGTATTTGGACAAGCAGTGGATGAACTGATTTGTGATTATTGTGCCCTTTTGTGTTTTGCTCCAGAGCCAGCGGGGGAAGCAGCACAGGCTTTGTCTGATAACGACCAAACTCCTGATAAAAACAAGAAAAAGAACCGCTGCTTTTCTTGCCGGAAGAAAGTGGGCCTTACTGGTAAGAAACTTAAGAATTTTCACACACTTGTGCATGCATACTCACATACTCACAGTATATATCACATTATAGTAACTGTGTCAGTTGATTGAAGAAATGGTTTAAAGTAACCACACCGAAACCACACTTGAACACGTGATTATTGTCCTCTTTGATTTGGAACTTCCAGGCAAACAAAAGCATTGGAAACATTTCTCTTGTCACGCGGTCTCTACCACCATACTACCAAACCCTACTGAGTAGAGAGCTCCTCTTAACCACTGACATGGTTCAAAGGTTTATGAGTGGTGAGCCTGCTTTACTGGGATTCTCCACAAAGTGGCAGGGTTAGAATTTCAGAACAGTTTAACTCATTGTAAGATTTTCATGTCATTGAGACCTTGTTGTCACCTCATAACGTTTGTCTTACCAGGTTTATAGCAGAGTGTTGGTTGGGCATTTCACAATGTGTCTCACATTAGCACAAGGTGGCTTATTGCTGCATTTTGAAGTACGTTCAAATCTACTGCCACTTTAGAGTGCTCATTAAATACCAGATACCTGCAACCCACATACCCAAAATCCAATTCCCAGTCCACACAAGGCTTTGCTACAGAGAGCAACATACTGCAGGTTAGTGGTGCATTTCACAGTCCAAGGTATTTCACAGTGCACTGCTGGCCTCCAGCTTTTTTTGCCAAACTGGATTAGCTCAAAGAAGGCTCCGGTCTCCATTTAATGTTGAAAAGTAATATCTGCATTTTAGGCCTGGCCATGAACAAAATCCTCAGTGTGCACATGAGAACACAGCCTGATAATGGCAGCACCCTCAGGGCCTAGTTGAACTCGGTCTGAGTTACACACTTTTATTCATGTCCTGTTTTACCCTCTGTTTCAGGGGCATTTTGTTCAACAGCATTTTAAATAATCAGGAATTTCCCTGGATTTTTTTGAGACAAATGTGGCAAAGGTTTGAGACATTCGTTTGAAAAATTCACAATTTGACCATGATGTGAATAGATACCAGGTGGGTCAGTTGACATGGAAGCTGTTGAAAAATGCTGAATCTTGATGAAAAAAAGATATTCATATAGAATAGAAGCACTAAAATCCAGTGAAGAGAGCTGTGTTCAATTTGTCCAGCATAGTTATAACGTTTGGTGCTGAGTTGGAGTCATTTGAGTGTCAAGTACCGGCGCTCTAAAAGTAGGCTACTGAGGTTAACATCCAGTCTTATTTACTAACTTAAGCTGTTACTTAAGCTGACAGCTTTCATTGCAAACACACAGTGGTTTGCCTGATGGATAATGTCAGTTCTTTGCTTACCTTGATCTTGCAGAAACTGAGTGTGCCCCACCTTGTTGCCTCCATACGCGAGTGCAGCACTTACCATTCACAAACTTAGTATAAGCTCATCATTGTCAGAATTTTGAAATATGAATAAAATATGCCCAGTTTCAAACCAGTTAAAGAGCAGGTTCACCCAGACCGTGGTGTTCACTGTTCTCATAAGAGCGACAGGTATGAAGCGTTCAAGCCATAGAGGTCAGTGCAGCAATACATGTCCTCTATAATTTGTGTGCAAACTCTTGAAATGTGTAATGATGTCGACTGACCGCGTGTGCTTCTCATTCCTGAAGGTTTTGACTGTCGCTGCGGAAACCTGTTCTGTGCCATTCACCGTTACTCTGACAAACACGACTGTCCCTATGATTACCGGAGTGCAGCTGCTGCCCGCATACGCAAGGAGAACCCCATCGTGGTGGCTGAGAAAATTCAGAAGTTATGAGGACTGAGTGCAAAAAGAAAAAAAAAAAGTCTCTGACTTTGTGAATTTGAACAATGGCGACTTGGATGAAAACACCTGATATCATGGCTTCATTTGTTCATGGTAGACTAAGACGGGCGGGGTGGGGTGGTGAGGTCACAGCCACTGTCCAGACGCTTCCCTTACTAGCATCTCCCTCTCTCTCCACCAGTGACTGCGGCTGAGTGTTTCTGTGCGTGTGTTTGTATGAAAGCGTGTGTGTGTGTGTGTGTGTGTGTGTGCACATTTGCTTGAGAGTCGGGGAGAGAGCTGTCAGGGCTTGGTGGACATTTGTGTTGCTGTGGGGAGGGAAGGCATTTGATTTTACCCCTTTTTGTTTCTCAACTTGGGGGATCGTGTGAGTTTATTTTTATACAATCCCTGTAAGGCAGTTGAAATGAGACGGGGGTAAGCTGTTAAAGAATGTGTCACAGCCTGGATAATGACACAGAGCTCAATTAAGGTCGAGAAAGTTTAAAAGAAACAACCTATCTGGGAGATTTTGTGTATCAGCAAGACCTTTTAAGGGCTTTGGAATATTATTTTATTTCTTTTCCCAGACTGAAAATGATGTCAACTACTTGTCAAATTGGCATTTTTTTTCTTCCCATCTCTTTGCTCTATGGGTCACCACATGTTGAACCCCCAAGTCTCAGCATTTTCCAGAAACGTTTCTCTTTGATATATTGACTTATCATACTGATATTGGGTGCATGAACAGTTAATGGAGAGGGAAGGTCGGGGAGGGCGAGGGCTGGGGAAACTGAGAACCTTGACTTAACTGAGTGATTGAATTCTGTGTTTTTATTTCTTTTTTTTTTTTCTGTTTTAATGAGCGTATGACATCAGAAGATCTATATTAATATATTGTAGTTAGCTTGAATTGTGTGATTGCATTCTATTTATTTTTTATCGTTTGGTTGGTCTGTGCTGGAGGATTGGCAGCATGTGTCAGCAAATCAGTACGATTTGCACTTAACCTTTTCAAATATATTTAAGTAATTCCATCTTGATTATATAACCATTGAATAAAAAATACACAAGCTCTGACATGATGGAGTAGAGTCCAGTTAAGCCGTTACAACCACAACTGTGCAGTAAAACGTCCATGGTTTTGGATTTGGAAACAAAGCACAACAAAGTGTGTCAACTGCAGAGCACAAACGAATGTGCTACACCTGCTCAGTTTTGTTCAGCATCTGGGTCATTTGCAGTTTATATTTGATCTGCGCAGCAGGCTCGCTGAAGAAATTGCCTTCTCGTTGGATTGATGAGACGTTCTGTTTTCGTGAGGCGGTGCGTTCTTCTTGAATGCCGTTTTCTGTTCAATGGAGAGTGAAGCTCCATGTTTCTCTAACCACCAGCAGACCACTGACACATGCTGAATGAAAACTGACCTGGGTGGCATTGACTCTCCACATTGACACACCTCCCGCTCAGCTGAAGTAAAGATCGTTGCAATGCTGCCGAGTCGCGTGCTGCGCTTTTACGATGTGCTCCGATTCAGACGAGTCCTCGCTACGAAGGGCGCCTCTAGCTAGCTTCTTCTAGGAAGATCAAATTCGCGTGCATGTGCTCAGTCAAACCTATGACTTACTGTGTCGTAACTGACTGCACAGTTTGAAACGAAGCTGGCCACAAAGCAGTAGCACAATGCATGGCTGGAACCCCGAGGTTCAAGTTAACAGGACTCTACAGTTTCTTTTCCAAATGTAAATACCATATGGCTCCTATTCATATAGTATAATCTTAATGTAGATTTTTGCCAGGTAATTAAGGTGGGGGACTAAAGTGAAGAATAGTACTATGTGTATAAAAGTGTTTTCATAATTATCCAAAAAAAGAGAGAAAGTGCCTCGAATGGCACTTGTTTTTTTTTTTTTTTTCCCTCCATCTTGTTCCCCTTTTGTTTACAAGTTATTTCCCACCATCATCTGCCCATGTAATGTCCAAAATATGTTCAGTTACTGGTCTCTTTTCTGCAATACTAGTCACATTGTTAACAAGCCCCTATAAGCTTTATTAACCTCGCTGAACTACACAGCACCCCAGCCCATGCTTTTATCCTGTTACTGAAGTCTATTCAGAGCATAGTAATATTACTGAAAGTTAAAAAGGCCCTTTGTGAGACATAGAGGGACATTTGCGGTATCATCTTCTCGTTATTAAAAGCCCTCCTTGTAAATGTTGCTTGATCTCGGTCGTTAAATATTTATGAAAGAGCTGCAGACAAGTTGCAAGGAATATGCAGAGCATGCATTCTCAGAACAAGCCAATGCAGAATGTGTTGGAGGTGTAGGACACTTTTCCCTGTATACACAGAATATCATGCAGGACCTGGTTGGCTTTAGTTCCGGAAAATCGGCTTTCATCACAATTCAGTTGAAGTCACAGTTGGTGATGAACATGTCTAAATAGCTGACTCGGCATGCCAACACTGAAACTGTTTAGCGAGGTTAAAGTGGTCATCTGAATCCCCTGACTGTGATTTAATCGCAAATAGTGGAAAATAGAAATTCAGGAGTTCATGGGGATTCTCGAGTGACGATTACATACAAGCATATTTCGGAGAACTTGTGTTTGGAGCATCTCTGCAGTTGGGTGTTCTCTAAGGTGTATCTTCGTATATTCAGAATATTCAAGCTTGCCTGCTGGGTTGACGGCCGTTACAAAATAGTCGCCCACAAAATGTTCTGTTTTCCTGAACAGATTGAAAGTCCTTTTAGAGGAAAAGTCCTTTACATGGGATGATTGTTCAGTGAGTGAAATCGTGAGGATTTCATGGTTTACACATGCTGTTTTCTCTTGACTGCTCGTATCAAACCCCCGACTCCCTGTTTTCTTAATAAATATGAGCAGTTTGAATGTAAACCACCATAATTCACATCAGCTGTAATGTCATTTATCAAACTGCCTCGCTCGGATATTGACCGTATATCTTAGGGCAGAAGGTGGAGGCCCAGTTTTCTTACATGTGATTCGGGACAGTTGGATTGCTAAAATTGTTTTGACCGTTTGCGATGAAGGACTTGGCACCAGCAAATAGCAACCGTACCTGACTAATTTAGATACTATCAGTACATTTTTTCTTCCTTCTGTTGTGTTGCTTTGATAGTTTTGATGTCTTCAATCCTGTTTTTAGCACAACCTTTCATAATCACCGTCTTCATCATGCAAGGGTTTTGATTGATACTAATGACGAACCTGTCAGTTGTGATGAATCTGGTTGAAATTCAGTGTCGCTGCAGATGTGAAGACAAATGACAATGACTGATTCATTCTGTCTTTCAAGATGAGCTTGAGGGACATCAAATGAAATCTACTATGTTGGCAGAGCTGTAGTTCTTGTCCCTTGGCACTCCAGTCCCCCAGAAACACCACCAGATATCTTTTTATTTTGTTTTTCTTTCAAGATTTAGGATTGTATGATGTGTAAGAGTAAGTATAAAACAATAAATTCACAAAGTTTATTTTAAATTATACTTGTCTTGTGTGTTTCTGCATATTTGTTTTTATGCTTCTGGCTAAATATTGAGGTATTTTTCTGAAGAATAAACAACGATATCTAATTTGAAAGGTTCTGTAAAACACTTAATGTGTTTCGTGTTGTATGGTTTTGAGCATTCGTGGTTTCTCTGCTCCTCCAGCATGTGCACATGCTGTGGCCCCACTGCTTTGTACTTGTATATTGTTTCAAATACAAAGCAAAACAGTATAGGCACAAATGTCGCTACACAATAGCGCCAGTGTTCAGCTCCACTGCCTGCTGGAAGAGGAATCGCCACAAGAGCCACTTCACCGTTCTGAATTTAACACACTTATCGTGTTATTCATAAAGCACAAATGTGGCACTGTCTTAACATCACAAGAAAACTGAATGTAGAAACAGGTGTATTAAAATAAATTTGACCAACAGCATATCTTTTACCCCAACACATGGCCTCACATTTCACCATACAAACCCTGGAAAGTTATTGAATGTGGTGTGCGACTGTGGGGAAAAATGTGGGCAAAAATAAACATCCATTGATTGTGGCCTTTGGCAGATCACCAAGTAAGAATCATAACAAGTACAGTGTCCTGCCTGTGGTGTGGGCATGTGTGTACAGGTATTAAATCAGATTTGTTACAGAAGCTGTTGGAAATTTATGTTTAATTCCCACCTTTGTTTAACCCTCTATGTGAATCCCCATCCATATCTTTTCTGCAATAGTGTCATAATTATGCCCCTGGACACCATGGTCCACTCACTGTGCATGTGTTTTCAGAGGCCTATGGGTGTCCAGAGACATGTGTCCTTTAACCCGAAAAGAGATCTGATCAGACAGATTAACAGAAAATACCAGTGTGTGGAGGTGCAGGGTCTGTAACATGGTGGCCTATTTCTTTGCCCATGGGTGGGATGTATGACAAGTTGAAAGGCTGACGTTTGCAGAGCTGTACCAGTAAAGCTTCTTCCTCAGGAATAGCAGGAAAAACTCCTCTGTGCGTGTGTGTGTGTGTGCGTGTGTGTGTGTGTGTGTGTGTGTGTGTGTGTTTTGGATGGGGGTGGGGCCGGTCGTGTATTCCTGTCAGGTATCATCGCAGATGTCAGCGCACACAAACGTGTTATCTTGTTCTTTGCTAATAACAAACAAATAAGTCGCAATGGACTTTAATTAATCATCCAGTCACCAATACTAAGCAATACAATACAAAGGATACTGTGTCATTTTTTTTTAAAGGTGAAACTGAACAATTAAGTTCAAATAAGTTATCTTTTACTCCACCGTCACCCACGCTGATAACAGGTTTCCCTTAATTGTCCAATGGAAACTCATTACGTCACATCCTGTCAGCTGTCGCTTCCGGATGCGGTGAAACGGCAGAGAAGTAGGAAAACACCGCACTTAAGCTACATGGATTTAAATGACAAGACGCCATCCGCAAAGTCAGAGGACACGCCAGCACCGTCCGTAATGGATTCACGGAGACAAATACACGCGTCGGACACTGTGTGTTAACGGTGTTTCACGTCGTTAGTCCGCGAACGAGCTTTGTTTTTACTGAGCAGCCGTGTTTATGTCTTCTTGCTAGCTTAAGCTTAGCTTTAGCTGTTACGCGCAGACGAATACCTTCTCTCTCCTGGAAAATATAACCTGATATATCCCTCATTGGGACAAGAGGGAGCCGAGCTGTGCGTGTTTAATTGCTACTGAAAAGCGTTTAGAGTTAGTTTTGGCCACTTTGAGGTCAAGGCTGCTTTGGAGACGTTTGTTCTTCACTGTCAACACAAAAAAAAACAAAAAAACAAAAAACAGAAGTTATCGCTTTCCCCAAGCGTCCAGGGCTCGTTTGGGAAACAGCACGGTGTATCCGAAGAAGTCACTGAACGAGGGGAGGAAATGGATGTGATGTGGACTTCAGTCAGCACACGGAAAACACCGCAGATACATCGTAAATAACACAACCCTGTCAGCCGGTGGGCTCCACGACTTTTCCCCTCTGCTGACAGGACACTTCGCTCACAGTGTCCCGTGTTTGGTTTGGGCTGAACTGGAGGAAGTCTGTCTTGTTTTTGTTGCAGCACAACCTGGTTTTGACTTTGTCTTAGATTAAGCTCCTCGGCTCAACAGGTAGGTCTACTGTTGATGTCATTTTGTGTACACGTGCGTTTGGAGTGAAGTCATGTGGGGTCGCATCCAGTAATGACTTTCATAATGGGCTTATTTGTCACTTAATAGCTTCGAAATATGTTTAAGTAATGGGTTGTAACATCATGGTTTACCAGAGCCACAAGTGAACTGCATATTAAGTTTAACCTACATTCAAGAAGTATTCAGTTTTAGAGCTTGACCAGTTAATCGATTAGTCATATAAGTCCATTATTAGCACAAATGCTTCACATTCATGGTTCCAGCCTTGTTGTGAAGGTTTGCTGCTTTTCTTTGTCTTAAATGACACTGAACAAAATGTTTCAGGGTCTTGAACTGCTTGTCAACCATAAAAGCAATTTGTAGATGACTTAAATAAATTGTAACACATATTTTCTGCCATATATGTATATGTAACCAAATGATTAATCAGGAAATAACTGCAGATTTATCAGAAATGAAATAATGTCTGTGACACGCTGTTTATTTAATCACTTATAATCTAAAAACCAGCAGTAGTAGAAACATTTTCATTGTCACTGTTGCCACACTTAGATCGAATGTCTCGTACATTACGTTGTAATAAATGTCCCATTGTGTTAACACTGGGATGATGTGCGATTCAACAGCACAGTGATCCTCTTGTCACCCTCCTGCACAGTGAAGAATGAATGGCCTCTCTCTCAGCGAGCTCTGCTGCCTGTTCTGCTGCCCGCCCTGCCCCAGTCGCATCGCAGCCAAGCTCGCCTTCCTGCCCCCGGAGCCCACGTACGCCTTTCTTCCAGACCCAGAGGCGGGCCCCGCTGCACAGGGGGTGACGGGCACATCCAGCCTGCGGGCGCGGAGCGGTGCGTCAGTCGCTGGGGCCGGGGCTGTGGAGGGGAGATGGAAGCTCCACCTGACGGAGCGGGCAGAGTTTCAGTACTCGCAGAGAGAGCTGGACACGACAGAGGTGTTCCTCGCTCGCTCCAGCCGAGGGAACAGAGTCGGCTGCATGTACATTCGCTGTGTTCCCAATGCCAGGTGGGTAGTTTGAAAGGTTCTGCCTACCTTCTAAGTCAAGGTGGTAACCAACTTCTATTTGGTAGACTTTTATATATCTGTGTTATAGCCCACGACTTGCTTGACTTTTCTTAGTCATTTTATGTGTGTCACACTTCCTCAGAATCATGTCCACTGCCTCCTTTCTTGTCAGTCCTCTTCCACTCAGACTGCTTCCTTTACTCGTCTCCCTGTTTACTCTGCTGACTCAAAGATTTTCTCTTCCTGCTTTTCCATGGGCCGCTGCCATTCGCTTCAACAGATTCTTCTATTGTTCTATTTTTTCCATTCCTGTATCTCCTTTAGGTTTGTCTAACTTGAATGTTGAGTTTCACCTGCTGTCATTAATTCCGGCGCATTATAATGATCGTAATAAAAAAGTGTCACGCTCAGTGACAAGGAGGCAGTTCTCAGTGAGTCAGAGACAAAACATTTTCAGGTATCTGGCTTTCTCCCCTTGAAGACTTTGTCACTGAATTTATTGGCAGTGATTTGTGGATAGTTTTATGAGGTGATCATATCATTTAACCGAAGTTGAAATTATATTTTATGTGCTGCGATGTAGAAGTTAAGTTTTATGCTCATCCTGCTGCACTGCGCTGCTGCTGATTAATTTACCAAATCAATTAAAAAGACATGGACAGGCTTGTGTTACAGTCTGTGTATCTTGTATTAATGTCTATCTAGTATTACACAAGAATGAATCCAAACTCGACCTGATATGGCAGAGTCATTGTTATGCCACATTCTCAGTGGAGAGACCAGGAGCAAAGCCACGGGCGATACGGGCTCATAAACAAAACCACTGAGGGAGCATCTCAAAAGAGTCAGTGTGTAGAAAAAGTATCCGATTTCTCCGGGGAGCGCAACATGCATTCATGAATAAAAGGCGAGGGCTAGAATACCCAGCTTTTGTAGAGGACACCCTGCTTCTCAGGTTGTACAAAATGCTCAGAAGTGAGAGGGATTTGACAAGAGTCCGCTGTGGTAAACTAATCCTCCAGCATGCAGCATTTTCAGACAAAGACGTGTTGGCACGCAGTCCAGGTGACGTGGTGATGTTTATCTTTACAACAGGTTGCTTATGGTTGGACGGAGAAATGTGATGAACTAGATTGTGTTGTCTTGGTTTTGTTTGTGTCTGTTTCCATGTTGATCCTCGTGTGCCTCTGTCTGCTTCAAATGAAGTGCAGAGGAGTTTCCAAAGTCTACACAAAGCCTCAACTAAAGATGTAATTTTTAAAAATGTAAAGGACGCAGCTTGTATATTTAGCTGTAATATAAAATCTAGACATTTGCAATAAATAAGGACAGTTTTAATGTAATAATAAGAATCTATAGACTGCAGTATTTCCAGATATAACTAAAGCACTTGTCAGCGATAGAGACCTTTGTGCCTCATTAACTGTTGGCCGATCTACTAACCTGTCTTTTGTACGCCTGTCCTTTCAGATTTACAGTGCTCTTCTCCCACGGTAATGCAGTCGACCTGGGCCAGATGAGCAGTTTCTACATCGGCCTTGGCACGCGCATCAACTGTAACATCTTTTCCTACGACTACTCAGGCTACGGCGTCAGCACCGGCAAGCCCACTGAGAAGAACCTCTACTCAGACATCGATGCTGCCTGGCACGCCCTGCGCACACGGTTTGTTATGATATAATTGGCCCATATGTGTCCTTCAAGGGATGTTGTATTACACGGCGTCTTGCTCTGCAGAGACAGGACACATAGTTTAACAAAGCAAACCATGTGAAAAAAAGGCGGATGGATTCTCTGCTGTGCACAGCAGCAAGACGGGATGAAATATTAATTGAGGTAGAAGAGGGTCGAGTAGAGACGTGAGGACGGGGTGAATCAAGGTGGCAGAGGTTGTGATCGGGACAGAGCTGGGATGAAGAGAGCAGAGCAGAGTGGGGACAGGTCCCGTGGGAATAAGACTGAGTGAGAAGGATAGATGAAGATAAGGAAGGCTGGGGGGAAGGTGTCTCTCAAGGACGCTGTGGTGTGATAAAGTATCTCATTAGTGAAAGCGGAGCTGCCTTAATGTGGCTGTTGCCCTGGGAAGACATGACACCTCAGAGCATTGACTAAGGGTTGGTTGAGGTGAATTTACATTTGGGTGTAGCTGTCAATCTTCATTATGTCATTTCAATATGATTGTTCAAAATCTTTTGTTTCCAGTGATTAAGTTATGGTTTGTCACACCTTCCATCAGTCTGCACTACAAGGCTTTTCTTTGTGTTTGGTCTTAAGCAGGTATGGCATTAGCCCAGAGAATATTATCCTGTATGGACAGAGCATTGGTACAGTACCCACTGTGGACCTGGCGTCACGGTATGAGTGTGCTGCTGTGGTTCTTCACTCACCTCTCACATCGGGTATGAGAGTGGCCTTTCCAGACACAAAGAAGACGTACTGCTTCGACGCGTTCCCCAAGTAAGTCTCTGCTGAGTTTCCTCTCTGCCTCGTTTTGCACCTGTCTCTCTTTATCCGCCTCAAGTGTGAAGTGTTTGACTCGCTCATACATTTCAATGTTTAAGTACAAGGAAATATATGAAGCATCTTTAATGTTAATTAATGATGGGGTGAGTCATTCTGGAGGAAGATTGTTGATATTGCCATCTTTCCTACACAATGTGATTACGCATTAGCACGCCAGATTTATCGCCCCTCTCGCTCCCCTCCTCTCCCCTCCCCTTGTCCTGTGCTCGAGTATGAACGCCACCTGTTGATGATTGGCTTGATTAGTGCTGTTTCCCATGTACAGAGTGTATGTGTGCAAAAATGTGACTTTTTTCCAGCGTGCACACAGAATGTAAAGCTAGCAGGCCGTGTGGAGATATTCGCTGAATTTGATCAACAGTCATTCTCCGGAATGACTCACGCCACCTTTAAACGTGTGCGTAATGTGATTACGTTTACATGTGTGATATATGACATTCAATATATAATTGGCTCTTTTGTCAAAGAAATGTTTCTACAACAGTGGAGTCTTTATGTTCTCCTCTGTCTCTATCTCGGTCTCATAAAATCCTTAAATACGGTGTTCATGCAAACATAATACACACACACAGACTGTTTTACTGCCAGTTGGCATTTCCACGTAATTACAGATCTGCCAGCAGAAGAGCGTAATTGCCACTTGCACTTGGGAGAGCATTTCTTGTCCAAGACAAACATCTGCGCTGAAAGAACAGCTCCTGTCGTTTCAGGGTGCATTTTGGTGTCATGATTTTAGTTTTTCTTATCTTGGTTGGCATCTGGATGTCACTTTTATTTGATTTTCAAAGATGTGAGTAGGCTATACGAATACTGTAATGTTTCAGAGAAGGACCGGCACGCCAGAGGTCTGTGTTATCCTGCACCTTTTCAAACATGATGTTCTGCTGTACGGCTGCAGCTCATATTTGTGTCAGTTCAGAATAGAGATTCTCTGAAAATCAGTAAATAATAAGGCACATTACATGAAGCATATTAAAGTCGTCACTTATGCCTGCGTGCTTTGACCTTTTCCGTGGGTCCAATGTTATTTTGTATTACTTAGCCATAAACAAACACTGCCACACGAAATAAGAGCAGTGTTGCCAGTTTAGAAAGGTCTAATAATCAACCTAACAAACATGATTAACTGCCTTGTATAAGCGAAACCTACGTGGAATTTAACCTTCATCAAAATGTACCTACTGAGTTGTTAGTCTCCCATAAAACATTTGAATTTGCATGTTAATATCAAATCTCTTTCACTTTGGTCTAAAGATGATCTTGCATTAGTGTAAACGTAGATAAACGTATACCATGCGGGAATTGTCGGCTGCTGTTTGCAAACACAACATTCACGTTTGACCCCGGCTCGACGCCACCAGCAGCTCATGACTGCAGTTATGAGAGCGCACACAGCTCAGTGTCGCACCTGCAGCATCATGTACTTACATAAGGCTGCGACTCAAGAGCAGTGAACCTGACAACCTGCAGGAAGATGAGCGATGAGGTGTCTTGCAAATATTCTAGCAAATAATGTGTTAATTTCTAGTAGTAACTCAACTATGCTAACGGTTGGACAGCCAGCGAGTTTAGCTGTCTTCAGCCTTTCCTGCTAACAGGCAATAATTATGTGTCAAAGGTGGTAACTAATAAAGTCTTGTCTCACATCTTTTCAACCTGATTGAAGAACGTTAACTCAGATCTGCTGTATACAATGTGAGCGCTTATTCAGGCAGCGTTTTTTTTAAAAAAACACAGTGTTAATAAGCAGCTCAAATCAAACTGATATGATCCTTTTAACACGAAGTAGTAATACTGCAGAAAGCAGGTGGCTGGTTGTGAAAAAGCCCTTTCTTGCCCTGTACTTGTCAGATATTCTTTTATGGCTTCATATTCAGTAACAGCCTCCCACTCTGAAGAGATTTGGTGCCCCACATTTGTGCGCGATTGTAATGTGGGTGTTCACTGTAATGTGTGTTTACTGTGCTTTTATTTTTAAACCTTGGCCACGAAACAATTCCCTTGGCCCGGACAGTAACGACGCAGAGTAATGCTATCATTAGTGAGACTCTATCCCTTCTGTTCTCGTTGTCAGTTTAGTTTTAGTGGCAGAGTCTGACGAAGGTCAATAGCAGCCAATGCCAGCCTTAATGCAGAGTCTAGTCCCAGATGGTACAAGTGGGTGAGGAGCAGAGGTGGTAGGAAACCAGGGAATGCCTTGCTGTGTGTGTAGTGAGCTGAGAAAGCCTCCAGTGTTCGCCTGTTGTTCACATTCAGAGTGGGCAGCTGGCGTCCCTCCTTTCTCTATGCGTATCTGTATCTTCCTCTCCTCTTTCCAAGGTAAAATCTGTCTCTATTCCATGGAACGGCTTGGTTATACTTAAAGATTTTAGAAGGAGGTGTCTGGTTTTTACATCTCGTTTGGCAATGAATACGTTCATTTCTGTAGATCAAATTTATAAACTAACACTAGGACTCGTTTAGTTGCACCGAGGCTGAAAAACCATTATTTTTCACTCAGTGATTCAACACATGGGTCTGTTTTTGCTGAACAGAAACAACAACAGCGAAATATCACCGTACGTCAAAGGAATAGACGGGCGGCTGTGGCTCATGAGGCTCAGCGGGTCGTCTGCAGCGTTGTCCACATCGCAGGGCTGGCGGTTCGATCCCCACCTCCTCCTGTTCACATGTCTAAGTGTCTTGCCAGTGCATTACTAATTTCCAATCCCAAGGCCAGATGAATGGGGAGGGCTGCCTCAGAAAGAGCATCCGGCGTAAAAAGCCTTTGCCAAATGAAATACGCGGATCATAAAATCACATTTCCATGCTGGTTTTGGCTGAGTCCAGTTTGCCAGCGAGATGGAAACAGATGATCCGCTGTGGCGACACCTAACGGGGAGCAACCGAAAGACGGACAGTCTCAAAGCAATAAATATGTTTTATAGCCCAGAACAATTTACTGTAGCAGCATTCCAAAAATAAAGCTTCGCTGATGCATTAAGACATTCTTTAGACCGGCACACTAACCGACTTTGATGTCACAGTTTATGACCTGATCCAGAGAGCCAGCGCTGTTTGAGCCAAACTGTACATCACTGCTGACCTGATCTGTGCAATCTGCCTTCACATCCTTTATCGGCTCTGGGGAGTAAATAATTATTCTCCTCTCCTCTTTTCCCCCTTTTCAGCATCGAGAAAGTGTCCAAAATCACATCCCCGGTGCTCATCATCCACGGCACCGAGGACGAGGTGATCGACTTCTCCCACGGCCTGGCGCTGTTTGAGCGCTGCCCCAAGGCCGTGGAGCCTCTCTGGGTGGAGGGAGCGGGACACAACGACATTGAATTGTACAGCCAGTATCTGGAGCGCCTGCGCCGCTTCATAGGACAGGAGCTGGCGGTACAGCACGCCTGACCCGCCACCACCGGGGCCATCGTCATCAAACATCATCATTACCATTTCTCCTGGCCCAGTCAAAGCTTCACCTCTCTGTCCCCAAGAGTCATCCAAACCGTCCCTCGGCTCACCGCGGCTTCCAGGTGGTGTAACGCTCCACGCGCCGCGGTGCTTTGTTTTCGGGGGCTCGGCACGCCTTTAACGGACCACGGATTGATGCGCTACGGAGAAAAGAAGCGTGTTCAGAAGCAGCAGAAGTGCGTGAGTGTGAAAGACTTTATCACAAATGGCTTTTAGTAATTTTTTTAGCAGTTACTTTAACAGTGCAGCTGCCGTGTGTTAGCAGCTAATAAACTCTTTACTGTGCAATAATACGGACAGTGTCCAGAGGACGACAGACTGTAGATGAGAAGGAGCTCTAAGAGAACAGCAAACTGATGAGTAATCATGTAGGTCTGTTACGTTGTGGTCCATGTGGAAAATCTCTGTCAATTTTCCGGCCGACTCTTTGAGTTTGTGTGTAACTTCAATGTCTGCCGTTAACCCCAGTTGAATGGATAATGGTTCAGCATGGCGAGCACGTTAGAGGACTCCGGAGAGCTTCTGACATGTGGTGGGGAATATTTTGGTTTTCTAATAACCTATTAAACAGGTT